>NW_017729024.1:96196686-96210727 GCF_001723915.1 Gavialis gangeticus
CCCCTGATAAACTTATAGGTGGCCATCAGCTCACCCCTGAGCCTGCACTTTCCAGGCTGAAGAATCCCACAGCTCTTCAAAGAGACATACCCCATTTCTCTACATTATTCCTAAACATCCAAAGTGACTCTGATGAAAAGGTAACAAAGCTACTTGTCATTTCCAGACTCATGATATATCAGTCCAAATCACCTCTCTATTGTGCCTGTAGGCCTCCTTCTCAAAAGCTGGGAAAGAGGAAGGATGAGAAAGTATAGCCCACATATGACAGAATGACCCTTAGAAACAATGAAGAAACCACTAATTAGCATTACTTTCTATCCCAGCCAACATCCACAGGGAGCCAACAAAACCTTCTGACCAAAGTATCCTAAACTGCTGATCATCTAAGCAAACTGAGGCAGACTTGCTGACTAAAACTGTGCACACTTGATGGTGAAGAAGTTGAACGTGTTTTTGTTTTACCAGCACCATGGGAAACTTTGATTGATTGTTATAAAAGTTTGGAAACTTTTATAACAATCAAAGATAAAATATAAGGAAGTCAGTTTGGATCCAATAAATTCTGAAGTAATTTTTGTCAAAATTCAAACAAAATCTGTACAGAAATTTGAGACTAAAAAGGATCCAATTTATTATTGTTGTTTGTGTGGCTGCTGCCAGTGCTGGCCTTAGGGTTGCTGGGGCCCTGGGCAAGAGAGTCATTTGGGACCGTATAGAGGCTTAATTTTGATGACCTATAAGCAATTTTCGATTTCAATTTCACTTAATTTCACTTTTTCCTATCCATGAAACTGCAATGAAAGTATCTTAATACAATATTAATAATAACAATATTCAGTGTAATTAATTTTATTTTTATAAAGTGTGGGGCCCTGGGCAGTCACCCAGTTCACCCTCCTCTAAGGCCACTACTGTTGCTGCTGTTGTTATTTTGTTGTTTTTTTCCTCCTGCTGCTGCTGTTATTGTTATTACTATTATCATCACCATTAGGGTTGGCATTTTACAGCTCACACATCACTCATCTGATAGTAGCCATGGGCATTTAATTTCTCCTTTGAGTAATCTTTCATCAGGGCAGCAATGATATTGAATACAGTACCTCAAGCAGCAGAAATTCTAGAAGGAACATTGGATTACAGTTCACATGATACCTGCATGAACACCTCAAACATTCATGTCTAAACAAGGCTTTGCAAAGAGTTGTCACTAAATCAGATGACTTTGGTTTCTCTTGCTGGATAAGTCCTCCAGTCCAGTAACATTCAGATTCTACAGCTTTTCAGTGCAAGAAGATTTATGTAAAAATTGTGTAACAAAACTGGCTTTGCAGAAAATGTTTTTTTAGATAAGCGTCAATAACTTAGGCTAAATTGCCCTGGCCTTAATATTGTTAGGCAGGAGAGTAAGGGACAGTGAGTTCTTTTTCCACCCACTCACACCCACATGCTTTTCTTCCAAGGTAGGCCCTGTGCAGACATTGATTTTTGACTGGCTGCAGTGGCAACAGCACTAACTCAAGTCAGGCTTCAAAATGTAAATAGCAAGAAACAGTGGGAATGATCAGTCAAAGTGGGGAAGTAACTTAGGGTGCTGATATACACACAGGACCCTGCTCTAATTCATGGCACTTTACATGGCCCCCTTGACCCAACAGACATTTGCCTTTTGGATTGTGCGGGTCCAGATCAAACTCCACTTTGGAGCTGATCGAGTGGAGAATCCTACCTGCAGCCTCTCTCCCATAGGCCCCTGCCAGCTTCAGTGCTGTCTTCAGGAAGGGAATGGGGAGAAGGGAGGGAGAGCAAACTGCAGGCTTGGATTTGCTCTGCCTCAGCTGGAGGGGAAAGCAGCTGAGGGGGGCACAATGTGGGGGACTCCAATCCACCCCCCACTCCAGCTCCAGTGCCAGCTGGGCAAACCCCAGCGCACAGCTTGCTTCCACTTGCTTTTCTCCCCTCCCTTCCTGCAGACAGCACCAGAGGCAGAGCTGGGTTGCATAAGCCCAGACCCAATCATGCAACAGACTGACCATAGGGAACAAAAGTTCCCTTCACCTGATCCCTCATTAGATGAGAGTTAATTTGGCCTGTGATCAGCCACTTCTAAAGTGCTCTTCAGCCACACACATGTCACAGCATGGCTGTAGAGTACTTTCGAGGCTATTTGGAAAAGCTGGATGTGTAGAAGTCCATGGGGCCAGTTGGGATCCATTCAAGTGTCGTGGGGGAGTTGGCTGATGTGATTGCAGAGCAACTGGCCATCATCTTTGAAAACTCGTGGTGATCAGGAGAGGCCCCAGATGATTGGGAAAGGGCAAACACAGTGCCCATATTTAAGGAAGGAAAAAAGGAGGATCCAGAGAACTACAAACCAATCAGCCCTGGAAAAATCATGGAGCAGATCCTCAAGGTATCCATTTCTAAGTCCTTGGAGGATGAACATGTGATTAGGAACAGCCAGCATGGATTCACCAGGGGCAAGTCATGCCTGGCCAACCTGATTGCCTTCTATGATGAAATGACTGGCTCTGGTGATGTAGCAAGACAGATGGATGTGATATGCCTTGATTTTAGCAAGGCTGTTGACATGGTCTCTCAGAACATTTTCCCAGGTAAGCTAAGAAAGTACAGCCTGGATGAATGGACTGTAAGCTGGATAGAAAACTGGCTGGAACATCAGGCTTAGAGAGTAGTAATCAGTAGATTGATGTCTAGCTGGCATCAAGCAGAGTGTCCCAGGGGTTGGTCCTGGAGCTGGTTTTGTTCAATGTCTTCATCAACATCCTGGGCAATGGCACAGAGTGTACCCTCAGCAAGTTTGCAGATGCCACCAAGCTGGGGAAGTAGTAGATACACTGGAGGGTAGGGCTTGGATTCAGAGTGACCTAGACAAATCGGAGAATTGGGCCAAAAGGAATCTCATGAGGTTCAGCAAGGACAAATGCAAAGTCACTTGGGACGGAACAATCCCATGAACGAGTACAGGCCGGGGGCTGACTGGCTGAGCAGCAGCTCTGTAGAAAAGGACCTGGGGGTTACAGTGGACAATAAGATGAATATGAGCCAACAGATTGCCAGTCACCAAGTTGGGAAGTATGGGGGGGTTCCTCCCACAGGCTCCCCAATGGACCCAGAAGTGGACTGGAAGTGCTTCTGGTCCACTTTTGGGTCTGTTGCCAAGTGTGCTGGGGAGCCCCCACACTCCTGTGGGATGCTTCATGCACCCCAGCATTGCAGCACTCATGAGCCCCTGCTACGTACAGGTATGTAGAGAAAACATTTGAAGCTGTCTCTTTCTGAATCTCTCTGAATTGATTCAGAGGGTTCCAATTTGATTCAGAGAGATTAAAGCATCCTCTAATTTGACTAGGATTTTGAGATTCAGCCACCGAATCAGGCTGAATCTCTGCCAATTGAATCAGGGACCAAAGCTTCGCACAGCCCTAATGACCATCATAGAGGACATTTCGGTTTTCTGCTACTCTGGCCTCTATTGATACAGAACCCAACACCTTCATGTCCTCTCAGTAGAGAACAGAAGACAACCAGACTGTCCTCTATGATGGCCAACCTATTGGTAGGTGTGTCGGTAGGTCAAGGGAAATGATTTATTCCCCCTATTTAACACTTGTGAGGCCACATCTGGAGTACTGTGTTCAGTTTTGGGACCCCCACTGCAGAAAGGATGTGGACAAACTGAGAGTGTCCAGAGGAGAGAAACAAAAAAGATGAGGGGGCTGTGGCACATGACTTCTTAGGAGATGCTGAGGAAACTGTGCTTATTTAGCCACACAAAATTTCACACCTATTGTTGCAGCCACAATTTGGACATTTTTGGCATGACAAGGGGCATGGACATCTGTTTCCTTGGGTTTTGGGCTACTATAAACAGTTTCATGGTGGCACAAAGGTGATATCTGCTTCTGGCCCCTGTTATTGTTCATTCTGTGGACTGCTCCTGGGATGATGCAGCCTTTCCTTATTCATGGCAGATTGTAAAGTTCCTCTTTAGCCCTTTGTTGTTCTATTCATGGTCACAGCTAAACCTAAATCCTGACCTGTTATGCATGTATGTTCTGGAAAAGAGTCAGTAGCTGCCTCCCTCCTCCTCATACCCATGCAGCAGTAGCATGGCAGAGTACCATCCTAGCAATAAGAGTTATTAATGGGCAGGACTCAGCTAACATACATAAAGAATTACATAACCATTAGAGAATGAGGTCTGCTAACTGAGGGGTATATTTATTCTGCATTTACCCCTAAACAAGTTGTAGCCAGCCAGCCAGTTGCTCAAGGATTGAGTTGTGTCTCTTTGGGGAAGCAGCATGGGACACCAGGGAGCTCCTTTCTTTCTCGATTCCCCAAGATACCATATGCCACACTGGAACTTCTCTCCAGATTTAAAGCAAACATTTGCTCCATTTCAAAATAATAATATCCTTTATAATATATTAATGTCATTCATTTTTGTATTGATATACTTAATTTGGGAGGGGGGTGGAAATGCTCGGATAAATCAAGTACTAACTTGAACATCAACAATTAAAATGAATCTTTTACAGAGAAAAGTCAGATGAACTTTTTTTAGTTTGTCTCTCTCACTTTTCCAGTGCTTTCCCACTCCTAGGTTTTGGCAAAGACCAAAGGCAAAGTACAAAAAATACTTCAAAGAAAACTATTCTTGTGATATTCCAGCTTGCAGTGAATCAGCAAGATTTAAAGCCTATTTTCTGGAATAAAGGATGTTGAATTATTTGGATTATACTAGGAGAAGTATCCTAAATTCTGAGCATTTATCTTAATCTTTGAACACTAAAGTTTTTCCCTTCATGAATTATTACAATGCCTACAGAGAAAAATTTACTTTTTACATCTGTAGTAAGATTGCTCCTCTTGTTAGAAATAGCATTTTTCCTGAATTATTTGTGTTCTTTCTGGTCCTCTAAACATCGCTTACAGTAGGTTTAAATTCCTAAGAGAATTGGCTTTAAGATGTTATGCATCTGCTATGAGCTTTGAAACATGTTCCCACAAGCCACTGGGGACATGGTATCCCAGATGGATTTAAAATTTACACAGGCTTGTATCTTGACTTCAATGTTGTTTTTTTTCTGTTGTGTACATAACAAGTTTTCAGATTCAAGGAGTCCATGTACTGTAATGTATCAATGTATCTGCCTTATTCATCCACCTATCTATATAAATGGATTTGATCATACAAAAGTTTGAGTATTTTATATATTCACTGCATGAAAAAATGCAACAAATAATGATGTTACCTAGCATCTTAAAATAGTTATTTTAGACTGTAACATGGTATTTGATATCACCTTTTCTTTTTGGAGACATGCAATACTATTGGGACTATTTTTAGTCAGTGTTAGCATTGGTTTGAACATTACCATTCCTTTTTATGACAACTTTCAAGGTTTCATTTTTTTTCTTTTTCATTTGGCTTTGGAACAAAACCAAAACAGTTTTAAGGTTGTCATGAAACAGAATTGTGTCAAAACATCCATTTGCAGATCAAAATGGTCTCATATGTCACATACTGCTCTCTCTTTCTCCATCAAAAGTCCATTCTGTACTTGAGAATTATCCCTTTGAAAGCTTAGTCAAATGTTACATGTCACAAAGCATATTTGTTTTTGATCACAAATTACATAGGCCCTGATTCAAGAAGATTAACGCATATTACCGTCTGTCCCCATTCAGGACAGCAGTTGGGCATATGTTTTGCATATGTGCTTAAAGTTAAGTTTATATATTCTGTTAGGCCAACTAAAAGAGTTGAAAAAATTCTTCTTTGCAAGTTTTTGGGTACAAACACCCTTCTTCAGGCTGAGGAACTTTCTGCAGTTTTGCTGAGCTCTTCCTGGATGGGATAGACTAGAATAGAAGCCAGAGGCCAGGATGCAAGAATACCAGTCAGTGAAAATGCAAATTGAGGCATTGGGTGAGAAATAGGTGGGGGCAAGGTGGGGATGGGGAATGTAGACCCAGTGGTAAGATGTAGGTGGTAAATAGTAGAGAGGCTATCTGAGGTATCAGGTGTAAGGCAGGTTATAATGTGCCATAAAGCCAATGTCTATATTTAGTCCATGATTTTTTTTATCCAATAGGTTGATGAAGTGATGTTCATGGGCTTGTCAGCGAAAGGTATTCTGTAAATTCTCCTTGAGGATTCGAATTGAGAGATTGGTGAGACAGTGGTTTTCTTGTGAGAAATGTGCCCTACCAGGTAATTGTGTATTCTTGTCTTTGATAGATTTTAGGTGTGTATTCATTCTGGTACACAGTTGTTGTTTGGTTTCTGCTCCATATTTTCCATCAGGACAGTTAGTGCACTGGATGAGATATATTACATTTCTAGAGGTGCACGTGTAAGTTCCAGGAACGGTGCCGGTTCTACTGTGGGGTGTAGCTATTGTGGGAGTGGTGGAGATAGTTTGCAGGTTTTACATTTCTTGTCATGGCTTGGTCTGGATCCATTCAGTGCGTTTACCCGAAGAACTTTGTTTGCTGATGTCCTTAGACCAAGACAGCTACAGCCAATACCCCTAAAGTTAAGCTTGATCTTAACTGCTTTCCCAAATAGGAATCCTTTCATGAATGGAAGATAATTCAAAATTAGATTTAAAAGAATTTCATACATTAAACATAAAACTTCTGGGTTTTTCTCCCAAGTAGGGTTTAGTTTGCCTATGGATATGAAACTTACTGGGCACCAGTTGTCACCCAGGTAGCACTGTTTAACAATTATAATTTTTCCCTCCTCCTTTTCCTCTAAACTTTTTTAGATGCCATAAAGGGCATTAGTATCTCTTTCTTTATCCACAGAAAGGCACAGTTTTCACACAAACCATTTTCAGAGGGTTGTTATTATCAAACTTAAAATGAGGCTAATGTGCGTCTGTAATACCCTGTGGATTCAAGAGCAGATTTCAAGCTACAGACGCTTTGCAGCATTGCAGTTGCACTGGTTAGAGAAGCTATTCTGGATAACACCAACTGTTCTGATTCTTCCACAGCCTGAGTTTCAGGGGAACAGACAGAGATTGGAGCTCTGGTGTTAAAAAAATAAAATCACATTAACTTTAGACCATCATAAATCTTGAGTTCAGCAACTGGGTAGAAAACTACAAATTTTTCCCAGATCAGCTCTGTTCTTTTGACAGAAAAGCAGTGCAGTTAATGTCTACTGGGGATAAATTGTGGGTTAAGTCACATTGCATCCTTCAGGTTTGGGAAATTCAGCCCCTGTGGGCTGAACTGGTTTACCCTGTGTATCACTGCTGTCCTTGTAAATAGGGGAATATGTAAATGCTTCTGACAGGATTGTAACTTACAGCAGCCATGGCCAAAGCATTTTTTTTTTTCATTTTGACTTAAAAATACAGTGCTAGAGCATTGTAATCTCTTCCATAAGGTAAAGAACTGTATGCTTCCAAATGAGCGTGCCTCCTTTTAAGTTGTGGCAAAGTGCAATTACAGTTTAAAGGGAATATTTATGTACATTAGTTAACAACATCATTGCAACTTAGTGCTCACACATCAACACTTAATTAGTGTAAGCATGTGACATAATTGCTACAAGGCATGCATTACCCGTAATGTGAGGTAATTTCATGCACTATGCACATTTTAAATATCTCCTCTGTATTTTGCCAGCCTGGATTTTTAAATCAATAGGACATGTTTGCATATAAAGACACCTTATTTTATTTCCTATTTCAGTTGAATGCAATGTTATATCCAGGATTAGAACCAAAGTATTTTTTTTTCTGGGAAACTAGTCATTATGGGCCCTTGTATCTTAGAAGGTCAAGAAAGGTTAGAAAGTTGTGTTGATGCCTGAAATGTAGGCGTAATAATAATACAAACAGCATGCTAAGTACGCTGTCAAACAGATGCATCATTTATTGCAGCCTCAGCTCTATTACCAGGACACCAACCTCAATATACCATTCATCATCATCTTTTACTACATTCAGGGTAACGCTGTACTATGTTCTCTGCCACCCCTTACCCTGAAATGCCTTTGTTGGGCAGATGAGTAAAACCTGTGGCCTTCTGGCATTTCCATATCTCCTCAATGTCTACCTCTGTTTTGCTATCTACAGCCAATTAGTTAAGTACTAAGTGATAGGTGGATGGGGCAGGGACTACCAGAGTATGGTATCTGAGTGTCTGTGATGATGTATGTATCAGCAAACACATACAGACTAAACACTCTGCTTATACATTGTAACATTTCTTCCTCCCATTCATTGTGTTTTCCCTTTTTAGATAAAAATTCAAATTCTAAATCATTTCCCAGAAGGAATGATGTTCCTACATGTCTGTCCAGCACCTAGCAGAGGGCTGTCCAACTTCTAAGAGACCAGAGGCCACACACTTTTCTGACTGCATCAGCAGAGACCATACACAGCATGAGCTATTCTGTATCATGTACACAGGTGGCCCAGCCTCAGCCTCAGCTTCCTGACCACCTGCTCCCCCACTGTACCATGCTGCGCAGGCTTCCTCGGTCCCGTTGGCTGCACTACCCCACCCCACTTCACCCCTTGGGGGAATGGCAACAGAGTAGGAGCCCAGGGATCACAAATTAACCTGTTGTGGGCTCCATGTGGCCTATGGATGTCCTTGATCTAGCACATTTTGAGCACTACTACACCATAAGTAATAATAGGCACTTATACACATGCTCTGGGAGTAGGGAGATGAGGTGGGGAGGAGGCTGCTTTAATTAGAGCAGCTCTGAGAGCCAATCTAATTAAAGTGCTCAGAGCATCTTGTCTATCAGCATCCCCATGCTTCAAAATGGTGGCAGTGGCACTTTATCTAAAGCTCATTTAATGAGCTATAGAATAAGCACCCCCACCACTGTTTTGAAGCATGAGGATGCTGATAGACAAGATGTTGGAGGCTGCTGGAGCACAGTAATTGCCACACTCCAGCAGACTCAATTAATCAAGTCTGCTCCAACATGCTGTAATTACAGCACATCAGAGCAGCTCCCTGCTCGTGTATAGGCACCCATTAAGTGTAATTTGCTACCTAACGTGAAAGTGGCTGTATCTTGCTTTCAGACCATTTCCAGAAGCAGCTGTTTTTGAACAATTAGAACAAAAAACAAGGCGAGAACAGAAGAAACCTACAAACAGTTCTGGTAGCACTGAATTTTGAAAGTTTCCCTTGGTCTACCTAAAACATGCAGTTGATCCAATAAAAGATATGACCTACAACAATCTTCGCCTCCTACAAACTGTTTGCTATTTATTGTCTAAAATTCAGTATTATTTCCTGCAGCTAATTTTCAACAGTTAGCCCTCTTCTCTCTTTATATTCCATTATTTTAAGTAATCCCTGAGGTTAGAATAACTGAAAGAGATTAGAGATATTTTTCCTCTATACTGCTAATTTTGTTTCTGTGTTTGTCGGCACTTTATATATAAGCACTTCATTGTTGCCTCTGCAAAGCCAGCAAAATGTCAATTAGAGCTGGTAGCAAATTTTCCAAAATAATATTTTTCTATCTGAAAATGCAGTTCATTTTGGAGAAAAACTTTCTGCAAGGGTGTGTCAATTTGAATCAATTTCATTTTGAAATAAAAAATTATAATATTTTAATAACATTAAAATTTCTTTTACAGCAGTTTGGGAATAAAATGTTTTGATTTTTTCATTTTGAAATAACTTTTTCTTTAATATTATTTAATATAAGTAAAACATTTAAACATATTAAGCCAAAATAAAAACGTATCAGAATGAAGTGTTTTTTTATTAAACCAGCATTTTTCCAATTTTTATTTTTTTAATGGAACATTTCAATATTAATATTTCCTTAAAGTTCAGAATGAAAACAAATGTTGAGATCACAGACTCCCAGGAGAAGTGGAAAATTAGGTCCTGTGTAGTTCTGGTTTCCATGATTACAACTTCACTGAATCTCACTAAGTTGGGAGATCCTTTTACAGCAGTACTTTCCAACTCCCGAGTGGGTGGAGGCCACACAATGTCATGTGAGCACTCTCATGCCCCATGGCATGCCCCCTGCACCACTGATACCCCCAAGTCCATCTTGTCTTTCAGGTTGTGCTTCCCTACCCTACCCCCCACGGTTGGGAAAGGAAATAGAAACTGGAAGAAGAAAGGAAAGTCTAGAAACCCTACAGCAGCAGCAAGAGACTGACAGGTGGAGCAGCACCCAGACAGGGAGCCTGGAGGCCACAGATTAATGCCTCAGGGGCTGATTGCAGCCCATTGGCCTCCAAGTAGATGGTCTGTTTTGAAGTGTCAGGTCCTTGCCTAGTTTTTTCTGTTGTTTGTCTGGATCTTGCTTTTTAAGGTTCTATTTTAAAAGAAAATTAAGTACATGTTTAATTTCACAGGAGTGCTCTTTCATCCTTTGTTAGAAAAATACTTAATCTCATTGAGGACAGGGGGAAATTTAAGCCTATTTTAAGTGCTTTGTGAGATAGGAGTTTCATATTAGTAAAATGTTATTGTAAAATCACAGATATTAGCAGAAGATTTCAGGAACAGGTTGTAGTACTTGAAGGTCCTTTTATCTTATTTTGAAAAACTGACCATTGGAAAATAGGAAACAAAAGTAGAAGAGACCTCCTGGCCAGTAAGTCACCACCTGTTCCAGGCAACCACAATATACAATCTCTTTCTTCAAATGGTCAAAATTAATGTTCAAACTAATAAGACATTTGGTCTCCTCTATTCACACTGCAAAGCAGTCCCAGAACCTAGTCTCATAATTGTTATAAGTCCCCTTTTAATTTCCAGTTTAAATATTCATGGCCAAGTCATACTCTTTTGCCATCATTTTCCCATAACTTGATTATCTCTTTCTCCTACCCTGGTGTATCTATTATGCCCTTCTTAGCCTTCCCTATGCTAGACAAAAAAATGCTCAAGTCTCCTCATCTCTTCTCCATTTTCTTGAGGCTCTCCATTTTCTTAATTATCCTGGTAACCTTACTCAGCACCAGTTTCAGTTCTTCTTTCTTCTTTCTTTCTTTCTCTTTTTACACATGCTTCAGGGTCAGGGGGTGTGTTTTAATTAGAGAGGCTCCGAAACCACTCTAAATATAGGGCTCACAGTGTCACATGTATTCAGTGTCCCACACTACAAAAGGGCAGCAGGGGTGCTTTAACTAAAGCTCATTTGATAAGCTTTAGTTAAAGTGCCCCCACCACCATTTTGAAGCATAAGGATACTGAATACATGTGATGTGGAGGTTGCTGAGATGTACTAATTAGCACAAGTGTACTACAATGTGTACTAATTAGCATGTGTTGGAGCAGATATCTGGCATAGGTATTGTGTGTGCACAGTACTCCAGATAAGTTCTCACTAGTGGTTTCTGCAATGACAATATTACTGGAAATACTACACAGATCCTAGAACACATCAGCCTTATTTAAAGCCACACCAGGCTGAAGACTTACACCACCCTACAATTGACCAATTCACACAGGTTTTCCTCTTCCACTGTTAATACTGAAACCTGAAACCCTACTTCATAGCTCATTTCAGTTTGAAAAAAAACTTATATCCATTTTAATCAGAAAGAAATATCTGTATATATATAAAAAATCCATGTACTATGTTGAAGTTGACATTAGCTTAATATATGCTTACCAGTCTTTGCCAGCTATGATATGTATGCGTGTTTGTGTGCACGCGTATGTGAAGTCTAGTATTAAAAAACATTTTTATAGTTTATCATTACATTATTATTATTTATGTAATTAAATGCATTTAGATACAGCTTCTATCACTAACCTACAATGTATTCTTACAAACTCAAATCTCTTCCGTGACAAGATAATATATTGCTGTCACCCCACTGAATATTAGTATAATTCTGATTTTAGTCTACTAAAATGACAAGTGTAGCTACTTTATAGCTTCTTTGGACCATAAAACATTTTGAAAGTTATTTTGCCATTGAATCAGCACTGAAGCAGATATGCATGAAGATTTGGCATTTAATATGTGAGGTGGTTTTGCCCCTTTTCTGTTTTGAGAAATTTGGTTATAAATTTTTCATGTCATAGTTCTTTTGTCTGTCAGCACCTTTTACTTCAGGAAAAATCTGCTTGACAGCCACTTTGAGCCTGCTCCTCCAGAGCTTTTTACTCATCACAGATAAAGTTTAGGAATAATAAAACAGCAGAAAAAGAAGAATTGTAGGCCAAAAAAAAGGAAAAAGAACTTTAAGAATACTTCTCTATTGCTGTTAAAGTGCTGAAGTTAGTTGTCATCAAACGTGCTGAAGAAGACATTTCATATGGGAAAAAACAGACCCTGGTACATTATGGGTTGGTACATAGTTTTTTCTTTTCTTATTCCTCTTATTTGCTTATAGCTTATGTACCAGGAAAGGGTACACAAGCCTTGAGAAAAACCTCTTTGGGAAGAAGGCACGCACATTATGGCCTCAGTCCTCCAAGGACAGACACATGCTTGTGTTTGGCTTCATGCATTCTGAGTAGTTCCTTTTTAGTCCATGGGACAATTCATGATGCACATAGAGTAAAACACATAAGAATGTCCTTGCATGGCTGAGGCCCATGGATATTATTTTCAGAAGCATTCAACATTGACCTACTCTGTTCTCATTTAATCAAAAGTTAAATTCCATTGGCATGCTTTTGAAAGTCCTGCCTACACACTAGA
Source organism: Gavialis gangeticus (assembly GCF_001723915.1). Classification (NCBI taxonomy): domain Eukaryota; kingdom Metazoa; phylum Chordata; order Crocodylia; family Gavialidae; genus Gavialis; species Gavialis gangeticus. The sequence continues at coordinate 96,209,390 of NW_017729024.1, forward strand.
CAGAATCTGCATTGAGTAAAGACTAAATGAACAAAACTGGAAAGCTGCACACAAGCTGCCATTCACATATTGCTAATAGGTAGTAGGGTCAAGCTAGAAGGCAGGGACATCCTGGGGGCTCCAAATATAAACAAAGGACTTCCAATAGGGAAAAGACTGATAACCACTGAGCAGCTGATTTAAAAACAAGTACCATATTAAAGATAAAAGGCAGATGGGACAGGGGTGCCAGCATTACTTAGCAATAGTACAAGAATATTCTTTTTCTTTTAATCATATTTGTCCTTTTAACAAATATAAGGTTTATCCCACCCTCTCTCTTCCTGCACAGGCAAAAAAAAAAGTATTTACACGAGTTACAGCAATTAGTCAAAATGGTCAAAAGTAAAAACCAAGTCTTTCCATTGAAATCCAAATTAAATCCACATTAAAGCAAGGTTTTGCCATCTTTTTGTTGCATGTATAACCTTACTTCTTGACTATATTTGTGTTGATGTCTATAGAAAAAGTATGAGATTGTGAGGCATATAGTGCTAGCATGAGTAAAAGTAGCAAAGTCCAATCTTTTTTTTTTAAATCTTACCATTTCTTAGGTGCAAATAGTTATAGTACTTATGCATTTGACCACATCATAGAAACCCACTGAATACTAAAACAAGTGTCATAGGAAGAGACGTTTCTATTAACTTCACAGAAAAATTATTATTTTGCCCAGCAGATATTTATTGACCTCACAATGGGCCCCATCCTAATTTCACTGAATTCAGTAGAGTGAAGTCACCAAACACATGGGGGCTCTATTATGGTTCTGTGAACCAGAGAGGCATACTGTGCCCCTGGAGGCGTTCTGCTTGTCGAACATGGGGAGAAGTGGAATGTGTCAGATGACACTAGAGAAGCGCTGAAGAAAAATACTTCTACCTCCTTTTTTGTAAGAGCTGTCTGTATTGCCCCAGGGCTGCTTGTAGCCTGTCAGCCAGTGTATAAGGAGTATTAGACCCATGGCTCCCTTGTCATTTCTCCCTGCCATCCTTAGTGTCTCTACTTTCTCTGCCGCAACTCACCCATATGTTACTAAAAGGAATATTCCCACTGTTACTAATTCAGGTCAATCTGTATTAGCATTTGCAAACATTTCAACACTGGGGACACATCTACATGAGACACTAAATGCAGGGTTTGAATTACAGAGGACCTCGGGGGGGGGGACTGAGCCCTTCCCCCCCCCCCATAAGCAATGAGAGCTCCCACATAAGACAAGAGCCTTCTGGCCTGCCCTGCACCTCGGGCAGCAGCCACAGAACCCCCCCCCCCCCCCCACAAAAACGAAAGTTTCTT
>NW_017729024.1:96211138-96216328 GCF_001723915.1 Gavialis gangeticus
CAGAACCCCCCCCCCCCCCCCAAAAAGTCAGAATGTTATCTGAACCCTGCCTAAATGCAAAGTAATCTAATAATACTGTACAGTAGTGTGTCATGGCAGAAAAAGTGCTAATACGCTACTGAGCAGTATTATTAGGCTAATGTACAGTAGCATCACTAAAAAGGCAAGTGCCAGCGCTATTGCGCAGTTGTGCCGGTTGATTTAGTACTTGGTTATACAAGTACTAAACTTAATGTGCCGTAACTATGGCACATTAATGAACGTATAGATGTGCCCTGGGAGCACTAATTTAAATGCCATGTTGACTGGATTGTTTAAACAACAGTTCTGGGAACAGTAGGGTATTTTATTACTACTCAAGTGAAAATATTGATTCATAGTCACTTGTATGAGTATATATGCATCAGAGCTGATAAACAACTCTGATATAGATCCTGAAAAAGTGCAGCCAAGTATATAAGGGAAGAAACAACATGCAAACTATTGATGAGCAACTAGCATTCTTTTTTTTCAGCCTGACAATATATTTTCTCAAAAGATAGGTGACTCCCAAAGGGAATGCTGGTAAGTTGACCAAACAGACAGCTTTGAGTGTTAATAACCCAAGAGATTTATAACATGCAAAGAGCAAGGTAACTTTAGAATGGCTAGCAGGGATATGACTTAAGGGCACAGATACTACATCATTTCTGTATTAGGTGCTTAACTTCTAACACCTTACGAGAAAACATTATGTTTTATTTTGTGTAAACAATCAAGAACTATTACTTTTGTTTAATCTAAGATGAACTGATATTGAATGTCACATCCTGGTGACTTGTATGACTGCTGTTTTCAGAAAGAATGTTTCCTTGTCCTCTTTGAGGGACACAGGGGAAGGTGAACATGGCAACTTATATGTAGATCAATACCACAGAGAAACCTGTAGTCTTTCTTCCAGAGGAGTGCCAACAGTGTTGTCCTCTTCCCCAGCCCGAAAAGCACATTTTTGGTTTTGTTTTCTTCAGAGAAAAAAGCAATCACTAAAACATTCATATAAAACCATCAGCAACCATCACCGACATAATGGCTCCTGTCCACCTATTTTTATTCACCCACTCCAGTGTATAACAAGCATGGCTAAAACAAACAGATTATGTGGCATGGCCAAAGCACCTCTAAATCTCTGCAGTCTTGAAATATCAGGATGACTAGAGGCCATCCATGATTCCTGGACCATGATCCGCACGTCCATGCAAGAGACCTCCTGGGACACGATGGGCTTCAGCTTTCTGCAAAAGGTAAGAGTCTCTTTTCTTACAGGTTGGCTGACCTCCTACATCAGGCTTTAAACTGAGTATAATGGGGGATGGGGAGACATGAGATGGAGCATGCACCAGTACACCCCAGGTAAATACCAAGGGGCCCTCTGGGCATCAGAATGGGGGGGCACCAAAGGCACCATTTGGAAGGCTCAAGTTTCTCTATACTAATGCTAGGAGCATGGGGAACAAGCAGAAAGAACTTGCGCTCCCGCTTGCAAACAATAACTTCGATTTAGTGGGGCTAACAGAAACCTGGTGGGACCCTACCCATAACTGGGCGGTACACATTGAGGGCTACAGGTCGTACAGACAGGACAGAGTAGGGAGGAAAGGGAGCAGGGTTTCTTTCTATGTAAAGGAGCATTATATATCTACCCTAATCAAAATGGAGGAGAAAGTTGAAGTATTGTGGGTTACAATACATGGAGGTCAAAGGGAAAGGGACTTGGTGGGGGGGGGTCTGCTAGAGACCACCACACCAAGAGGAACAGCTAGACTTGGCCCGCACTTGCAGGGAGGCAGTTAGAAAGGCCAAAGCAACTACAGAACTGAGTCTGGCAACACAAATTTAAGACAACAAAAACTCTTTTTTTAAGAATGTAGGGAGTAAAAGGAAGGTGCAGAGCAGCATAGGACCCCACTGAACAAGAAGGAGCAATTAGTGACAGACAGGGGGGACAAGGCTAAGCTATTCAATGAGTGTTTTGCTTCAGTGTTCCTAAACAGGGCTCAAGATAGTTCTCCTAATGTGTTCTTAGATGGGCATCAGAGGGACACCAGCCCACCAAACTGTTGACACTGACTTGGTGCAGAGTCACTTGGATGGACTGGATGTGTTCAAGTCAGCAGGCCCGGAAGAACTGCATCTAAGAGTACTGAAGGTATTGGCCAGTATCATAGCAGAACCACTGGCATGACTTTTTGAGTGCTCATGGTGCTGGGATCAAGTCCCAGAGGACCGGAAAAGGGCCAGTGTGGACCCTATTTTCAAGAAGGGGAGGAGGAAGGATCCATGTAATTATAACCCAGTCATTCTCACCTCCATCCTTGGAAAGGTCTTTGAAAAGATTATGAAGGACCATATCCATGGGAGTCCAGTGGGAAAAATAATGCAGCAGGGAAACCAGTGTGGATTCATAGCAGGTAGATCATGCCTAACCAATCTGGTTTTGTGTTATGACAGGGTCACAAAATGGTTAGACACAGGAATAGAGGTGGATGTATTTTCTTGGATTTTAGCAAGGCCTTTGATATGGTATCTTATCCCATTCTCATAAATAAATGAAGAGGCTGTGACATAGATGTTTACACAGTCCGGTGAGTGGCAAATTGGCTTAGCAGTTGCACCCAGAAAGTGGTAGTAGATGGGTCGATATTGATCTGGAAGGATGTGGGTAGTGGGGTCCCACAGGGTTTGGTCCTTGGACCTGTACCCTTCAATATCTTCATCAGTGACTTGGATGTGGGCGTGAAGTGTACTCTGTCCAAGTTTGCAGATGATACTAAATTGTGGGGTGAAGTGCACACTCTGGAGGGTAGGGAATGATTGCAGGCAGACCTGGACAGGTTAGAAAAGTGGGCAGTACACAACAGGATGCAGTACAACAAGGACAAGTGCAGAGTGCTACACCTAGGGTCCAAAAATATTCAGCAGACCTATTGGCTGGGAAGTGACCCTCTCAGCAGCACAGAAGTGGAAAAGGATCTCAGAGTCATAGTGGACTCCAAGATGAACATGAGTCAGCAGTATGATGAAATCATCAGCAAAGCTAATCACACTTTATCATGCATCAGTAGATGCATGAAAAATAGAACCACTGAGATGATACTTCCCCTCTGTGCAGCATTGGTCAGACCACAGTTGGAGTACTGCAGCCAGTTTTGGGCTCCATACTTCAAGAAGGATGTTAATAGACTCGAGAGGGTCCAGAGGAGGGCCACTCGTATAGTTAGGGGCTTACAGGACAAGCCCTATGAGGAGAGACTGAGGGACCTGGACCTCTTCAGCATTGGCAAGAGAAGGCTGAGAAGTGATCTTGTGGCCACCTACAAATTCGTTAAAGGAACGCAGCAAGGAATCGGAGAGGCTCTGTTCACCAGGGCACCTGTTGGGGTAACAAGGAACAATGGTCACAAACTGACAGAGAGCAGATTTAGGCTAGATAGCAGGAAAAACTTCTTCACGGTAAGGGTGGACAAAATTTGGAATGGACTTCCAAGAGAGGTGGTGCTCTCCCCTACCTTGGGGGTCTTTAAGAGAAGGCTGGATAGGCATCTGGCTGGGGTCATCTGACCCCAGCACTCTTTCCTCCCTAGGCAGGGGGTTGGACTTGATGATCTGTTGAGGTCCCTTCTAACCCTAGCATCTGTAAATCTATGATAAACCATCCAGAATGAGCCAGAGGTCACTTGGGTAGTGGCTCTAACAATGAAGTTAAGATAATCCAAAACCTATCCAAAACCAGAATTTGGGGGAAAGCATAAAGCCACCTTTATCCAACCAATGACCTCTATTCCCCCATATCCATTTGAAATTCACCAAAAGCAAAACTTGGTAACAGAGCTAGGTGGTAATTAGATTATCCATTTTCTGGGAAATTTTACTGTTTTACAAAAATTCTAAATATTCTTTTAAGAAAATTTCAAAGTGGAACAATATGATCTTAACACTTAATAAACTGCTAAAAGAAATTCCTCAAGTCAAGGTGCTATGCAAAATGTTTTGATTTAGAAAAAAAATCATCAAAAACTTGTTTCAGTGAAAAATTTCTGACCAACTGTACACAGAAGTAGTCTTGTATTGAAGTCACAATCTGCCTGAGAATTGTACAAGTGATATTTTAGGTTGTATGTAATAATCCATGCTCTTCAGCCCACCAAGCACAATGGTGAAATTGCTGGGGAAGATTTTAAAACTTGGATAGCATTCTTCATGGCTGTCCTGATTACTATTTCTTTTTCAATGGGGTTTAAAATAATGTGCTAAACTCTCAAAGATCAAAAGCTAAGAGTTGAGCTGATTTTACCTGAGTTTTCTCATCTCTCTTTCTCTCCGTCTCTGGTGAGGATGTTTTAAAAACTTGCATATCAAAGTTTTCTCTGTATTCTTGGATGGCACCTTCAGGAACATGGATGCAATATTCTGTGATTTTCTTTTCAGATGCACAACTTTGTGTAGCTATCAAGTCAGGGTACACTTGTTTTATATGAATGCCATTTTTAGATTTCTTGGTTTTCCAACATCAATGCAAGAGGCAAGGATTTTGGGAGTGGTATCTTTTATTGGACCAATGGTATAGTTGAGAGATGTTAAACAAGCTTTTGGGCACAAAGTGTACCTTCCTCAGGTCTGGAAAAGCAGCAGACACAGCTTGAGAGAAGTAGTAGAGAGAAAAAATGGTCTGTATACATCACCGTATGCAAATAAAAACAAATATGCTTCATATTTCTTGGACCATCACAGCTACAACATCAAGCCAACACTACTAAGATAAATGGTGACTTACTTCATAGAATCATAGAAGTAGGGTCAGAAGGGACCTCGTAGATCTTCAAGTCCGACCACCCGCCTGGGCGGGAGAAAAAACTGGACTCAAATGAGTCCAGCCAGGTAGGCATCAAGCCTCTTCTTAAGGATCCCCAGGGTAGGAGCCAGCACCACTTCCCTTGGAAGTTGGTTCCAGCTCCTAGCCACCCTAACTGTGAAGTAGTTCTTGCGGATGTCTAATATAAACCTACTCTCCAATAATTTGTGTCCATTGTTCCTTGTCATGCCAGGGGGCGCTAGGGGAAACAGTGTCTCCCCCAAACCCTTCTGGTCCCCCCTAGTGAGTTTATAGACAGTCACCAGGTCCCCCCTCAGCCTTCTCTTGTGAAGGCTGAACAG
>NW_017729024.1:96216525-96224424 GCF_001723915.1 Gavialis gangeticus
GCAGGCCCAAGGACCGAGCCCTGGGGGACTCCGCTGCCCACTTCCCCCCAGGTCGAATATGACCCGTCCACCACCACCCTCTGAGTACGACCCTTGAGCCAATCTGCAATCCATCTGACTGTGTAGGCATCAATGCCACAGTCGCCTAGTTTTTTAATGAGGATGGGGTGGGAGACGGTGTCAAAGGCCTTGCTGAAGTCTAGAAAGACTACGTCCACAGTGACACCTGCATCCATTGCCTTTGTGACCTGATCATAAAAGGCAATCAGGTTGGTCTGACATGACCTGCCCCTAATGAAACCGTGCTGGTTGCCCTTAAGCATCATCCCTGAAGCCAGCCCATCACAGATGAGCTCCTTAAGGATCTTCTCAAAGAGTTTCCCAAGGATAGAGGCAAGACTGACGGGCCTATAGTTGCCCGGGTCCTCTCTCTTCCCTTTTTTGAAGATGGGGACCACATTAGCTACCTTCCAGCTAATGGGGGAAAAGCAGCAATGTGATATAACTTGACTTTAGCAAGACTTGTAATACAGTCTCCCATAATACTCTCATAAGTAAGATAATGGCACATAGCCCAAATAAAATGCTTGTAAAGTAGTTGTATCATTATGCTCCAAAAGTCTGACCAAGGTTTGACTTCTAACTAGGAGGCAGTATCAAGTCTGTTTCCATTAGGGGCCTGCCCTAGGTCCACTACTGTTAAATATCTTCATAATGACTCAGAGGATAGAACTGAGTGCAGATAGCAAATTTGTAGATGACACCAAATAAGTGGATGTGGCTTTGGAAGACAGGTTCAGGACGCAAAATAATCTCAATAAACTGGAGAAACTGTGTGAAATAAAATTGGATGAAACCCATTAAGGACAAATACAAAGTATTGTATTTAGGAAAGAACAATCAAAGTAGGGAATAAAACCAAACTACCATACTGCAGAAAAAAGACTGGGATCTATAATGAACCACAAACTGAATATGAGTCAACAGCGTGCTGCTTTTGCAATGAGAGCCAGGAACAGAGTGGGATGTATTAACAAGCACATCACCGGGCAGGTTACAGGAAATGAGTCTTTCCTCTATTCAGCACTGGTGTTGTTTTGGATACCACACTTCAGAGGATGGTAACAAAATGATCATCTCTCTCTCCCTCTCTCTCTCTCTCTCTGGTGACCAAAGTTTGATTTCTTGTATGTTAATGACATGCAAGAAATAATGCCAGTTGAAAAAACTAGAACTATTTAGTCTGAAGAAGAGAAGACTGAGGAGGTTTTTGATAATAGTTTTCCAATTGAAAAAGTTTTGTTATAGAGTGGATGTTGATAGACTATGCCAGTAGTGTGACTGACAGGAGCAACTAGAGTAATGGCCTTGGACACTGCCTTTGTGGGGCGGCAGAAAAGGAGCTATTGCCCCAGTGGTAGTTGATCACTTTGCCGCCATTGCCCCAGGCACCATGCAGCTGTCCCAGGTGCAGAGCCACACTGCACTGCTGCACCTCTCAACTATCCTTTGTGTAAACAGTGGACAGGACAAGAAATACTGCATTTACTCAATTCCAAGACAGATTTTTTTCACTCATTCAACATGGTGTAAACCAACCCTCATTGTAGAACTTGAGTATCAGACGTCTCCAGCTCAGAAATGTGGAGAGCAGTTGTGCAAGGAGCCTGGCTCAGCTGGGGACAGTGGAGATAGCACGCAGATTCCTCCTTCCCTGCCCAGCTCCCCTCACCTCCCAGCCCCCCTTAATCATAGAATCAATGAGTCGGAAGGGACCTAGACAAATCATGTAGTGCGACCCCCTGCCATGGGCAGGAAGGAGCACTGGGGGTGGCAGGGGTCATAAGACCCCAGCCAGGTGCCTATGCAGTCTCCTCTTGAAGATTTCCAGGGAAGATGAAAGCACCACCTCTCTGAAAAGCCTATTCCAGGCTCTGGCCACCCTTACTGTGAAGTAGTTCTTCCTAATATCTAACCTAAACCTATCAAGAACTTCTCCCTGTCACTTCACTCACCCCAGCTGGAACTTGAACTCAGACCTCCCATGTGGTGGACAGAAACTCTACCACACAGCCACCAGCACTTATCCTTGTTCCCTTGTTCCCCTACTGTCCTGGAGTAGGCTGGAAGTAGTAATTTGGCCAGTGCCACAGCTGCTCCCTGCAGTGCAGGGCAGAAGTAAATCAAAAGCATTAGCTGAGAGTGAGGCCACTCCAGCTGTGGGAAGCAGCTGTGCAGGGAGCATAGCTCAGATAGGGACAGCAGCAGCAGCATGCCAATTCCTTCTTCCCTGCCCAGTTCCCTGCCAGAGGGGAAGACTAGAAAAGGGGAGCTTGGCAGGGAGCAAACACATGAAGGAGTTGCTTGCTCTGATGCCATCGCCAGTGGAGCTGGGCTCCAGGCACAGATGATTTCTGCAGCTCAGGGCAGGAGCAGGAGCAGGAGCAGGAGCAGGAGTAGGAATAGGAATAGGAGCAGAAGCCAAAGCTGGAGGCAGTCAGGAGTGATTCTGGGACTCCCCCTGTGCCCAAATCTGCTGAGGACAGCAGCAGAAGGAGGTGGAAGGCATTGGGAGGGCAGGTGGGGAGGCAAGTAGCGGGGCAGGCAGCAGAGGGACAAGTGGCCAGGAAGCAAGTTGTGGGGAAGGAGGCACAAGGGGGCAAGTGGTGGAGGTGTGGCAGGTGCCAAGGGGTAGTGGTCAGGCTGCCTGCTCCCCACAATGCTTAAATCGCCACTGCCTGCCCCCCATCCCTGTTTTCCCATCACTTGCCCGCTTGATTTCCCAATGCAGCTTTTGGGAGACAAATTTAAGGTGACCCTCCAATAATTAGATTCTAAACAAGGAAAATTACAACATACTAGCCAATTGCCCATCAACAATGATGGGAGTGGGGGGAAGGGAGCCTCCAGCAAGCCGCTGCCTCCAGGGAGCAGGGGGGGCGAGGCAAGCACTGCTGGTCCTGCCCCCACCTCATTCCTCTCCATCGCTGCTGCCTGCAGGGACGGAAGGCATCTTGGATTCAGAAAAATGCTGCAATAGTCTTAAATTGCAACAAAGTATATTTAGATTGGATATTAGGAAGAACTTTCTAACTATGAGAGTGGTTAAGCCCTAGAATAGATATTCTATTAAAAAGGTGGCATGTCCATCACTGGAAATTTTCAAGAGCAGGTCAAAAACAATTTGCTGTGGTGGTCCTTTCAGGGACAATCCTCCCTTGAGCAGTAAGTTAGATTTCATAGCCTCCTGAGGTCCCTACCAGTCTGTTTCCATGATTCTATGTTAATTAATTCAGATCTTTATTTTTTACTTGCAATGGATTTGCAGGTTTAAATCTGAACAGAGAACCCCATCTAAGCACATCCACAGTTTCTTTAATTTTCCAAGTTGTTTTATTTTGAATATGATGGTAGCAGACGGTAAGGAATTTGATTTTCTTATCAAATTCAGATTTTGCCATTTAGATTTTTTTTGACATAATCCTCTGATTGATCTTTAAATGTCAAAGATAACCAGACAGCTCCTAAATAAAGCTCATGTTGAAGAGCTGCTGGGAGGCCTAGAAAAGGGATATCCATTACATTACATTTCAGTGATGATATTGATGTCATTGTACGTGTAATATGTTTCACTTCATAATCACCAATCAATGTTTTCCTTTTCAACTTCAGCATGCAAGCTCCACTCAATAGCATATTTTATTGCAAAGAATCCAACATAACTGATCCACTCCTTTCTAAGATCAGCAGGACTCTTTTCTACCTTGCTGTTTAATATATCTGAATCATATTTATATTTTACTTTAAAAGAATTACCTGTTTTCATTCTATCCAATCACTTGCTGCCTACCTCCTGCAGCTTTAGACATGTTGGAATTAATTAACACACTGATGCTGATTAATCACAACCAGTATTAATCAGAAGCTTTCATAACTGGTACAGTGACAGTGGAGAACCACAGCCTAGTGAATTCTACATTGTGAAGATTAAAAGAAGAGGAGCTAACTAGTTTATATCATACTATCACGTATCTTGTTACCAGATACCTTGGTTATTCTACAAGACAATTTAGATTCTATCACACTAAACTCCACTAGAAGGGTATAACAAGCTGGTATCACCTGTATTTAGCATCCTGTATATATAATGTGCCAAACAACCAGCCCCCTCTTTTCTTTCAATAATCATTACACCAAGCTTACTTCCTCTTCATGCTAGTTTTATATCTTTCTTACTGTTTACTTATGGGCATAGGAAAAACCTTGATCTGCTTATCCATCTACTTTTTAATTCAGCAATGAAAGCCTTAATTTCAATATGCAATTATAACTATTATGTAATGTTCAAGTATAAGGGTGTTGTAAGTACTGCAGGCTAATATAGAAATATATAAACTAAAGAAGAAAATAAAGTTGATTATAGCTTGCGAGGAACATTGAAAAAGCTTCCCTAGTTTTCTTCAGAGTCCCTGTACCAAATTGTGCCTTTTATTTTTTATTCAGTCCAGAATGCCACAGAAGCACCTGCATTGGATGAAAAGGACCATATTAACTAATTATAAAAGAAACTATAACAAGAAAAAGAAAAAACTTTTTTTTTCTTTGTTTATTTTAAGGTTTGTTTTTTTCATTTTTTTCTTTTAAGAAATGTATTGATTGAGGGAGAAATGGGTTGCAAAAGACCATGTCATGAAATCATGTCCAAAATTACTAACAGTTTTGCTCATATCACAATACTGTGCCAGCTCTCATTCGGGGGTGACATTGCTTGAAGCTGACACCCAGCACATCTCCTTTTGAAACAGACACTGGTTAATTCTTCATACATGATAACTTTTTATTTTCCTAGGGACAGGGAAAGCCTAGAATGCTTCACACTATGTAAAAATGTGTCTTTAACTTACAAAGAGCCTTGCCTTTCCCCTTTTTCTCCCTGGGTGTACTACGTACATGCAACAAACCTGGAAGAAAGAGCAACCTAAGGGGACATTATTTGTGAACTGAGCTCTGTAGAGTAAAAATCATTCCCCCTTTTTCAATTTATTTTACGTGCTAACATAAAATATGTTCTTTAATTTTTGTCACAATGTTTCAAGTAAATCATTAGAAACAGTGCTTTGCTTGTTAAGGTGTATTTTTTTTTTTTAATTAAACAATCACACTCATCTCTAGTTGCAAGGTTCTCCCCTCCTCCACACATAAGCACTCGCGCGCACACACATACTCGCACATGGAGAAAACAGCATCTTGCTTACTAGACAGAGATAAATTCCTTGCCAGCATGATCATCAGACACTAAGCCAAATTCATCTTCTCCTTCTTCTTTTTTCCCCCCACTCTGTTATTCATAGAGACCACAGGTGAAGCGGGAGAAAATTATTACAGTGTGATGACTGCTGAAATGATAGAAGGTAAAGAAGATGGATTATCACGGTGCTGACATGATTTGTATGGATTTCCAAAATTAAGCTGTTCACTTAAAGTGACCGTCTTCTTTGCACCCACGATACTGCAGCTGCCCTAGTAATAACCTTCATCTGCACTTGTGAGCCAAGTGAGCAGAGCACGTTTCCCATTACCTGTCAAGCGAGTATGTAGAGTTCTTCTGGCCCCGCAGTAATAGCAGGGCTGCTGGTGAACAGAGTAATAAACACCTACTGAGAGGGATGTAGCGTGAAAAGATCTCATCACCTGCCATTAGTACGCTGATGAATAATGCAGCAGTTTCTGTGGCAGATGTCAGGGGTGGGAGGAAGAATCACTTCTGTAAATGCTCTGGTGAGCACTTCAGTACAAAGTGAGAGGTGATAGCAACAGATGCATGTGACAAAATTACACTCGCTATTGTATTTTAAAAGAAATGGGAACATTTACTTCACAAATAGCTGGCAGGCTCCCTCATGCTCCTTTTTTCCTTCCGAGCCACAGGATGCTGTAAACCAGCAAACTAACCTACCTACCACTGAGCATTTATGTCTCCTAACTGCACCATTGTCTAAGGGGCAGAGAGGCTCTAAGGGGCGTGGATGTCCAGCTAGCTAAATATCTGCCCACTCAGACCCAAGCAGGCCTATTTATCGGGTAGGGTAAAAAAAAAACCCTGACTCCTATATATATTTTAATTCTTCTCTCTGTCTCTCTCTCATAGTCCACAAGATTTAGTTGTATGAAGGGCCAGATACTGGCTTTGGTGCAGCCACTTTAGTCAAAGCACTGGAGGGTTCTGGCTACAAAGCAGGGTTGCATTAGTTTTGGAGGGATCCTACAGCAGTATTCAGCTAGCAGGGAAGCTTAGTTGCCCCTCTACTACTGCTGCACAGGATGTGAGGTAGGAACAGCTACACTGGACTGGTCCCTGAATGGAAGCAGCTGGCGTTAGTTGAAGCAATCCCCTGTTCTGCAAAAGTGATGTCAATCCCACTTCCATGCATCAACAAACCTAGTTTCTCCAGTTCAACAGACAAGACTGGAAAAGTGCACAAGTGAGCTTTATGCCACACTTATTTCTCCCCCAATCCCCCCCCCCCCACACACACACACACGCTTTCCACACTTTCACAGGGCACTCTTCAGCCACAGCTAAGGATGCATCCCCAAATCCATAATTTCTGACACATTCAAGCTCCAAGAAATAAATCCACAATCAATAACAATATTATGCAATTGAAACATTATTCATGGCACAGTCTCATCTGCGAAACACAAATTCAGATGACTTGCAGCAACCAGTCCCAAATGTGTTTTGATGAAGTTTGCTTCCACATCTTATTGACAGTAGAATTTTTTTTTTATTGTATCTGAGCCAAATAAGTGTTTTAGCCAATTGCTGTCACTCTGCACAATAACTCATTAACATCAAAAGTCCTGGGTAACAGATGGCTTGTTGCCATGAACTGTGGAATTTTAAAGCAGTAAATGACTTAAGCTCCTGCTCTCTTGAGGCCATCAAGACTGGATTCGCTGTGATAGAATTTGCTTGATCTCCACAGGGTAGGAACAGAGGAAAGGAAAGGAACGGATAAAAAGAAACGGAAAATGCTTTATAATCTTTCTTGCAGGCAGTCCATGAGATGACATAAATGTTGCCATTTTATGAGTGTACTGTTATCTTTATTATCAGATATATAATAGGAGACACCAAATTAGGATTACCACTAATTCATTGAGAGGGAGAAGGAAGGGGGAAGATACCCCAGCACCTGCAAGTTTCTCCTACTGTCCCTTGTTTATCTCAAGGAACAGACCAAGGTTTGTCCTGGGATAACTCCTTACCCCCACAAGCCTCAGCTCCACTGCTGTTATATCCCCCAGGGATATATCCCTGCAGCAGGGAAAACTCTGCCAACTCCAGGTAGTTTCCCCTTGGGTTGTGAGAGAATTTGAGAACTCCCTTTCTTTTCCTTAAGTATGCAACCTTAATTCCTTTGACTAAGCTATGTGCAAAATCATAATGATACATACAAACAGCACAACATAATCCATACATGATAAAAAATGATATAAAAGAACATAACCTAACACTGGCTTTTCAATGACACCACACGCTCAATATCATTAAAACAAACTCAAGAAACCATTCATGGCATCCCATAAACACCCCAAAATAAGGTGGGGGTTTATGACAGCGGTTATTTTAAATTTTATTCTATTTCCCTATTTTTCTATGTTCCTAACTATATATACTATGGTCCAAAAGTATCCCCACATGTCCCAAAAAGGTAAGTGTTCAAAGACACATAATAGCATGAAAATTCAGATTTGCAGGAGCGAATAAACATTGGGAGTGGGGGGAGGCTTCAAGACAGATGTTTTCTTCGGATAACCTTTTGTTCACAGGTGTTGTTTGAACTGCTGCTTTTATTTTTCTTTCACATACATTACAGAGGTCAGTAATCTCCC
>NW_017729024.1:96229424-96234064 GCF_001723915.1 Gavialis gangeticus
CAGGTAGTTTCCCCTTGGGTTGTGAGAGAATTTGAGAACTCCCTTTCTTTTCCTTAAGTATGCAACCTTAATTCCTTTGACTAAGCTATGTGCAAAATCATAATGATACATACAAACAGCACAACATAATCCATACATGATAAAAAATGATATAAAAGAACATAACCTAACACTGGCTTTTCAATGACACCACACGCTCAATATCATTAAAACAAACTCAAGAAACCATTCATGGCATCCCATAAACACCCCAAAATAAGGTGGGGGTTTATGACAGCGGTTATTTTAAATTTTATTCTATTTCCCTATTTTTCTATGTTCCTAACTATATATACTATGGTCCAAAAGTATCCCCACATGTCCCAAAAAGGTAAGTGTTCAAAGACACATAATAGCATGAAAATTCAGATTTGCAGGAGCGAATAAACATTGGGAGTGGGGGGAGGCTTCAAGACAGATGTTTTCTTCGGATAACCTTTTGTTCACAGGTGTTGTTTGAACTGCTGCTTTTATTTTTCTTTCACATACATTACAGAGGTCAGTAATCTCCCAGTTAGCTGTGGCTGCATTAGGAGAAAACTCTGTGACTAGGAAGAGGACATGTCACTTAAGCAAGAGCTGAATGATGAGATATACAATAAGTATGGGTAGCTTCAAAGCATCTACAGCAAAATGAAAAAGCTGGCTAATGAAATATATGTCAGAGATGGAAATCAAAGTCTTGACTATAAAGCCATCTTTGTTTATCTCTGCAGTCTGAGTACAGAGATATTGGTAGCAGCAGAGAGGTCTTTTTGGTAGTATATGTAGTACACTGAAAAGTGGGGTGCATCTTCAAGCAAAAGGATTCCTAACCCAGCTGCAGCAGCCATGGTCAAGACAAGAACAGTAATAATAATAATAATTACATATCTTCACAGGTCTTACTAGGGAGATTTGCTTTAAAATGCAGAGAAACTCTAATTCAGTGTAAACCTATACAAAAGCTTCAGCAGGGGAAAGATGTAATTAATAATGAAGATGCCACAGTGAATCTGAGCTTCAGGTCACTCTCAGGACACTTCAGGGGACATATATAAAAAAATGGACAGTCCTCCCTGAGTGAGACTACCCAAACAATCTGGAAAACTGTATCACTGAGCAAAGCTTCCTCTTATCCTCAGCACTCCCTCAAAATTAGTCAATAATAGACAAAATGTTGAGTTATAAATACTCCTGTAATTGATCACCTCTTCCAAACCATGTACAAACACCTTAACTGTATTTTCTCAAAACCATGGACAGTTGTATAACATATCCCTGACCTCTATCTGTTACATCATAAGGGATGCTAGCAGGTTTATATCTGCCCTTTTTTTAAGGTCATCCATTTTGGTCTATCATTTTACAATGTAATTTTGCTCATATTAAGTGGAAATATAAAGTCTAATAGAAAAGCACCTTTTTATTGTGCTTTGTCAAGGTCCCCATTCAGTCAGCACAATTTATAAGAATACCCTCTGTCACCGTGCAAATTGTTCTCCTATCTGCATGTTCCTGTACCAAACTTTTATCCAGCCAGTGAAATGGCATATTACAAAGAGAAATGCAGATCAAAGTACAGCAAATTTGCACCTGAAAAACTGAAAGCCAGTCCAAGACAATTTTAAAAATCATGCCCTGAATCTCTCAGCCTTATGTAATATTTTCAACTGCCTGGAAACCTGCCATAGTAAAAATGTTTCTTTTTTTCACTCAAAACCTTATTTAATGCTCACGATCTTAACATTGGGAATATGTACTCAGTACATTCCTAAATGCTACATTAGTCATACAGAAAATTTATCAATAGTTAAAATTCACAGATGTTGGATAAATAACATTTATATCAATAAATCAATAGTGCAAATGCATTGAAAGCTAAGAAAGTTTTGATAAAAAGCAATGTTCACCATGTATTTTGTGCCCTGGTATTATTCCTACCGATGTGTAAGGCTAAAAAGGGCCACCTATTACTGTAGAGATGTATCTAAAAAATCTCTCAAGCTGCCTGTAATAATCTCCATTATGTATAATGACCATTTTGATAATAGTCTTTAGAAGAGGTAATGGCCCTGCTGAATGGTTATTACCTGTCTGTTCACGCTGGAAGCAAGATGCAGAAGCCAGAGGGGACAGTCAAATGGTCCTTGTAGTGTAGTCTGAAGGAATAAAAAATATTTAACAAAATGCAAGAAACAGAGAAGCAAGTGCCTTTTATTGTAAAACTGTCTGTTGTGGCGCAATGAACCTTTGTGAGTTTCTCAAAATAAAAATATAGAATAATAATCAATATTATAACAACAGGCAGGCCATCAGTATGCAAACTAATTTTAAGTGTCAGAGTCTATTCAAAATAAAAACCTAAATGTTAAATATATTTTTATATGTAACTAAGTTATACATCAATCCCATGCAACCCCAAAAAAGTGGTATCAAATCAGCTCAAAGAGATTTTAAAACTGATCCAAACATCAAATGCACACAGACATTCTGTACACCTGCTGTGGAAATGCACATGTGTACAAAGTGCTGAACTGTAACACAGCAAAAGCCATACTAGACACCTGGGGAATCACCTTGGCATTAGAATGAGGGAGGGTATTTTGGCAAGAAGGATACCGACTTAGGAGACACACTATCCAGGTTCAGTTCATAGCCCTGCGAACTGGCTTCCTTTGTGACTTTGGTCAAGTCACATAAGCACTATTTTAGTCCCCTCTGCAGAAATTATTCCTCTGCAATCTCTGTTGAAATTGTAAGCATTAAGGGGCAAGGACTATGGTGCCCATAAAACATGTCATAACTATATGTATATACATATGTATTATGTGTGTGTGCATATATGTGTGTATAGTTTTGACTATATAGTTATGACACATTTTATTTAAAATTCAATAATTTTAATTATTTATAACTATATTTATATATTGCAATTATATAGAAATATAATTAAAGTAACTCCTGAATTTTGCATATAAAATATAGTAAAAACTGTAACCTCTGATCTTTCCTGGCATATTAATCCTGTACTGTCCTGAAGCTTCTAGATAGGTGAAAGGGTATTTCACATGGTAAAACTAGAATAAGAAACTAATCCAAACTTCAACAAGGCAAGATGCAATATGCATACAAAAAAAATCATTAATATTGTATAACATTAATGTGTATGGCATTGGACAGGCATTCTAAAAAGTATCTCTGTTCTATAAAAGGGATAATTGAGGAAAAAAGAGTGGGAATTGTAACTTGTTAAAGCTTAGGCAGAAATTCAGCATCAAGCACTTCACATCCAGGTCTCCTGGGCCTAGTTCCTCATGTATCTTCCCTCATGAAGAGAATGGTTATTTGAAAATTACAGAAATCTCTGTATAATTCTTTTAAATATGATGGGATTGCTACTACGATAACTGCAGTGTCATGGAATGACTCTATACACCTTTGCTGACAAGGCTTCTGGAAAACTAGGAACAATGGGGAATATTTAGCCTGAACAAATGTACTTTGACCAACAACGCTAAGGCAGCTATCTGGGGGTACGATAACCAGTTCTTTTCCTATTTGCCTTTATGGGGAGTATTATTCCCCAACCAGCATAAAGGGACAAGGGAGTTAGATGGAAGTTAAAAAGTACTCATGAAGGAAGACATACAGAAAGCTTTGGAAAAGGTGTAGGAAGAAACAATCATGGTTTTGTAGCTAGGGGGTCTAGTTTAACTGTGAAAAGCCCCGAAGTCAGAGAAGGCAAGCTTATTTAGAAATGCTACGGTTAGAAAGCCATAAACTGCATGCCCCATCCAGAAGACCCTGCTCCAGAAGAAAGGTATGTCATGTATGTTTTATTGATCTAGAACTGAGTATTTCTTGTGTTATGCGAATTGGGGCATTGGGCATAAATTTCCTCAGATCTCAATCACATGACTTACCTTAATACCTGCCAGCATTCTAAGTAAAGGGCATTGTTGTTAATGGCATTTCTTTCCAAAATACTGTCCAAAGTCTACCAGTATCTGATTGTCTAATATTTGTTTATTTAAACAAATAAATTAATCTGCTTGTCTCATTTGAAGGTGATATAATTATAAAGCTGAAGTCCCATTTTTGACCTATTCTGTTCCCGTTGTTTGCTTCCCTACTATAAGCACAAAGGTCTCACCCACCCATTTACTTCTCAGCGTATCCTAAATTCTGGAAATGAGGCAATGAAGCCACCTTAAAGCCACCTGACTATGTGCTCAGAAGCAAAGCTGGGTTATAGACTCTGCATGACTCTAATCTGGCTATACCGCCTTACTCCCAGGATCAATGTATGCTCAAGCAACACTGAGAGGTGTTTTTCTCAGTGGCAGTCGCAAGCACAGCACGGAGATGGTAGAGACAGGCCTTTGACATCCACTTCCTTTTGGAAATAGCTTGTAATGCCGAGAATGTTCTTCATTCTTTGCTTCACATTCTTGGCTGCTTTCCCTGTCTTAACCTAGACCCTGGGGAGGGGCAATAACATTACAAGATTCTCCTGTTAGTCTTTAAGAGATGCATATCACAGTGCAGTTCATCTTTCCTGTAGCAAAACCCCCAGCTTTTTTTTTTTTTTTTTGGGGGGGGGGGGTTTTAAAGGGAAA
>NW_017729024.1:96234798-96236079 GCF_001723915.1 Gavialis gangeticus
CTACTGGACAAGGACCCCTTTCCAGCCTGGATGGGTAGATATTACCTGCATTCCTCCTCCTACAATTTGGACTCTGTCTCTCTCTTTCTGTCTCTCTCTCTCTCTCCTCCTGGACTCCAGTGGACTTCAGCCCCTGCACCAAGCCTCTTTAACCCCCGCTGCCATTGTGTGTGTGTGCGTGCATGTGGGGGGGGGGTGCAAGGGAACCAATTTTACATTGTGTTACCATCTCCCCTGTTAAATAAAACCACTGTCATTTGCAACCCTGAGTTGGGTCATCTTTTACTGAATCCCAGTCCCTTACCTATCTTAAATTCCAGCCTCATTCTCTCTCTCTCAGCTCCAGTCCCCACCCTTTCCGCTAGTTTCCTAATCTCCTCCCAATTCTATCTCCCCTCTTCTGCCACCTCTCAGCATCCCCTGCTCCTACTGCCTTTTCCCTGTGACTTTCTGCTACCTTTCTCTGCTTTCCTGCTGCCCTGCCACCTGCTGCTTTTCCTGTGGTTTTCTGCTGTTTTCAGGCTTCCCCGGCACCTTCTGTAATGTTCCCCACCTGCACCCCCCAGCTCCTCGTGGCTGTCCTGCAGTTTTCTCCAGCAGCTGGAACCTTTCTCCAGCTCCCAGTACCTACTGCCACTCCCTGCAACTTCTCTAGCTGCCCCAGAGCCATCCTCTGGCTCCCCACATCCACAGCCTGTCTTTAACACCCACACTTTCCCTTAGTTCCATTTTTCCCTCTCCCTACCCACCTTTTCAGCTCCCCCGTAGCTCTGGCTCCAGTCCGGCATTGCTTTCCTGTTCTGCAGGCTTTGGGCATTGTATTTTAATCAATTAAAATCAATTAAACTGAAATTACCCCTGAGCCTCAGTTCTTCAGCCCAGGCCCCTGTAGTCTACCGGTTCTAATCCCGGTCCTGGTATCTTTAACTCCCTACACATCTACTTTCTTACCTTAACCTTTCCCCAGGTATCCCAAGTACACCAAGCACATACATAGATACACATCACAACACCCAACTTAGGAACTTACCTGTGTGTATGAGTAGGTGGGTGGCATGTGTGTGTAAATTGGTGAATACACATATATACACATATATAGATAACATTGTGTGTGTGTGTGTGTGGTATATCAATTAGCAATCCATGTATGTGTATTGGATATGCGGGTGTTGGTAACTGGTAACAGATTGTCTAAATTTGGCATGTAGAGCGTGTATGGGCTTAAACTGGTGATAGGTGTGCATGAACCTAGACTAGTTATTTTAAACGTGTGTATCTGAG
>NW_017729024.1:96241079-96246371 GCF_001723915.1 Gavialis gangeticus
GTGTGCATGATATACGAATTAGTGATTTGTGTCTAACTTCTGGGGTGTATAGTGTATGTGCTTGAATTTGTAATAGGTATGCATGTGCCTAGGTTGTTTTGAATGTGTATGTGCCTGAGCTGGTAGTATGTGTGTGTATGCACCTAATTGATTTGTGTGTTTGTATATGTGCAATTGTATACCACGCCCTCCTGTCTAACAGTGCAGTATTAAGATCTTGAGCGTTGGCCTGACCCCTCAGGGCAACATTCCTACCATAACTATGCATAACCTAGTTCTTTCTAATTGGCCATGTGAAGACAAACTTTTCCCCTGCCTACTTAGTATAACCCAATTTGCTCTCGGTCTCAGCATATTGGCTCATTGGCTGAGGAGCCTATAAGCACTGAGAAGGCCTTTAAGAGTAATTCAGGACATCTTAAATGGCTAATTGCAGGGCTTCAGACTGATTCTGCAATAAACTGTGCTTTCAGGAACGTGGGTCATGGGAGATTTCAGGAACGTGGGTCATGGGAGATACATGAGGAAGCAATAAAGAATGACAATAGGCACCCCAAAAGAGATTGTTTAGAAAAAGAACTACATCAAAAAAACAAGCAGGGAGTCATTGACTTGAGGAGGCAGCTCCATATGTCAGAAGGAAAAAGAAATAAACTCAGGGCTGCCTCAATTTGCACTCACTGGTTAGTCCACATGAATATAACCACAGTGAGCATACAACTGAATTGTACTTAGGCACACATTAAGAAACAACTGTGTCGTTTTTGAAACGCTAAGGTTGAAGAACAGAGGTAACTTTGTGCAATTACAATGCATAAAAATTACAATGTAGCAACTCAACCTGAAATATATAGGCTTTGCATGTAATTAGTACAAGTAAATGGAAAGTGAAATCTGTATTTTCATATTGTTAATACAGAAAGTATTCTTAAAAGAACTATTACACTGCACAAACATGGGAATTTTGGAACCGCCTGACAGATAATCAGACTTGTGGTGTATCCATTCTGGAAGCCAGTCTCTGACAGAAGCTAGCACACAATGTTCCAAAGGAAAATATAAGAAACTAGGCAACAATTACTAAAGTTTTGCTCTCATACTGCAAGCTGGGCAAGTAGCTTTTTAACCCCAAATAGTTACTCTATGACTTGCACCTGAAGGCTGGTATCACTTATTTACATTCAGCTCATCCTACATATGGATGTACCTGTGTGAACATCTTTCCAGGTTTTTTCCCCTTTAGTCTTACTTAATTCTTAGCTTGAATAATATCTTTTGGCACTTAGTTCCATGGGCTAATTATGTTTTGTGTAAATTAAGATTTTCTTTCATGGGTTACATTTTCTTCTCAGTGTTTTTTTTTCCATATTCATTAGATGTGTCCCTTTGGATGCAAATCTTAACCATAACAACATTGCTACTTGTGATACTATAGTCCAAAGTAAACCAGTTCTTTCAATATACCCTTTTACAAAGCTTCTTCTAAGCATCCTTTAAAATTTTCTCCCAGACTGAAAATTATAATCTGAAATTTTTTCACCTAACAGCAGATCTAATTCAAAAACAAATTTATAATTTGAAGAAGTCTGTGATAGACTACAGAAATGCTTGCAAATGTACAAATAAGCACACTAAATCAAATTGCCCATTTTCAAGTTGCACGTGGATGAATGAAAATAATACTTAGTTTTTCTCTGTACACTGCTTTTTGGTGCATTAAAGTCATTAGTTACTATCATCTTCTGTGTTTAAAAATCCTGCTTGAAAACAGAACTTATCTTCCCAATAGACTAAAATGGCTCTGCCATGTCAATTTTCCCAAACTTGCATGACAGATTTTATGTGTATAAATAAATAAAAGGAAATGCACAGGCAAAAGGTTTGTCTAGATTAGTTGTACAGCATTAAAGTTGTTATTAATACCACTCAGAAAAAAATTGTTGAAAAAGATTTGTTGGGGGAAGCAGTTTTTTCACAGAATCCTAATAATGCTGACAACATTACCTTCAGGGAAAAATAATCATATCGGGGGAGGGGTGGGTTGTTTCAGAAAGTATTTGTTTTGGAAAAGTGAAAAAAATGTGTTCTGATTTAATTTTTTATCGTTATTTCATAACACATCAGTAGAAACACTGCATACTCCTACTACTGCTCTATCATATGAGATAATATAATAGTTTAAATCTCCTATTATTCTAACATTCTATTGCTTTTTTAAATTATTAAGGGAAACTGATGCGTTGTACCATTTGAATTCTCTTTTATTAGTGCTTTAGTGAAACTCTTTAACACTGCTTCAAATTCATGTATTACTACAACCACTGTCATTAAAGAATAACAACAGCTTTTTAAAAAAGGGAAATAAAAAATTATCCTCTGAAATGAAATTTCCTAAAGAAAGGAATTTAAATGGAAATGTTGTGTTGTACAAAAATAAATATGTTTCTTTTTTTCAAATTTGAAACAAAAAAATTAAATGCTGAAATATGCATGAATCAGAAATTTACCATAAGTGAAGACAAAAGATGTTTAATCTGTGCTTGAGAATGTAATGCTACAGAAATACCTTTTGCCCACAGTACCTTACACAGGAATGTTGAGTCATGCCACCATTTAAAAAATAAGATAGTGGCACCAAGTCACTGCCACTGCATTCTTAGTTGTTACCATTGTGATGTATTATTTTCATATTCACAACATCTGTCTATTAATCATCTTCTAGGCATCTTTATGGTAAATGACGAGTAAGACCAGTGAGACACCAAAACATGCATAAGAAAGAAGATCCTAAAATATTCAGCTATCATAACTTTATATAACATAGATGAGAAGCAAATACCATGTCAAATGATGTTAAACCTTATGGATGTGTACAGATATTCAACAAGCTCAAGGCAGAACCAATCTAAGTTATACAGTTTTCTATAAGTGGTGTAGTTTAGATTGGTAGTGAACAGAACTCACATTTGTCCTCTGGTGCGGAGTGGGGGGCGCATATTAGACCTGATTCTGCCCTTTTTAAACCAGTCTATGTGTGCTGAACTTCTGTTATGGGTGTACACCAGGTCTGTGTGCCTAACTTCTGTTCTATTACAGGTGTAGACCAGTTTCCAACCGCTTATACAGGTAAAAGTGTAATGTCTGTACCTGACTTATGTGATCATAACACTATGCGCTTGTGGCTGTATGTGCACAAATACCTCTGCAGCATAGAACCATTTAAAATTAAATATCACTTAGTTAAATCAAGCATCCTAATAAATTGCTTTGTTTTCCAAAATGAGAAAATAGCACAGAAAGTGAAGGAGATTTTTTTAATGAAGAAATGATTGTACATTATTATCACCCCTAGAGACACTGGAAGATGTAGATACACTATTAAGATGTCAAAGAAGTTTAGAGAGGTAGTCTTTCATAGCATCTGATTAAATGAACTGTGGCTCATGAAAACTTACGGATTTCTGATTCATTTAGTCTATAAGGTGCATATCCATCCTGTCTTCTGCCTGACTTCAGACAAAGTTTAGTTATTATTGGATGGTCCCTGCTGTTGCATATGGAACAGATCTGGCAAAGTTCTGACTATCCCAGCTCGTACTGTTTTTAGTGGGAGGTCATAGTGCCAAAAAGGAACCAACTTCAGATTCCTGCTACACTTTCAAATGGTACTTGATAGGATGATAATGGAAATAAAGACACAAGAGAACAGACAAAGAGAAAACAGATATTTACTAGGATATCATGTAACAGTAGACCTCCCAAGCCTGAGTAAAATTCACATCATATTAATTAATAAGTATGGCATGATAAAGTTTTATAGGCTTTGATGACCAAAAAACAACTAAAAGAGAGTAAACATTTTAAATTGTCTTTTACATTCACAGAACTTTAAAATAATCCTTGAAATATGAAAGGAAAATAAAGAGAGAGAATAAATGAGGGGGACGTGACTTAACATTGTCGCTGACTTACAGGGAGAGTCACGATTGACTTGTACAAATAGGAGACAGAAAGTTTATTTTGCAGAAAGGCCTTTGTTAAATCTCTCAAATTTAAAAATCTGTTAATTCCAATTCCAGACATGAATAGTGTCTGTGGCATTAAAAGTACATGAACTGCTGAAACCAGGGAAATGATGCAATTAATAACAGAACAGTACACATTTTTCTGAAGAAGTACTAGTTCAAAAATCCTAGGTCATATCAATCCTTTAATTCATCTGATCAGTACAATTTATTTATTGGTCTGTGTCTATATTTTTTCTCTCTTTTGGCAGGAACAAAAATTGCTGCAATGAAATCATTTCTGGCTGGCACAGTGCCTGGCAAACTTTGGGAACCATTCAGGTCTGGTTCGCATTCATTCCTCACATCATCCATCTGAATACAAAGTTCCAGGATAGAAATGTATTTCTCCTACATTTTTATGACACTTCAACCGCCTGAAATATCATACTTGATAACAATTTGCATCGTTATGGGTCTGCCATAAATGATACAAATTGCCATAAAATGTTGGGGAAACCCTAAATCACAACCCTATCTGGCTTTCTGAATGATAACATTTGGGTTTGCTTCAAATAAGTTGGTTCATTTTGTCACGCACAGCCATCCCAGTCTTCATACTGAGTCTTAATGGGTATTACTGGACAGTGAATTCAGCTGCTTGGTGACTATTAAATGGGACAAACTAATAGAATTTTTTTCCAGTGCACTAAGCAACGCCACACTGACAGAGAAAAACACATTGATTCAGAAGTTGTTTACTACCAACTGAAGAGAACCCCTATAGGTTTTTTGGGTTTTTTCCCCATGGAACCCACATTATAGCAAAATTAACAACCCTCATCCTTATCTGTTTTACTGGTACTAGACAAAAGTGCTTACACCATTAGTAAAGTGAGTTGCCTGAGTCTAAATCTTGCTACACAAGACTGTCTCTCTCATTTACTGCCTAGCTATCAAAAGTTGAAATATCAAGCATATAAGAAGCTTTGAAGGAAAATACAGAAAGGCTGTAAACAGTGACTGCATTTGTGTTCAATGATATATTAGCTGTAAGGTACTCTACAGGAGGGCTGAGTGTATGCCTATCTTTCTAGCTGTCACTAAACATTTCCAAAGCACCCATCATTTTATGTAGCACAAGAACTAGGAAGTTCTTAATTACTGTAAACCTTCTAATTAATAATTATGATGATGGCTGTGACCAAATATTGATCTCACAATCTGACCCAAGGCAGCTATATCATGGTGTGTATATATATATATATATATATATATATATATATAC
>NW_017729024.1:96251371-96260272 GCF_001723915.1 Gavialis gangeticus
CTCTACAGGAGGGCTGAGTGTATGCCTATCTTTCTAGCTGTCACTAAACATTTCCAAAGCACCCATCATTTTATGTAGCACAAGAACTAGGAAGTTCTTAATTACTGTAAACCTTCTAATTAATAATTATGATGATGGCTGTGACCAAATATTGATCTCACAATCTGACCCAAGGCAGCTATATCATGGTGTGTATATATATATATATATATATATATATATATAGACACTCATTGGTCACTAAAGATACTCAGCAGCTGCAGAAAAGAATTGGTCCAAAGAGTGGGGAAAATGTCACATTTCAATTTCCTTTTATGGGGCCACTTTCATACAAAACTGTGCTTACACCCTTCACAGTCAGCCAAAGTTTATCTGAACATAGCCAAATGCTCATCTCAGTTGCACACCAGCATCAATCTGGACTAATTCTGTTGACTCCAAAGGAATTACTCTAACTTTATGCTATTGTAATGGATCCTGAGACATGGATCCAGTGTAGAAAATAGTTACAAAAGAGCCAAATAGTCTCCCTGACCTCTTTCCTGATTTCCAGAGAAGTAAATCTCTTAGAAAAGATTTTTTTCATGATTCTTCATTTACAAAATAAAGACCAAAATCTGCAACTCTGATCTCTCTTAGCTGTTCCTCTTAATTTAGCTTCTATGTCACAGCCCTGCAAACCATTTCTAATTCTAGCTAAAAACATTAATTCAGGTGAACATCAACTTGGGAGTGGAAATATCTTTCAGTGAAGCATTGGATGCACTGTCAAGATGCTCAAGAAAGCTAGATTTTTTTATGATTCTAAAAGCGATGTACATTTAATTCTAATGACAACAGGACTAAATAAACAACATACAAATTAACACACATTCCAATAAAGTTGTGTTTGTTTTTGCTTCAGTCCTAAATTGATAATATAAGCCTAGACCTCTAGCTTATTAGTAAAGTTTCTAGTTTATTTTTAGCTGGGGAAAAATGGATGTTGTTTTATATGGCTAGCGACAAACATTCAAAAAGCCTGAGCCTAAATTGATTCAATCTTTGCAGGTCAGTCTATCCTGCGTAGGCTAAATTGGTTTGTAACCATACAGACATCTCCTCAGGACTGAAGAAATGCAGGCACATACCTGCAGTGGCTCAGGCTAGAAGCCAGGGGGCACTAGAGCAGCCCTCCCTCCATTCTACAATGCTGAGCTAGGCCCTGGCAGGATGCTCCGATTAGGGAGGAGTTCCCCCCCACCCCCACCCCCACCCCACCTCACTGTTCCTGACCAGCCCAGCAGGGAGTTGATAACAGAGCATTTAGCACCCCATCAAAACAAAACCAAAGCCTCTCTCATTAATTCAATCTCTTCTGAAACAACTTTTTCCAAGGAAGTAACAGAGGAATCAGCTGATCTGTTGATTAGCTCCAAAAAGCCCTAAGCAGACACTGTCCTGTCTACACAGACACCTCTCAGCATTAGGTAGTATACCACAGGCTGGCTACAGTTCATGTTGCAGGAGAGGGGAGGGGGGAATTCCCGCTTGATCAGGAAGTGGGCGGGGGGCAGGAGGGCACGGAGAAGCCAGATAGACCCTGCTGGGCCTGCAATCTCTGCCGGAGCTCCAGCCAAGAAACAGAGGGGAGGGGCCAGCCCAGCTCTCTGGAGCCGAGACCTCAACCCAGGGCTGCAAAGCATCTGAGATAGTGGGGGACTCTGGTTTAAGTTAAACCAGGAAGGGGTCTAGGACAGACATTGCATAAACCAGTTTGACCCAAATCAGTTAAGTCTGATACTACATTCAACCAGGTTTATCTCAACCAGTTTCAGCCATTGTCAAACTGGTTTATGTGTACTGAATGTATGCTCTGTTACAGGTTTAGACCAGTTTCTGATCACTTAAACCAGTTTATGTGTAATGTCTACCCCTAGCATATGTGATAATGCACCAGTGGAAAACTGGGTACACTGGCTACACTCAACTTTTTGGAGTGAGATTTGGAAGTTATGGAAAGTATATAAACTACTTCTCCAGAATAAGGAAAAAGAATATTATAATCATCAATTGGATAAACTGAGGTCAGCAATCATTTAGCAATTGCTAAAGATAGTAAAACCTTCTGGTTACTTGTATCAAAGGGAACAGCTACATTTAATTATAACATTGAAAATAATATTACCACAGACAGTTGGGTAGAATATTTTTCCAATCAGTTTACTTCTTCTATGGAAAAAATAAATAGTAATCTAGGGGGTAATAAACCCCACACTGATACAATTAAGTATCGGGCAACAAAGGATCAAATAGCACATCTCCTCAAAGCACAATGGAAGAATAAAGCTCCAGGCCCAGATAGAATAACTGGTGGAAGTTTATATTGATAAACTTGGTCAAATGGTGGACTCTGATCTTGGAAAAATTATATAACTCTATAATTGAGTTGGGCCAAATCCCAGATTCCTGGAAAGGGAGTATTATTGTACCCATTTTCAATAAAGGTTTGAAAGATAAGCCAGAATCATATTGTTCTATAAGCTTGATAGGCATTTCAGTTAAAATTTTTGGGCAACATTTGTTATATCACCTCATAGCATGGGCAAAAGGAGAAAACACACTATATGAACATCAGACCAGATTTAAGGACAGATATTCCACTATCGATGACATATTTATTCTTCAATTTTTGAGATATTAGTATACACAAATGTGCAAATGAGCACTGTATATTGCATTTCTAGATTTGTCAGGAGCTTTTAATAGTATAGATAGAAGTAAACATTGGGAGAAACTGATAGATTATGGGATTGACCCTTCTCTTTTGCATGTGTTGATAAAATATTATAAAGATCCATTGGCTCAGGTTAGGTGCGGCTTGAAGGGTGAATTTACACAGAAAATCCACGTACAAAAAGGGGTTAGACAAGGATGTATTTTGACTCCTTTGTTATTTAATCTTTATATGAATGATATTATTGGAAATATGCAGGATGCACATTTTCATCCCCCAAAATTATTTGCAACCCTAACCCTATTTTAATGTATGCAGTTGACACTGTTATACTTTCAAGAACTCCTATTGGATTACAGAGAGCAATTACAACTTTTGAGCATCCTTGTGAACAAAATAAATTAAAGATAAATTATGATAAATCCAAAATAATGTATTGGGGAAGCTGTGTGATGAAATATCCATGGAAAATGGGGGGAACCAAATTGAAGTTGTCAAAACCTATTGATATTTGGGCATCTTATTCACAGCTTCTCCTTCATGGAAACTTCATATTCAGCCAGTTAAAACTAAGGCAGCCCAATCAGCTGTGGCTATAAAGAAATGTTATGAAACCACAGCAGGACAATCAGTCCAAGCTCCTATATCAGCATACAAAGCCAAAGTTACCTCTCAGATCTTATCTGGCACTGAAGCATGGGGTTATGCTGCTAGTAATGATGTAGACACCTCAGAAAAAGTTTCTTAGGGCTCTTCTGGCTCTTCCTCCCTCAACTCCTGCATCTTTTCTGAGATTAGAGATGGGAATTGATTCTATTTTAACTAATTTTATTATTGGAATGGTGGGATTTTGGTTTAAAATCCTGCCTCTTTTACCATCTCATCTGCTTAAATTATGCTACATAGAAGATATTAATAATCCCCCTCCTTTCCAATCATCCTGGTTAGCTTTTCTTTCCCATACTTTTGCACTTTCTGGGATGGGATACTATCTCAGAGATAATGAAAGATCTTTCTCCTCCATAGAAAAGGTTCAAGCTTTCCAGAGCATATGAGATATTGCCAGGCAGTGATTAGGGCTACTCGCATTGCCCCTTTATATACTCTTTGGAAATTAGATTGAGGGGAGAAAGGTATCTGCAGTTGGATCTCAATAATAAATGGCGATCCTCTTTGACTAGACTCAGGACCGAACAGATGCCCACAGCTGTTCTGGCTGGACGTAGATTTTCCATTCCAAGGGCTAAAAGATGTTGCCAAGTCTGTCTAGAAGTTTTGGAAGATACTACCCACTATGTATTAGAATGTTCCTTATATAATCACACAAGGAGAGCCTATTTATTACCTAACTTACAGAAACTGATGCACTTCTCACATAGAGAGAAATTAATCTGGCTTTTACAGCAAACAGATCCAAATATAATAAACCGCCTCGTAATTTTTGCTTACAAGGCTGAGGTGATTAGAGTTAAATATCCTTTATTACTGATATGAGTAATGCATTTTAACATTAGGCTTGATTTTATTGTCTCAATTGTGGACCTATATACAACATTATAGATCCATGTCTTGATTTACTACTATATTTATATTAATAATGTTTTTATCATGATGGGTTCTATTTTATTATAATATTTGTAGTTTGGTTACTTTGGTCAAACTTATATATATTATGGGTGTATGTGTGTTATATCGTCTTTGGGAGCATAGCATTTAGCCAGAATCCTTGATAAACTGAATACACCAGTGGTCACTCCATCATTTTTTCTCCCTTGCTGAATTACAAGTGAAAGTTTCTTCTTCTGTCCTTCCACACCCATTGTACTAAGTGCTGCTTATACATACATGAACAGATAGTTTCCCCTCTGAAGAACTTGCATTCTATATAAAAAGGGTGCCTGTCTTCTTCTAATATATTTTTATAATATGTATCTGTCAGTGCTACTTTTGGTTTTGGATACTATAAATAATGGCTTAGATTCTATTACACTTATTTGCCCATAAATAGACCTATAGATTTATAGCATGATGTTATTCTGCCCTGTCAGTCCCTGAGAAAAGTGCACATACCTACTTTTATAGCATGCAATCATCTTAGCCTTAAGACTAAGTCACAAAAAAGAAGCAAGCAGGAGAAAGACCCATCTACCCTCAGCATTAATTTCTTTCCAAATACTGAAGCAGAGTAAAATCACACTAACAGGCCTAAGTCCACTTAAATGCAATAGGATATAGTCCAACATTTTGATTTTTCCTGAACTAGAAAAGATGGTTCCCATGTTGTATCAAATATAGGTGAGCCATCTTTAGTCTTCAAGCCTGCACTTCCATTTCACAGGGGGCTTCAACTTTGTCTTGACATTGTAGAATCTTTGCGTTTGATCCAAATCTATGTGAACATGTAGTCAAGAAAAAGTCATGACTTTGTTCCACTTACTCCTCTCAAACATATCTCCTGCCCTTCAGGGTCCCAAATAATTCACTAGCATTCCTATTTCATCTCCAGACACAAATAAGTAGGGTACATTCAGAAGATAAATTTACTGCAGTTCAACATGACATCATTATATCAAGGATGATATAATCATTGATCGTCTGAATTAACTTTGCCAATTGGATTTCAGTGGGATAATTATAAAGTAATTCAAAGTTATTCAATGGAGCATTTAGTAAAGAAATTCAAAATAGTGAGTTAGTACTGATTACCAGATAGCAGGTCCAGGTAGCAGTCCAAATATGTCAATAGCAATTTGGACATTAGTTCTCCAATAATGCACTATTGTAGCACCAGACACACTTTCTATTGTGGCTATTTCTTAACATTCTTATCAAATTCTTTCATCACTTGTCATTGTTTCATTAACTTCCTCTTAAGTAGAAAGGTTCATGTAGTTTTGCCAGTGGTAATCTATTTATTAGGTTGCCAGAAACTTTAACATTAGGAGCCAAAAGCAGTGTGAATCAAAAATAGAGTTCATTTAAGAGTCCTACAGCAGACCTTCCTTTAGCTTCCTGGAACTTTTAGTGAGTGATTGACTTAAAGCATCAGTACCAAAGTTTCCCAAATTACAAACATATTGCCATATAGATATTTCCTACCTGCCACTATGCTGTACACTATGTCCCACATGGAACATGATAATGATAGCAGGGACAGAACAGTTACTACCTACTGCCTGAACCACAGAGACAACAAAAGGCTTATCATAATTAGTGCTATTTTTATATTATTATTGTGACAATATAAACTCTTTTATACTCCAGAGTACTGTGTTTTTGGAGCTAAAAACTTTAGGTTCTATCATTAGTGTCTCATGTATGCAGTTCAGTCAATAATCTCAATATCTGTTTGGGTGCAATAACTGGATTATGTACACAATGTCATCCCATCTGTTAGATCTGATTTTCTCCAAGCATCAGCTCTTCTGGATGAGATTTTTACAACTGGATAAATACTAAGTGTAGGCTGCGTGAGTGCTGCTATAGGGTACCTACCTCTTGAGGCCTACTTGCACCCACACCCTCCAGTCTCTCCCCTATTCAGTAGTCTCTCCTGCCATGTCTTGATGTCAAAATTGGTAAAGGAGGTTGCATGGAGGGCAACGCACACTTTTGAAGAGGCAGGCCCTGTCTGGTCTGAGGCTCTCCCCTGCCTCATCCCAATTTTACTCTCACTGGTCCCTCTATGTTAGGGCCCACTGTTCAGGGCCATAAACTCCTGGCTCAGCTCCAGTCATGCCCCATGACCTCAGGTTCCAGAACCTGCAATATCCACTCTATAGGCAGCTAGGGGCTTTGAGTCCTATTTTTCTCCAGCCACCAGTCCAGGCAAGCTCAGCCTCAAGCAACCACAGAACACACTCTAGCCTTCCTGCCTTACAGTCTAGGCAAACTCAGCCACGTTTGGCCATAGAATATACTTCAGTCCTTATCTTCTGTTCAGTCAGTGGAATTTCAAGTTCAGAGTGTCCCCAGACACCCCTTTCAGTGGCCTCTGCCTCCCCTACAGCCACAACCTGGCCCTCTGTGGAAAAATGAGAACCACAAAATACAAACACCAGCATAGGCGGAGGGAGAAAATATTATTTGGGGGGGCTGAGTAAAACTTAAACTTAAAAGATACTTCTACTGTGCTGGTACATAGCCACTGCCCAGAAAGTGTGTGGCAGGAGAAGGGGAGTGGGGGAGGGAAGTAGCATGGGGGGGCAGATCGAGGTCCCCACAGTGAGGGAGAGAGTGGGGCAGAGGCTGGGGTGAATGAGGCCCTGGGGATGGTCGGAGCCCTGAGCAGCTCATCCAGGGGCACAGGGAAGTTCCTGCCACTGTGAGTACCCTGAGGGAGGCATGGAGGGCACATGCCCCATGGATTTGTACATGGGGTGGAATGGAGGTGGGCTGCCACTGTGGGCTCGGGCTTTGTGCCCCACTGCCATTGCCCTGGGAGCCACATGCTGGCTATGCTGTGCTTCCTGCCTGCCTCATGGCAGGAAACACATAAAGTCACACAGCTCCCAGGGCAATGGCAGTGGGGCACAGATCCCCAGCCTGCAGCAGCATCCCCCTTCCACTCCACCCCACCCACAAACCGGGGTGGGGAGGGGGCATGTGGCCCCCATGCCTCCACTAGGATGCGCAGAGTGATGGGAACCCCCTTACACTTCTGGACAAGCCACCCAGGCCTCCAACTAGACCGCACCCTGCCTCGGGGCCCCATTCACCCTAGTTCCTACCCCTGCCTCTGCTCCACTCCTTCCCTCACCATGGGGGCCTCGATCTGCCCCTACCCCCTTTCCCTTCCCCACACCCCTTCCCCCCACACACTTACTTGCTGGGCACTGCTCCACATGCTGCTGGGTGGCGTTTCTGGCTACCTGCAGCAAGCTGTGGCTGCATGTCTGTGCTTTGTATACCCCTCCCCATCTTGCTGCAGCTGCCCAGAGCCCCCGCCTGGGCTTCCCTGCACCCCTGCAGTCCTCTGCACTGCCACCACTGCCCTGCATTTAGGGGAGGCTAAGTCCCATTAGCCCCCAGTTCAAAGGAATGTCCTGTGTGGGGTTCCCCCCACCCCTTGGTAGAAAGCTCCAAGTAGAAAGGAAAACAAAACAGAACATGTCCAGGGTACTTAGCTTGCTTCCTATGCAGGCCCCAAGGCTCTCTTCACTTGGGGATGCCTCCTGAGTCCTTTCACCAGTCTGGGCTACAGTCCTCATGCCTTAGAGAAGGTTGCATCCCCAGTAACTTCCACATCCAGACTGCCCCTCCCTGACCAAAGGCTTGAGCTTATGCTGGGCTCTCTGGGTCATATAACCCCTCTACTACCCACACCTCGCATCGAGCTCTACCTGTATCTGGACCTGGTGGCCATCTTACTTCAGGCTTCTCTGCCTCCAGAATAGCCTCTGGCATCACCAGTGGGGCACAGGCAGAAAAGACACAGAGATGAAGTAGAAAGGAGTGAGGGCAGGGGTGTGTGGAAAGCAGAGCCACACCACAATCCACTCGCTAGGGAATTGGCTCCGTGCTAGGACCCAGAGGGTGGTGGTTGATGAAAGTCAATCGTCATGGTGCCCTGTGACCAGTGGGATCCCCCAAGGCTCTGTCCTTGGGCCTATATTATTTAACAACTTCATTAATGGTGTGGACATTGGTATCTGACGCAGACTGGCCAAGTTCGCCGATGACACCAAACTCTGGGATAAAGCGTCCACACCTGAGGATAGGCTAGTGATCCAGGCCAACCTTCACAGGGTCAGGAAATGGGTGGATGAGAACCTAATGGTGTTTAACACCAAAAAATGCAAGGTTCTCCACCTTGGGAAGAAAAGCCTGCAACATCCTTATAGGCTTGGCAGTGCTATGCTGGCTAGCACTACGGATGAAAGGGACTTGGGGGTCATGATTGACCACAAGATGAACATGAGCCTTCAATGTGATACTGCTGCTAGTAAAGCAAACAAAATGCTTGCTTGCATCCACAGATGTTTCTCAAGCAAATCCAAGGACGTCATTCTCCCACTGTACTCGGCTTTGGGGAGGCCACAGCTGGAGTAGTGCATCCATTTTTGGGCTCCACAATTCAAAAAGGATGTGAAGAAGCTTGAGAGGGTGCAGAGGAGAGCCACACACGTGATCATAGTTTCATAGTTTCTAGGGTCGGAAGGGACCTGAGTAGATCATCTAGTCCG
>NW_017729024.1:96260544-96268899 GCF_001723915.1 Gavialis gangeticus
GATGTTTATCTTTCTGGGATCCTATGATCCCTGCTGACTTCCTACACCTGCAGCAGGGGGTTGGACTCGATAATCTTCCAAGGTATCATTCCAGCCCTAACGTCTATGAAATCTATAACCAGGAAACCAGGAGGAAGAGACCTCTAGTAGGAAAAGGATGCACTGTCAAACACACAAAAGGTAAGAGAGGAAAAGGTGGTGGGAACATGGGTAAAGGAGGAAAAAAGGACCAGGTACTCCTGGATATCCTTCCCATTCTAGTAATGGGGTAAGGGCCCTGTTACACTAAGAATTTGTCTTTTCTTAATGTCTTAAGGGACTGATCCTAGGTCTTCTCATTTTTAGCACAGGTGTCATACATCACTTAAGGAATATATTTGATTGAAGCTCAAGCCCAAACAATGCAGTCACAAAGTATGGCCACACAATATGTTAGTATAAGTTCCCAGTGTTTGCAATTTACTAGGTATTAGAAATCCAGGAGGTTAGACTTATTTCTGAAAGTTGTGGAACAAATTTAGTCAGATACAAGAGGAATCCACTGAGTTTAATATTTTCTCTTCACATTCATGATATAAAGAGAGGATTTTAACCTCAGGATATTGTAATAATACCTTTTGCAATAATAAGAGGAAAATGTCAGAGGAAAAGTAAGAAGAAACTAAACTTCTCGTACAAGTTGTAGCAAAGATTGTTTTTGTCAATATGAAGACAGAAGTTAGTACTCCAGGGTAAAACCAGGCCATGGGCATGTTCAGATGTCCAGTTTCATTGTACATTGAACAGTCAAGTTGTAAGTACAACCTCCATGGTGTCCTACTTGCCCTCTCATCTTGATATGGATTCCCCTCTACATCCATTAGAAAGACAGAGGAGAGAATTCCAGGTTATTACACAAACAGAATGTAATAATTGTCCATGCTGTTTTTGGAGGATAAACTTCATCCAAAGAGTACATGGCAAAACCCAGGCAAGTCAGAAACTAAGCTACTTATAAGGCATATTCCTTTTCATTATGCTATCATTTTTTTAGGTGCTTTTTAAGAAAAAAACAGTATCCTAGCAAGAGCTTCCCAACAAAGATTAAAGAAAACCCCTAGATGCAGATTAAGAAGCTCTCAAAGAACCCTTAACTCAAAATGGACATATGTGCCCAGAGCCCAATATGGCAGAAGACTCCTGGGGCGGAGTGACCTGCCTTAAACAGTTCTTCTTTGTGCAAACAGTGAGACTGTCACAATCTGGGGTCAGGAATGAGGACATCATGTGGGGATAGAAAAGCTGAAGATGGTCTGCAGCTACATTGAGAAACTCTTTAATGATCTTCTCTACCTTATCTGGAATTCTCAAAGCTTTCGTAAATGACGAGAGCAAGTAAGTTTTGCTCCACGCTTAGGAACAAGTGAGAAAAATCAGGCAACAGCTACAGGATTTCTCCACAGGCAATAAATCATCAATTCAGCCCAAACTATCTGACAGGCTGTGTGTAGCTCTAGCATATACCAGTTTCTGTAATGGATCTGGAATCTTACTTATTAAAAAGCTTAGAGATGCTTCATCTACGACATTCAAAAAATCTCTCTCTCTATTAAGACAATAAAGGAATAAAAAGGCAACATTGACTGTAACTCCCCTGGAATATGAAATAATAAGTCCTGTCAAAAACAAAGAAAAGTACACACAACTGCCATTCCTGAAGTAATTTATTTCTCACTGCTGCTCCCAAGGAGTGAGTCAGGTCAATTATATAAAACGTTAAAAAAAAAAAAGAAAGAAACACAGATATTCCTTCCTCCTGGCCAACATGATTTCTGCTGGAACTTCAGAAAGCATAACTCTTTTAAGAAGATCCTCTCAATGTATTTAAAGAACCCAAATATGGACAGAGTAGCCTAATTTTAGTCTTCTTAAAACGTGCACGCATGCACACATGCGCACACATACACAGACACACACTTGGGGAAGAGTACTATTTTGCTTTACATAGCCATTTTCTACCCTGTTCCCTGTGTAGAGTGGACATACAAGCATACATGCACAGCTCCATACCTGAATGTAAATTGCAAAATAGCTGGACAAAAGACATGGCTGAGGGGAAGAGGAAAGCCCTCCCATTTTTTAACCCACCAAACTAGTTGTTAGGGCATTACCAAGAAGCAGAAGACGCTGGGTCTAGACCAAAGGAGAGCCACATCTGTATCTCTTGCTAACTACCAGGACATCTCTTAGGCATTTTATAGTGTCCTTTCTCTGGAAGTTGAGCCAGTGCACCTTGTATTTAATGTATTCTAGAAGAGCAGTAGAGAACTTTCTTAGCAAGGGTCCAGGCTAAAACCAATAACCCTCTCACTTGGGGAGCAGAAGTCATGCACGTTCCAACTCATTTTCTTTCCTGTGGCCTCACATATCTCACATATCATAGGGCCAGCTTCAAGAGGAAGGCTCGAAAAAGAGTCTAGAGTTACATAACTTTGTAACTACCATTTGGACACATATGGTAAAACATGTTTTTTTGGTTTCCACCTTTGACTTGCTTAGACTGTAAACACTTTGAGACAAAGCCAGTTTGTATTTGTGTCCATGTCCAATACCAAGAACAGTGGCATTGATTAACAAGTTTATAAATAGTGAATATAATAATTAATATTAGGGTATGATGGCAGAGAGGTTGAGGCCTCTTTCTACAGTTCCAAAGACATGACAGCAAGCCCTGCTCTGGACTTGTGCTGCACACTGCCCCTAGTCAACCCATTTTTAAAGGATACCAGGAAGTCAAAAGCAGCAGGATGGCTAAAGACAGAAGTTACACATAAACCAGTTGAAATGATAAGAAACTGGTTTAAACCTATAACAGAACAGAAGTTCAGTGCACATAATGCAGTTTCAAAATAGCTGAAAGTGGTTTAAGATAAACCTGGTTGAATGTAGTATCAGACTTAACTGAATTGGGTCAAACCAGTTTATGAAACTTCTGTCCCAGACCCCTTCCTGGTTCAAGTTAAATCACAGTTTCCCAGCATCCCAGCATGTTTTGCAGCCCTGGGCTGGGTTGGCCTGTCTGTTCCTGAGAGCAGGGCTGGCCCTGCCCCTCTGCTCTGTAGCTGAGCAGTGAGGGCTGGCTGATAAAGAGGAAGGGGGGGCAATCCCAGCTGGAGATGCAGCCCAGTCTGCAGGGTGGGGGGGACCGACCCCCCGCCAGGCAAACCCCAGGTGGGGTGCAGGGAGGGTTGAATACCCCTTACCCTGCTCAAACTTACTGCTGGCTGCAAATATATACTACAAATCCCAGAGGAAGAAGTGATGAGCAACCTTGCAGAGTCCTGCTGCTATAAGTCTGGACTGCAAATCCCAGAGAACTTGGGGTCAGCAGGAAGAGGAAGTGAACACACAGCCAGAGAGCCATGCTCTAGTGCCCCCCAGCTTCTGCAGGCATGTGGCTGCATTTCCTGAATCAAAGGAAAACGTCTGTTCACTTCTGTTTCAATTTAATCTGTGCAGTTTAGACTAACCTGCAAAGATTAATAGATTCAGCCTTGGGCTTTTTGACAGTCTGTACTTAGCCGATGTGAATCACATGCTCTTTGTGTGATGTGGCTCTTTTGGCTATGGAATCTGGCATGCCTTAACCAAACTAGCCCAATAGGCTTTTGTGTTCGGGCAGAACTTTGACTTGACATTTTATGTGAATATTAGTTGCCAATATAAATGAATAGAAAAATAATAATCATTCATAGGCAAAAACAAAAGTAATTCCAGAGCTGAGTTCATATCCTAAAACTGCGTTTCTTACTTCCTTCTCCAATTACTTTTCTTTCTTAAATAAAAAATAATGCACTAACAATACAAATAACTACTCTGGATTCCTGGGAAGACAGAAAAATTGAAGGAAGAGCTAATTTCTCCACCAAATCCTCTGTGCTTCTTGCTGGTTTTTTGGGTTTTTTTAATGAAGTCTGGCTGCACCTCTTTAGGGGAGGTGAGCCAAATCCAAGAGAACAAAAATCTTACAAAATAAGAGAGTGTCTATCAGTGCATTTGTGTCTATCAGTGAGTGTGTGTATGTGCGTGTGTGTCTGGAATAACTGAAGCTCTGATCTAGTCAGCAGAACCTGAATTCCAGCCTGAACTTTGGGTATCAGATGATCATCATAATGATTCTTGCTGCCACTTTGCACTCAGTGGCAATGCATGTGATGCATCTGCAGCCGCGCTGAAATTAGCCCTATCCTGATGTCCCTCTCTAAATGTTTCCCCGTTATCTCCTACTTGTCTTGATAGCTAATACAGTTCCTACAGCTGCTATATCATATTAGGTCAGAGCGATGAAAACGAATGCCATTTTCTTGATGGCTTATGCAGAATTGTTGTAATTTGAATCAAGTCTCCCTAGTCTCTTTCCTTCTTTCTCTCCTTTTTTTTTTCCCCAGACTGAATATATATTGGGGCCCTGGCGGGCTGCCATTCTAACTGCACATTAGAAATGGTAGAGTTTTCCTCTATCTGATTCTATAAAATGAGTTCACCAGAAGGTGCAGACCCAGCACATTTGTGGTTTTTCCTATAAATTACTTTAACACTGTGTCCAATCATATATATAATTTCAGATTTTCAATTTCAACTCACTGCTGTGTCAGCACAGACTCCACTGATATGTCTAACGTATTTAGCTTAAAATGAAACGGATGGCATTTCATTACCAGGAAGATAATATTTTTGAATATGTTTGCTGCATGGCAGGATCCATCATTATTCTGCCATTTTATGTTCAGAGTGTGTAATAGCTTTTTAATGCTTTGATGTATTTTATTTATATATGTAATATTTTTCTAATACCATAGGGTGGTTTAACTCATTGGACACATTATAAAATCTTAATTGACTGCTTTTAAATATTAGTTAGGGGGAAAAGGCTGAACAAATTGCCAATATTTCATTTGAAATTTAATAAAGCTAGCTGAAAAGCCCCCAAAAAACCTGTCTCACTCTTACTCCTTCCCTTTGCTCCCCTGTTCCCTTCGATACTCAAAACACTTTGAAAGGGAAAAAAAAGGGAAAGAAAATCCTATGGTCCCCTGAGATGCTAGCAGCTGTCAGCATGAAGGTAAGTAACATAGGAAATGGTGAACGTGCCCAACTGTGAATTACAGAAGCCCTCTTATTGGCTGAAGCTTCTGACAGGCCTGAAATCCTTAATATCTAGTTTCTCAGTCCTTTGACCAAAGTCATGGAATTTTAAAACTACTAAGAATTTCCTCAAAGTTTTGCTTGCAAGGAAATGGTGCCACTTATGTACATTACTGTAATGCCATGGCTAAAAGCATTCCAGCTGAACAGTTAAGTATGAAAGGGCATTTCTTGATATTAGCAACAAAAAAAAAGCGAAAATAAGCTATGCTAACTGTGCCTTGCACTGGACTATTCCTGTTGTTATGCTCTGCATGTGATTGAATAGGAATGCTCTCTTTTTAAGTGGAGGTTGACATACGACACTGTGTCAGGTAAACTGTGCCCTTCTATATCCAAGTCCATAAATTAATACTTTGTTATAGCTTTTCCCTTTAAAATAGCTTCAGCAAGTAGACATCAATTTAATCCTCAAGTAGTTTTTGTGCATTTATCATCCATGAAAAAACACATATTCCTGATTTTATATTTCATATATCACAGAAATGGCTTTATTAGTATTTACTTCTGTGATACAGACATATATTATTATCCCACTCACAGATGAGGAAAGTGAGAAACAATGAGATTAAGGCCATCTTTGCAAACATGGATGACTAACATTAGGTAATTAAATCCATTTGTGTGCTTAATTTCAGTGAGGGTAAGCAACTTCAACTACTATTGAAGTACATTACATACTTCTGAAAGCCATGTCATAGATTTTGGTATCTGAAGATGGGGTGTTTACCTAACTTTTAGTACAAAGTTAAAATATTTTTTTTGCCCATTATCTAGATCCTCAAAGGGACTGAAATCAAAATGAATGGAGTCAAATCAAAAACTTTTGAAGAACTGGACCTAAGTGATTTGCCAAAGGTTATACAGCAAGTCTGTGGCAAAGCCAGATTTTGATTTGCCTATCTTCTGTTCTAACTTGAAGTATAAAGTCCAGTGCAAAGCAGTGAGTTTTATTTGATATCTAAAGGTAGAGAGAAATAAATAAAACATATTACAGAGAATCATTGTCATTTAGTTTTTTGCTCTTAATTTCATTTTTAAGGTCTTGCTTATGTGACAAGCTAAGGAAATATTCATGACTAAAGAAATACTAGTAGCCTTATAATTGTTCTTTTTGTATCTTTCTCCACAATTTTAAGACTTGAAGGTAGTCAAACATCAGAACAGGCTACCTAAGAAAATTATGGACTCTCCATTCTTGGATATTTTCAAAACAGGTTAATAGACACTTGGCTAGGGTGGTTTACTGAAGGATGGTCCTGCCTTGAACAGAAGGCTGACTTGATGACCTTGTGAGGTCCATTCTAGCTCTACTTTCCTATGACTCATAGTGGCCCACCACTTCCCACTTGCATTTTTCTTTCACTGCTCCTTTTATCCAGACTGCTTACCCCGCTTTCACAACACAAGAGCAAAACTTCCAAGGGGTGACCTCTAATTGACTTATGCAACATTGTCTGCACAAACAGCCTTCTCTAAAGCCCAAGAAACTCATGAACAGATTCCCACTGATTGTAAGGAGCACTGAATCAGGCTCATACACAGTATACATTTTCCAGATATCATGACTTAAATGCACAGCTTTGGGTTTGTGTTTCTATGATCTATTGTTTGGGCATTCAGACAACAAGCTATCAACTGCATGAGCTGGTATTAATGCCCCCAAATTCTGGCAGATACTTGGGAGCTTGCAGGGTTGTACATATCAAGGAACCGAGCTAAAACGTCACTTAAAATTAGTCTTTGGGTAGGTTAGCAGAGGAGGGGTTCCTTGGTCCTTAATTCAGAGTTCATTCAGCCTCTTTAGCCACATGCAAAGGCAAATCCTATAATTCAAATCTCCAAGATGTAGTTTCACATAGAATTTAGATCTAATGCATTTGCTGCAGATGTTTTTGGGAGTCCCAGTAGTGAATGTACACAATGGCCTCGGGCAAGTCACTTCATCTCTTTGTGTCTTACTTCTCCCCATGCAAAAAGAAGTAACAATGCTTGCCTACTTGAATTCTGAGTCAGCCAAAATTCCTCCAGCATAAATCCTCTAAAATCTTCCTGGAGCATCTAATGCCACTCAACTTTTGTTGCACCCATGTCACTCAACACAGGGCACAGTCTTAAAGAAATCATTTTGCCTTTAAAGTAAATGTATACAATTACATATATCTTTATTTAGAAGCCACCCTCAATTAGCAGCTGCCCTCATTTTGTAGTTGTACAATTACCCTGCAAGCCTCAGGGGAAAGTAATTAAACTTAATAGAAGCTGCCCTCCATTTAAAGCTGGAGAGAAAATTAATTAAATATTGTAGAAACCACAGATTCTAAATGAAGATATATGGCAAATGCAAATCAAGCAACACATGCCAGCACCTGGACCAAGGCATTTTAACCATTCTGAGAAGTGGGCTGTATTATCTACCTACAATGTACCATAATACAATAAAAGCCAATGAGCATCACAGAAAGCTACTGGGAAACACTCTAGCTTCCTGTTCTTTCTGAAATTAAACTGTAAGGCAAGGAAATGGTTTCATATGGCCTTTGAAGAAGCCAATCTGAATCTCAGTTGTTGTAACCTCATTCTAATATAATAAAGGGCTTAGTCTGTCTGTCGGTAACCCTTCTGAGCAACTGTGCATGCACCCCTGAGAGGGCCGACGGCAATTGGCTGCACAGGCTCTGCCTCCTCAGGCAGGGAGAGAGCCTCCAGGGCGTCAGGCGGGGAGGATGTTGCAAGCCCTACTGCTCTGGGGAAGGATACAGAGGCAGGCAGGGGAGAGGGAGGGAGGCAGGGAGGCAGTTGTGGTTGCTCTGGGGGAGGAGACAGAAGTGGACAGGTGGAAGGAAGACAGCCTCCATCTGTGACAGCCTCCATACCCCAGCTGTGTAGACAAACCCTGTATGTGCATCTAGCTGTTAGTATATCTGTTCTAAAGCTGCAGGCAGAAACTGGCTTCCCGCCTCCATTCTTTTGCATCAAGCATCATCTTTTGTATGATGTACCTCAGGAAGAACTCAGATCTAACTAGCTGTGTTCACTCTTAAAATACAGCATAAGGCTCAAGTAGCTGAGTGAAAAAGCACAACACAAGGCAATTAGTTGGCTGGGCAAATCTTCAATTTCAGGAAAGTGACACGGAAGGCCAATTTTCATTTTCAGCCTGGAGCCAGG
>NW_017729024.1:96273899-96284616 GCF_001723915.1 Gavialis gangeticus
TCAAGTAGCTGAGTGAAACCACCATCACCACCACCTCAGGCAGGGAGGCGGTTACAAGCCCCACTGCTCCAGGACAGGAGGCAGAGGTGGGCAGGGAGGGAGACAGCCACCGCCACTGCCACCTCAAACAGTCAGGTGGGGGAGGCCCTCCTGCTCTGGGTAAGGAGGCGGAGGTGGGCAGGGGGGAGGGAGCTGCTGGAACCTGGAGAAGAAATATGCATCAAGAATGACAGGCAAGGCATGGCTCCAGCAGAGTGAATCAAGTGAAAACAGAGTGGGGGGGTGTGCTTTGGGGCTGGACACGGTGTGGCAGGGGGCGTGGGACATCACACGGAGCGGTGGGGGTGGGGGGACACACAGGGATGGATGCAGAGTGGGGGGTGGTTGCACATGACTAGATGCACAGCAGCGGCAGAGCAGGCTGGTGGGTGAGGGTGGCAGCCACTGCATTCAAGCTTCTGCCCTCCCCTCCCATTCCTGGGAGGCGGCAGCGGCGCAGGGTGTTCGGTGCCAGTGCTCCTTTCCCGCCTGCCCCCTCCCCCCCATCATTCTTGATGGGCAATTGGCTAGTCAAGAAAATAAAATTATTTTTAGCCAGAATCATTTAAGTCAGGGCTTTCCAACTTTTAAGTGGCCAAGGATCAAACACCCCACAGCCTGCACTAGCAGAGGTCACATACCTTCAGGCCACACCAGGGCAATCCACAACCCCCCCTCAGGGCAGCCCCCCCCCACTGCACCCCACACTCATTCAGCCCAGGTTCATCCTCCAGCTCCCTGGGCTGCACTGCACTGCTCTGCCCCCTTGGGCAAAGGCAAGCAAAAAAGCCAGAGAAGGGAGGCAGGGGGAGCCTAGAGCCACTGGATCCTGTTGCAGATGAAGTGATGAAGGGAACAGCAGCCAGGTAGGAAACCAAAGACCACAACAACCTCTCCCAGGCTGCATCTGGCCTGTAGGATACCAGTTAAACAGCCATGTCTTAATGTTTCAAATAAGTCATATTGGACATACTGCATGCCCCAAATCCTCAGAGAGCTATGTGCTCTTGAAAATCTTAACCTACATCCTTCCGTCATCAATTAAACACATGATCAGCACTATTAAACATGTTTGGCCAGATCCTCCGTGGGTGTAAATTAAGAGTGATCAGTTGAAGTGAGTGCTGCTAACATACCCCAGCTGTGTAGACAAACCCTGTATGTGCATCTAGCTGTTAGTATATCTGTTCTAAAGCTGCAGGCAGAAACTGGCTTCCCGCCTCTATTCTTTTGCATGAAGCATCATCTTTTGTATGATGTACCTCAGGAAGAACTCAGATCTAACTAGCTGTGTTCACTCTTAAAATACAGCATAAGGCTCAAGTAGCTAAGTGAAAAAGCACAACACAAGGCAATTAGTTGGCTGGGCAAATCTTCAATTTCAGGAAAGTGACACGGAAGGCCAATTTTCATTTTCAGCCTGGAGCCAGGCATGAATCTCACTCAGTAAGTAACAGGATGCAAGTAGAACAGCTAAAACCATAAATGTTCTGCATTTGCAAAGTGCAGAAAATGTGCATGGTGCTGTACAATATGTAGGGAAAGACTCCATGTAAATACCTTTTATGGCACCAGTGTTGTTAAATAGCCTTCATGGCAATACAAATCAGATCTTTTAACCTTGTTTCAAGATCACACTTCAAAACTGGCAGAAGTCCACCACCTGTGCTTTCTTGGAAAGCTTTAAAAAACAAGGGAATATTTCTGAAATTTGCACTGGTGTTTTCATTGTGTGTGCTGTCCTCCATTCCCACCACTACCGTTCAAAGTTACGAGGACAATGAATGGTTTCCCCTAGTTTTCGCTACTCTTGGATAGAAGATCAACACAGAGAAACTGCATGATTAGGTAAAATCAGACTTTGATTTATATTTCTTTAGCAATTAGCACCCTTACCCACTTTGTGCATAGCATGGCTGCAGATCAACAATAAATCAGGGTCCAATAAACCTCTGGACAGGGTGGGA
Source organism: Gavialis gangeticus (assembly GCF_001723915.1). Taxonomy (NCBI): domain Eukaryota; kingdom Metazoa; phylum Chordata; order Crocodylia; family Gavialidae; genus Gavialis; species Gavialis gangeticus. The sequence goes on from NW_017729024.1 coordinate 96,275,906, forward strand.
TAGAAATTTAATAAATAAATAAATAAACGTATTTGTTGCTTTGGCCAGAGAAGCTATCTCCATTTTCTTTCCTGTAGCTTAAGCTAGCTTTCTTCGGTGTTTCTGGAACTTTGTTGTGTGGAGTTATGCATTCATGTAAGAATTGCTGTCTCCTGATTTTAAAGATGTATTCAAATGCTCACATTTTTCTCCTCAAAATAAAAACATTAGGATTCCAGAACATAATTTGATTATGTGTAGGCATGGATGAATATATTGTACAACAAAGAACTAACTGAAAATCATCCTTATTTTCTTACTTCCTATGGAGCAACGTTCAGAGACATTGAACAGTTTCTTAAATTGCCTATGTGGAATGAATTTCAGTGCTATGCATTGATTTCTGAGGGCCAGGCCTTATTTCAGCCTATGAAGCAAAAAGTGGTCATACAACTACCTTAACTGAGCAAATGAGGATTCTTCAGGTATGAGGTATTCCCAAAATGGTATCGTTGCCACTACTGTGGGACACTGAAGATGTGACGAGAGTACTGCAAGACTTTGATACCACCTGCCTGATACAGCAGATAGCATGTCCTTTCACAGCATCTAATGAAGTGAGCTCAGTCTAACAAAAGCTTATGGCATATGTCTCTGATTTACACATCTCCTAAGCAACAGGTACCCAAGTCCTAGTCTCACCAAGGCACTGTGCCCTCCAATGGACCCAAATGCATTCTGTGCCTTAACATCAATACAGACCACACCATCACTGGACTGAATATATGGATTATAACATCCAAGGTTCATTCACTTGCAACTCCACCAATGTCATATGACATCACCTGCATAAAGTGCTCTTCTGGGCTAGGGACTGAAGTTACACATTAACTAGTTGAAGTGATCAGAAACTGGTTTTAACCTGTAACAGAACACAAGTTCAGTGCACATAAACCAGTTTCAAAATGGCTGAAACTGATTTAAGATAAACCTAGTTGAATGTAGTATCAGACGTAACTGATTTGGGTCAAACCAGTTTATAGAACTTCTGTCCCAGACTCCTTCCTTGTTCAAGTTAAACCAGAATCCCCCAGCATCCCAGCATGCTCTGCAGCCTTGGGCTGAGCTGTGCTCTCTGCTCCACAGAGCAGGGCTGGCCCTGCCCCTCTACTTCCTAGCCAAAGCAGGGGCTGGGCATGGCCAGAAGCCAACCAGGCATGGCCCCCTGAGGCACACCTGGCAGGGAGGGGGTTTATTCCCTGACAGGCTGCTGCACCCCAGCCAGGAAGACTTGGGCTTGGGTCTGTGCCAATGGGACAGGGCAGGGAGGGAAGAATTAAACCACCTCCCTCCCCCCATTCACTTGAGGCTGCTGTTGGGGCTGGCCATGCTCCCCACTGCTCCAGAAGTGAGGGGAGGGGGAGAAATACTGGACAGGGGCTGCTCTGCTCCAGCCAGGGAGACCCTGGGGGGGAAGAGGAGGGAGGGGGAAATATATCCCCTCCCTGGCCCCTTCACCTCAGTGGCCCGTGCCAGGCCAGCACCTGGCCATGCCCCCAGCCTTTTCCCTACTGCTGTAGAAGTAAGCAATAGGTGAAGGGCTGGGGGCATGGCCAGGTGCTCCACCCCAGCCAGGCAGATCCTGCCTCAGGTCCATGCCTCCATCTCCTTTTGCTTCATGCTGCTGCTGAGGCTGGCCAAGTCCACCGCTGCTCAAGCAGTGAGAGCAAGGGTGGGAAATGCCTGGCAGGGGCTGCTTCCCCCTTCCCCCTCCAGGCACACCCAGGCTGGAGTCACTGCAGGCCAGGGTAGGGGTTTAAACCTCTTCCAAACATATTCAGCCTGCCAGGGCCTTGCCACGCGCTCCCCTCCCCCTGCCTCCCCAGCACAGCTTCCCTGCAGCTTAGGGCCTGCTGGCTTCTAGCCTGAGCCACTAGAGGCATGTGCCTACATTTCCAGAATCAAAAGTGAATGTCTATTCACTTGCAAATTGGTTCAAGCCATGCAGGTTAGACCAACTTACAAAGATTTAATCAATTCAGGCTTGGGCTTTTTGAATGTCTGTACTTAGCTCTGCTGTCTACATGGTTCAGACTGAATGAACCCTACATTACAGGATGAATGAACACCACTCTGATATCAGCTACAGAAAGACACACAAGCCTGTGGCAAAACACTTTAACCTCCCTGGACACTCCGTCACCAACCTGAGGGCGGCTGTTCTCAGACTGCAACTTTCAAAAACCAATTTGAACAGGAAATTGCAGAGCAAGAAATCATCCACAGACTGGGTTTGTTAAGTATGTCTTAAACAGAGGCTATGGACTCTTATTCTGCTACCTAGTTAGCTTTAGTGATCCCTTTGTTACTATGGGTTTACTGCTTGTTTGCTTGTCTCTGACAGAACTGCCCCCTCCCTCCTCTTTCTCTCCTTCCCTGCCCCACCCCTCATTTTTTGTATTCTAATTTCTCTCTCCTTTTTATACTCTGCTTCAGAGTATAAGACCCCTTTACCAGGGGTTACTAGGAATAACGGCCACAATTGTTTGAGATAAGGTTCAGGCTGGACACCAGGAGGCATTACTTTATGTTTAGGGTTGCCAGACTCCTAAATGGACTCCCAAGGCAGGTGGTACTCTCTCCTACCTTGGGGGCCTTCAAGAGGAGGCTGGATAGATATTTGGCTTGGGTGTTATGACCCCAGCACTCGCTCCTCCCCCGGGGCAGTGGTCAAACCTGATGATCTGTTTAGGTCCCTTCCAAGCCTAAGCACTATGAAACTATGCTTTCTGCATGTCCTTTCACCGCATTTGATGAACTGAGCTTTGAACCACAAAATCTTGTGCTACACACACACACACACATATCTCTCTCAACTTTGGTTAGAGTATAAGGTGCAAATCAACCCTGTCTTTTCCTTAGTTAGTCCTTAATGGTGGTTTTCACACTATGTTCCAGAGAACCCCATGGCTCCATAATAAGCTGTCAGGGATTCCACAAAGAGATTGGAGGTAATGGAGGAGAGGTCTGGGAGGCAGTGGGCCACCATTGCCAGTCCAGGTGACCTGGGTCCACATTAGTCTTTTAGATAGAGGTAGGAGCTCCATAGCAGGTAAAGTGATACAAAAGGGTTCCACAACTTTAGGAAGTTTGGAAGCCACTAGACTATAAGGTGCAAACCTACCCTGCCTTCATAATGGGCTCTTAACAGGCTTGTTACCATTGTGTAATGTAGAGCAGCCTCACAGTTCCACTGACTTACAATAGCACTAAGGTGGCTCCTGGCAACTTCCAGAATTAGGGGAACGCAAAGAGGTTTCATTCCTAAACCTCTTCAGACTTTGTGCTGAGCATTACTCTCACAGATTAGATTTCAGGATTAGAGTAAGTGACTTCTGTCTGTAGCTGGACTTTTTAAACAACATATATCCTTTAGCTATTCAACCAGCACTTTCACTGGCATCACCAGCAAGCTCCAGTAATTCAGCTGACTGTAGCAGGCCCTAAAATGATGAAAATACTATTACCTCTTACTGCTATTTTAGCCCTTAGACTTCAAAATCCTAAACTTGGGGCTTCCATGTAAAAAAAAAATGCCATTCAGTTCTAATTTCACATACCAGTCATAAAGTTAAAAGTCATATATTTGATTTTAAGCAAGGATTCACTCTAGCTTTCCTTAAGTGTCATCACCAGATTTCAGAATAACCATTCCATAACATTTTCTTTCTTTGTACAGATGACATAAATGCTCAGGGACCATATAGTCTTCCAATAGCCCAGTCTCCATTTCTTAATAGTCAAAATATCTCATTCTGCCCACCCCAAGGAAAAATGCCAGAGACCATTTTGAGACTCACTGCTATCAAGCAAAACTGTCTGTACTTGTCATAACTTAAAGGGCAGGGCGGTCTTACAAAATAATTTCACCAATCGATTTAATTTGCTTATTGCTGTGAGTTAAGTAAACCTGCAATAGAACTAGAGTATCAAAAATGATTTTAGAAAAACATCATCAAGACAAAATTATTGAAAGAGAAACTTAATTGCCATTTGCTTCTCTGAAAAGTGACTGTAAAAGAATACATATATTTTAGGGACATTTAAAGTTTGGCATATCAGTCCTTGACTTCAGTCTTTGGCACTATTGTTAGAGCTATGACATTTGAAATGTGACCATCCCCAGCAGCCCAGTTGCCAGACATAAGTCACATTGGCAAGAAATAGCTCCATAGGGAAGAGAAGAAGCCTTCGACAGAGGATTAATAAACATCTGTCTGAGTCCCGTTATCAGCTGGAACAAGTATATCCTTCCAAAACCTTCTCCTATCTGACAGATCCAGAAGAAGGAAGGAAGTCCAGGGAAAGTCATCCAGGAATTAAATAGGATGAGTAAAACTATTTTTAAAAATACAGAAAATTAGAAGAAATTAAATGAAGTAAGATTTTACAAAGCTCTTTAGTAACTAGTTTTCAAACCATTGAACAGGTTGTGATTTTAGAAGTTTTTGCCTTGTCTTTAGTGAAGCTGGTATTGGTCTCAGTCAGAGCTCAAAAAAGAGCTGGTTTCTACTTTTCTGCATTTTGCATTCCATAGTCCAATTTGCTTAAAGTACTGTAACATGTTCCCTCTTCCAAAGAGCTGTTTTGGTTTTATTTTTTCCATTATGGCTGCTGCCAATAATTTATTTTTGTTCAATGTTACGTTTAGGAACGGGCTGAACTAATTCAGAGTCCTCCAATTTCAAATTGGGATCTGACCCATGACCTTGAGTTTTTCATCTTCTCATTAACAATCCCACAAACAACTCCCCCACTCAGCTAACTTTTAAAACAAAACACATTGTTCTTACCCCATGACATCTCGTAGTGTAGCCCTGCACAAGCAGTACAGGGCACCACAAATCAACTGGCAGAAATTTCGTCTCCATTTAGTGGAGTAATGTTTGAAAATCTGATTGTCAAAAGCAGAGACCTGAGTTCCAGAGGTAAAAATGTACATGCAATGTCCACTTATAGTTGCACACTTATTGGCTGCAATTCTGTACACGGATCAGTGGCTGGCACATATAAAGGAGCTACTTAGACCCCTAAATGGTACCTGAGCAAACAAAAACCCTAAATTACTATAGTAACTGCATGCAGCAGCAGACTGAAAACAGGGGGGACAGAATGATGTGACCACACACCCCACCCCCGTGACTGTGCTACACATGTGCAGTGAGCTCTGAGCCCACTGCCTGCTGAGCATGGGCTCCTACCAGAGCTCCCCATACAGTGAGCACTATGAGCTCACCTGCTACTCTATGCAAGATCTGGCTGGAGCCACCAATTTCTAGAGCTCAGGAATGAGCACTATTGCTTCTTGGCCCCTCTTTTCCTCTGCCACTAAATTCAATGGGAGGGATGGACAGAGGGAGAGGGCAAATAGTGGCAGCACTCACCCCATGGGCTCTTGAGCAACATGAAAGCAGTGGCTCCAGCCAGAGCTTGGGCCAATCAAGTGCCAAGTCCGTACAACTCCCTGCAGGAGCCCAGGCACACTAAGGAGTGAGCTCAGAGCTCATGGTGCATGTACAACACAGGCAAAGCGGGTGAGGGATATAACTGCATCACCACACCAGCTTTGAATCCACCCTTGACAGCATGCACCAAGGTAGACATGAAGCAGCATTCATGTTTGCATGCAGACCACAGACAGTTCAAAGAAAGAGCTTTTTTAGGGGACAGTCCAAGACTGAGAAAAAACTCCCACAGAAACTAAAGACCATGCAACCCTTAACATATTCCTCTCTAAAAGCAAGCATGCTTAATTGACCTTGTCTTTTCTCATACAAAGATAAATCAGCATGTGCATTTAAAAAAATACTTATCAAAACACACTATATTGAACTAACAATTTCCCTTGTAGAATAAAGGCAAGAGAGAAAACAAACCATACATGACAGAGATTAGTCATGGCACTCAATATGCAACTGGCAAGCAGTTAAATGCACTGTGGTGATATGGCCAATGTAGGAATTTGTACAGACTAGAATAGGCTTCAGATCTCTGTTCTTTAACTTTTTTATGTTATAGATATACACAGCATGTTCTGTTTTATATGCTGTTTTATAAAAATAAAATAATAAAGCAATAGTATTATAACATGTAGAGTCAATTCCTGACTCATGTTAGAGCACTAACTTAATTCAAGCACGCACCAACTGCAGAAACTTCCTCAGCCTGACAAAGGGTTTTTAAACGTGAAAGCTTGCTTAAAAATTTTTTTCCAACTATTTAAGTTGGTCTAATAAAAGATATCAGATTCACCCAAAGAACCTCGTCTTCAAGTCATTTCTGCTTTTCAGTGGAATCTGGAATCTGTACCTCAATTTTGTTCATTTCTAAGCCTCTTGTTAATGTGTAATATTTCTACACTTTTTAAGTACATCAATCTCTCATGTACTTTTAGTGTATCATTAATGTATCAAGCATGTTCATATACATAAATGTATAAACCTGTGTTTAGGAAAGGGGCTCAAAACCCAGAGTAATGCTACTAGTATCTCTCCTCTTTGGAAAGCAACCCTTAACCGCTAGTCTCTAAAGATTCTTACACTAATGCAGTATTTTGCAAGAAAAATATTTCCAAAACCAAACATGGACATTACAGAAAAATTCTATGACATAACAAATTATCTGTTCTTATTTGAAAAGTTTTTCCTTCAGATTCAAGTGGAAGATGCCTCAAGTATATTTAAGACACAGAGAGGCATGCATCTCATTTACTCATGGGCCTCTCTCTACTTCTACCCCTATGCAAAGGGACCTGAAAGTGAGTGTAAGCTGTAAGTCACACCAACTTTAAAGTCCCTTTATGCTGCCAGAATGGTGCAAAGGGAAGTTAGTGTATTAGGCTTCTACATATTGGAAAGCAGTGGTTCTGAATCATTTTAGACACAAGGCACTCCTCCATAACTTATCTGAATTTGGCAGCAATCTCGGCAAGAACCACTGTTTCAGCTTACGTCAAACCTTACTGGTTTTCAGTCAGGGTCCTGCCACCTCCATGGCCAGGTGAAACTGCTCTACACACCTTGTATGGAACCAGGCTGGGAAGACCTGTAAGATGAGCTGGCATTCCTGCCTGCATTAGGTTTATCTGAAGACCCTAATTCAGGCAGGAGTGCCTACTCCTGCTACAGCCCTACCTGATCTCACCCCTGCCCTGACTCTGCTCCTCCTAGAAACAGCAGTCCATGGGCAGTTCGACACAATTGGTGGTAGGACAGCTTAGAGATCAACCTGTGCGTTTCCCAGGATGGCACAGTGCCACCACCAGGTGGCACTGACCCACAAACCTCTTCCACCAGCTAGAACTGTCTCCACCCAAGAGGGGCAGGGAGGGGTGAACTGGGAAGGGTGGAGGCACCCTGAAAGGGCCTTGCAGCATCCCAGTTGAAAACCACTGTTTTAAAAAGTAGGGGCAAAACAAATCAGCCAGTGTCAGACCTAAGATAGCAGGGAGTCTTAAGAAATGCCTTTAATAACATCCTTTTAAGCAGATTTTTACGGCAAGCTATATAAGTAGTATATGATTTTTATCTCTGTTCTATAACAGCCAAAGTGCAAATCCCTCATGCAGTATTACTGTATTGGTACAAAGTTCATAATTTAGTAATTCATAGATTTGCCATAAAATTCATACATTTGTTAGCTGGATTTCATCTGGTGCTACGTGGTTGGAAGTCACTAAATTTTAAATGACCTAGATCAGACTCACGATGAAACAGTGGTTTATTCAGATTAGCTATTGCACACTGATGGAAAAATTCTCCATTATTTTAGTATATGCTACTACATCTGAATTAAAGAACTGTGTCAAGTTTAACATCAATTCCAGATCTCACTCTTGCCTATTCAAAATGATCTGTATTTGCAAAAGGAAAAATTATTTACCAATAGGCCATGAAGCTGTAAATAGGACTGCCTTATAAAATTCACAGATGTTCTTATTTGTACCTGTATTGCACAAAATGGGTGGGACTCACTCCTAGCTGACATCTGTTTTGTCCATCTCTTACCACTCAAAAACTTCCCTCCCTTCCTCTCCCTCTTCTTCTCTCTCCCTCTCCTTATTAAATACCAATGGAAACTAAATATTCTTCTCTTAATTCTCCAACTTTCAATTGCTTAGACCCTTAGCAACTTCCAGAACTGTTTTCGTATTTTCAGCCTCAGATTTGATTCTCAGTTTTGGCTGAATTGTTCACATGTGTTCATACATCTTTGTAGTGTCTGATGTCAGAGCCCTAGAGCCAGCCTCTGGGTTTCCCAAAGCATACCTATTGGAATCCTACCTGGATAGGCCAGTGATGGGAGGAAAAACATGAATTAGCAATTATTAGACTTTATGGTGGACCTGTGCTGTTGTCCCTGGTGCTCAGTTACTAAGACAAATATGTGCGATATAAATGGGGATAGAAAAAGAGAAATGCAGAATTTTGTAATTTTTTATTATATTTAATAATGGGTGTAGAAAGTCTGGGGAGGAAAAGGGTTGGGAAAACATCCATTCCAGAGCAAATGCCAACTTTGTTCATCTTTGGTAAAGTTATTTTGACTGAAAGCAGAGGTGGGGATGGGTGGAAAAGTAGCACATGAGTAAATCAGTTTGGGGATGTCAGTAAAAGAGTGTTACTTATTTAATTTACTTAGTGGTTATTGTTCATGATTTGGAAGGGTAAAAC
>NW_017729024.1:96289616-96316062 GCF_001723915.1 Gavialis gangeticus
CATTCCCCAATACAGCAAAAAATACATTAGGAATCACCATTCAAAGTGCTGCATAATCACAAACACAAAAAATTGCTGTTTAACGGTATTATGGGACACTCAAGCAGAGGGATCAAGGTGTTCAATATTGTGGTTATGCAAAAGAAAACAGGAGGCATATGGTTTATAAGTGGAATAGATTGATTTCTCTTCTATAGATTTTGCTAGTGTTTATTGTCAAATGTTTCTGCACAAAGACAATTGTGAGCAACTTGACCTCATTGTTTTTGCTAGATTAAAAGGACTATTCCATGTCACCTTGTGCATCCTTCCCAGTGACTCTTGGTAAAATTACGGTGGACGTATTGCAGAACTTGCAAGATATGTAAAGCTGCCTAGATGATAAAATATATTTAGAACTGGAAGTCTGCTGAACATAACAGACAGTAAATCTACAAGCTGTATTGTTTCATCTAAAGTAGGCAGGTCTCAGAGCAAATAAGGAAAAATGTAACTTCTGCCAGAAAAGCTTATGTCTCCTGATGCATGCAATTTCTTTGGGTAATTTGGTGCTTGCTAATTATCATGTCATGACAGTTTTGAACACACCAGCAAAACTGTTAGACAGATCTTAGCACAAATTGGGCATTGATATTGTGGGTCCCTTTAAACATGTACACTCACACTGTTATGCCATTACATTGATTGGTTATTATAGTAAATGGCCTGAAATAACCTTCATGTTACATGTTACCATGGATGTTATTACCACCTATTTGGCTTTGGTATTCAGCCATAAAAGAAACCCCTGCTAAATTGTGTATGATAATGGCCCTTAACTTACCTCTGCTGACTTTGTTGCCTTCCTGCAAGGAACGCATTCATCATATAAGTTCATTAGTATATTATCTTCGGTCCAATGAGGAAGTTGAAAGACTTAATCACATCCTACACAGACTATTAAGAATTAAAACAAGCCATGGAATACAGTTGAAACAGATTTTCTTCATCATCCTGAGACTACACCAGATGCCTGCTACTGTATCATTGAACAAGCATTTTTCAGAGAAAGGTCCTTAATGACCTCTAGAAGGCTACTTTCTTCTTTAGCTATCTGTTATGTATAAAGATAAAGTTGCTTTCTGATGGGTTAGACTCTGGACAGGAGGGTTTGAATAGGAGAGAGGAGACAGAACAGTAACTGTGGTAAACTCAGATGCTTAATTTTTCCTTTCCTGTATTTTCCAACAGAAGCAAAACCACTATTGGCAAGAACTGGTTGGGAAATCACTTCCCTGGCCCACAAACATTTTCTACAATAGATGAAACCATAAAGCGCTAAGTGAGAAAGCAAGACAGCAAGCACAATTGTGGGAGCCTGTTTCCCTCAGAATAATCAATAGCCTAATGGCCAAGACACTCAACTGAGATGTTGCAGGCCAATATTAAAGCTCGTGCCTTGACTGATTCCATACCAGAGATCTAAACCTTAGTTTCCCTCACACCAGATGAGTACCTGGACATTTCTTCAGGATATACCTGCCTGGTTATACTGGTGACAACTTTCATTCCATCATGAATTCATGCTCAGGGGGCACAACAGGATAGTGATCCTGATGCCCAAAGTTTCATTTTTATGTATAGATTATGATGGAGTACAGACATTCAAAAAGCCCAAGGCAGAATTGACCAAAGTTGCACAGTTCTCTGTAAGTGTCCTAGGTTAGGTCAGCAGTGAACAGAGCACACATTCACCCTTTGGTGGGTGAGGTGCACACAAGCTGTCTGAACTGACTGAGGCAAGCAGGTTGGGAGCGCTTAAGCTTAAGCATACCTCCTAGCATGACCTATGGCCTCTCCAGGCTGCTGGAGACTGCCAAACACAGCCAAGTTCCTGAGCTACCCCTGATTTGTTGCCAGACATTGGCAAACACATCCCCAATCTCGTCACGTCACTGCAGACCCTCCCCCAAGCCCAAACCAAGAATTGCAGGAGAGCCCCAAAATAAGTACTTTCTATTATGAGCTGTACATCCCTCCATGTCCCAGCCTGCCTGCACCCTGACATAGCATCCTGCTGCCCAAACATGGAGACCCAGGAGCTGTGGCGCGTCCTGTTTATCACCCTGCGTGACTCTCGCCTGAAGTTGCAGGACATACTACCTGCACCATGGCACACCTGGCAGCCCAGCAGCCACTTGCTGTTCACCAGAGCTCCAAGGGGCTCAATCCTTCCTACTGCCAAGCGCCTCCTTCCCTGCCCCCACTGGCCAGGCTGCTGGAGTGACACTGCAGCCACCACAAACCATCCTTCCTCCCAGTAGTTTCCAAAGTGCTTGAAAGACTATAAAGGTAGAACAGCTTTGCAACTATCCCCTTACCCGTGAAGGATTACTCAGAAAATTGCATGCTTTTGCTATAAGACAAATCTTTTTTGAGGTTGTCCCAACATTGCAGAGACTGAGGACATCATTGTTCAGCTATTTTTTTTGCTTGTACTTTTTGGTCATAAAGCAAAACTGGAAATGATTATACCACTGCTATTTGTTCTGTATCCATTCAGATAAACAGATCAGTCCCTAGGATAGTCACTCTGCCAACTCATTATGTGCTCTAAATAGACACACTGACAACATTTGCTGTAGCCAGTTTATTTAGAGAAAAATACTAAGCTACGTAATAGGCTATGCTTAACTTCAGTATTAGGATGAAAATAGGGTTAGAAGGGTCCTCTTAAGGTCATCTAGTACAACACCCTGTTCAAGGCAGGATCATCCCCAACTGAACCTTCCCAGCCAAGTGTCTTTCTAACCAGTTCTTGAAAACTTCCAAGGATAGTGACTTCACAATTTCTTTAGGTAGCCTTTTCCAATGATTGACCACCTCATAATCATAAAGTTCTGTCTAATCTCCAACCTAAATTTCTTATGCTGCTGTTTGAAGCCATAGCTCCTAGTCCTGTCCTCTGTGCCTACAGAGAGTCCTCTGCCTGCAACACAGAGGCAGCTGGCCACACCCCACATGCGCCTGAGGTTAACAGGGGCATCTGCCTGATTGCCCCAACTTTAATGCTCAGGGTCCCTCACAATGCCTCTCCCTCTGCCCTAGTATTTCAGGACCTTGCAACTTTAGGCCAAAAAAGGCTTGCAGCATGCCAGATGCCCATGGCTTGGGTACCTGCCAGTAGTGGCCTGTGTCACAGAGTTGCCTCTGTGTAGGCCTAGTCCCAATGTTCTGCCCTCTGCCACCATGACCCACTAGCGGGCACTTAGTTGGAGCAGCTGAGCATAGGCAGAATGCTAGAGCACCTCCCTGCAAGGGGGGCTAGAACAGGGCCACAAATAAGCCTGGGATACCAATGGATAGTGACCTAACTTGAATTAATAGGGGAACTGATACTTAAGTTTGATGCACCGTTCTAAACTAAATCAATTAAGTTGGAGGACACATCAATCCAGGTCTATCCTAGACTGGGTTCTACCATTTTTAGACCAGTCTATGTGCACCATACTTCTGCTCTGTTACGGTTTCCGATCACCTGGACCAGTAAAAGTGTAATGTCTCTACCTGGGTCTGTATGTGGTTCACAGTACATTGGAGATAGTTCAGAACCAAAGGTGACACAAGCTGGATTCTCTTAACTTACCTGTCCTCACACATAGTCTAAATTAGGGAAATTTACACAGTGAACGTTGAAACATAAAGGAAAATTAAAGTAGGGCACGTCTACTGTAAGGTGCACGTTCTTACACCTTATTATTCTTTACAGCTTTTGTTAATGTATGGACCTTCTGGACCTTCCATATCTAAAGGAAAGTCCTTTACTCAACCTACTCAACTGATCAAATTCAGATGACATGAAAATGTGGTTTGTATGTAAGTTACCTTGGTAAATGAGTGCAATTCTAGAAAAAGCATAATGGGAGTTTAAGATGAGGTAACATAAACATTGAGGAGACCAGAGATGGTGAAAAGTATCCCAACATGGACCCAACCTAGAATCACTTAAGCACATCTCTGTTTTTTCCCCATTTGGATATGATAATGACCCAGTGATGGGTTGGGGCGAGGGAGTGAACAGGGCATAGGGAGAAGTCTGTGGAGTCTGTACCAGCTGGGGTGCTCCACCAGAGTGCAGCAAGCCTATCGCTCAGCTACAGCAGCCAAGCTCATGCTGCTAGAGCCATTGTAGCAGCTGCTGCTCAAGAACAGAGAGGAGAGGCAGGTAATATTCTGCACCCCTCCACCTCTCCACCCCATCCTCTCTTCTGCTCACCGGTGGTCAGCATAATTCTGACATATCTTGCTATGCCTCTGAGCAGATAAGTAATTTGGCTTGTCCTTGGAGTCAGCAGACTGCAGCCAGGCCTTGCCCTCTTCTGTTGAGGTTAGTCAGCAAGTTCATTGTTCTCCTTTGTATTGCTTGGGTGATTTTCAGAAAGTGAAAATGCTAGTAACACTTCCAAGAAGGATACATTGGTAAGCAATCTGATAGTAAGGACTGAAATTCTCCTGACACTTTTTGAGCTACAAGCTGTAAAGTAATTGCTTTGTTTTAAGACCAGTGAACTCACAGAAAAATTCTGGAGGGTTTGAGGAAGGCTACAAAGAAGGGGATTGGAAGTGGGAATGGGTGGTGGTACAGCTATCCTTTCCTTCCTCTACAGTATATATTTATTCACCATCATCATACCTATCTTTGGACTAAGAGCAAGAACATAGACAAGAGTAACTGAAGACTCAGCTAACTTCCATTGCACTGTAGAACACCCCAGGTGTTGGTCTGCTTTGATCAGGCCTATGGTTTCCAGGGATGTACAGAATATTTTAGTAGATGCTGCATTTAATAAGAGCTGGACACCCTTTACTGCAGATTGACAATGACTACCATATTTTCTTTCATGCCACACCCCCACAAAAAAGACACACACCTTGGTTTTGAGAAGGCAGAATGAAGGAAAAAAAGATTTTTGCAGAGTTATGGCTACATAGAGCAGGAATAAAGACTAATCTTCAGCTCACTCACACTCTCTCTCCTTTTTAACCAAAAGCTGAAAACATTAACTACTCCTGAAGACTGGTCTCCGTAAGTAGTTCTATAATTTTGAAAGGAGCTAAAAGGTCTGTAAGGCTTGGAAATAGGAGAAGAGAAACCAATAGAATATCAAGAGCATTAAACAGGAAATACAATAATTAATACCTGTAGAGTAAAAAAAAACAATGAACCATTAAACCAACTGACTCCCTTGGCTGCCTGAATAGAAGTGCCACTGCTGCTGCTGGACAGTTAGTTTTGGAGCAGGATGCTTCTGTTCTGGGCAGAAAAATAAGCTTCCTCACTTGAAACACACACCCCAATATTGGGAGCTTATTTTAGGGGGGAAAGGTGAGTGTGATATACGAAAAAATATAGTACTTGAAATATATTTGGCTGAAACTGTAGACTCCTCCAGTCTGTATATATATGAATTTTCAGCTAGCTTCACTTCTATTTCAAGATTAGGCCAGAAGTAGTATTTATTTTCTTCAATAATCAAGGATAAATCTCCTTCTCCATAACTTTGTTACGGTATCATATGTGTTCCAGTGCTTCTTAGAATGCTGGACTGAACTTGATAAAAAAAACTAACACTGAAATACTTAAAGATGCCATTTTTGTATTAGACTTAATGCACTACTCTCCATCAAATTCTTCTGGCATGTTTGTACCAGCATCTCTCTTTCACAGCTTGCTTACAATTTGTAGCTTGTCTATAATTGTTACAGAAACATGCTTTCACTTAATTGATGACTTTGTAGTGCTCCACCAGAAAGCATTCTGATCAATAAGAAAGGAGTGTTTCAAAATGTGCCAATGGGAGGAAATTCTCTGAAACTCTCAGATTGCAGGCCTTCAGGGATGTTACTGTACAGATTAATGGTGTTCAGTGATAGTTTACATAGTAGTTTATCATTACACTAGTCATGCCAATGATAATACTCTATATGCTCCCTTCTGTAACTCTGAGACAAGCATATCAGACTTAGGATGTGCATTTTCATAACTAAGAATGGGAGAAAAAGTACATGAACACGATTACTGTTCATAACCAGAACATCCTCATAACCAGAATTTCAACTCACAGTTTGTCATACTGACCACCCACACACACACTACCCACCTCCCATTTCTTTATCATTGTTCAAAGCAGCAAAAGACTTAATTGCCCCAGGGTAGTGTGGTCAATCTTCCTGGAGATTTGGCTGCCTGCTTTCATCTCACAGACCAGGAGGAACTAAGCGTTTCCCTTCAGGCAATCTATATGGTCTAGCAGTTCACTGTGTAAGTGATGCCTTATCGATTTCTGCCATAGCTTCCATAGCTGACTCAAGGATCAGAGCCTCTGACAATGGCTAACAAGTTTAAACCATTAGTCCCATTTGTAACTACTCGGTGAAAGGCTTGTCAGTCACAACATACCATATACTGCAGCTTTTAGTGGATTTCTAATCCCATTCATTTTGCCACAATGACCCCTGTAGTTAATGGGGGTTATCGGAAAATTATTTTTTTCTTCAAAAGCTTTTCCTTTTTTCCCCCTGCTTCTTCTTTGGGGAACATAAAAGCCATTTAGGTTGTGATGTTACAAAACAGCAATGCAGGCAATAATCTGTAGTTCTCCAGTGAGAAAATCTGTACTCGTGTGTAGAATGTTGCGTCTGATGCTAACAAACACCTTTGCTATTTAGGTGCCAGCAAAGTAATTCATTTTGAATAGTGAAGCTTCTTGAGAGTCATATTCTTCCTTTAAATAGCCATATTAAAAATCCTAACCCTCTGCAAGGTTGAAGAGGCACCATTACTATAATTTTATCCTATTAAAAATGTTCTCTTTTTTTCTGCTTCACTTCCCACCAAGTAGTAGCTTGCACATTGTCATATCAAAAGGGAAACAGCTTCCTTAAAATTGTTTTTGTGATAGGGAAGGTATTTAAGATGCCTAATCACAAATGGTCCACATTATGCTCATACCAACAACCCCTTACTCTGCAAGTAGTCACATGGGGATCTGAGGGTGTCATTCTGGGCGTGAAGGTAGGTAGCAGAACCTGGTGCTACCAAAAAGTTCGGACAAAATTGAAGCATCTGAAAATTAGCCCCTCCTTTATACTCCTATGTAGACTTGCACAGAAGATCCTGTGTTGCATCTGCTATGATAGGTCCTGTTTACACACGTTGCAAGAGAAAACTTTCCATCATTCACAATATTCATTAGATACTTATTCTCATCAAGAGATATATTGAACCTCACATTCAGACTGGACTCCACCTTCAGCTTGTAAATAGGTTACAATGTTTTTGACTGGCTTAAATTTAAATGCAGGGCTCTTTAACCGACCTCCAAGCAGTGCTTAAAAGCTGAGAAGACAATTTGCCTATAAAGTCTCATAAAACATGTTTTAGGTAAGACTTCCTCTTCCTTGCTCAGAGCTGAAGTAAGATGAAGTGTTCATTAGCACTGGGTTTTCCCAGAGAACATTTTCTGACTGCATTGCTGGCCTTATCTTGAAGTTACAGTACTTTATTTATTTAGGCAGCAGCCATAAAGAAGCATAAGCAGAGACAGCATGGCCTTATCTAATCTTCTGGAAAAAAAAGTTAACAAATCCAGGGCAAAGATGACAGAAGTGTAAAAGATTACAGTTCTTCTGAAAAATAAATCAAAGAAAGAGAGAAAGAATTAGATGTATATATATTTCCTCTAAAACAGGAATATAGGAAATCAAATCTCCTGTTGGTGATTATCCTTTCAACTGATTATCCCTGGGGATGACATCCAAAGGATGCCATATTATGACTGCTTAATTGTACTATGCAATATAGGAAACTGCACTTATTTTTCAGGATTGGAACAAGTCTTTGATATTTAAATACTGTTATACACTTTGTTAACAAACTCACTGGTGTGTGTGGAAAGTGAAGCCGTGAAGGTGGTAAGACAAGTAAGACTATTTCTCATTAGTATTTTGGGGGGATGAAACAAGGATATTGAATGTTGAACCCTAACTCTTTTTAAAATGGTGTTGAGACCTGGTGTATATAAAAGGTTTGTAGAATCTGAGACCTCAAAAGCAATTTCCATAAAGATTGCTGGAGAATCTCCCAGACACTAAAAAAGCAGCGAAGTTTTGTTTTTGCCCTAGTCTATCACTTCTTAGTTAAAAGTCAGGACAGTTCTTCACAGTAGTTTATTCTATGAGTTTAATTTACTGTTGAGAGTGCACAAAATAAATGAACATGCTGCTCAACTGGTCCCAAAAAGAGCAAAAATGATAATGGATTGTCTAGTGACATCTTGTGGTCCAAAGAGAGAATGGCACATTAGGGAGATGAAAATGGCTATTATTATTATCAGCACAACTGCATAATAACACTTCGTGTCTGGCTTTTGATTGCTCTCACAGAGGGCTGTTGCAGGATTACCATCACACCCTTTTCATTATGCCACCTAAAATAATTTTGCTGAATGGGATATTAACTTATAATTAATCATCTCACATTAATGTAAATTTATCCATGCAAGTATATTTAATCAGAGCTCTTTCATTTTTCATAATATTTTAATAACAGAGAACTAAAGGAGACTTGCAAGATATAAAGTTACATACATAGTGTTTATAATCTGAGCCTATTCAAGGGATTCAAACTCCAGGCTTTTAAGGAAGATGAAATATGACATCATTTGAAGCCATGCATTATTATTATGATTACTCTGTAAAACATGTATACTTACAGATGGGCACACACTGCCCGTTTTTAATGATACCATTCATGAAGGTCCTTTGTGACAATGAGATGTTTTTCCAACAAAATAATGATAAGATAATGGGTCTTAAAATATTTTAGGAACCTCAATATAGCAATATATCACAAGAAGAGTCAGAAGGAAAAGCCTTTTAAATAAAGGCAGCATGAATTCATACCAGTGTAAGTATGTGCATAGGTATATTCTTGAAGATTACTTTTTTCCTGCTTGCATTCATTTTTTTGAATGATTGCTTGGTAGCTCTACAGATACTGTAAGGTTCCAATATTTCTAATGAGTATTGATGGTAGCTGTCTCTAAAGGAATGGCTTGTTGTGAATAATAAATCATACCTCATTGTAGGAAAAAGAACACAACAACACTTAGAGCAATATCATTTCCACCCTGTCTCCTCTCAAAATATCAATGGAGCAGATATGCAGTATTCTGATTTAAATGTGTCTATTGTCTAAAGAAAGGTCAACAATGTAAGTGTTGTTGAATATGCAGGTCTTTGTAAGGCTCTACTTATCCCAACTTAACTGACAGAAGAAAACGCCCATTGCTACTTGTTACCCATGTCTTCCCTCAGTTTGGATTAGTTTTAATGTGTTTTTTGTTATTTTTTTCAGACACTTACTTTGCTTTCCAAACAAAGAAGTACTCCTTAATATAATAGCAGAACAGCTAACAAATTGATCAACATTGACTACTTTCTCTAAACACAATAAGCAAAGAATTTCATAGATTTCATAGACATTAGGGCTGGAAGGGACCTCAGAAGATCATTGAGTCCAGCCCCCCTGTCTGAGGGGCAGGAAGTCAGCTAGGGTCATAGGATCCCAGCAAGATAAACATCCAATTGATTCTTAAAGGAGTCCAGAGTAGGTACTTGCACCACCTCTGGCAGCAGTCTGTTCCAGGCCTTGGGGTTCAGACTGTAAAGAAGTTCTTCCTTATGTCCTGCCTGAAATGGTCTTGGAGAAGTTAGTGACCGTTTGACCTTGTCATCCCATGGGGCACTCTGGTGAACAGGCGTTCCCCCAGATCCCGATGTACACCCCTTATATAATTTTATAAAGTTACATCACAATATGAAGCAAAATTTGTTGGTACCAGAGGATATTGTTCACTATGTATTGCTTCTAGCCAGTTTCCACTCCATTAAAAATAGTCATTGCCAAAGCAACAATTTTTGATGTATTGGATAATCTTCTGGGGGAGATTATGGTCTGATGCATTTATATAAAAACCATTAAGGCAAATTCTTAAGTAATGAATGCTAAGGTAATGTCCAGTGCTAAATTATTCCTGCTCAAAATTAAATATATATATATTTAAAAACTGAGAGGATGATAGCTCAGATGGTTAATTGCTATTGGCACAGTGTTTTGAGATCCTTAACTGATATATATATATATATATATATATATTTCTGGAGGACTTCCAGTTAAGGATCTCAAAACACTGTACCAATAGCAATTAACCACGTGAGCTATCATCCTCTCAGTCTTACAGATAGGGAACCTAAGACATGGTGCCACCCAGCAACTTATGCAACACTCCAGAGCAGATCTGTGTCAGAGCCTTCATTTCCTGACTCCCAGTCCTGTGTTTTAATGTCAAGTTCAAAATGAATTTTTTTCAAGTGATAGTTCCGAGAATTTCCAGAGAATGTTCTATACCAGGAGGCAGCCATATCACTTGAATCACCTCTCCATTTTCCATTTGGTTTATAATTGTTCTGGCTGCCTAAGACGCATCACTTTCCTCAAGTTAGAAAATAAAAACAATAGCAAGTGATACGTTCTTTGTTCAATGGCCTTGTAATATACATAAGAAATGGATTTTAATTTTTGTAGATGAAATAGGAAATGATTTTCTCTTTCCTTCCCCTCCAACAATTTTTATAGGTTTTCTTCATAGTTAATGGATAAATAAATACAAAGGGGAGGAGAGGGAGGATGAGAATTCTTCTAGTTACTTAAATCAGAAACACAGTCACAATGAACAACACCCAGTAATGAACAGCTGAGCCTGCAGTGAAAAAGAGATTTCATGAGAAGAGAGCAGGGCCTTGTTTATTACAGCCATATTTTCTCCTTGAGAAAAAAAAAAGAAACGCAGCGATGCCCACTGTAATAAAACATTTAAAATAAAAAAATGAAAAAAATCAAAGTGTATGACACGTAACATGATTGCAAAACTGGAATCTTATAAAGCTATCTGAGCTAGAAGAGGTTTGTAGCAGCATTGGAGGTTATCATTAATTTTGGCTCCCAATTCCCCAAGTATGCTGCGGGGCAGAGATGCTGTGAGGGACAAAGTGAAGGTTATTCTTCCCAATAAAGGACACTGGAGTGGCAATGAGAACTGGAATGAAACAAATATTTGTTATAAACTCAGGGGATAAAAAGATGTTTGAATTATTTAGAAAATTGGGCACAGTGTCTGCCCTTTTGCTGTGTCCGTATTGTGCTGAGGGAACACCCGCAGGTACCCTGCCCTGCAAGTAACAGGCTATATGTGTTATACAGTGCTTCCAGTCAGTCTTCTTATCTTTTGAAAGTACAGATACCAAGAAGCTGTACTCATACAGCACACCTCTTGTAACAGAGCTTGTAAAGGGTTGAAAATACTTTTTTCCAAATGCACTGAGGCTCATCTCAGTTAGTAAAGTTTAACATGAGCAAATCATTCCCCACTGACTTGGATCATCATAATCCCTTCTTAGATGGCTTTCACTCCTCACTTACAAGACATCCAGAAAGTTCATATTATAACACTGTTTGTTCAACTATTGTCATATTCAAACCCACCTTTTGTCCTTAATCTAGGCTAGTCTAGGCTGTAGTAGGCCCTAAGTTGCTTAATGACAATATGGTTTACCATTTGATTTCATTTGCTTGACCAAAGTTTGGGTAAGAGAAGAAGCAAAGTCAAGAAAACGTCACAGGTGAGAACAGTTTTAGAAAGTGGAAGCAAGTCAAAAGAAGCCGACTAAAGGTTGGTTAGATGTAGTGGTTTTATGTGAGTTAAATCTGATTTTAAACAAGATATAGATTAAATAGTGGATGAAAATAGGCATATGAACAATAATTAAAATAAAACCTACTAGGAATTTTTAACTTTTTTTTAATCTTATTTAGTAAGCTTTTGATATTGACCCAGGTCATAGAATATAAAAATCCAGATTCAACTCTATTCTTCAGCCTTGAACAATGGTGCTTGCTGAACAGCCCATCAGCAGATGAACCAAGATAAGCAGTCTTTTAAAACTTAATTTTAAACCTAGGTAAACCTCCTTTTCCTAACAGGCTGGCCACCTGCTAGAGGCCTTGTAAGACTTTAGGACCTAAAGATTTTTAAAGTAGTTTCTTTCAAATGTTAATAAGATTGGTATATCGTTAAATGAATATGCATTTTAATATTTGTAATCATTTGCTTGATATGCCTTGCCTATGTTTGGTCATTTATATCTTATTATATTCCATAGTTAAATTTCTTATTAAAATGTATTTACATTTAGGTTTTTGAGTGTTTAATTCTGGTGGGATTGGCTCTTCAAAACTTCTTTGGTTCCCACAATGCCACCAGGGAGTCAACACCACCTACAAAATGGTTGACTATTGCCACTTCTTACTGCTCAAAATCATGAATTGGGTCCACAAAAACTTGTGAGACAATGAATGTTGGATTCATTGTTTTCTAAACCTATAACATAGCTCACTTTATATGTTCAAGCTTTTCTCAGCAATTATAAAGGTATAAACCTTATTTTCTTTGAATGAACGGTGATATTCTCATCTAATCACATGATTCTAGGACCTGGGGTTTTTAAGAAACACCAAATACAAGATTTGAAGTTCAGTAAAACTTGTGTTTACTGGCATTTTATTAACTGGCATTTCTATTAACCAGAATTTCCAGTTGACCAGCCAGACACTAGGGGTGGAGAGGAGAGAAGGGGGAAAGCTCGCACACAGCCGCCGCCACCGCCGCTGCCACCCACCACTGCTGCCATTCCACATCCTAACACCATCACACACACCCCTACTCTACATCCAACCGCTGCCACCCTCCTTCCTCCCCCCCCACCTTAAAAGCCAGAATAAGAGAGTAGATTTAAAAGATCATTAAGGCCATTCTGAATAATTAGCAAGCAACATAACACAAGTTACTTAAGTACTATGCACAGCAGAGAAATAGCTGCCAATATTTGCAAGCAACTGAAACCAAACCATTATAACTAATGATTTTCCAAAAACTTTCAGGGTCACTTAATGCATGCCCATAAGATACAGGAAAATAAGACACAGGAAAATAATCAAAATTTCACTAAACTAAAGTTATATGCTTTTAATTTTCCCTAACCTTCTATTGTCTCATGCCTCATTCTCATTCCCATGCCTCTTTTACTATTTTACTTGTCTTCATACTACTTCCTTTATTCCTTTCTAGGATTTCTTCTTTCTTCAAATCATTACCCTTTCTCTATTCTACCCATGCATTTCCATTTCTGTCTTTCAAAAAGCAGCATCACCTTGTCTTTGTTCTGCATCACATTTATATTACCATTCTCTTTTTTCCAGCTTCCTCCCTTCTTCCCTATTTCCTGTCTATTTGTTTCCTATATGCTCTACCTTGTTGTATAAGTTGTCCCCACTAATTCTCCCTATCTTCTCTCCCCAACACCACAGGTATTTCTCCTTACTTAATCTCTCTATATACTTTTCATTCTCTCCCTTTGCTTTCCATCTGCCTTCTCACAGGTTCTCTTTCCTGTCTCCAGAGTTTGACTTATTTCTTACTCTCTTCTTTGGGAGAGGATCTGGGTCTTCTTCCTCTCCCAGGGCCTCTCAGCCTCTAATCAATGAAGGAGCACTCCTTGGTTCCCAGACATTAATGCTGATTAGAAGCTGTGTCATATGCTGTTCTTCCAGGCTTGTACCCAAATTAATGAAGCCTTAAAATTTGGGGTGGCTTCCATCTACTGTTCTGGTTTAGTACACTGGGAACAGCAGAGATAAAAGGGTTGTTGTTATATGATGCACTTGTTCAGTCCTCTTCCCCTAGGTCTGCTTAGGAATTCAACTTACCTTATGCCCTGAACTATGCTTTCTTTCATTACAAAAATTCATCACCCTCTGTCAGACTGAAGAGACACAAGCACTCCAAGAAGAATTTGTGTGCTTACCTGTAATTCCTTAGGCTTCATGCTGTTGACAATTTGTTCTCAAATGGTTTTCAAATATCTGAAAGGCTGCCATAAAGAAGAGGGAGAACAGTTGCTCTCCCTTTCTGCAGTGCGCAGGACATGAAGCAATAGTTGTAAACTACAACAAAGCAGAGGCAAGGCCTTGCTACACCTTACACTGTAAGGCACATAAATGTTAATCAGTTCAATGTTATTTGGCTTAATGGAGCAGTCAGTCACACTTTATGGCAAACAACCTATTCTGAATGTCCCTCACCTGCACAACTGTGACTTGCCACTAGAGGCTTGATAAGCAGGGCAGGACTAGGACCTGTGCACATCCCCAAGTGGAGGTGGTACCCCTGGGGACCGGGATGCTGTTGGAAGCATCCCTGGCAACCCCAGGTGATTACAGAACCTGATGCATACAGGGCCTGGGGCACCTGTAGCGGGGGGGGGGGGGTGCTTCTGACTGTGGGGGGCATCCCCAAGCTCAAGACAGGAAGGGGGGGATGGGGAACCCCCCCGCCCAATCCGGCTCCATCCAGGACCTCTCCTTACAGCTGCTGCAATAGCCCCTGCCTTGGAGGCCATCTCCTGCCCAAATCTTGCCCAAGTCCTGCCTGGCTGCAATGAGTTACCCCCACCCCCATCAGCCACAGACCCCCTCCCCAGTGCACCTGAGCCCCCTGCTACCGGGGCGGTGGGGCACACAGTGCCCATGCACTTGCCTTGGGGGAAGGGGGTGCCTGGCATGGGGCATAGTGGATCCTGGGTACAGCGGGAGGGGACGAAGGAAGGGAGCCTTTAAGCTGGGGATAGCGGGGAGACCTGGGGGAGCAGGGTCCTGGAGATCTACCCAAGACCCCAAGATTTCCTAGAGACCCCCCCCCCCAGGTTCTCCAGAGACCTCAGAACTCCTGAGATCTCCAGATCCCCCAAGATCTGCAGGGCCCAGAGGTGTTAAGACCCCCAGATTCTCACCCCCCCTCTGCCTTCCACCCCCCGCCAGACTGTAGGTGAAACCACTGGTGCAGGATCATGTGGGAGGCCCTGAAATCTGGACCCTCAGCTACTGAGACAGGAGCAGCCATGGTCAGGCTTGCCCAGCCTGGGTGTGCCCCCTTGGGTTTATCAGCGAACACCTGGGGAGAGTAAGCAAGGGCCTAGTCTCTGCCATGCTCCCAGACACTCCCAGTCCACAAGTGGTGCCTGGCACAAGGAAGAAACCCCTGGCAGAACTCCTTCCCCATATCAAACACCTACCCCTGCCCTGTCTTGGGGCTGTGCGAGTGCTGCTGCTGTCTGTTTGCTGCTGCTGCAGGGCCAAGGTCAGGGGCTGTTACCACCTGATGCTGGCAGGAAGCAGCAGTACCGCTACCCTCAGAGGTTTAACATCATGTGCAGACTCCACTGCTGCTGGCTGTGCAAACTGTGCAGTTTGCAGCATGTGCAGACTCCACTGTTGCTCCACTCCCACCCAACCCCTATCCTGGTGCAGTGAGAGGAGCAAAATGGTCTGGGCAGTAGTAGGAAGCACCATGGCTCCGGGGTGCTCCAAGGCCATGGCATTTGCTCTGTTCAAAATTGTTCCTGGGGGAGAGGCACTGTGTCTGCCCCCACTGTGTCCTGGCATCCCTGCTCACTCTGACTCACAGGAGGACCACTGCATCCTGGGATACTGGAATACTTCAACTTGGGCAGCACAGATGTGGGGAGTGGCCAGATCTTAATGGAACAGAAGCAAGGTTGTGCAGATTAGAGATAATCCTGCCCTGAAGTGGCATAATGTGCAGCTAATCCATGGGTTAAGAGCTCCAAAAGTTGCCTAAAATTACCATGTAACAAGGCCTTTAGAATATCTCTGGGAAAGCTTCCTTACTGTTAGAGTAAAGCCATGGAATTGGACTGCCCTGGGAAGCTGTAGAATCTCCTTCGCTGGAGGTTTTCAAGGGGAGGCTGGATAAGCATTGGATAAGGATCTTCTAGGAAGAGCATTCCCACATTCATACAAGGGGTTGGACCAGACGAGGCTTGACCAGATTCTACTATCTCCCTCTTGACCTGTCTCTTCATTTCCCCCTTCCCAGCAAGCCACTCCACGCTATTCCAAAGCACTCCACCAGCATCCAAATTCAACTTCTCCCCTCATTAGGCCCCTCTTGCCAATGCAACAGTAGCTGCTAAGTATACCTCAGCTAGCCGCTTGCATTGCTACCCACCTAGTTTCCCCACACTGCTGCTGCTGCTAGTTCTCTACTTCACTAAAACAGCTCCTGTGTAGGTTACAACTTCAGGGGTGCAGAGCTCATATGTTAATACACAAGGGAATAGTGAAATGATAGAAAAAGAATAGTCAGAAAGGAAGCACGTGCTGGCTATGTTGGTGAGAAAGAAGTAATACTACCCCTGGGGGGGTGGGAGAAAGGCAGAGCAGATACAGCATAAGTCTCTCCTCCAGAACTGAAGCTAGCCCCTGCTAGAGGTGCAAATTTAACAAGGTGTTCTCCCCATTATTACACATTTAAACTGTAGCTAGAAGTCTGGAAGACAGTTGAGTTTTTGGAGGGAAATAAAACAAGCTGTCAAAAAGTAAATCAACAGGTTGAAAGGTTCATTTTTTAGCGAACTGCTTTGTATGAGAAATCCTACCTGGAAGCACATGATAAAGCTGCATTCAGCACTTGCCCACTTGGAAGGACTGATTTGCCATGGGACAGAGTTATTTATTTCTAAGGTTTCTCCATGATATTGTTATAAAAGAGAATAATAAGTTGAGTGGTTAGCACTGCGGGTGGGGCAGCACCAGTAGCAGGCAAATTAAGAGAGTGTAGTCATAAGAAATCTACTCCACAAAGAGGGACACCGTCTTTAAATATTTGCTATTCTGATGACCTTTAACTGTGTGTACGAAATTAACATTGTTAATTTTGCCATTAGGTCTATATTCCTTCTTAATGACAGATCAAAAGGCAGCCTCCCTTATGTATAGGCGACACAAACTTGTCATCTCTACCTAATTAGTCAAATAACCAGACAGCACCATATTCATTTCTACATAACGAATTCCAGTGTAATCTGAATTTGAAAAAAAATATATTACTAGACTCTACTATTCTGAGTATTTCCTTGTTTTACAAATCAGGGTCAAGTCAACACATTTTTTTCCAGTGTAGTCAGAGGCAAAACTCCCATTTGCCTTCTTTCAGATTTAGACCTAGCCCATGATGTCAGCTTAATCACTGTATGGCTGGCTAAGTCTACACTGACTCCCCATCACTTCCGTATTTTAAATTAATCCTGGACCAGGCCCCACAGCAGATATTTAGACAGAAAATATACAAGCTGAGCACTTTTCTTTCTGGGTTTCAACAGCACCCTAAATTAACTATAATTAGTGCAGTTTAGTCATTCTAACCTGGGAGAAATGGAAAAGGCAGAAGATAAAATACAGACCATATTTGTAATGTAGATGTTAAAGTGCATCGGTGTTTTTCATCCTCCTAAGTGCTGCCTTGAATGTCTTCAATATTTCAAGTTCTCTCTTCAAAATTGCATCAGACATCTGGGATAGCTGACTGTTCTTGTTAATTAATTCTTATATTTAGTGCTCTGCTGTTGTCACCATTTGTTCATGGGCTTTTCTTTTGATTATTATCATAATATTTGTTTATCTGACTAAATAAAGCAAACAATAACATTTTGAAGTGCAGAACAGTAAATGGAGCTTCCAGCCTGGGCGGAAAAGCATACATGAAAGTCTCTTTAGGAAAACATGTCCCTGCCAAACCACATGCAGGGATGAATCTAAATGAGTGAATTTAGGTAATTAACACGCAGCCAAGCCAAAGAAATACAGCAGGAGAGAGCTGCCAAACACCAATTACCTGTGTAACTAAAAAATACGGACAACAAGAATTCCCCAAAGCCTATATATCAAAGCCCTTCCTTTTATTATCAAAGCCTCTTTGACTTGTGGCCAAGACTTGAGAAGGACAGTAGTAATGGGTAGCAAATAAAAGCCACCCCAATTTCAGCCCAGACCTTGAAGCCAAATCTGAACCTTCTTATAAGGTTTAAAAAGTTACAAACTGCTCAGTGTGCTTCAGTCTCAGAGCTGGACATGGGTCCAAAGCAAGCATTGGACAATGTTAGCACCAGACAAGCACACACAGTCCTGCAGTGTGGTTCTCCATGTTCCCCAATAGGCAATTATGACTTATAGCCAAACTCAGACTCCCTAAAGTAAATGCCTTCACTACACAGTGACCTATGGCTATAATTGCCATGGAGAAACATGAGAAAAATGCATCTCCTTGGAATTCAATTATTGGATCCTCTCTGCCAAGTTATAGCAAGTTTGTCTGATGGGAAGCTGCGTGGTGAGCTTCCCATTAGACCACAACTCTTTAATAGAGAGTCTAGGAATGCTCTAAATTTGTTTATTTACATGAAAGCAGTCCTGAAAACAGAATTAACCATAAATTGTATGCAGACAATCCTTGCTTTCAGAAAGCTCTGCCCAAACTACAACACCAGAGTCCAGGGAAGAACTCTGCCCCAAGAAAGAACTCTAACTAAAGCAATCAAAGAGTCTGTACCTGCAGAGAAACCCACGAGCAAGCCGAGACAGCATTTTAACCATAATAACAAATATACTCACATATTAAAGGAAACAAAAAGAGTTGTTCCTTCTGTAACAGTGCTATCAGATAAACTGTGCCTTAACATTACCCATTTGGGTGGATAATGTACTTCAGGATCTGAATTTCCCTCTTGATTTTTGTAAATTAATAAGATCAAATTCTTCTCCTTACTTTTTCATATAGTGGCAGCCTATAAGATGCCAGTGATCCTTTATACTACTTTTCAAAGATATTTATAAATATTAGAAGTAGACTCAGGCAGATAAAAGGGTAGGTCTGGGGTGTGGTGCAGCGGTGCAATTTCACCCCATTTCAATTCTTGCTCCACCCAAACTTTAAAACTAACTGCCTGGGAGGGGCAGCAGCATTTGTATTCAGGAAGTGCTGAGAAAGTCAACTGACTCATTGACATTTCTCTGATTCCTGCTAATCTCTTCCCACTCCACAAGTGTTAATGACCCTCTATCCTTTTTTTAATGAACTTGAAGTTCTACTATTCAAACTATGCTTTCTTCTGCAATTTTGCTGTCTGTTAACCATTCCTGGTATTCTCTCTCTTCTATTTCACATCCATGTAGATGGTTTTAAGCTCTAACTAAAAAACCTTATTCAGGCCTGGTAATATTAACTCAGATGTGGAAATGACTAACAGTGAAGTATTGGAGGCACTGTCAAGATGTTCAAGAAGAATAGATTTTGTTTCATGAATCTGAATAAGGGATGCACAACTATGATGACTACAAGACTAATGGCACTATATCTTTTGACTATTTTCAGCCTAATTTATTTTGTTTTTCTTTAATTTTAGATATAATCTAGCAAATTAGCACGCATTCCAATACTTATATTTCTTCCTGCTTTGATCTTAAAGTGAATAATATATTGCTAGTCCCCTAGCATATTAGTAAAGTATCTACTTTTTCTTTAACTGGAGAAAATTATGTGTTGTGTTATGAGAGAAGAGCCCAAGAGAAGTAAAATGGCCCCACTTGTATTGCAAAGACCGCCGCAGGGCTCCTTCTTTATCTGGTGTTTCAGAAGGGGAGTGGAAATCAGCCAGAACTCCAGGATAAAAGGAAACACGGAGCAGGCAAAAGGGGGACACAGGAAACCAAAAGAGACTGACTCAGGCAGAGGGATGGCAGGGAGAGCCAGAGGCACTGAGGAAGCAAGGGAGATCGGGCTTAAGGGAAGCAACTCTGTGGAGGGAGCTGCCGGGGAAGACAGCCCTGAATGAAATGCCCAGAGAGAAACAAAAACTGCAGGGAGGAAGTTAGAGGGTACCGTAAAGACCCTAATAGCAGGGCTAAAGAAAAAGGGTACCACAAAGTTGGGACTATAATGGCCAGTTTGTTTTTTTGTTCTCCTTTTCGTTGGGGTGAGAGGAAAGCCACCCCAGATAGTGTGTTTACAGCTATCAGGACAAGAAGCAAGGAAAAAAAACTGGCTAGGATTACTGGCAGGTCTGTGTCAGGTTCCAGCCAGGAGAGGTACAACTGGACCCATTAGATATATTAATTGGCGAGACCTAGAGCCCCAAGGAGCGTTTTTTTTGTATTGCTCAAAGGCAGATTGTGGAGACAACTGAATTACCACCTGGTGGAACAGGCGAGGTTGTCGGGGTTGGTGGAGCCCCCCCTACACTAAGACAAATTGCAAGAGCCAAACTGTCAAGATCCACACACCCCGGCATCCTATTTTCTCCCATAACAACAAGTTGTGGCAGAAGAGATTGCAGGCATGTGGGAGGGGCCAGCAAGATGTAGCAGTGGACTTCAGCTTGTTAGCCGAGGTGCTAAAGTTGTCTTGGTGTAGAAGATAAAGAAAAAAAAAAGCCGCTCAGACAAGTGATGAGCTGCAAGGATTGACGACACCTACAACGATAGAGACAAGCCTCTAGCACAGACAGGGGCGGGACTTTTGGGGTAAAAGCCCACTATTGGACATATTTTGGTGCACTGGCTGGGAAAGTCGGTAGCTGCGGCCTTCCCCAGCGAGTATGGAATGGAACATCAGCCAAGTACGGTGGTGCCTGATACCCTCCAACAGACTTTGAATCTGATAGCTCAATTGCTCCAGCAGCAAGAAAAGCAGGCAGCAAGACAGACAACGGTAGAAGAGCATCTGATACAGCAACAGGTGTGGGCACACAGGCAATTTCTAGATGTAAAGATGCCAAAGATGACAAAGAAGATGATCTGGAGGCATTCTTGGAGATATTCAAGAGCGCAGCCATAGCTTCCAGGCTAGAGAAGGCGAGATGGGCGGGACAGTTGGGAGTCTTCCTGGTAGGACAGGCTCAGGTGGCCTACCATGCCATGACTCAGACAGATGCACAGGATTATGACAAGGTGAAAAAAGAAATACTGTTGAGAGTCAATATAACCCCAGAGAGACACCAACAGGTATTCAGGGGCAAGAAGAGGAAGGAAGAAAAAGTACCCTGAGCTCTATGGCAGTGCCTGGCAGACCTGCTAGACAAATGGCTGAGACCAGAAACTCTAACCAAAAAAGAAATCTGTGGTCAGATACTACTAGAGCAGTTCCTTGCAGACCTGGAAGACAATACCCAGAGTTGGGTTTGGTGCCACTGTCCAAAATCATCCCTTGAGGCCCTTCAGCTGGCAGAGGACTTTGATGCAGCACAGGGGGAGCTCAGCCAGGACAAAAGCACCAGGGGAGCTGGGACCAATTATGCCCGAGAGAAGGAGTGCAAAACTGAAGGAGAGGGCCGTAAGATTAAGAGGGGAAACCCCGCAGGAGTAGTATGCTTCAACTGCGGTAGATATGGTCACATAGCCAGAGAGTGTCCCCGTGGCCCACGGGTGACCATGAGACTGAAAGAATCCAAGGAAGAATCTAAAATCAGTTGAATGGGGCCAAGAGAGGGCCATGAGGTAGAGATGATGGATTGTAGCATAGGAGATAGCATGGCAGAGACCCTACAACCTTGCACGAGGTAACAGTGCTAGTGGCTGGCCAGCCAGTACGAGCCGTAGTAGACACAGGATGTGCTCAGTCCATTGTAAGGCCATCCCTGATACCTTGGAACAAGCACCAAGGTGTGCAGGAGCGAAGGTGGTTTAATTACATAGGCAGAAGGCCCAGTGTGAACGTCAGCTTTTAGAGTTACAGATGCAGGGGGTCAGTAGGAAAATACCAGTAGGACTAGAAGAGGAGATTTTATATCCCATGATATTAGGCAGAGACTGGCCAGAAATTTATGAAGTACTAGCATCACTCCAGCCCCCCACAAGGGTCTGGCTAATAGCAGTCAATTCCGAGAGGCCCAAGAAACCAACGAGGAATTCTGAGCATTGCAGGAGATGGACCAGCAAAACAGGACCAACAGGTAATGCACCCCAAACACAATAATCAAGTACCATGGTGTGAATTGCATGGTGAGTTAATGTATCGGATTAAGAGGAGTAAGGCTGACGAAGAGGAGGTCGCTCAGTTGATCATACCTACAGCTTATAGTGTACAACTACTTCAGCTAGCTCATAGGAACCCATTAGGGGGGCATCTAGGTAAAACAAAAATGGAAGCTCATTTGGCCAGGTGGTGCTTTTGGCCACATATGTATGAGGAAGTTGAAGGGTTCTGTCGAGTCTGCAAAATATGTCAAAAGGTGAGCAATTATAAACCACCGAGAGTACCACTGCAACCTATGCCCATTGTGAGGGAGCCATTTGCATGGGTGGCTTTAGATGTAGCAGATCCACTACAGTGAAGCTCTGCAGGACACCAGTTTATTTTAGTATTGATAGATTACGCATCTAGATTCTCAGACGCCATACCACTACAGGCAGTCACGGGGGCTAAGGTAGCAGAAGAGCTTATGAAATGGGTGTCGAGTGTTGGTATACCAAAGGAAATAGTGACAGACCAAGGGTCAAATTTTATGTCTCTACTGTTAAGCATCATGTGTAAAGTTCTCCAGATCCGTCATTTAAAAACCACAGTATATCACCCTCAGATAAATGGGTTAGTTGAGCAGTTTAATGGGACCTTGAAGGGAATGTTGCATAGGTGTGCTCAAGTTGAACCCCAGAGGTGGAACCTGTTGGTACCCACCTTGCTATTTGTAATAAGAGATGTCCTGCAGGCATCTTTAGGATATTCGCCATTCGAGCTGATATATGGACACAGTTTATTAGACGTGGTGAGAGAGGGATGGGAGGTGGAACCAGAGCCAGGAAAAATTGCATCAAATCATGTGAAGGACTTAAAATGTCACCTGCAGATAGCAAGAAACATGGCATGTGAAAATTTGGGACAGGCACAGCACAAACAGAAAGAAAGATATGATGTTAATTCAAAAGAAAGGGAACTCCAGGTGGGTCAAAAGGTGTTGGTATCACTACCAAGCTCAACTAGCAAGTTTTGACATGTTGCCAAGGTCCTTTTGAAGTGACAAGAAGAGTAGGAACGGTAGATTATGAAATATTGCACCCAGGGGCCAAGAAGGAAAAGCAAATTTATCACATAAATTTGCTTAAAGTGTGGCATGAACCTGAGGGCTTGCTTATCTCCCCTGACCCAGACTCAGAGGAGTATCGGACCCAGATAAGGGAAATCCCCGGTGTAGTAGGAACCATCAACAAGGTTCCCATGGGGAGCCAATTAGAGGAGAGTCAGCAAAAACAGTTGGGGCAGTTGATCAAGGACTTTGACAATGTTTTTGGCAAAAGTCCAGGGGAAGCCTTAGGGGTAGAACATAAAATTATCTCGCACAAGGGACAAATAGTCTGGGAGAAATGGAGGAGGATCCCTTATCATCATTATCAACCAATTAAGGAAGAATTAGAAAGGATGTTAGCTCAGGGGATTATTACCCCGTCATGCAGCCCATGGCGTAGCCCACTGGTTGTGGTTCCTAAGCCAGATGGAACCTTACTTTTGTGTATAGACTTTCACAAATTGAAAGCGATGACCCAATTTGACATGTTCCCAATGCCTCAGGTCACTGAACTAGTGAAACCAGAAGAGACTTAGGCAGAGAGATGGCAGGGAGAGCCAGAGGCGCTGAGGAAGCAAGGGAGATCAGGCTTAAGGGAAACAACTCTATGGAGGGAGCTGCCGGGGAAGACAGCCCTGAAGGAAATGCCCAGAGAGAAACAGAAACTGTAGGGAGGCAGTTAGAAGGTACCGTAAAGACCTTAATAGCAGGGCTGGAGAAAAAGGGTACCACAAAGTTGGGACTATAATGGCAGAAGAAGTGCCAGTTTGTTTTTTTGTTCTCCTTTTCATTGGGTTGAGAGTAAAGTCACCCCAGATAGTGTGTTTACAGCTATCAGGACAATAGGCCAGGAAAAAGACTGGCTAGGATTACTGGCAGGTCTGTGTCAGGTTCCAGGCAGGCAAGGTACAACCGGGCCCATTGGGGATACTAATTGGCCAGACCTAGAGACCCAAGGAGCGTTTTTTTGTATTGCTCAAAGGCAGACTGTGGAGACAACTGAATTACCACCCAGTGGAATGGGCAAGGGTGTCCTAAGCCAAATTGCAAGAGTCAAAGTGTCAAGACCCACACGCCCCGGCATCCTATATTCTCCCATAACAACAAGCCTTGGCAGGCGAGATCGCGGGCGTGCGGGAGGGGCCAGCAAGACATCGCGGTGGACTTCGGCTTGTTAGCCGAGGTGCTAAAGTTGTCTTGGTGTAGAAGATAAAGAAAAAAAAAGCCATTCAGACAAGTGATGAGCTGCAAGGACTGACGACACCTAGATCGATAGAGACAAACTGCTAGCACAGATAGGGGTGGGACTCCTGGGGTGAAAGCCCACTACTGGGCATGTTACAGGTGATGATGTGCCGCACCATTTGCACACTGCCCCTTGCCCCCATCTTTCCTAAGTCTTAGATCTGCCTGGGCAGAGGCATCCTCTCTATCTAACTCACCTGTGCTAATGTAAGAGAAGTCTGACTGAAGAGAAAGTCAGAATAAACAGAGCTTTATTTTAATGATTTTATTTAACACTCCTACAAAACAAAAATATTGTTCATCTTGCCAACTTGACTGCCCACTAATCAGAGTTTTCCAAGTTGGGTATATCTTCAGAAGTCCAGCTTCTCTTTTCACTTACACTAATTTCACATTAGTGTACATCCAGTTACTCCAATGAAATTACTCCTGGATGTCTGCCATATCTTCTCATATCCAAATAATTTGACGTCAAAAAGATTTGGAATTTCCATAGTCTCTGCCTGTTTCTACTCTGGCAAAACCCAACAGAATTCACAATAGGCAATGCACCCCCACAGAATTCACCAGGATATGCTTGACACAGCCATGGGAAGCTAGAGATGTGCACAGAGGGATGCATCGATGAATAAAAGCCTACAGGGATTACAGCCCTGTCCTTGCATTTGAATCACTAGAATTACTAACTCTGTCCCTAATGATACGAAGCAAAGACTGAGAGACCCTAGCGCAGGAGAGAAAAAATAGGAGTTCCATTCTGTGGAATTACTTGTATAAATTATTTTGCTAACACTTTTATTTGCCCCATAATTATATTAATCCATTTACTATTATTCACTGTAATAACACTAATCACAATGAATTCATTTAGTATTAATGCAGCTAGGAGACACACTTCCATGAGAGTTCCATAGTAATTCAGAATTAGTTAAATGTACCATTAAAATAAAATGTGCCTGTTTCATTTTTGTTGTTGTTTTCAAAGCTTATTGAAGGCAGGCTCCTTTTTAGCCTTTTCAGTCAACTTTCTTAGACATTCATCAATTCTGCAGTTTCTAAGTCAGGATGTGTCTGTCATTTAACCTTCATCCTCCTTGAATTTTCATCCTGATGTGTTTGGATTAAACCACAGACTGATAAATGAGCATTGCTTTGGCGACACATAAGCGCAATCATTAAAGAAATCTCTCATAAGGTATGAATCAAAGACAGGAAACCTTTACCCTTTTCTCCTCTGATTTCCTCTAGTTCAGGGACTGCCTGAAGCAATATGCTTCTCTTATTTTTATTTATTTCCTCTCTGTGTTTCTGTTTCCACATAGGTTTCATCTGAGTTCTCCAGTTGTTTTTTTAAAAGATATACAGGTGTGCCCGAACAGAAGACAGTCTGCTTTTTATGACACTAAGGTGGTTTAGCAAGAGCATGCTTCTGAAATTTTATCCAAGACAAGGAGGTATGCAAACAAGAAGTGAATGAAGTCTGAGAAACAGGCACCCTGATGGGAGAAAAACATCTAATTAATGGCAGAGAGATGGATATTAGGGATGTGCGAAGCTCCAGTCACTGATTTGATTCAGTGGAGATTCGACCGAATTCAACCTCTTAATCTCTCCGAATTGAATTGGAGCCCTCATGAATGCTGAGATGCTGGGGCAGATAGAGCATCCCACAGGAGTGCGGGAGTTCCCCAGCGCACTTGGCAACGGACCTGGAAGTGGACTAGAAGCACTTCCAGTCTGCTTCAGGGTTTGCTGCGGGGCATGTGGGGGACCCTCCTCTTCCCCCCAACTCAGCAACTGGTGCCTCCTGTGATGGCAGGAGCACCCAGGGTCCCCGATGGCTGATCACAGAGCTGGGGAGGTGCAGGCCTCACCCCCACACACTCAGTGGCAGACCCGGAAATGGACCAGAAGTACTTCCGGTCTACTTCTAGGTCTGCTGCAAAGCAAACAGGGCCCCCCCACCTCATTCCTGTGGGAGGCTCCATCCACCCCACCATCTCAGCATTCACAAGCTGTGCCTGGTACCTCAAGGTACATAGAAAAAACATTTAAAGCTGTGTCTATGGCCAAATCACTGATTCTCTGAATCAGCATCAAATCTTCAGATTTGGATTTGGCCAAATTGAAT
>NW_017729024.1:96321062-96331491 GCF_001723915.1 Gavialis gangeticus
CTGTGTCTATGGCCAAATCACTGATTCTCTGAATCAGCATCAAATCTTCAGATTTGGATTAGGCCAAATTGAATGGGGACAGTGATCTGAATCAAAGAATTGAATCACTGTCCCTGATTCAGGTCAAATTCAAATTGAATACAGCCTATTTTGCACACCCCTAACTGATAAGGCTTAGCCCAGGGTTAGGCAACGTTTTTTGGCCGGAGTGTCAAAAAAAACACAATGTCTACCTTGTAAGGTGCCGTAGTGCCAGCATGTCACAAAAACAAAACTGGGGCAGAGGGGGTACATGGCAGGATCCACTGCATATTTAATACAATTAATAATCATTAATGTTGCTCTTTTTTTTTTTTTTTTTTTAAATAGAGAGCTGGTGTCAGGTGGGTGCTGCACTACTCAGGCCACAGCATGGGGCCCAGCAGCACTGGAGGTGGGGCCGAGCTGGCCTGTGCAACTCTGTGGGGATGGGGCACAGCCACCCTGCCCACAAAGGGATGCTGCTTAGCTGGAGCAGGACGCCGGACTCAGGGAGCTCCCTGCTTGGTCTCTGTGCCAGCCAAGTACAGTACGAGGGGGAGCTGCAGCCACAAGCTATTTCCTGGGCTCTGGGAACAGCCACCGCAGCCAGTGTTTAGGGCTGAGCCAGACGGGAGCCTGCAGTGCAGCAGCTCTGTGCAGTGCCTGCCCCAGCCCTGGCCCCTCAAGGGAAGATGCGGGTGGGCAAGGCCAGGACCCAGGCAGGCTGAGGCAGCTGTGGTGGCTGTTTCCAGGCTCCACAGGGCTCCCACAGCCAGGCCCCTGCACCAGGGACAGCTATGCCCTGCCTGAACTGTGTCCAGCCTGCAGGGAGGCCAATCTGGGAGACAGAAGACCCCTAAGCCCGATATCCTGCCCCAGCCAGGCAGCATCCCCACGTGCACAGGGTGGTTGCGGCCAATCCCTGAGGAGCTGTGCAGGCTGGGACATGCCCCACTACAGGGGATGCTGGGCACCCCCAACTGCCCACCCACCACAGCTTGAGCCTCAGAGCCCCTGGGCTGCCCCCACTTCCTGCCCAGCCCCCACCTTCCTAAGGGCCTGACCAGGCTGGCTTGACCGCAGCGCCTCCCCTCACGCCACCCAGACCCTGTCCCAACCGCCTGGCCCCAGCACTTGGCACCTCAGTGCTGCCCCAGATGGGGCAGGGCATCTGCCTGCCTGGGCAGCTCTCTCCAGGGGCCAGCCAGGCAGGAGGGTGGAGCCTGGGAGCAAGGAGCGGGGGCAGTAGAGCACAAACAGAGTCCCTGCCTGCATTCTTCTGGCTCTGCCCTGTTGCCTGCCGCAGCGCTGGGACTTGTGGCTACACAGCCCAGAGCAGCAACCTAAAAATAAATAAACAAACAAACAATTTCTTTGCGTGTCTCCCGGTGTGCCAGGAAAAATGACTCCACGTGCCACTAATGGTACGCGTGCCAGGGGTTGCCGACCCCTGGCTTAGCCTGATGAAGTTCTTGTTTTGGGAGCACAGAGCAATGGGACTGAAAAACCAATTTTTGCCACTTGCTATGCATAATTTCTCTTCCTTCTGAATAGTCCCAGGAAGTTGCTTAATTTCCTTCCACCCAGTGCAGTCACTTATGGCCATGCAGATGAGCCTGAAGGAACAGAAGGTTAAAACCCTATGATCTGATCCTGCTTTCCAGGTTGTTCTGCATATCTACCCACTGTTTCACTTGCGTGCTTCCTCTGGTTCTTCCAATTTTAGTTCCTTTTTCTGAAGGAGGCTGGGGTCCTCTGTCTTCATATGTCTTTACCTCAAAGTGAATCTCTCTCCAGAAGTCTTGTTTGGTGAAACACACATTACAGGCCTCATACAGGGGTAACCTGGTAAAATTCTATAGCCTGTGACAGTGTCTGAACTAAATGATCAAGCAATGCCTCTTGGCTCTAACATCTGTGATTAGGATTATGTTGGGCAAGCTGGCCCTGTTCTTAAATGAACTAGGCCTGAAGCAATGGGCCATGTCCTCAGATCCCATAAGTCAGTATAGCCTCATTTACTCACTTGAACTGCACCAATATATACCAATCATCAGGCCCAATGTCTTTTTTCAAGTGCAAAGAATGGCACCATGCCTTCTTTTTCCCTCAGTGATGTCAGCGGGGTTGCTGTAAAGCTGGCATAAAACAAGAAGAAAATCAGGCTCATAGAGGGTTAAATCAATTGAGTATGGATTTCCAAAGAATACCACCACAGGCAAACCAGAGAGCACCTTGAAAAGGCCCTCCATTCGAAACCCATGGGGGGATATTTCCAGAAGCCCATTTCCAAATAGATCAGCATGTGTAAATTTCTTCAGGCTCAAAGCTGAATCCAAAGAAAATAGCAAACAGCAGATGTTGTTACTGGCACAAGCATATTATTAGCTATGGCTTGCCCTCCAGATCTGGGGCACCCCAAGGTATCCGTGACTACAGTACCAGCGTGACATATAAAAAGGACAAGGAACCTACAGTGCAATTTTATTCTTGAAATATA
Organism: Gavialis gangeticus; assembly: GCF_001723915.1. Taxonomy (NCBI): domain Eukaryota; kingdom Metazoa; phylum Chordata; order Crocodylia; family Gavialidae; genus Gavialis; species Gavialis gangeticus. The sequence continues at coordinate 96,323,584 of NW_017729024.1, forward strand.
GGCCATGTAATGTTAAAAAATAACATGTTTAAATCATATAACACACAAGGCAAGATCCTCAGTGGTTTAACAGGCACAGCTGTCTTGATTCTCATGGAGTTACACTGACTTATGCCACCTGACAATCCATTCCAGAATTTGGAAAGTATGTTACAAAGGTTTGGAGCATATTCTCTACTCACCAACTTCATCCTTGCCTGCCACTGTCCTTTTCGGTGGAGTTGCTCCATACACCAACATGAATGACAGGAGTTCTTTAACTTATGGAATAGCTGGGTACCCCAAGGATAGCTGAAATCCATTGTTTCCCTTTACAGACAGGATTAGAACTCAGCTGTACAAGAGTTGTTACTACTGCATTTTTTAAGTAAACCATACACCAAGAAATGAAAGAAATTGCTTAAGGGGTTACAAGAAAAAAAAACTGAGCAAGAGAAAATTTGGATTTAATACCAGGAAAGATTTCCTAACAATGCAGTCTGGTCAATTTTTGGCACAGCCATTTATAACCAAACTGAATAAAGCCTGTGGGGTATGTAGTTAAAAACCATTTTGAATCATCAGAAGGGTTAGGCTGGATTTTTCTCCAACTTTAGGATTACAAGAGCCAGGAGGCAGCTCAGTAGTGTTCAACAGCAAGGAACAGGCCTTTGATACAGATTCAAATACATACGATAAGGTTGTCAAACCAGTGTGTTGAAGAAATTGAGCTGGAGAAAACAATGACAACTACCTGGCACAAGCCTTGTTTAGAACCAAATGAAACTTAAACCCTTCATTTTAGGTTCTGGAAATAATCAATTAAGGACAAACCCTATTTTTACTCTCCTCCCTAAAATACCACTTTGGGTATACACATTGAAATAAATGGTGCTATGATGATTCAGACTAACATAGGATCTGTCCTACTTACATGCTGAACACAGAGATTTCCTCTCAAACTGGGACACTCAGTGCATTGCCATCCAATTAGTTCATTAAAAAACACAGAAATTGAAGGTCACCTCTAAAACAATGAAAGCTAATATTTAATATAGTAATAATTCATTTTTGACAGGTAATGCAACTTAGACTCCACAGATAGAAACAACATTGGTGGAGAATTCCTCTTCTCATACACATTTAAAGGAAAGAAGGGTTATACATTATGAGCGGAACAAGGCAAAGGGACATAAACGGGGAGCTATGCCGAGTATATTAAAAACATCTGTTTATTCTAAAAATATTGTTTTATAGGTGCTAAATTAAAATGCAAACAAACTCAGCTTTTGAAGAACCAAAGCAATGACATGTTGATAAAGGAGAAACAGAAGGGGGGGGGGCGGAATTGAGCAAAAATTATTTCTCTCAAAAAGTGAAGCTATTAAAAAAAAAGGAATTGTACAAAATAGAAGCAGAGCCCTAAGGAGAGCCTCCATGTTGAGCCAGAATTTTAAAAAAATTAATTGTTGGTGTTTGTTGCTGCATTTCTGGGAATATCTACTAAGTGTTCAGCTTCATTCTATGAAGTTCCATGTCTATCAAGCTCTGGACATGGACACATTACCAGTAAGCAGAAAGATGAAATCAAAGGGAATGACAAAAGAAAGAAGCAAGTTAGTTTGTCACCCCCATGTGGTATTTCACAGATATTGCATAGAACTATTATTACATGGCAGTTCTATTTTAATAGCGATTAAGTTGCCATGAAGGAAACTGTGACTAGGAGAAGAGTCTTGTACTGCCTCTGTGTAAAGGATATATTATAAACTGGACAATTTGCTAATGCCATCACTTAGTTTCCTTCTAGTTTTGGGGGCCAAGCAGGGGTGTCATGGTACGCTTGAAAAAAGAAGATACTCTTCATTGGGATTGTAACAAAGGCATTAACAACTGGTATTAAAAATGTATCACTTGGGAACCTTTAAATATGTGTCCAATTTCTTTAGATTCTTACAGAGGATAAAAATTGTCAAAAGTGTGTTATCTGTAAATGTATTACATAAATGTTGGGAATGAAAACTATCAATTTTAGGAAACTGTGAAATGAGTAAGTTTAGTCTTAGACGTGACAATGTGATGGCTTCCTGCTTTGTTTTGTTTATTCTTGTGGGTGCTTAATAATTGTTTAAGGAAATTACATGGTGTGGTTACTACTACCATAAGAGTAGGCCAGGGTCCCTTTTATGCAACAACCTACAAAACAAAATTAACTATTTTAACTTTGAAAACGTTTCTAGAACCATCAGCAAGCACAGCCTCACATGCAGCATGACGCACAAAATTAGAACAGGGGCTCCCAAAGTTTTTATGCCGTGGCCCGGCAAACTGCAGCCCAGCAGTCACAGCCAAAAGCGGCTGAAATTTCTGGTTAGATGACAGGTAAGGATACCCCCAGTTCCTGGGTGGAAGGAGTGGGCCAAACCCTGCACTGCCATGGGCCCTGCAGAAGGAGCTGTGGCCTTTCCGCCTGGCTCTGGGGGGCCATGTTTTGCCAGTCCCCAGCCACTTCCGGTCCAACAGCCAACAGTGCTGCAGACCAGCAGCCAACCTGCCATGGCCTGACACTGGGCCACGGCCTGGAGATTGAGAACCCCTGGATTAGAAATTACTCCCATTTGCTGATTATCCTAACTACATAGCTGGTCCAATAAAAGATATCACCTTAAGAAATGCCTTTCCCATTTCTTGATGCATTTACTGCCAAGGATTTTACAGTGCAGCTTCTCTCTTGTGGAAAACTCTTTTATATGTCTTTAAAATACTTGATCTGTATCGTGAAATTCCAAACTATGTATTTTTTTTATTAGTAGCTGTCTCTGAAATTCATTGAAATAGCTCTTCACTGAAGCTGGTTTACTTCTGTAGACCATATGGATCAGCTATCAGAAAAGTATGTTTCCATCTGGAATTAGTTGTTTCCAACTATAGTGCTGACATTGCCTGCACTTTAAAGGACAGTGTTTTTTTCCCCAAGCTCTTTATTTCATCCACTCCTTAATCTTCTAATGCACTATTTCCTTTCCAGTAAATACTAACTGACTGAAGAGTATTCCAGTAACACATGGGATGCCTGTGGAGCAACTTCAGTAAAAAACTCCCCTAAAGTGGGACTTCACCACTCAAAAGCAAGCATAGTCTATGAATATGTCTCAGAATGGAAATCTGCAAGCAACATTTTATTAACTTATCATATACATTAAAGTAGTAATTGTGGTGGTATTTATTATAAGATGTTTATATTATTGTCACTGTCCATGGTGCTTTGCAAAATCTTGCAGTAAGACAGATATCATGGCATGGGGAGTTTATAATTTAATATAAACAATGCATATGATTATTGGTTGAGAACAAGGTAGTAAGAAGTATTAGAAGAAGATTTCAGGGAGAAAGGAGGGACATGGCAAAAGTGGAGTAGGAATGTATCAAGCATAAAGAGGTTACATAATAGAAGGTGCAAAGACAAGAGTAGCCCATGGAATGAAGGAAGCAGTGGGCAAAATGCACACAATATTAACTGCCACTGCACCCCTACTGCCAACTTTTCTGACCCATGAAAAGCAGACTGGATGCCATGGCTCCACAGGCCAAATTTGGCCCACAGGCCAGAGGCTGAGCATCCCTGAACTAAAGCTTTACTGATTAAAGATTAGAGGACAGATTTTTTTAAGACATTTAGGCACTAAATTCTATGGAACTCTATGGGAGTTTAGTTGTTAAATTCATTAAAAAATTAGGCCCCATGTCAGGAACATGAAAGAAACAGTGACTGCAAGAGGCAGATGGAAGAAAAAAGCTAGAGAAAGGATGTGAGAGTAGTTAGATTAGCCTGACTGTTTGTGTTGTACATGAAATCACCCACAATAAGGGTAGATAAACTGAGGAAAAAGAGAAAGGTATCAGTAAAAAGAGTAAATCAAGCTTCTTGATTACCACTGGGGAATGTTATACATACCATTCATATAGATATTGCTGGTCTGTTTTCTCCAAGGTATTCGCTTTCACCCAGAGTTTTGCTTTCATCCTAGACAGTCTCAGAGCCTGAAAGTAAGGAACATCTAGTAAGAGCTCTCAGAGAATGTGGGAATCAAGAAATTCTGGATTGGGGCCCAAATTAATGGAGCCTGTTAGTTCGAAGAAGGACCCCTTGCCAGTTGAGGCCAGACCTTGTGGCTGACGTTAATCATCTTCCAGGAGAGTTGCATGCAAAAATATTGAAAGCAGGCTAACACTTTCAGATGAATACTAGCAAAATGGAGCAATGACAGAAAATTCTCAGAAACATCATGGCAAATGGACTGACAGAAGGTCTGGAATCCAGAGAAACTATTCCATGCAATCAGAACTGGATGACCAAATATGGATCACAATACTCCCCAAGAAATGTACGGGAAACAAGGACCTGCTCCAAAAAGAAATAAACCCCCAACAACTTAAATATTCCTACTTTACTCTCTGATTATACCTGAGAAGTATGTTACTTTACTAGAAGACATTATATTCATAGTAAATTTAACTGCTATATTTTCTGTTAAGTTTTGCCTAATTAGTTGTCTGGAACATAGAAACAAGAATAAGGTGTAACTAATATATATATATATAAAGGACTGATGGTGTGCTGGCAAAAGGTAGTCCCCTAGGCTTCATCATTTAACTAGCCATATCAGGGTTTTGATGAACAGGCCACAGTGACTGTTTTTCATGTCTTTTAAAACAATGAACAGGAGGGACCATGAGGGCAGCTTTGTAGTGCACAGTTCTTGACTGATGCCTGCTTGGTAGTCCATTTGTGAATTCCACCTCCACCTGAAAATGTTAACCTTATCTAGTTTCCTGTTATTACTCTTGCATGCTGCAGTTCTTTTCTGAGATTCTATCATATATTTTGCAAGGGGTGATATGCTTTTTTTTTAATGTTGGAGCAATGTGACATTAAAATGATGTCTCAACAACAGCCTACATCACTTGATATGGAGCCATGTACATGCTATGCAGTACTATGGGAATCTTATGGAATACACTTTTTTTCACTGAAAACCTTTAACAAAGTAGTGTAATGATACCACATTTATTAAAACTCAATATTTCCATGTACTTCCAGAACATAATACAAAGCATATTCTGTCGTTTCATAATAAATCTTTTGAGTAGCTTTACATATGCTTTTTAACGTATCATTATGACTTGACAGGGTTTGCATTGCAAAATTAAATCAGCCTGAACATTCATCAATATTTTTTCAAATAAATTATTTGATTTTTTTTCCATTTTTTTCCCCAACTCTGATTACAAACATTGGAGACTTAAATGAGACAAAAAATAAAAATAACTGAACACTCCCAATCCATAATAACATATTGTTATCTTTACTGCTTTAAGCAAAGATTATAGGAGCAGATAATAATACTAAAATAGGCTGGTGAAAAATCTATTTAGGATGGTAAACATGCACATGTATATCTTCAAAACAACAAAGAAGAAAAAGATGATTTTTCCATTAATGTAAATTCAAGGTAGCCTGGTTTTTGAAAGGCATTCAGCCTGATGGAGTAAAAACTTGACTCCTCTACTGCAGGAAATGTCCCAGTGTCTCAGGCTGCAGTGAAACGATGCACCATTTTCAGGAACAGTCTCGGGGTCTAATTATCCTCTGACTTTCATCAGTTTTAAATCCACCACATGTAGGATGAGATTTAGATTCTCTGACTCCATCTAACTTGATTGCCCTTTGGAATTGTGTGTCAGACGACTCAGCTGCAGCATCCTTAGGATCTCTCTGACATCCTAACACAAGGGTAAGTAAGTTCTTCCTCAGCTGAATGAACAGAGCTACTACCTCTCAATTAATGAAAAAAAAATGTAAGAGACAAATTAACATGTGGTTGATAACTCTGGAGAGGGAAGTTGTTACCAGTCTTGTTATTGACAGCCCATTCTTTGTTAGGATTCTTACTCTTGTCGTGGTAATGTAACAAAGATACATATGGCATCTTCCACACAAGCTGAATGCTACTTTGTTGGATTATCAGGCACAGGGCCAGGTACGTAGGGAGTAGAAATGCTACTTATCAGAGGACATACTGAAGAAAAGGCTCATTTTTCACAAATTATGAGCTCTTTTACTGCTGGTAATGCAGAGAAGATTAAAGTGAAGTCTATATTTCATAAATGGGAAGAACAAATGATTTAAACCCTTTGTTATAATGACCTGCTTTGGAGTAAAGAATCAATTTCTTTTACAGCAAGAATCTGTTAATAGAAAAGAAGTGTGGAATGTGAGACAGGAAGGAAAGGAAAGAGTTGGTTGGGTAGTTTCTTATGTCTACACATTTTGATATGGCTAACGACAGTGGTCATAGCTATTATCTCTATGCAGTGCACTTAAGAAAGGCAATGATTAAAAACAAATAGAAAAATGCCTAAAATTTAGAAAGTATTATTAAAAGCAGTGTGGTGGCACTGTATTTTAAGCTGCTTTTATTACCAAACTGTAGGTGGTCAATTTCTTGCAAAAATGTTGTACACTTAATTAGACCATGCTGCTGTAATTCCAAAAGTATGTCCCAGTACACTACATGATATCTTAGATTTCTGTTTGTACTGTGGACCAAAATACAGCACCTAGAGCTAGGTTCTTATGTCAGCAATGGAACAGAAGCTTTTCACAGGTGTCTCTTGCACTTCACATTAAAGAACTGAGACCTAGTATTTAATAACTATATTAGTCATATTCAAGTGCAATGTAACACAGAAGCCATTGGCTATTCTGACTGAGCTGGTAGCTCACCATCTACCCCTATAGACAGAAGTGAAGCAGGACAGCTCTGCATCATGGGCAACTACAGAGCCCTAGCCAGAGCCAGCTGCCATGGTGCCAATGAGTGCAGTGGCTATTTTTGTACTCCTTCCCATATCACCACCACCACCAATACTGCACCTGGGGCTGCTGCTCTGGCTTTGCCCCCTAAATTATGCCATTCCCTGGGCTCTGCTACTTAGTGACTGCATCTACATGAGACACTGACTGGGCAGTTGTTACTGCATAGTCATTTAGTACTGGCAACCACAAGTACTAAATGACTGCACAGTAACTGGAGTTACTGGAGTTACTGTGCAGTAGTATCCCCAAATGGCTTTTTGGTGATGCTGACTGTACTACTGCACAGTAGCTCATTACCACTGTGCAGTAGCATTACATCACACTCCGTGACACACAATGCTACTGCGTAGGAGTAACAAGCTACTGTGCAGTTAGCGTGTCATGTAGATGCTGCCAGTGTGAAGGATCACCCCTCTGACTTTTCAGCCATGTCCCAGCTCCTTATACAACAACAGCTACTTCATACTTTCCCCCAAGCATAAGTCCACTGACCTCAACAGAGTGCATTAATTTGCCTAGTCATCTAAGTGATTTACACCAGCATGAAGGAAAAATTAGATCCAGACTGAGTTTAAAACTGCCAACTGCTTCCACATGAGGCATCTACAGTATTGGAAGAGAGGAATGATTTTATGGAATTTAACAGAGCCTTATGCGCCTGATCAAACAGGAGCCTTAACACTGATTTCAGTGGCATCTGGCTCAGCTAGTATATCCTTTCTATAAAATTCTATAGGATGCTTAAAGAAAAGTTACAGAAAAGGTTAGAAAAAGTACCAATCATAAATAAGTTTTTAAATATACTATAAAATGTTTACTTTTTACTTGTACTTTTACTAAAAGTTTTTAAATATACTATAAAAATGTTAATATATTTATATATATTTATTTATTTCATAGAATCATAGAAGTAGGGTCGGAAGGGACCTTGTAGATCTTCAAGTCCGACCCCCCGCCTGGGCGGGAGAAAAGACTGGACTCAAATGAGTCCAGCCAGGTAGTCATCAAGCCTCTTCTTAAAGATCCCCAGGGTAGGAGCCAGCACCACT
>NW_017729024.1:96336491-96348881 GCF_001723915.1 Gavialis gangeticus
CTATTTAAATATAGTGTCTCCCCTATATAAATATAAATATATTTATTTATATATATATGTTATATATATTATATATGTAAATGGAATATATATAATGGAAAAGTACTGTAAAAGGGTGGAACTCAATAAGGTAATATAAAGTTGCTTCTCTACATATGTGAGAGAGAGAGAGAGAGTGTGTGTGTGTGTGTGTGTGTGTGTGTGTGTGTGTGTGTGTGTGTGTGTATATACATACATATATGTGTGTGTGTGTGCGCACGCGCGCCTCTCTCTCTCTCTCTCTCTATATATATATACACATATACATACACACACACACACACACACACATACACACACATATAGGGGGGGAGAGAGAGAGAAACACACACACACGTAAAGAAACAAGTTTATATTACCTTATTGAGTTCCACCCTTTTACAGCACTTTTCCATAAGGGCAAAATGAAAATGGTAGATCTGAGAGGCAATGGCCAAATCTTTTCTAACACATTTCAAGTGAAAAGTTCCAGTAAAAAAACAGTGAGATACTCAAGTGCTTATGGTGAGTAGACTTTGGCCACAATTGAGTTATAAAGTAGAAGTCATAGCTTTTATGGTTAGGGTTTCTGCCTTATAACCCAAATGCAGAAGCTCCTCCCATTCAGACTAAAGTTATAGAAAAAGGTTGGTGGTGTATAATAATGTAAGAGATCCATGTAAGCACCACAGTGCTTCCCCATGTCTTCTCTGGAACGCTGAGGTTAATGTAGTATCGGAGCATCATGGCCTAAGTTAAACATTGATTAAACAGATGACCACATTTATTTTCTATTGCCTTCATTCAAATCTGTTTGCAGTATAGTCTTACCTTTGGTAAGTGCTACACTTTTATTAAAGCATTTAAATTAATTCATAATAGGAAATTATATTAGAGAAACAGAGATTAACATTACAAATCAGTTTAAACCAGGAGTGTCCAAATCATTTGACCACACAGGCTGGATGAATGGTGCGAGGTCAACCCTTCAGGCTGGATTGGACCCATGGACCCACTCTCCCCCACATGCCAGATTCAGCACTCAGCACCCAGCACTGCATGCAGTGTGGGTCCCAGACTGGCTGATGCAGGTGCTGTACACGGCATAGTCCCTGGGTGAGGGCTGGATCCAGCATATAGGGTTTCACACACCTCTCCCCAACCCCCCACCCCCACCCCACATGCTGGATCCGGCTCCCACTCTGGCTAGTTTAGGATTGCAATACATGTAACACCCACTCTGAACCAGCTGAAGCAGGTGCCACAAGCACTGGATCTGGCATGCAGGGGACCCACAAACTCCTCCCCATATGTCAAATCTAGTACCCACTCTGCCCAATCCAGGACTGCTGCAAAAAACACCTACTCTGGGACCCACACAACATGTAGCATGCATTCCAGACTGTCCATGGGTGCTGGATCTGGCATGCTGAGTGGGGTGGAGATGGAAGTCCTGGAATAGTACTTCACAGATGCTGTGGGCAGTGCAGTCCTGGATTGGGTGCTATGTGCAGCATGTGTCCTAGGCCCAATGCCTGGGGCTGTTCCCACATGCACCATGTGCTACTTGTGGGTCAATTCAAGACCAGGGCTGGCACTGGGGCCCAGGTAATAGGTCTCCACAGTCTGGATCTGGCCTGAGGGTTATATCTTTGACATCCCTGGTTTAAACCATTTGGTAAGAAAAAAATCTGAATTCCAACCTCAGTTCTACTCATTCCAGCAATCTGAGAAACCCAAAGCGTTCCAGAATTAAGCAGCAAGGCTCAACCGTATAATAACAAGCCAAGACCCTAGAGAAGCACACAATAGGCTCATCCAGACTCTTTTGAAATAGTGAGCAAACTTGGTTAATTTGAGAAAATGCAGTGGGCCACCCTTTAAGTTGATGGAAACTTGGTTATAATGGTGAGAACATTTTCTGCAAAAAAACTAACAATATTACTAGAACTATTCTAATGAGCAGAATGACTTGGATCTCAAAGAGGTCAATCTATACACAAATCCAGTACATGACTGTGAAGTATGGCAGAAAACCAAACATGTTATCCTAGCAAGACATGGGCAGTTATACCTAAGAGTGAGAGCTAAGATTTGAAACTAGTCACACAGGCAAGAACAAGCACAAGGTACCCCACCAAGCCAATTAGTTTGGGTGGAGCTGCCTATCGTGGCTCCTAATAAACCCCAAAGAGGAAACAGTAAGAAAGAAGCCATTAGTTACAGTTGTCCAGATACTACACTGGTGAAAATCTGGAGTAATTCCATAACTTTACATGTAGTTCCTCCAGTTTTACAGCAATGTAACTGAGACTTCAGTCTGGCCCTGCATTGTCTTTCTATAATATCATAAAATACCATAGATTCATAGTGACAGAAAATGGAAAATGCTAGAACAGACTAAGAAAAAGTTATCAGGAAACTAAGAATATGAATTCTTTCCAAAAATAATAAATTATTCAATAAAATAAATTGCTAAAAATGCCACTAATTTAATGCTTTCTCTGAGCAATAAGACATGTAATGGTTGAAACACTATAATGGGGTTACAAACAAGGCACACACAAAGAGATTCTTTTGAAATACAACTTAATTTTTCCTTATGAATTTTCATGCTCCTCTGTGATCCATCACAAGCAGATATTACACCCAAAACTATAATACATCATTAAAGATATCATAGCCAGCTATGAGGCGGCAGCAGCAGGAGATGTGTGTAGCATTATACTGAGTAGATGCACCTAAGATTACTTGGATTCTTGGTTCATTTTGTAAACAAGAACAGGAAGATCTTCAACTAGTGCAAATTAGCATAGCTCCACTGACTTCATATATAGCTGTATCCATGTACATATGGTGAAGACATGACCTGAAGTGTCCAAAAGAATGAACTGGCCTTACCCTGGCAGATCAGTGTGGAAGGGGGAGGGCAGAGGAAGAGAAGGGCAAGGCAGAATCCTCCCCCTAGAAACTGTATGTAGAACAATAAACATGGCACAGATCCACCATCTATACCCTGTATATTCTCCGAGGCCATAGAGATGAGATTTACTCCTTCACAAACACAAATTGATTTTGCATGTAATAATGAGTAATTTTCACACATATATACACTAATCCAGGTACTTAAAATTGAATTAATTGTTTTTCTCTGATAGAGTGCCAATTTTGAAAGAAACTTTCCCTTGAATTTCAAATTTCCCTCTGTGCATACTGCTGCCTCCTCACAATCTTGTAAGAACAGTCCAAATGAAACTAATCAAAGCTTCCTTTTAAGCGAAGTGTAACTAAGTGATTCCCAAACTTCCAATTTTTGCCAAAGGAGCTGCAGTCACCATAAACGCATTTTCTCAGAAACCTCTTAGATCCACATTTTAGGGCACATTAACATTATCATTTAAAATGCTCACAGAGATAAAAAAATATAGAACCAATGATATTCTAGGACAGGGGTTTTCAACCTTTTTTTAGTCTAAGTATCCCCGGTGGCTGGACGGTGACCTGGGGGGAGGGGAGCACACAGCCAAACGCCAAGTGTGGGGCGGGTAGCACATGGCCGAGCACGGTGGGTAGCATGCAGCTGAATGCCGAGGGAGTGGCACATAGCCAAGCACAGAGCAGGGAGGCAGGGATGGCATGCAGGCAGGCGAGGACAGAGAGACGCCGCTTCCCAGGAGCAAGACCAGAGCAAGGAAGCTCACCAGGCTGGGGTGAGGGCAGTAGAACCCCTTTGCAGGTTGGGGAAGCTCAACAGGCCGGTGTGTGGCTGTGGCAGCTGCCGCATCCAAGCTTCACCACCTCGGCCCTGCTCCTAGGACATGGTAGCACACTGTCCCTGCTTGCCCCTGCATACCCCCTAGGACCAGTACACGTACCCCTGGTTGACAACCTCTGTTCTAGGAAATACCTCCCTGCTAGTCTTCAGATAGAACCTAGACCCATTCAAAAGTGTAATAGTAGGTAACAGGAAATTGGCATTATCACTATAATTTGGCTCACAGAGAAGCCTTCAGTTAAGATATAGCTACACAAGACACAAGAAATATGAAACACGGAAAAGAATTACAATATGAACTCAACCATCCCCAGACTAATTCAAGGGAAGATGTACATTAGCAGGCTAACTACTTGCAAAAGATTTTAAAAAAATGGTAACAAGCATACAGTCTTGACCTCAAAAGGAAATGCTAACAGAATAATTCTTGCCCTCCAACAAGATCAGCCACTCCACATATCTGAAGTGCCAGGTCACATAGAATGATTCCACACTAAGTCTGCTTGACACATATATACAAACACGTGCTGCATTTTTGGGTGCCGCACCTCAACCAAGACACGGAAAAGCTTGAGATAGTCCAGAGAAGAGCCACCCTTACAGTCGGAGACTTGCAAGGCAAGCCATATGAGGAAAGGCTGAGGGACTTAGGTCTCTTCAGCTTAAAACAGAGAAGGCTGAGATGGGACTTGGTAGCAGCTTACCGCTATATCAGGGGAATACATCAAGAGCTCAGTGAACAACTGTTCACCAGGGCACCCTGGGGGAAAACCAGGAGTAATGGCCACAAACTCCTGGAAGGCCATTACAGGCTTAACACTAGGAAAAACTTCTTCACAGTTAGGGTGTCCAGACTGTGGAATAAACTCCTTCCAGAGGTGGTGCAATCATCTACCCTGGAAATCTTCAAGAGGAGCCTGGACAGTCACCTCGCTGGAGTCACCTGACCCCAGTTGTCTTTCCTACCTAGTGCAGGGGGGGCTGGACTCGATGATCTTGCGAGGTCCCTTCCAGCCCCTTACCATCTATGAAACTGAGGTGTTGTATCACTTTAAACTGATCGCACAAAAATGAACTGCCCCACTTACACAGCACCTAAATTTCTCAGAGCAGGGCCTACCTTTTTGTTTTATGTTTGTATAGTGTCCACAATAAAGGGTTTATGATTGAGGCCCCTAGCTACTCCCACAATACAAACAAAAACAATAATAATTTCTTATAATGCCCTGTATATTCTGTGCACCTGTTTCTCTTCTTTGTACCTTCCTATGAATTGCTCCCTTAAACACAAATGGTCATTTAACATAAATACAATCGATATATAGTCAATTGCAGGAAGACCAAGATGCAACCAGAGCACTGCATATGGGTGGTTGAATGAGGCTGAAAGAAGCTTGCATTGACACTGGCCATGTTCTACTAAATCTCTGAATAAATTAAGAACTCCAGTGCTGTCAAAACATTTTATGAACACTTTATCCACGTTAGCTATTAAAAAGGGGGGAAAGGCCATAGAAGAATTGGAAAGAGGTAACAAAGGGTAAAGAAGAAGAGAATCCAAGAGACAGAGTCAAGAAAAGGACGGAGGGAGGAAAGAAAATAAGCATGAATAGGAAAGGCTAAAATATAGAGCTGAGTGTATGGGGAAGGAAAATGAAGAAATGAGGAGGGTGAAAAGAAAAAGAAAGATGAATTTGGTATATCGGGGCTTATGTATTAAATGTTATAGCTTTATAAATTTCCGAAAGTACAAAAAGCTCTCTCTGTGTATATAGCACTTTAAAAGTCACAAAAGGAAGTAAGAAATGAATTCAATGCACTTGCTTTCTGGGTTGATTTTTTTTCTTTTTAAGAGCAGATAAATGCTGCTAACAGAGCTCTTTGCAATGTTTCAAAATGAATAAATAAAACCATCCCTGCCAACGTTTTTTTTTATTATGATGTCTGTCTCTGACTTTTTAAATGCTTTCTTTAAAAATGTTTTCACGCTTCTTTTTCCCTGAACGTTTTACAGTTTTGCCTTCTTAAATTTCACTGGAGACCTGCAAATCAAGTTGAATCTTGCTGATTTGATAGCTGCTTTTACGTGGCCCAGCGGAAGACAATGTGTTAGCATCACTCTTGCTGGGACAAGACTTTATTAGCAAACCCTCCCCTGCTTTAACTGGCAAAGAGACGTGATTAGAAGGAATGCCAAGGAAGCTGTCTGCAGGTGGCTGTAGCGAGACGTGTGGTGCCACCTTGCCTTCTTCAGCCATGACCTTCCCTCATATGACAACAGAAAACAAAACCACATCTTTGACACAATGTAATTAGGACCCACGCACTTCACCAGATCAGGGAGGGAGACAAAAGAACAATACTTGTTTTGCAGCCCCAGTAATTAGTCCTGGAGGATTTCTCCAACTGTTCCTGTTGGCAAGGAGTGTTCAGGAATAGAGCCTCCACTCTTGCTGTACATGCCGACTGTGGAGTCTGCTTCCTGCTTGAAATTCAAATGAGCGCCGCTCTGACCTTTACTGTCACATTTTTTATTTCATAGACAGTTTACAAGGCCTCTCCACCATGCAGGTCATGTTTTAGTTTAAACAGAAATACTCTCGTAGGTGTTAGATGCTAGTTAATGGTTACACTGAAATCATTCTAATTAGGCTCTGTTGTTACATGCTGCCCTTTGGGGGCTGCTGCTGTTGTCACATAAAGTATTTTGTAGAAAAATAATTGGTCTGAGATTGTCTTTTCCCTATTTTTTTTCTTATTTTTTTCCTTTGCTTTTTCCCCATATTGATCTTTTTGGCACTTGATCATCAGGAATAGCGTGTACAACTTTTAGTGACAGCCTCTCCTCACTGCCCCACAATTTCAAGGCACAGAGATGAGGTGAGAGGCTTTAAGGACAGTGTGATGTACGTAAAATTTATTAACTGTAGTTTGGGGAGGGAGAATTTCATTGTGTCCTTTAACTAACACACTGTCCCTCCATCTCCTCAAAGCAACTGGCTCCCTGCACACACACAGGGCATTTTTACACATGTTTTGGGATGTGGCGCCAGGTGCTTTAATTAGCAAGTTGTGCTAATTAAAAGCACCCACATGTCACATGCATCAGCATCGCCACACATCCCCGCACTAAAAAAATAGTGGTGGGGCACTTTGAACTAAAGCTCATCAGACATGTTTTATTTCAAAGCGCACCACTGCCATGTTCTCAGTGCAGAGACACATGACAACACTGATACACGAGCCTGCTCCAACGTGCTGAATCTCCAGTGTGTCGGAGCAGGCTCCCTGCACATGTGCAAGACAGACTAGCAGGCAGAGGAGAAGCCAGGCGCTCATCCACAGGAGGGAGAACTGAAAGAAAAGAAAGCCAAAGTGAATCTCTAGTCTACTGAAGACTTGAATAATGAAGTTCCTTAACTAGTGGAAATAGCTGAGGTAAACAGATTAAAGGAAATATAATGGTTTGCTATAATAGTTTCAACCTCTTATATTTGGCAGAGAGGCCTACCCCCACTGCTTAAATTCTAGGAGTGGATTGCAGTTTCTCCTTGCCTCGCAGACTGGTCCTCTGTTGAAATATGATCAGTAAAAGTCATAGTTGGTCTCTTTAGAATATGTGCCTTAAATTTTCAAAAGCAACTAGTGATTTTGGTGGCCTCAAGTTTTGGGTCCCTAACATAAAACACTTCAAAGGGGCCTGATTTTCAAAAGAACTAAGCACGTCTAAGACATTATGGGTGCCTATACACATGCATGATTAGAATGCATCGGAGCAGACCTGATTAATGAAGCAATCTCATCAAGTGACCTTTAGTTAAAGTGCCCCTGCCACCATTTTGAAACGTGGGATGCTGAATACACGTAACACTATGGTGTTTTAATTAGAGTTGCTCTGGAGAGCTGCTTTAGTTAAAACAGTCCTCCTGCCCTGCCCCCCTTCACTTCCTGCAACCCCCTACTCCTTCCAGAGTACATGTATAGACAGCCTGTAATTTTAGCACCAAAATCAGCCATTTCAGAAAATTTAGGTAATCTATTTTGAACATTTAAACCCTAATCTATGTTTCATATTGTACATGTTCTATAAAATACACACTACTGTGTTGTACTATCTAGGTAAGATTATAGCACAGGGGGTTCACAGGTTTCAGTGAACATAAAAGGCAATGTTGATAGGTAGTAAGAGCAGCTACAGTAAGCAACCTCCTAATCCATAATGTAGTATGTCATACATCCTCACAGCAATCAGTTCTGATATGAGAGGTCAGTGGGATGCCAAAGGAAATAGGAATACAGTGTGCAGGTATGCATGCTGAATTAATATTCAGCATACATACAGGCACATACAGTACAAATACAAAAGAATATGGGGAAAAAGTTTTGCATTCCATTATCTAAAGTAACCTATACCTTCTTGAAATCATTTTATTTGCACTTAGATATATGAAAAAATAAATATTTAATATAATTTGATCACAGTAGCCGTCTTGGTGCACTGGCATTACTCTGATTTACATTACCTATGGGCTTGTCCTGTTGAGTGGTATTTGTTCCTGACAGCTATTGAACTTTGTTTTCACAAGAGTATTTACCTTTATAAAATATTCCCTGCTATTGGGTGCAATTATCCCTAAGAAAGAGATTACCTGTTGTAAAACTAATCTATCACAGGTACAGTTTCCAACAGTTGCTACTCAGAACTGAACTGCATACATCTGAAATCTCAAATGTACAAAAGTTGTCATGAGTACCTATGTGTTACTACAAAATTAGCCCATCTTTGCAAGTGTATGGTAATTCCCAGGAAGTAATGATGCTACAATGCAATTATTATTACTACATTCATTCTTGTAAACAAAGAAACAAGTATCATAATGATGCCTTTTTCAAGTTTTAATTACTCACTTTTTCAGCATGGTTTCCCGAAGGACAAATAATTCGGTCTTTTTGGAAATGATGATTAGTCAAAGCCCCATTGTGTTAGGTATTGCACAAGCTAAAATAATGAGTCCTTGCTCTCAAAGAGGTTATTTTCCTCATCAGAAAGCACACAACACATCTTTCATATTCTTACAGAAAGGTAGGCAAAATGAAAGGTTCAACTTGCTCTCTTTTTTATCTGACTGGACTGGGTGTGTTGAAATATGCCAAAGGGAAACTTCCATACTCATATCTCTCCCACCTAAAAATCCTTCTCTGAGACACCAACACCGACTGCACAACAAGGAAGGGACTTTAAAAGTTCAAGGATATGTTATGAAAAATTTCCTCTTTCAAATATAGTGTTATTCACTAGCTCTTTATAACTTTCACTTTTTTTCACTCATCAGTCCATCAATCTATTCCATTTATAACACTCAGAGGCTACATCTACACGCAAGACAGTGGCTGCACCGTCATTTAGTACTTGCACACACAAATACTAAAGCTGCAGTGGTGCTGAACAGCTTTTAGATGATGCTGACTGTGCTGTAGCTCGTTACTACTGCGCAGTAGCATTGCATCACACTTCATGCCACACAACGCTATCAAGCAGTAGTAGCAAGGTACTGTGCAGTCAGCGTCTCATGTAGACACAACCAGAAGGTATGAAACACCCCTTAAAAACCTTCATATGCACGCCAAATATATATATGAGGGAAATATTATTTTTCCAAAGGGCTAATTTTATCAGGTAGATCATTTTATCAGGTAGATCAGCCGATGCTCTACTTATACAGTGTATTCAGAAACATTAATAGAAAAGATTTATATCAACAGTGGCATTAAGTACTCAGGGACTTGGTGGGGAGACTTAAGCTCAGGCTTCTGCCTATTTACTATCGTTTTCTTTCTCTCTCTCTTTTTGCCCATTTTTTTTTTCTTGGATAAGCAAAACATGGCTACTGCAGGCTGCCAAAAAGCACTGTATCTTCCACATCATTGACTGAATTTATCACAAAGCCATCAGGTCAAATTCTGTACTACTACACAAGTGTAAATCCAGAATAACTCAATGAAAACAGTGGAGTTGTTCACAGTTTACATCTCGCTAGCTGAGAGGAGTATTGGCCCATTATCTCCAACTATCATCTTGGCTACCACTACTACATCCCTACAGCTGAGGCAGTACGTCACTAACACATTTACCACTGCTTAAACGAAGCATCAATAATTAAATTCCCATTTATGAAAACAGGAAATTATTCATACCATCAGCACTCACCATTAATAACAGAAGTAAACCTAACCATCTCATTATCCAATGGCAATGTGTGCAAACAAAACTGCCCGTTGTTGACAATAAATGTTTGATAGTGAGGAAACAGGAAGGATAAACCAAGGATGTATAGAGTGGCTGCTTTACAATTGCCACAAGAATTGACCCAGATGGCTATGGTTTACCCTGATTATATCTCAACTTTTTTTTTTTCTTCATTTTAACAGAAAACTGATCCCAGCTGGGTTGGATGTATGTATGTAAACCGTCTGTTCTCACTGTCTCTCTCTATGGTATTAAGTCAAGTTAAAACCCAAATTCCTAGCAAATTCTATAAATCCCATGGCCACCCTAAATTAGCTATCAAGTAATAACTGTTGGGGAATCAATAAGCAATTTAAAATATCTACCAGTTATGGATGAGGAGCATGTTCTGACCTTACCTATGTAGAGAATGGACAGTAGCTGATTTCATTATATACTCAGTTCATAAGTGAAGTTTTAATGTGTACCAATAAAATTTCCCCTACCCATTCTAATAGAATAAGGTTAAGTATAGCATATTTCATAGTCCTAGTATAACATATCAAGTTTCAGAGCAACTAGTAGCTAGCTGTGTTGCAAATCACAACAGCTGCTGTTGAGACTGAACATATCCCATGTTTTGATGCTTCCTCTGGTTTCCTGTAGAGGCCAAGAAGAAATCTTTTCCCCATAAATGCACTGTAGTCTTCTAAAGCATTAAAACTTGTAACACCAAGAGATGAGAGAGTTCATCTGGCATGCACTGGTTCTCTTAAAGTTATTTAGAAACCTCTCAGAGGCCTATCTGCTAGGTCTGACAGGTTCATACAGAATCAATTGCTAGATTTGGGGTCAGAAAGGAATATTTTTCCCAGGTCAGACTGGCAAAGACTACTTGGGTATTTTTGGCCTCCTCTGCTGAGCTGGCCATAGTCATCTTCCTGTGATCCCTGGAGCAAAGTTTAATGTTATTTCCTGCCACTACTGTGACAAAACATTAACCTGCCATTAGGGCTGCATGAAATTTCAGCAGCTGTTTCCTTTAGTTTCAGATTCAGATGTTTCAGTGGCTAACGCTGAATCCAAAATGAAATGCAAGACTCCGAAACAGCTCCGAAATTCAGCAGATCCATCTGAAACATTTTGGAAATGTTTCAGATGTTTTGGACTGTTTCAGAGGCAGGCTTGCGAGGAAAGAGAAACTAAGAGGGAGAGGAAGGAGGAGGGGAAGGACTGCTCTGATATTGACATCTGTAGCTGGCCAGTGACTACGATCTGTCCCTGAGGTCCCTTCCAATCCCAGTGCTCTGGGGGAGGGACAGAGAAGCACCATAAAGGCTGTTTGTGAACTGTTCTCTGCCATTTTGCATCTGCACCTATGTCTGTGTAGCAGCAGAGCAGCATCTGTAAGCTTGCAGCTTGATAGTGCCTTCTTATCAAGTGGTAGCCAATCCTTTCCTATTTACCCTTGTCTACCCTCCCTATTGTTATCCCTTGCAACTCTTTCTTCCCCTAAAATCCTGTTATTTGTTCTTCTTATTTCTTCACACACACCCCCAACAAAAAGAAAGCAGTGCTTTGCCTGGCAGTGTCTCATCACTGTGCACTGCAGGAAAGCACTGCACATACATTACACACACACACACACATTTTTTTTTTCCAGCACGCGAAATATGAAGTGTGCTGGAAAGGTAGATGCCAGGTCTTCTGGCAGGGGAGCCAGAGGGGGCAGAGGGAGAGCTGTAAGTTCCTCCTCCCCCAAGCTTAGATGCACCTCTTTCCTAGCACTAGCAGGCATGAGGCTTCTGGTGCTAGTGGCAGCAAGGAGGTGGGACCAGTGCCCGCATCTGCACCCCCTCCAATAGCATCAGGCATAATAATAACCCCCAGCACCACCAGCATGACAAATAGCACCAGCATGACAGTCTCCCCCCCAATTTCAGTTCCCAGCCTGAGCCTCCCATTGCCAGAGGAAGAGCTGGATCTGGAAGCAGGGGACCTGAGCACCCTAGCAAAAGAAATTCTGGGCACCAAGGAGGAATCTGAGTTTGTGCTCCACTCCACTCCAAGTACTCCTAGAGCCAGGTCTCCTTCCCTGGAAGGCAGTTCAGAGGAGGTTGAAATTGAGGTTGTGGAGGCAAGGGGCTCAGCTGAGTCAGCTCCTCCTGTTGTGCCTCGGCCGGCTGAGAACAGGGATCAAGCAAGATCCTTACCAGCACCCCAGAAGCAAGGGGGTAGTGTGGTGTGGGATCATTTTGAGGTGACAGATGATCCCACATATGCCATCTGCCTGCACTGCTGATGTAAAACTAGCTGAGGCAAGGAGGTGAAACACTTCAGCACCACAGGGATGCTGATGTATCTGAGGAGG
>NW_017729024.1:96353881-96354269 GCF_001723915.1 Gavialis gangeticus
ATAAGAACCTTGTCTGGGCTACATCCTTAGACCAACACGACTACAACCTACACCCTTTAACACACACAAGTGACATGCGTTTTGCTTTCAGCAGTTTGAGTTGCAGTTTCACAGAAACCCCTGCACTGTTGTGCCTGAAACCTGGCAGGCCTCCCTCATGCCCACACAAGAGGCTATGTATGTGACAGAAAGGTGCTAATGAGGGCTGTCATTTAATACCCCACTCTCACAGCTGGAGGCAGCAGTTTAGTTGCTCACCAGCCAGCAGGCGAAGAACATCTCCCTGCTGAGCTCCTGTGCCAGAAAGAACTTGGTGGTATAAGGGCTGGGGCTATATGGGGAGGAGGCAGCCCCACATCATCCTGGGCATGACCTAAAACTGCACCCT
>NW_017729024.1:96369592-96369946 GCF_001723915.1 Gavialis gangeticus
GCACCAAGGAGGAATCTGAGTTTGTGCTCCACTCCACTCCAAGTACTCCTAGAGCCAGGTCTCCTTCCCTGGAAGGCAGTTCAGAGGAGGTTGAAATTGAGGTTGTGGAGGCAAGGGGCTCAGCTGAGTCAGCTCCTCCTGTTGTGCCTCGGCCGGCTGAGAACAGGGATCAAGCAAGATCCTTACCAGCACCCCAGAAGCAAGGGGGTAGTGTGGTGTGGGATCATTTTGAGGTGACAGATGATCCCACATATGCCATCTGCCTGCACTGCTGATGTAAAACTAGCTGAGGCAAGGAGGTGAAACACTTCAGCACCACAGGGATGCTGATGTATCTGAGGAGGCACCACCCTC
>NW_017729024.1:96370374-96418477 GCF_001723915.1 Gavialis gangeticus
TTCACTTCACCAACCTCCTAGATACAAAAACTCGTGGACTCAATATAGACATTGGATTTATGATGCACTACAACCTGCCTGACATCTGATTCCCCAGGTAGTAGGTACCTCTCCACTTTTACCTGCTACATCCCCCTTCCACCCACCACCCCTCCCCATCCTGTCTCTCACCCCCTGATGCCTCCATTTCCATTTTCACTGACTGGCTTTCTTGCCTGCATTGCATGCCAGCCTCTGGCTTCTTTACTATTCTTTCCATCCAGGATGAGCGCACACAGAAACTGCAGATGCTTCCTCAGCCTGATGAAAGGCTTTTAAACCTGAAAACTTGCAAAGAAGAATTTCTGCAACTATTCAGTTGGTCTAATAAAAGGTATCAGATTGACCATAAGAACCTTGTCTGGGCTACATCCTTAGACCAACACGACTACAACCTACACCCTTTAACACACACAAGTGACATGCGTTTTGCTTTCAGCAGTTTGAGTTGCAGTTTCACAGAAACCCCTGCACTGTTGTGCCTGAAACCTGGCAGGCCTCCCTCATGCCCACACAAGAGGCTATGTATGTGACAGAAAGGTGCTAATGAGGGCTGTCATTTAATACCCCACTCTCACAGCTGGAGGCAGCAGTTTAGTTGCTCACCAGCCAGCAGGCGAAGAACATCTCCCTGCTGAGCTCCTGTGCCAGAAAGAACTTGGTGGTATAAGGGCTGGGGCTATATGGGGAGGAGGCAGCCCCACATCATCCTGGGCATGACCTAAAACTGCACCCTGCCAAGGTAGGGAGGCCTGGGTGGGACTGCCGGTGGTGCAGCAGCCCCAGGAAGTGCCAGGACAGCAAACCTCTCTGGTGAAAGGTGGGTAGGAGCAGAAGGCACCTGATAACCTCCAGACACTGCACAGTCCTGGCTGGGGAAAGCCCAGACCTGTAAGATCTTTGAGAGGCCTGAGGCTCACTGGTTGCAATGGAGTTGTGAAGGTGAGGACAGGGGCTACCATCCCTGCAATTTCATCCTGCTGCACCTTAACACACACACACAAAGTCACACATGAAACAAGTTTTGCCTTGAACAGTTTGAGGTGAAGTTTCCCAGAAACCCCTGCACCTCTCTCCTTGAAACCTTGTGGCTTCATGGCCTCAGAAGCAGCTAGCATTCCTGCAATTTTCGTCCTGCTCTGCCTACACACACACAACTGACATGAGTTTTGCTTTGAACAGTTTGAGATGCAGGTTCCCAGAAGTCCCTGCACCTATCTCCTTGAAACTTGGCAGCCTTTATGGCCTCAGAAGGGGCTAGCATCCCTGCAAGTTTCATTTGAATCAGGCATGAAATGACAAAGTTATAGGCAGTTTTGTGATTCCCCATTGTAGCCTATGACTGAAACAACGTTGACATTCTGAAACAGTTTCAAAACAGTTTTGGCAACAACAAAATGGGACAGCAATCCAAAACACCAAAATGAATCACTGTCCCTCTGAAATGCCAAATCTGAAACCAAAACAAAACACAACTGTCTCCTCTGCTCTTTAACTGTGACATGTGACAGGATTTTTCAGGCAAGGTTCTTTGGGTGAATCTGATATCTTTTATAAGACCAAATAAATAGCTGGAAAAAATTTTCTTAGCAAGCTTTTGGGTTTAAAAACCCTTCATCAGGCTGAGGAAGCATCTGCTGTTGGTGTGTGCTCTTGGCTTTGTGGATGCAGGTTGTGAGAGGGACTGGAGTAGACATTCTTGTGTACCCTGTTAAAGAAATGGTTGCCTGTAGGGGCCTGAACTCCTTCTAGAGTTGCTTTCCTATATCCAGGAATTAAGAGCAGTCCTTTGCCTTGTTTGAAATATGATATAAATTCTATAACTTCCACATGGCTATTAGTCAAAGAACTTACATTTACATCTAACCTGAGGCAACAACTCTAATGACACATGATATCTTTGTTACTCAGCTAGAATCACCTGGGTTCCACAACTGATTATACTGCAGTATAAACGATGACTTATGACAAAGTATCCACCATAGTAGACTGCAAACTGAGTATGGTCCATATGTCAGATTGTGGCAAAAAGGAACACCTGATTAATTATAAAACAGGTGTATCAGACGTAAAAAATATGAAGTAAACCTTCCAGTCAGTTTGGTACTGGTAAGACATTAGACGGAATACTAATGGGCCTAACTCCTCCTTAGTAATGGCAATACCTGCCGGGGTCAAACAGTTACTCATATTCTGTGTCTGGTGAATTAGGCTATATCAGGCTGGTGAATTAGGCTATATCTGAATCAGACCACATGCACCCAAATTGGGGCCCCATGCAACCACATCACCTTGGCCCCAAGATGCCTAGATTGGGCCCTGTACTGCCTTGGCCTAGCCCTTAGCACCTGGATCAGGCCCCATACTGTACTATGGCATGGCCATGAGTATAAAATGTTGGTGGCTGGGTCATTCCTGATCTGTGATATACTTCGTGATGATGTGTAAGCAACTGGCAGTTTCCATGAAATGGGTACCCAGAGATCTCAAAACCATTCAAATCTCAAGCCTGGATATATGCAGAAACCAGGTGTCTTCTCAGAAACCAAGAGGAGAATTCAGCATATTTGCTACAACCAGGTGTCAGTGGTGCATAATGAAAGGATGAGATGAAACAGAATCTGTCCTCAGGAACCAGTGCCACTGGTGGAATAGTTAAACATTGGTACAAACTTTCCCAATTTTAATTTTACATACATGCAATACCTTGTTGCCACAGGGATAGGCTAATGGGATTCTAGGATGCCACAGAGAGCACATAACATGTAAAAAGGTGGCATAATATGTAAAAAGGGGGAGAAAGAAGCTTCTGCTATATTAAACTATTTGAGAACCCCTGTATTAACAAAGCTTAGTTAAGTACAGTATGTACTGGCCACCAAACACATGCTCTGGACTGTGTTATTGTGCTGATAAAATTGTTTACTGAAAGGGCAAACCAAACATTTTTAAACATAATTCATTTATGAAATATTCATCCGTCCAAAAAAATTCCATTATAAAATAGCAAATAAAATAAAAACAAATAATTGAATGCAAATAAAGTAGCAAATGATAAAGAGAGATGTATGTGCAGGACAAGTCTCTGGCTGCCTCTCCATATCTGCAGTAAGGTTGGTGGGAGGGCACATAAAATGATTCGCTGCCATACATATACCTTTACAGACATCTGTACAAAGAGGAGGCCAAAGTCATAATTTTTTTTTCCCTTGAGGACCATAGCACAATATACTCTTAAGGGAGTATGTCCAGGAAAGAACATATGTAGTCATTATTCCACCCATGACTATGAACTGATATGCTAGATCAGTGGTTTTCAACCTGTGGTCCACAGACTATTTCTAAGTCACAAAAGAGGACTATGATCAATCAAAAGTATGCAAATACCCACCCTTACAATTCAAAGAGGTCCACACCTCCATTCAAAATTTTTCAGGAGTTTGCAAATGAAAAAAGTCAAACTTTGCAAATTAAAAACCACTGGTCTAGATCTAGTACTCAGTGGGGAGCATGTTAAAAAGGAGTTATAGGAGCCACTCCTGGACAGACTTCTTCCAGCACTGTGGAGAAAATACTTGCATTCACTGCTACTAGTGTGTGTACCTCTGAGCCCAATCTTCATGCCAGATTTTTATAGAAGAAAAAACATTTAAAAAATACAAGCACAAAGTCTTCCAATATGAACATAAGATGGGAATTATAATAAAAAACCAACCTAACTTGCAAACTTTTCAATGAAAAGTAGCTAAGGAGTATTCCTACCTAAGACAGAAAATAGGCCAACTGACTAAGGATGAATATAAAGGAATAAAAATGGAGACAAAATCAGTAAGGCCAGGGCACAAAATGAGATACGAGGACACAAACCACAGTAAGAAAACATTATTCAGTACAGTTTGCTAAGCCTTTCAGCCCCACAGACCCAATGAGTGGTTCTAGGCTGGTCTGTAGGCTGGATCCCTCGGGGGGTCAGCCTGCAGGGTTGGGACTCACACACCTGAATCAGACCCCATGCATCTAAATTGGGGCCCCATTCATCCACATCACCTTGGCCCAGCCCTACATGCCTAGATCAGGCCCTGTACTGCCTTGGCCTAGCCCTGAGCACCTGGATCAGGCCCCATACTGCCTCAGCCGAGCCTTGTGTGCCTGGATTGGGCCCTGTACTGCTTTGACCTGACCCTGCACACCTGGATCAGGCTGTATACCACCCGAGCCTGACTCTGCATACCTGAATCAGGCTGTACACCACCCTAGCCCACCCCTGCACTGTTTCAACCCTCCATGCCTGATCATCAATTGATGCTGAAACCACTCCCCCACCACCAAATTTTCAGACCTGTGGGGAGCCCAGTGGGTTGAATGGCATGGCTTTAATGCATTAGCAGTAAAAAGTCATCCCAAGGAAAGAGATGGTTCACTATTCAATGGAGAGAAGAAGCTAATAAGAGATGCTACTAAGCCGTGCAAAGTGATTAATACCGTTTTTTGCTTGTCATCACTGAAAAGGTTAATTGTGATCAGAACATTAACCCAATTAGCATCAAAGGGATAACTGCCATTAGCAATTATTTTTAAGAACACATGAAGAATCAGTGAGGTTCCTCTCAGAAAAATGGGAAGGGCAATCTTAGCACCTATACCCCTACCTTTAAAAAAGGGGAAATAGTAGCCCAGAGTATTTATAGACCAGTCAACCTGACTTCAATTCCAGGAAAGATACTAAAACAAATAATCAAACTATCTGCTTGTAAGTACCTAGAAGATAACAAGGTGATAAATAACAGCTGACATAGATTTGTCAAGAACAAATCATGTCAAACCAACCCAATTTCCTTCTGACATAGTAACAGGCCTTGTAGGTAGGGGAGAAGCAATAGATGTGATAAATCTTGACTTTAGTAAGGCTTTTGACACTGTCTCACATGACATTCTCATAAGCCACCTAGGGAAATATGGTCCAAAAGAAACTATTGTAAGACAGGTACACAGTTGGTTGGAAAACCATAGTCAAAGAGAAAATTACCAGTGCCCCACTGCCAAACTAGAAAGCTATATCAAGTGGGGCTCCTCAGGGGTCTGTTCTGTGTTCAGGACTATCTACTATTTTCATTATTAACTTGGATGATGGAAGATGGAGTACATTTTTTATTTTCAGTTATTTAAATTTAAATTATGTAGGTGATACCAAACTAAGAGAGGCTGTGAGCACTTTGGAGTTTAGGATTAGAATTCAAAATGATACTAATGAACTTGAAAAAGGGTCTGACATAAATAGGATGCCATTCAATACAAAATAAGAATATTCAACCACACAAACACAAGATGATGAACAACCAGCCAGACAACAATTCTTTAGTATTTGATTTACTAGCTATAGTAAACTGCAAACTAAATATGGTCCATACTGTTGTGGTAAAAAGAAACACCAAATTATTATAAAAACAGGAGCATCATATGTAAGAAATGTAAAGTCATTCTTCCAATCATTCTTACTCAGTAGTAGTGAGGAACTACTGGAAACACTACCATCCAGCTTGGGGCACCACACTTCAAAAAAAGATGCAAATCAAATAGTCCTAGAAGTGCATCAACTAGAAAAGTCTAGAGAAGAGTAAAAAATTTATCAGAAGCCTAGAAAACATGATCAATGAGAAAACAGTAGTGAAGGGTCACAGCCAGGTGCCCAGGGCAAAGGGGCAGTGACAACTTCTAGTTGCCACCGCAGTTATAATTGCAATCACGTGGCTAGCATTAGCCACCACTATTTTGCCCCTCCCCCTAAGTTGGTGCCTGGGGCAGTTGCCCCATTGACCCACCCTAGTTACATCACTGCAAGGAAAGACTGACTAAATTAGGTTTCAACAGAAAAGACAGAGGAGAGAGACATAATATTTTTCAAACATATACTGTAAATGTGTAACATTTTTCAAATACATAAAAAAGTATCCTCATGTCTACTTGAGATAGGACAAGAAGCAATGGGCTTGAGAGATTTAGACAAGGTATTAGTTTCTGTTACCTAGGGAGCACATAGAATCTCTGTCATTGGAAGTTTTAACAAACTAGAGGTCTGACCAACATCAGTCAGGAATGATTTAAGTATAGATCAGTGGTGCTCAGCCTCTGACCCAATGGACAAATCTGCCCTGCAGAGCTGTGTCATCTGGTCTGCAAGGCTCCCCACAGGTCCAAAAGTTTGGTGATGGGGGAAAGGTGGCCATTAATGCTGCCAGCACTCCAGCACTCCCATATTTTCAAGCCCTGGAACCAGATGACAAGATCTTGTGTGCCAGATAAGGCCAGCACATGGGCTCTGAGCAATAGGCCCAATCCAGTGTGTATAGGGCCAGGGCCAGGGCCAGGTTGATAGACCCAACCTGGAAACTGGGGCTATGTGCTAGACTGAGCCCAGGCACTGAGCCCATACTGGATGGGGCCCACAGACCAACCTTGTGTACAAGATCCAGCCCACAGATCAACCCCACACCACGTGTCTGCCCTGCAGTCCAGAAAGGTTTGGAAACTCTATCATAGATGATCCAGCTTTGGGACAGATGACATCTTCAGATCTGTTCCAGTTCTATTTTTATGCTATTATTTTTTGCATTGGTTTTGGCTGTCACAGTCTGGGCCTGGTTTCATATACATAATAAAGACAGAAATTTTAAGGTTTCTGCCATTCACCTTTCTCTCTGCCTATATTTTGTTTTGCTCCCAGTTGACTAGTAGGATTCACATCTTCGATGCTCCTCTTGAAGTTCATATGAAAGTAGTAGAACTTCATGAAACTCATTTTGACCCCTGCTTCTGAGAAGTGGGGAAGGGGACTGAGTGGAAAAGAAGAGGTGGAAATGATCTAGAGTAGGCAAAGGAGAGGGAATCAGAAAGTAAAATTTTAAAGCAAAAAAAAAAAACAAAACTATTTCATTTTTTACTTGATATAACTGGTGTTGGATAGCAAGCATTAAAGGCAGAAGATGAACCTGGCAAAAGACCTGTCTTGTCTAGTCCTCAGTGTACATTAGAAAAGATCTGGACGTGCTCAAAGTAAAGAATGGGTAAAACATTCTATTTAATTTCAAACCCACTCAATTATCAGTTATATATTTAAAATCTAGCCATACATAATTCAAATTCTAGCTGTGAATAAAAAAAAAGACTGAACACATTCATAGAAAAAAGCTGGGTGAAAGCTATGGCAGGTAACAGTTAGGGGGAAAAAGTGCAAAGAGATGGGGAAAAAATGGAGCAGAAAGCAGAAAAGGAACTCTTGGGGAATAATTTTCTATTCCTATTACAGACTGTAGCACAGATTTCCATTTACTAAGAGTGACGTTTATTTAAATGGCTTAAATTATTGAAGAATAGACTTTTGGACAGACAATCTTTTTTCCTTCAGTACAAGCAGGTGTAATCCTTGCTACTAATCACAAAGTCAGTGGGATGACTTACGTTAATAAAACAACGTGGCTGAATGTAAACAATCAGGCTCTCAGTTTGCAAATCTTGTATATACTATGAAAGGTTGGAGAGGCAGAAATGAAACTTTATGTAGGAGACTTGCTCAGTGACTGATAGTGAAGCCAGTATCAGACAACCAAAGACGTTCTTGTTAAAGCTGTTAAAGCTGGTGCACATATTTCTCCCCCAATTCACATATTTCTGCCCCTGAATTTTCAATTTCAGTGAAAGTTTGAATACACATTGCCCAACTTAAGACCCATTATAGTACTCGAACTCATGGGGCGCTAGTATACGTGACACTATTATCATGTACACGTGACAAGAATGTCACGTTGTGCGCATCTATATGGGTCCATTTACTACACAGTAACCAAAATTACGTTGCAGTATAGTTTGCAATGTTGCAAATTGCAACAATACAGCTGTAAGCTCATCCCCCAGCTGTAGGAGAGGCAGGCAGGCTCAGCAGAAAAAAAGGAGCAGACCCTTCACCACTTCTGTCTTCAGCAGGCTCCTGTGGCCAGCAGGATGCCTGGGGCTACCCAGGAATGGGTTGGCTTGCCTTTGGGGCAGTGCACACAGGTGGCAGGACGGCAGCTGGCTTTGCTGGTTGTGGGAGAAAGTGGCAGGGATAGTACATGGGGTGCTGGAAGCCCAGGTGGGCTGCCCCAGCTCAGAGGCACTCGATCCAACACTTCCGAACAAGCTCACCAGGGTTTCCAGCACCTCGTTCACTGTGCCCACTGCCTTCTCCGGCTGCCAGGAAACCCAGCCACCCTCCTGCCACCTTCCCATGCTGCCCCAGGGGCACACCAGCCTGTTCCTAGGTAGCCCCAGCTGCTCTGCTGGCTGCAGGAGCCTGCTGAAGGCAGAAGTAGCAAGGGGCTCAATCCTTTTATTTTTCTTCTTTTGGCAGAGCCTGCCCACTCATCCCACAGCCAGGGAGTGAGCTGCCAATGGGCTGCGTGTCCCCTGAGCTATGGAGGCCCCGGTCCTTTCCTCCATGGCAGCAGCAGCCCCCAGGGCTGGCTGGGTGAGCTGCTAGCAGGCTGGGTGCTGCCCTAACTTAGAGGCAACACTGAGCCTGATCCAATTCTACCCCGAGCTTGCCACTGCTTCCCAGGAGACTTGGGAAACAGTTGGATCTGGCTGGGTGCTGCCTCCAAACTGCGGAAGCACCCAGCCTGCTAGCAACCCACCTGGGCAGCCCTGGGAGGTGATGCTGCAAAGGAAGGAAGGATTGGGGCCTCTGGTAGCACCCCCCTCCTCCTTCCCCAGCTATGGGCAGGCTCTGGCTCTAAAAAAAGGATCAGGCTCCTCACCATAATGTGATGAGAAAACTGAAGTGGTGGGTTTCAATTAAAAACCCACCATTTCAATTTAGGGGTATATAATAAAACCCTGAGGACTGAACCCTGATCACGTGTACAAGCGCCCATGATTTTCTGCATCAGAAGCAAGAATGAGTCATACCAAAACAAAAGGTAGTGCACAGATCATCCCATTCATTATGGATTATGTGGATGACCTAGCAACTGAATTTATAGAGTCCCAGGTTTGAAGGTCATTTACTTAAGTCAACTAATAAGCAAAATAAAGTAGCTGGTATGTCAATACAAGTTCCTCTAAGTGGCAGAACTACAAGTATTTGTTTGGCCCTCTGGCAAAAGTTATACTTTTTAACTAGTTAATCAGATACTAAGTAGTAACCCAGCCAAGTGTTTCTTCAATAAAACAGAAAATAAGCCACACAGTTACACAAAATATGCATGATAACTTTGTGGATGGTTCTCATTGCAAAATAAATTGAGCATGTGGCTAGGCCAATCAGCTGATATCCCCCCGGGCACATCAGAGCCCTGGATTCCAATGCACTCTGAGATTGGGGGCACCCATCAGCTGACAGCTGGTCCAAGCTGGACATATCAGACACCTGGCTTGCTACCTGCCAGTGTCAGGGGAACTCATCATGTTCATGATCCCAGACTCCCCCTGAACCAGCAATAGGGCATGATTAGGATCTGATCCCTGATCCCACAATTGTGCCTCTTGGCAAGCATGTGTAGTGCAGTAGGAGGCACAATTGTTGGGATCACAGATCAGATTCCACCATACATTTAAATGAACCAGGGGCCCTAGATCAGCATTTTCTGTTTATCGAAGTCATGGGACAGACTGGGCTCATCTACACATGCTACTAATGAGACACAATAAACTCCAGCGCAGTTTGTACTGAAGTTTATTGCTTCTGGGTGCAATGTGTTTACATGTGTACCTGGGACCGCAGCACATTAAGCTGGGATGGCACAGCCGCAGCTGGCAGGGAGAACCAGGTGATCAGCAGGCTAGCCTAGAGCTGCTCCGCCCCAGCTCAGTTTGCTGCTGAGGGGCTGGCTGGGGCACAAGAGTGCTACAGTGAGGGGCTAGCTGGCAGGCAGCCCCCATAATGTAGCGCTCTTGTTCACCACCTACACATGCATTGCAGCAAACTAAATAACTCTGCCACAGGGTAGTCCTTGTGTTGGGCAATACTATCCTACAGCAGAGTTAATAGTTTACTCTGGCCTAATAAGGGTGCACATGTAAACTGTGATGCTTTACTGTGGAGCTGATTAGGCAACTGCAGTAAAGGACACGTGTAGATGCCCTGACTGTGTAGGAAACTGTAATGCATGTATTTACACACAAGTACAGCAAACAAGCAGCATGGAGAGGCGACAGCTACAATTGTTTCCTATATGCTGGAACAGCAAGAGGGTGATATTGTAGCCATGCAACCTGGAACTAGTCTGCACTACTTTAGCTTTCCGGGCAGCACACATTCCACTTGCTGAATTTTAAACTAAGAATGTAGGTAGATTGCTATAACTTCTGAGTAAAATGAATTCATAATACATGCTTTTGACAACAGATATCCCTGATTCTTTCAGGTATATTCAACAAAAATCAATAGCTATTGAAGGAAATATGGTTTAGTCCCAATGACTAAACCAGGGCTTGTAGAATCAGGCATTTGTACTCCAAATTTAGCATTTTTTTTAACATTTTAAAAATATGTAAAATAAGCAATGTATTGTGTTATTCTCCCAACACAGAAGTAGGTTTCTTATTGAATCTTTGGGATTACAAATTCAAAATTCACTTTTGAGGCTATCCTGTCATATATGAATAAAATGTATTTTCTTTGAATGTTTCCCCAGCAAATTTTCTTGTTAGAGTACTTGTGGAGGGTGAATACAAAAAGATAGTAAGTGAAGCCTAAAGCAAATTCATTTTAAAAATTCAAATGAAAAAAATATTGGTATTTTTCAGTATTCACCCAGCTCTAGAAATACGCAATCACATCACATTATCACATATTTTGTACTTTCCTCTTAAATGAAAATCTTGGAAGGAAGTAAATCCCAAAGGTTGATTTTACAAATAAATAGACCGACTTCATTTCTCACAGCTGCTTTTAGTCATTGCAACATGGAGGTTACTGTAAGTATCTTCAATTAGCACTAATTTCTCTGTGCTCAGGTCTGTCCTCCCCACCACCTTTGTGTGCATCTCACCTTCTTTCTAGTTCTGACATAAACAAATACTGACTTAAACAGCTTTGGCAAGTTGCTAATGCAATGGATTAGTGCATTCTGCCTTAAGTGAAATCAGGTTTTCGGCCCTATGGGGATAACATAGCCATCAGACTTAATTTCATTTTCTGATATTTTCACAATCATGCATGTACTTCTTTAGACAAGTGAGAATGAAATGCCTTTTTGACAACAAGTCTCAGCATGTCCCAGGCAAGCACACTTATACAATTTTATGAGAAAGAGAGATGGAAAGAAAGAGAGAGTGAGAGAGTCCAAGCCTATTGTACACCTGGCTGATGTGACTAAATCAGACATCAAAGTGATGGATCTCAGATATAACTGGATATGCAATTGCTACACTTTACAGTGTTTCCTTTTATTATTTTCCATTTTGACTACATTCTATGTCCCAATTGAATTCAATACGTTTCTCCAGAAGTGAAATCAATATTTCTTTATCTTTCTAAAATGCAAACCTATAATGATGCTAAAGGGAATTCTATCACCTCAGGTGAAAAGGAATCACTTGCATCTTACAGGGACCTTATTCCTGTGTCAGTTAAGTGTCGTACAAGTCTACCTACACAGCTGAGCCTCTGGTGCTGCGTAAATGAAAGAACTGCCTGCATCTCATTCAAATTGTGATCAAATTCGTGTTCCTTTATTTTTTTCCTTTGACCAAAAATAAATTAAAAAGTCTAGTTGCACACTGTGCTGTGCTCAGGCTAGAAGGAAATGCAGATCCACAAAAACATTGAGATTATTTTAGAAGGTGTCTTAGTTGCCTGCACAAAAATGTTATATTGTAAACACCTGTCTCCCCAAGCATTAATCATGCAGTTTTTCTTTCAGAACTGAAGTTCTTCTAGTAAATACTCTAAACAGCAGAAGAAATGCTTAGTTCTACTAACTAGAGTTATCCCTAAATGAATGAGCTATGATTCACAGGACAATTCTCAGTTCAAACACCTCTGAATTTAATCTGTCCCACAAAATGTGCCTGTCCTTTTCCCCACACTGCAGACTTGCTCCACAGAAAACCACATAACTTTTTTTCCCCTGACCACAAAAAATGTAGAACCAATATTTAAATATTCACTATCATCTAATAACAATATGGAAAATATCAATCAGTACCCATATATGGGGGGGGCAGAAGGTGCTAGCAAACTATGGATGTTGACTTCTTAAATAAATACTCCTGTAGTCTTTAATTGATTGATTTAATAGACTTCATCCAAAACCCACTCAAGTCAATAGAAAAGCTGCCAGTGACCTCAACAGGCTTTGGATCAGACACCTTATAAATATAGGTAACAGAATCAAGCCCCAAAATAGCAAGGGGAATAAAAGCTTTTGAAAATACTGCGTCAAATGCAATAGAAAATACCTGTCTATCTGCCATACTCTGCTTTTAGAAAGATCCAGGGATAATGAACACACAAAAAGGCAGACTGAAGAGCCACACACTGCAGCACGAAAGGCTGCTGTATAGAAAAGTGCCATATGTGACCCTTCTGTGCACTCCTTAGTATGAAAGTAGCAGATGCACAACTCTACCTGATTACTGAGGCCATACTATTCAATTAACAGAAACAAAAACATCAGTTTCTGCTGTAATTATTCTTTCTCTGCTTCACATTATAATTTGAAAAAAAAATCATGATGGCAAATAACTAAAATACTTTCAGATGTTCACATATAGCATGCACAAACACACCACAGACCTACTCTCCTCTGACACCCAGGAATTCCTATTGATTACAGAGGGATCTTTGTCTGTGTACAGACCCTTTGTGGGCATACATTAGGTGTGTTATCCCACTGCTGTGAACTGAGGAGAGCATGTACCCATCATGAGGCTCCATGTCGTACCGTGAGAGGCTCTTGATGGGTCAGAATCACAGTGATGTTCAGCTACCAGCTGACGGTGATGAGCGGGAGGGCTGCCATGAGGTGTTAGAGTGTCCCTTGGCACAAAAAGTTGATGCCCAATTAGGTTTAGAAAAAGTGACAAAGAGTTGATGCCCAATTAGGTTTAGATAAAGCTCTTCTCTGTAAACCTCAATTACCTGTGATGCCTTATGACATTCAGCGTTTACAAAGTATAATTACACAATAGTGTCTGACATTTAACGTCTATGGATAATTTAAAAGACTTCTACTTCAAAAGGGCTGCTCATGAGCAACAGTAATCACTTCAATTAGCTTGGCACCATTACAATGTAACAAGACCATTTGACTGCCTATTAGAACCAGCCAAGCTCTTCAAGTGTGTTAATTTAGCAGTCATTGCTAATTTCTGGGCTTTGCTACATTTGCATAGGAAAACATAGCCCTGTTAGCCAGAAAGGGAGTTTCATTCCTGTAGCAACTTCCTATTCTTAGCAGGGTTTTTATGATGTTGTTGTTTTCAAGTAGAAACATATTTCAAACAGTGAACTATAGCAAGTAAAGAGCTCTCATTTCAACACTATCTCATCAAGGTAGCACTTCAGAATCTGTGTCCAAGTTCCTAATAAGTATAAAAAAAAAACCCAAAACAAAACAAAAACAAAAAAAAACCCTTACTTCAGTTGCAGCATTCTCGCTTTTTAAGAGACAAGGGCTGACAGAAGTCAGTTTCCTCACATAGTTTAGAAGAGCATCAAGATCCCCCAGAAGTCACTGTGGTAGTCAAAAATAGATGGAGCATAGCAGCACTCTGCCTGGAATAGCCTCCTTCCAGAGGTGGTGCAAGCACCTACTCTGGACTCGTTTAAGAAACATTTGGACTCTTATGTTCCTGGTGTCCTTTAACCGTAGCTTACTTCCTGCCCCTGGGGCAGGGAGCTGGACTTGATGATCTTCCAAGGTCCCTTCAAGCCTTAATGTCTATGAAATCTGGCCAGCCTCTAAACTCCAGACCACATCCAATATGCTCTAAGCTGCTCTACACCATCTACTAGTAGGAGTTCAGTCTGATTGCCATTTCACATTGCTGATAATGCCCAAAGATGCTAGGATGAAAAAAACAAAAAAAGAGTCAGCCCCAAGGCTTTTTCCTGAAGAAATTATCTATTGGTGGCCTGTATGACAAAGAAGGTGAAGCAGATCAGCCATCCTAGGCCTCCAAACATAGCAACAAAACTCCAGCCCTGGCTGTCTGGAAAGAAGCAACAATCTCAGCAGAGAAACCACAGACTGCATGAAGATGCAAAGTGAAGTATCATTTTTCTACTTGACATACTGATGGAACAGAATGGAGAATCCAGCCACTAACTATGATGCATCTTTTGTGAATAAAACCTGAAAAAGAGGGAGCGTGGAGTGATATGACATTACCAGAGCAGATGGCTACCCGAAGATATACCTCCATGGAAGAGAGAGCACAATCCACAAATGTTGCTGACTTCTGGCCCCCTTAACTCCCAAAAAGCATTTTCTATCTTTGTAGAAGATATAGCCTACATAATGAGATCAGATTGCAAAGTTACTTCCCCGGAAGAAACTCACTAGAACAACATTATTCAGAACAGCTCACAGCATAGGTGCTGACTTTTATCTTTGTTGTGGGGGGCTAAGATGATGAACTTGTAGAACTTGTTATGTATTTCAGGCGGAAGGCTTTCCCGAGGAAGGCCAGGGCCCTCAGACCCCCATATTCTCAGTGCCTGTGGCTCATAGGTCTGCAGAATCAAATATGGCTGCTGCAGGAAAAAAAAGAATAGGCAGAGCAGAGGAGAAAGACAAAAACAGCCCCTTTGACCAAGGCCTCATACATTCATGGTTTCTCCTAGGAGAGTCACTACTCTCCCAAGACAAAGTGTGGTTCAGGCTTTTTCTCTCAAAGTAGAAATGGCTGCTCCAGGAGAAAAATCACTTCAGAACAACCAAGTGAATGTCTGTACATGTTGTGGCTTCTCTCAGAAGTGAACAGTCCTCCAGCATCTCCCCCCTCCCCGGGAGACAGTGTGTTACTCAATGGACTCAGCTGCTCCAGCAGGAAGGAGAACACACCCCTATTTTGTACTGCAGGGAAGCACAGGCTAACCATGGACAGTCTTAGTCAGCCAATCAGGGCTGCCCTAAGTACTGCTGCCATCTGTCTCCAGGCAGACAAAGAAAGCCTACAGAGCACAGGGCACCTGCTGCCTGCACAGTATCAGCACTGCAAACTCTCTACTCTTCAGGGTCTTAATGTCTGTACATGAAGCTCTGGATAAGTTTCTGTACCAGGGGAACAAACCTGAAAGAATGTTCCCAGATTATTTGAATGTGTATACATAGCCCAAAGACAACTTTGGAGAATTAATCTCAGAAATCAGAGCTTTCAAATCTTCTATGGAGGCACAGTTTGATAAAAATCAAAGCAGAGAAAAACGAATCTGGGGGTGGGGTCGCAGACGTGGAGATAAAGGTGGAAGGAAACTTGCAATCAGCAATAAATCTTCAAAGTAAGATTAAAATGATTGAAAAAAAGAAAAGGAGCTTGTAGAGGAAAATCAAGATTATAGAAAATCCTGAGGAGTAACGTAAGAATAAATGGATTCCCCGAAGGTGTGGAGAAGGGAGATCCAGCATAATATTTAAAGCACATACTTAACTCCTTCCTACAGCTGAAAAAAAAGCAACCTTCCTTGTAGACAGAGTATACAGAGCTCTTTATACTTCCAACTAAAAAAAAACAAGATACATGACACTAAGTTTGCTCTGTTTTGAACAAAAGCAGCAGATTCTGAGAGAGGTTAGAAAGACATCTAGTCTCGGAAGATATAAAATGCAAGTGTTTCAACACTAAGGGAAAATTAAGGAGAAGGTAGGACCAAAGAAATTATAGCATCTCTCAGAGAAATTAATACAAGGTACAGATGGGGTTTTTCTTTTAAACTTATATCTACACACCAAGAACACCAGAAAATTATAAAGGAGGAAAAAGAAAGTCTTAAAATCCTTACGAAATTAAGCTTAATGGAAAGCATCCTGGAATCTCAGCCTGATACTGACACAAACACCAAGGCTAGAGACAGACATTGCACATAAATTTGTCTACATGCTCATAAATTGCTTTAAACCTGTAATAGAACAGATGTTCAGTTCACATAAACCAGTTTGAAAATGGCTGAAACTGGTTTGAGATAAACCTGGTTGAATGTAATATCAGACTTAACTGATTTGGGTCAAACCAGTTTATGCAATGTCTGTCCCAGACCCCTTGCTGACTTAAGTTAAAGCAGATACCCCCAGCATCCTGGCATGCTCTGTGGGATGGGCGGGGCTCTCTGTTCCACAAAAGAGCTGGTCCTGCCCCCCCTGCTCCCTGGCTGGAGCCCCAGCAGAGACTCCCAGGCTGCTCCCCCACTCCTCCACCTCACCACAGCCTCCTAAGCAGGAATTCCCCACTCCCCTCTGCCTTGCTGAGAGGTATCTGTGTATTAGCTAGCAGACCATATGCTGGCTATGGTCTGTGTTGTGACAAAAGCAGAATCAACCTGTAGCTGGTAATGTCCCTCTGTTGTTTTCTTCGTGGGGTGATAAACACTGAGTTAGTGGTGATAAACACTGTTATCGATTCCCTGCTGGGCTAATCAGAACATCCTGATAGGGCCTGGCCATGCCACCCTTAGCTCAGTACCATGGAAGGGAAGGGAGGACTGCACGAGCTTCCCCCCCCCCGGCTTCTAATCTGAGCCACTGTAGGCATGTACCTGCATTTCTGGAATGAAAAGAGAATGTCTATCCACCTCCAAATCAGTTCAAGTTTTCCAGGATACACTAACCTGCAATGATTGAATCAGTTCAGGCTCAGGCTTTTTGAATGTCTGTCCCTAGCCCAAGAAGCAGCACCATAATACTGTATGGCAAAATCCTAAGCCAATAGAAAGAAGATGTTAAAGGACAAGGAGACTGGGAACCAAAATAATTAGGAAAATAAGGAAGTAAGTAAGTTTTGTTGTATATTATTTTCTTTATAAATATATGTAATAACTCCAACCTCATACAATTTCCATGTATTACTCCAAGACTGGAGTTTTGTTGCTATGTTTGGTGGCCTGGGATGGCTGATCTGCTTCACTGACATCTGCAGATGCACAGGATTGGACCCCTGAAGCCCCAGGAGTGTCTGCCTGGAG
Organism: Gavialis gangeticus; assembly: GCF_001723915.1. NCBI lineage: Eukaryota > Metazoa > Chordata > Crocodylia > Gavialidae > Gavialis > Gavialis gangeticus. The sequence continues at coordinate 96,387,572 of NW_017729024.1, forward strand.
CAGCAGGAGAGTACAGCATGCTCTCCTGCCATAAAAAGAGATGTCAGCTATGAGGGAACAGACATTAGCCACAGAAAGACAGCACAAACTATGACTAGGAAACATCCTGCTCACAAATTTGGGCACTTATGACATGAAAAGGGTTAAGATGTCTGATCACTCAGGTTTTGTTCCTCCATGCAAAATTTTCGAGCAACACAAAGGCAACATCTGTGTGCAGCCTATATTTGACTGAATTTAAATAAAAAAATAAAAAAAATAAAACCTTAAAAGGCCTTCCATTGCAGTGTTTTCATTAATACTATTTTTAAGCATGATTTAAAAAGTTTTATAATTATAGTATGCGCTTATGACATCTAAATGCTCACTAATTCTACAAAAAAAAGTGGTGATGATTAACATGAAGTTTCGTGAAGCCAATACCTAAAAGGAAAGAGATTCTGACAAAGAATAGTCTAAGTATGTGTCTGTACAGGTATATAAGCAACATTATTGGTGATGGATCAACTGCAGACTGGATCTGTTCTTTTATCAGGTACTTGTCCCTATGGGTAGAACTAGAGAGAAACCACAGAAGACGCATTTAGGTTGTGTGAATACCTTCCAAAACCATTTTTCTGCTTCTTGTGTAGTCTGATCAATAAGCGCTATTTCTCTGGAAGTAGCAAACCTATTTCCTCTTTCACTCAGTACCTTAGATCAGTGACTGGACAAAAAGGGTTCAAAGGTATAGCACTAAAATTTAAACATCTTAAGCCTGCAAAAGCAGGCTGGAATTCTTGCAAGAGTAGATTTTGTCATGAGAGTTCTGAAACATCCTGCCTTCAGTCAATGAGAGCCTTTCATCCTTGCCTCATGCCTTTAAAAAGTTTCCTTTTAACTTTCTAACATTAGGTAAGGTATTAGCAGAGGAAGAGATTTGAAAAGACTGCAAGTTACACACCCAGATTCCATTTATTTGCAACAAGAAGCTGACACTGAGGGATCCTAAGACCCACTCTACATGTTACATATATTATGCAACTACCTTGTTAACTGAGCAATAAATTTAGACTGGCTACACATGGAAATTAACTAGGGTGCTTTAAAAAGGTCCAACCAGCTATAAAGTTATTGCTTGAAAACATGTTTGTATCCAGCTTTAATATGCACGAGGTAGTCTGCAGCTGGGAGACTGCTGCTGCTGCAGTCTCCCAGCCACTGAGGAGCACAACACACCCCTGAGGCTTGGAGGATGCAGCTGCTCCAATTTCTCAGCTACAGGGGTGCTCCACAAAGTGTCTGCAAGATCACAGCTGGTGCAGTCTCCCAGCTGCCGGGTGCTCCACACACCCCCAGGGCTGGGAGATCACAGCAATGCCCCACGGCTGCCAGGTTTAAGAGTTCTGGGACCCTTGGTCTTGGCTGCACATAGTCCCCCAGCAGAGGGAGGCACCTGATCACAGAAGCCTGCTTTTTGCCAATGCAGGGGGAGCCCCGAATCTGGCTCCCCCCGTATCAGCAATAAGGTACAATGGAATCTAATGTGTGATCCCACAATCACCTCCTGCCATGTACATGTGAAATAATGTGGATAATGCCAGGATATGTGGTCACACAAGCCACCTGCTGGCGCAGAGACCGCATACTTTAGAAGGGCTACATGTATAAATGATCATATTGTTCCAGCTTTGTCCTGAATCAAAAACTCAGGCCAATTAAGACTGCCTCAAATACAACATCTATTTACAGTCTTATTCTTAAGTATTTGGAATCTCTCAGGCATCTTATGTTCAGATTCAGCTTTAGTTTGGGGCAAGGTTTCCTGTTCCATGTCTTCAATGACTATTTCCTGGATAGCAGCCAGAATCCTACTGCAAGTTCTATTTCTCACTTTGTGGCAAGTGCAGCTGTATTTGGAGTAGGCTTGGGAAGGTCACAAAACCATGCTGACAATGTAAGACATGATAGTCCAGGAAGCTTGCAGGACCTAGAAGGAGAACCCAGATTCCACTGAAACGAGACAGATTAGATTCCCTTCTTGCCATGGTGCATGACCCTGGAGAGAGTCCTTGATTACAACCTGGTCTTGTTGCTGCACCTGTAGAAAGGATGGGAAGGAACAAGCCCTAAATATCATCTCTCTCTATGTTATTGAACAGTTCAAGAGAAAGCAGATTTTGTCCTATGAGTTTTAAAGTTGTATGGAGGCTAATATCAACTTCTACCTTATTTTTCATAGGTATTATTGCAAAGTCTCAGTTAGCAATTGGGGAGTAGGAACCAGTTTAATGATTTACCTGAAAGAAAAAGGGTGGGGGGGGAGGGAAGGAAAAAAATGCCAGATATCTTTTGTTCTCCAGTGATCTTTAGAAGAGACTTACAGCAACCCAGGGCTTCTCTAAGCTGTGCCAGATACCAAGTAGTCCCTAGGAAGCCTAGCATCAAAGAATGGTAACGGGGCATAAAAGAGAACTTTCCAATCTAGTTCTGCAAACAGTACTGCTTTCTCAAACTAAAGAACTGAGCCCAGAGATTCCCAAATTATCCAGGCTGCTGAGAAATTTCCAAGAAAATAATTTTCTCCCCCTCTTCTGCCTGTATTCCTTTTTCAAGTCATGGAACAGCTGTAATTAGGTGACATGGGAGAAAAAAAAGAACTACAGAAACAATAATCAGTTTCAGTGTGCTGTTCCTTAAAGCAATCACAGCAAGTAGGTTTGCCGTTGTTGTTTTTATTGGCTAGAGTGGGGTTGTTTTGGGGTTTTTTAATTCAGGAAAAACTGAGACAAAAAGGAAGTTTATATGGACAAGAAACAAAACTAGTTGGTGTCTTAGGAGAAAAAACGATCAGCATAAAACTGGTCATCAGCAAAACTTTTATGAGAAAAAGAGCACTTGACAGATTTGTTCAATATTGGAAATCTTCTTTAATTTACTCACTATAACAATTCTTACAAACTTGTATCTTTTACAGGAGACAAGTCTCATCAGGAATACATTACAAATTCATCCATTGCCCTTCTGGTGTCTATTTCCACTTATTTTGTACAATAACCTGGTTGGTCTATGATTACTCTTTTCAGCACAATTTTCATTGCGCCATATGCTCATCTCAGGGTCATGCTCATTCCATTGCCCAGGGTAATTTGTTTGGTGTGGAGGATTTTTTTTTTTTTTGGACTTTATATTTACATTACCAGACTCTAACCTCAACTATAGGAAGCTAATAGTAATACTTTCCAGCTGCCTCACATTTTCCATCCCAGTATCTGGAAGGACTCTACAAACTTCGTGAGTAAGTGATATTATATTCCCACTCCATGGATAGAGTAACTGAGGCCAAGAGATTGAGTAATTCATCTGATGTCACACATGAAGCTGTGACAGAGCAAAGTATGGAACCCAGATGATGTAACCTTGTCATTTGCTGGTATAAATGGAAGAACTGTAGAAAATTTCTGTTTGCATGAAAATTTCTCTTCTAGCTCCCTTCTACAACAAGCTTTTGGGGAACTCTAATCTAAGCACCACATTTTCTCTTTCTGAACTCCTAGAGCATTTGAAGATAGAATTTGGCTGTACTTCTTTAGACTTGGTTGGTGGCTGAGGACTTCTTTCTAGTCAGTGGATAATAAGCAATTCCACCTATGCACAGTGGGTTATTCTTCACATGCCTCAAATACATTAAAAACTTACAACAAAATGGAAAAGAGGCTTTGTACACCAGCTAACTTTGTTCTATAATCTCCTGTACTCCCATCAGTGTATGCAGGCATGCACACACCCAATCTAAAGGAAAAAATGCCGTCAAAATGGGTTTTTTCCTTCACATTCATGTTGGTCTTTTCAATCGCCCCCACTGCTGTGTTTCAAGAAGTGACCCCCCGCTAAATTTTACCAGGACAAAGCAGTACCTACTGTCAATGGTTGTGTTTGAATGATCACACACCTTGCTACTGTACAAGGATGGGCTAACCTTTCAATAGGTAAATGGAACAATCCATTTTGGGTTAAATGTAAGAAAACGTGAAATTCCTTCATGAAAACAAATAGCTGAAACAATTGCAGACTCCATCCAAAAAATAAGTACATGCCAGGTCACTATCCAAAACAAGGCAGATTAGACAGGGGAGTTTAGTGAGTGTTGTGAAGAGGGCTTTCAATGAGTTTGCTGGGGGATAGAGACCAAAGCCCTGAGGGTAAGTGGAAAAGTGGGTCACCTGGAGGAAGCACAAGCAGGAAGAGGAACAGGGGAGACCTTCTCATTCTTCCTGAGAAACCAGGGCATTTGGCTAGTTACCTCAGATGTCTGCACACAAATGCACGGAGCCTGGGAAACAAACAGGAAGAATTGGAAATCCTCGTACAGTCACCGAACTATGACAGGACTGGAATAACAGAGACTTGGTGGGATAGCTCACATGACTGGAGCACCATCGTGGATGGGTATAAACTGTTTTGGAAGGACAGGCAGGGGAGAAGAAGAAGAAGAGTTGCATTTTATGTAAAAGAGCTGTGTGATTGCTGAGTTCCAGTATGAAATGGACACTGGAGGCCTGTTGAAAGTCTCTGGGTTAAGGTCAGAGGGGAGAGCAATAATAAGGGTGATGTTGTGGTGAGTGTGTGCTATAGGCCACCAGACCAGGAGGATGAGGTAGATGAGGCATTCTTCAAACAGCTAGTGAAAGTCTCCCAATCACAGGCCCCATAAATATAGTGTCCATCTTTAAGAAAGGGGAGAAGGAAGTGGAGTGTCTCAGAAGTCAGTTCTGGGGTTGGTTTTGTTCAATATCTTCATCAATGACCTCAAGTGCACCCTCAGCAAATTTGTAGACAACACGAAGATTGGAGAGAGTAGTAGACATATTGGAGGATAGGGCTAGTATTCAGAGAGAGCTCAGCATATTGGAGGACTGGACTAAAAGAAATCTCATGAGGTTCAATAAGGAAAAGTGCAAAGTCCTGCACCTAGGACCAAACAATCCCATGCACCCGGTACAGGCTTGGGACCTTCCGACTAAGCAGCAGCACTTATATACATACACATATATCAGCAACAAGAAGATCAGGGAAAGTGTGGGTCCCTACTGACTGGAGGACGCAACCTAGTGACAGATAGTGTGGAAAAGGCTGAAGTAGTTGGGGATGGCCCTGCTTTGAGCATGGGGTTAGACTAGGTAACCTCATGAAGTCCCTTATTTTCTAATTTTCTATGATTCTGTGTTTTGTGATGGTGTGTCTGTGATAGAAGCACAGAGGGAGCGGGAATGGGCGCAGGAGCAGGAGAGGTTGTAGTGCAGAAGCACCAGGCACAGTCACAGAAGCAGCTGTAACTGGAACACGAGAAAAAAAACTAACCACAGATTACTGGACTAAAATGGGTTTGGAGCTGTAAGCAAAAAAAGTGTTCCTGCTGTTCAGTTCCTGCTGTTTGCAAGGAAACAGAATGTTAGTGTTTTTTAAAAGTACACAGGATTGTATCACAAATGCCATCATCAATTCTCCTCCCAGTCTACAGGACAATGAATTTTGGCTAACTACTTGTGTCAGAAGCGGGGGACACTACATAGCTTCTCTGCTTAGTGGGATCTCAGCCATCACTGTATTGAGCATTATGAGACACCTGGTCTCACAAATTTCCAGAGAAAGAGAGGAATTATTTCAGGGAGTCAATTCCTCGGCCAAGATAAATCCAATTTCCCATTAGGCTCCACAGAAATAAACACAGATCCTTTCCTTCCGAATCCTCCCTTATAAGGCTTCTTCCTGCCACCCCAGTATGTATTACTTTGGACCTGCTCATCAGACTGAACTGCCTCCATACAACTCATCCCTGGCACTCTTCAGACATTTCTCAGTTTCAGAACCCCCTGCTAAGCCCTAGTTGGAAAATGCTGAAGTCCAGGGGAACAATTTTGGAGATCAGTCTGGCTTGCTTTATGCCTTACACATGCCTACAACTAGCACTGGGGAAACTGGCTATGAAAGATGTTATGCTAAACCCAATGTTGTGTGTGCATGCATACATTTGTAAGTGCATGTCTGTGTGTATTTGGAGCTTCGCATGTGTGTGCATGTGTATTTGTAACTTCGCACTATATGCACACGTACCATCTGCATGTTTCCAGATGGTCCAGTGAGTAGCCACATGGAAGATCCCACCACCCTTGCAGTACAAAGGCCAAGATAAATGACTGCAAAATTAGCTAAGTGTTAAACAAAACCCCCAACCTGGTAATAGTCAGTGCTAATTTACTACTCCCATTCTGCTAAAGCTTTTCAGCAGCAGGTTGAAGAGACAAGCTCTCTCCCTCTTGCCTGCAGGGGTTTTTAGATCAGCCAGAACTTGATCTACAGTGACAAGGCAGTAGTGAGCAAGTGTCAGAGCATTTTTTTATCAGAACTCCAACACACCTTAGGAGTGCTTCCTACATGTCTAAGGGCGATGGGGGAAAACAACAACCTATAAAATAAAATACACTACTCTGATTTCTCACCCAGCTCAGGCAATGGCTTAATATCAGACACCCTGTATATACTGTCATATTACTTAAAATGATGTGGTTTCTTCCCACTGACAAGAATAAAGAATAGAAGCTTCCTTGTGTGTGTATACATGTGTGTGCCCTTAAAGGGGGGTTAATCAGACTACAATAATTGCTGCCTCTCCTCTTTAAAAAGAGAGAAATAGTCAAGCAATGAATTAAAATATATATGAGGGAATCCATTTAATTTAATCACCATAAGTAAGTTGTAAAATCACTTCATCACTTCGTGTTGGATGAAATATTCAACAGTTTCCCAGTCCGCTGCTGTTCTTTCAGCTGAGGAGACATAGAGTATCTTTGTCAGCATAGGCAGCTGCTCAGGGGGCTGAGACAAGACCTGCCATCTGTCCAGATTTGATCGGCTTATCTCCGATTTGGGTGAACATGTCCTGATCAAACAGCAGGAGAAGTCAAAAATAAATGTTCCGCTTTTCTACCAAACAAACCTGGAACCAGAATTTAGGAGTAAGGCTCTGACACCACAGATGCAAGAACAAAGTTCAAAGGAAGTACTTTATGACCAGTCAAGAAGAACCCACAAACTAAGAAGATTTTTTGCACTGATGGTAAGTTAAGTGGCAAAATTTATTTTTATAAAGTCAGCAACTAGTCAAGGAATTTGGGAGAAACTAACTGATGCCAACACCAAAATGGCTCCCATGCAAGTTTCCTTCCAAAAAAAAAAACTATATTGCAAGAGAGAAAGTACACCAGAGTATATCAATACATCCTCATGTTGCCATCCCTATCCACATATTCTAACATATGAATCTATGAGATTGGACAGTCACCTTGCTGGGGTCACCTGACCTCAGATGTCTTTCCTAGTTGTGCAGGGGTCTGGACCCAATGATCTTCCAAAGTCCCTTCCAGCCTTACAAGCTATGAATCTATGAGTTATAACAGCTTCTTTGGGTACTGGAATGGTTTAAGCTATATAGACAACTAATGTAAAGCACAGCAGGGAATGATCCACCTTAGCTGAGTCACCTTGGAAGATAGGTATTACTGTGAGTTAATCACAGAATGATGCTTTCTTCTAACTTGCAAGAAAGAATTTTAATAGCAGAAAGTCTATTTATAAAAAATATTATCCCTGAAGTTGTCCTCATTCTCAGCTTCTCTGCCTATAACATCCCTCCTAATTTTTCTTGCTAGTCTTTATAACCATTTTACACTCCTGACATTTTTCTCCTCAGAAGCCTAAACTCACATAAGTTAAAAGGGAAGAAGAGCCTGCTCAAACCCTCCTTATCCTCAGTGGGCCCACATTATACAATTAATCTTTATGCAAGAGGAGTCTGGACTGTGAAATGTGCTCAAAAATCAAGGTAATGGGCACAATACAGGCATACCTCAGAGATATTGCGGGTTCAGTTCCAGACCACCGCAATAAAGCGAATATCGCAATAAAGCGAGTCACACGAATTTTTTGGTTTCCCAGTGCATATAAAAGTTATGTTTACACTATACTGTGGTCTATTAAGTGTGCAATAGCATTATGTCTAAAAAACAATGTACATACCTTAATTAAAAAATACTTTATTGCTAAAAAATTGCTAACCATCAAAATGGCGCCGATGGAAAAATGGCGCCGACAGAATTGCTCGATGCAGGGTTGCCACAAACCTTCAATTTGTTAAAAACGCAATATCTGCGAAGCGCAATAAAGTGAAGCGCAATAAAATGAGGTATGCCTGTACACTACATTAGAATAGAATTTGCTGAATTTTTGAGAGCAACAAGGGGGCATATAGGGAAAAGTGTCTAAAAAAAATCAGCATGGCATACAGTTGACCTTTCAGAAACAATAATATGTACAAATATTATGACCAAGAGCTGCTGCATGTGTGGCAGCCTTCAGATCAATGTATAGAAAAATATGTGGAGCCTTTATAGGCAACTGCCAGATAGTAATGCCTAAAACAGAGCCACACCACTATAGCAAGAGTTCCTGGAGATATTATCCCTACCACAGTGCCTCCTGCTGTTCCTTCATGCACAGAAAGCATGTAGCTGGCCTGCCATCCTTCAGTAATGTGCAATGTGTACTCCCTTAAGTAGCCAATCTACTCACCATAGTGAAAGGTCATTAGTGACAAGTTCCTGACATCCAACTGGGTGCTAAGATTTGATACAGGTATAAAGTAACATTTTGCACCTGCTGTGCTCCCATACGGACAGAGATAGAGCACAATCCAGCTCCTTTGGGAAAAGGTAGTAGCTTAAAATCGGTGCAAGCCAAAAGGCATGAAATTCAATCTCTGCCAACATGTATGTTACTCTTAACAATTAGCATTCTGAATATTTAGTATAAATATCCAGTCCTTTTTTTGAAGCTTGCTAAATTTTTGGCCTGAATATTTTCCTGTGGCAATATGTTTTGTGGTCTGAAACTACACAAAAAAAAATTTCATTGGTTCCAAATTTGCTGCCACTAGTATGAGACAGAACAGAAGCTACAAAGCCACATCTGTTTTCCTTTTTTATAGTTAAAGATCCTTGGTTAGAGGTTTCTTATGGGCTATTATATAAGGTTAAAGCCAGAGTAGATACCATCTGAGAATGAATGCATGCTACATGGTTGCATTAGGAGCTCACTGAATCCTCTACAACCACTCTCATCTTATGTTCCTATGTTCCAGTATTTTCTACATTTATAAATATACTTTGAAAACCAGTTTCATACATATGAACAGTGACCAATGGTTTAAAGGTTTACTTTGAAACCATGGCCATTATTTGAAAGTTGCATAATCCTTTGGAGTAATAGCAATATAGGATCTCCAGTTATTTTTTTCTATATACATTGTGTGAAATGCAATCTAGCATGGCTATTTTGTTATTTTTAATCTCATGAAATAATCATAATGGTCTGTCTAAACTGAATCACTCTCTAATGCCACCTCTCAAGTCCAAGTCATCCAAAGGCAGTCATTTTAGCTGAAAGATGAGATAACAAATTGATTCTTTCCCCCCTCATTTTTTGTCATGCAACCAACGCAGAAGAAACGTCTAGTGCTGGGAATTGTTTCCTCCCCTCACTCTCCAATAAAGGAGTTGACCATAGCAGGTTTGTAGCTGGTAGAGCTAGTTCCTATTCCTCCCTGCCCACCAACTATGGCACAAAAGGCATGTTAGGAGCAAGGAAGGGGATTAAACAGATCCCAAATTAACTATCCCAGATGTCAGACATTCCCATGAGTAACCTGCTCAGCCCTAGGCTGCTCACATTTATACTGCTAATTTATCTCTGGGGTAGGCCACAAAACAGAGCAAGTATTCTGCAACAAAAATAACTTTTATCATGGAATAAAGTGTCAACACAGGGAAGTATTCCAGAAAGCTATTGCTGAATAGCTTATTCCACCATAGCTAAACTGCTCTAATTCCTTGTATAGAAAAATCTTAATTCACATATTAAAGATCTTCGGGGGGTTAGCTTGTGTTCCTTTGGAAAGACAAAAGAAACTAATACAGCTACTGGGCAGGGATCAGAATTTTCCTTAATCCACTTCCAAACCGAAGCCAAGTATCCTGTCCAATTCTGAGACTATTATTTTCTATTAAAGACCAGCCAGACAGACTTCATATGGTCACCATAAATAACACCACCACACAGGTCAATGATTCATTGGTGGCATTTTCAACCACTTTCTTGGCAGGAATTCTAGCTCATTTACTGCATTTCTTGATCTTGTGCATTTCTGGGGCAGAAATTAAACTGAGTTCCCCACCCCCACCTCTTTTTCCCTGTCATTTTCACATCCTAATTCCAATCTACAATATGTTTAAACTGAACATCCTTGAGTTTTACAGTTTTAATCATGCCTGAAACTTGACATCTGGAAATTCCTTGACCATTCTGTTCCAAAACATCCTGTTCTTCACTCAAAGCCTTCTGTCTTTGAATCCAAGGTCTAAAAGCCTCCATCTGCCTGAAATGGTCTTTGCTTTACTATAAGAAAATTGCATGTACACGCACACACACATATATATATGCAGGCAAGCAGCAGCCCCTTCCTGCCCTTTCATCCAGAGCTGGAAACCCTCCATCTCCAAGAAATTGGTTTCCTGGCATGAGAGATTCAGGATTCGCTAAGGTCAGAACTCCAAAAATGTTCTTAAATGGCACCTGGAGATTAGAAGCAAATGCCTCCTTTAGAAAGAAAAAAGCCACACACAGAAAGTAGTGCTCCTCACCAGTCACAGACAGAACTGTCAGAAAATTAAAAACACATAAAAACAGCCACAACAGCAGCAGTGGCAGGAGGAAGTCAATGCCCCGGTACTGTCCTTTGAACACTGACCCACCCTGACAAACGCATTCTGCCTTGCTAGATAATCTGCTCAGGTGAAAGGCAAAAGGTGTCTTGCTCAAGTGCCATGGCAAGCAGCATTACCAGCAATATTGAAAAGACAGAAAAATTAACATGCGTGCTCCCCAACCTACTCTACGTGAATAAACCTGCTGCCTGTCAGCTTGCATTCTTGTACATGGGAGGCAGCAGCTGGGGCAGCTGCTGGTACACGCTGTATGACAGCACCCTCTCCAGAGACCTGATATTATTACAGCCTGCCCCTCTCCTCATGTTGAATTAACTTGTTCTGGCTGTATGACAGTTCTGACGACTACACAGTCTGATGCAAGTAGCCCAGGTCACATGCTGCTGCATGCATGGACTGTAACTAACTGTGCCACTAAAACCAGACAAAACCTTGTCAAGGGAGATAAACTCCTCTAGAGACAGAGGTAAGTGACTCAACTCATGGCACAGCTTGTGAGGGTTTTGTTCAGTTCAAGGACAGTATTCACTGACAGGAGAACTGGATGCAGTCAGAAGTATACACACATGCATGTGTGCACACACACACACACATGCACACACACATAGATAGATCCAGAGAGAGGAGGAGAGACTCAGATGCTAGAGCAAAAGCAGAAGGGCTGTCAAGGGCTCACTGTCAACATTTTTGGAATAAATGGACCAAGAAAATAAACCTTCCAATTCCCTCCTGGCAAATCTCTGTTAAGAAGTACGTCCTCACAATGAAGGGAGAGTTGTGTTCAGTTCTTCTCAGGAATTAAGAAATGAAATAGATTCACATAGGTTTCTACAAAAAGAGGTCCCGCTGCCATTCCCACCTGCTGGAGTTCAATCAGCACCTGTTCAAACAGATATCATATGTGGCACTGACTGCATTCCTGGCAAAGCCAAGTAGGGAAAGTGTTGAACGTAACTTTGTGTATTCTTTTTCATCCAGTCATACAAGTCTTGATCCTAATTTTTTCTCTCTGTTGCTGATGATGAAGCCTGAGCACAGTGATGTGCTGTCAGTATTTTCACAGCAGGTTCCCACAGAATTACCCCTTTCCATTTGTAAACTGCAAACTGAGGGGATGGAGGGATGAATCTGTTTTCCCATTTTAAAAATGCTTTTCATAACCAAGGATAGAGGCAATCTAACTTGGCAATCTAAGTTATATTAAGTGTACTTCCTGGAAAAGTTTATACTTTGTTCCTGAAAAACATACTTGGCCCAGATTCATCAAATATGCATCACATTTTTCCAGTGATACAACCAGCTTAACCACACAAGTCATGTGTGTTTTGGAGCTAAACAAAACAGCTGGAACAAACCACTGTATCGGGTACACAGTATACAGCTAGCACAGCAGGTGGTTCAACTTAAATAGATAAAGGGTAAAGATCTTTGAGAAAATCCCCTGCAATTTGGGGCAAAACTGGTTTCACAACACCCAGCAAGTGAAGTCTATTACACTCCGATTTTGTTAGAGAAAACAAAAGTAGGGTTTAACAATTACTAGAAAACTGAGGTTAAAGTCCTACTACAAAGACAGCAACCTGTAGTTTTAGCATGGGATAATTAGTCTGGAAAAACCCTTATCATTATAGATGTGATAGGGACTGGACAGAGAATTCGTTATGCAAGATTTAATACTTTTATTTCTGGATTTCCAACTCAAATCTCTCCTAAATCAGTAATGACCAAAGTCATCGTCTTCTGATGGCCTTTTTGCTTGAAATTCATTAGTGGTCTTAGCCCCCGCTCCCCCCCCCAAAAAAAAAACAACAACCCAGTATAATAAAATAGGCACTAATTGGCATGCATTTTGGCAGTCCCCACAAATAAATGAAAGGCTGAATATGTTTCCACGTCTGAATCTCACCCCTAGAGATAGTCTCTGCAAGGCACTGACGACAAGATAGCACAAGAGAGTTTGCTTTGCTTCTATCTGTGCTGTCCCTTTTCTGTGGACACTAGAACTAAAGGTCTTTAGTTTCCATTGGGTCATGTGTCAAAATCTTTACCTTTTCAATAGAAGAAAAGGTGGCTGAACAAACTAAAAATCTTCCTGCTCAGAGCTTTAACTGGAAAGAGGACATATTAGATATATGAAACCCTGCATTCCTGTGACATGTCTGTTTGAAATATATTTTGTTTACTGGTGCTCTCTTAAAGGTAAGCAAACCAACCTTTCTTTCATTTTTTTTTTTTTTTTGTTCTCTGTACAATTATCTAAACTAAAACATTTCTGGGAGAATTCGCTGTTTTCTAGTAGAAATGGGCCTGAACCAAACCTCCAAACAGTATCCACACACTTTGAAGAAGTTTCTTTTTGGGGCTCAAAGAAGTATTTGGCCTTCCAGAAAAAAAGAAAATGTAGCACCTATAATCATCATTATTATATAACAAATTATGTCGTCATCCCAGCCTCCAGCCCTAAGTTATACTAAAGGGGAGGATGAGAATAAGCCAATCTCGTTGTCCTCTGAACTTTAATCATAGTGAGGAGAAGTGTTGATTTTCAAAGGACTGCTAAGCAGAGTCAGTAACTCAAGAATTGAAGGCGCCTGTCAGATGATTTTATATATATATCTTTCTTTCTCTGTTTTACATATATATATATATCTTTTACTGATGATTTTGTTCCAGATTCTGGAAAGATTGTTGCTTCAGAATTTCAAGAAAGCTTGAATTTGTGACCCATTTACTCATCAGGTCTGTCCGATAAGAAAGGTATAACACACCAATAGCACTCCCAGTTCTGATTAGCTATCAGACTCCTTTTATCCTATAATTTCCCATATCATTTTGGGAATATCCTGCACCCAGAGATACGTAATGACTCCCGTTAAAGTCAAGAGGTTATATACATACCTAACTTGGAACAAGATTTGGCATATATAGTGGTATGTTTGAAATTATCATTGCCCTTTTTTATGTTGGTAATTTATTCTTTTTAAAGCAATTACAAGTAAACCAAATGCCCCTGATCTTTTCTTGTACTAAGATATGATAGGATGTGAGTGGTGTATGTGAGGACTTTTAAATGTAATCTCTCTAGTAGGTTGGCTAGCTCACTGAGTCATCCATCTATTTCATCTTAGCTGGCTGGGAATTAAGAACAGTTCTCTGCTATCCTTCAAATTCAGGAATGAGTTCTGGTTTTACCTTCTGAGAGGCAAAGCCTTCCTGTCAGTGAGCAATGATCAGTCCTATTGTAATCATTATTATTTAAGTGTCAGAAATCAATAAGAAATTTAATTATTGCATGGCCTTAAAGGTATAGTCCTGATATTATGATAGAGCTCTATAACATGTTCTTTGAACCATGATTATCACTCTACAATGATTTCTAGACAGACTTACACTGCTTCCTTTTTTTTTGCATTTGCAACTTTGGGCCCTATTGTTGACTGAAGCAATTGAAAATTACAGTTGTTATAGTGCAATGCAACACACTATCTGAGAGCTCAAGTATTATGCTAGCCTTATAACAGAGAGAGTCCTGAGGGGCTGATAATGAAAGTGCAGTGCATTTCAAAATATAAGCTTTTTATTCCCGACTCAAGAAAAGCTTTACAAATACATTTCAAAAACAGGTAGCCACTTAAATACAGAAAAACAGAGAAAGAAAAAGGCACACATACTTTTTTAAATAGATATTTCTAATAATAGAAATCATCAAAGAGCAAATCAAATATACTTCTTATCATTAATATATGTACTTTACACTTACTAATACTCCATTTTATATAGTAGGGCCATAAGGATACACCTATTCTTCAGAATCATCAAGTATTCTTATAGATTGCCTTGTTGGTTGATTTTCTTCTGAAGACTTTGCTTTGCTTTTCCTTTTCTATTTAGTAGTAGTAGTGCATTTTTGTGCACAGGAAAAATAAAGTTTTCTGTAGTAAATGCTGAACAAATAAGCTAAATACAGACATCAAAAAGCCCCAGGCTGAATCAATTCAATCTTTGCAGGTTAGTTTATGCTGTGTAGGTTGAACTGATAAGCAAGTGAACGGACACTCACTTTTGTTTCTGGAAATGAAGCCACATGCCTGCAGTAACCGAGGCCAGAAGCCAGGAGGTGCTAGAGCAACCCTCCCTGCTTGGCTGGAGCAGACAGCTTGGGCCAAAGCTAGCCCACCCACCTGGGGGGGCAGTGCAAAGCATCCTGGGATGCTGGGAGACTGTGAGTTAACTTGAACCTGGAGGGGATCTGGGACCAAAGTTCAATAAACTGGTTTAACCTAAATCAGTCAAGTCTGATACTATATACAGCCTTATCTTTAACTGGTTTTGGCCATTTTGAAAGTGGTTCATATGTACTGAACTTCTGTTGTGTTACAGATTTGAACCAGTTTCCAATCATCTATACCAGCTTATGTGTAACTTCTGTCCCTAGCCATGCAGGAAAGGCAAAAACATTATGATTTTCCTTTACTCACCCAATTTTCTTCTGTATTATACTGAACGAGTTCACCTCAAAGCAAGAAGGTATATCAGGCATCACACCCATATGATCTATGGTTTACCTAAGTAGTATTTATAAGTACAACTGTGTGTTATGAATACTTGTCAAATAGGAAACAAGTTGATATCATTTTGTTAAACCCCCATTTTCCACTTTGGTCCTCTATTTTCATTGGCGGGCCAAAGACAACTGGATTTTTTTTAGGAAGTTACTTAGCCAAATGTATGTGCATTTGAGAAACTTTCTGTGTGCATCTGGAAATGAGGTAACCATACACAAAAATCTACATAATTTATCATCTGCATATGTGAATTCATAAATTTGCACTTCCAGTCCAAGTAACTTTATGTTTGCCATTCAGTTGGCTGTGAGAATTTTCTATAAAAACCAGCTCCCAACCTTTAATAATGGATAATTCTTAATATCATAATAAAGGCTATTTTTGCTAAATAAAACAAAATAAAATAATAAGCAGCTAATAAATGATAGGATGCTATTGCTCTAAATCACAAGAGCCTAGAACTTGCTTTCAATTTAAACAAGGGGAAAAGAACTGTGCAAATGCTTCCCTGCAAGGGTGTCCACTGCGCAGCTTAGGGTTTTCTCTATGGAAATTTCAGAAGGAGTTATTGCTACTTGAAGCACTTGTTCTATCAGAGTTCCTCCCAAACCTAGCGTGAACAGCTGCGTAGGGAATCAGCCAGTCTATGTACAGCTCCTAAAGCAAGCAAACTGGAATCACTGGAAGAGCAGGATGGCTCCCACCTCCACAGATCTGATTGTATCTTTCTATTGTGGAAACACCTCTGAGCTACTTCTCCCCAGAAAATCTTGAGACCCTCAAATCCTCTGACATATCAAGATGCTTCCAAAACACTCAGTGACAGGAGCCTCAGGGATGTTCTGGTTTTTCAGGAGGGGTGCTGATCTAAGTCTTCTTTGTTATCTCACTGCTCATATAACATAGACATTTGTTAACCTTGAGACTGCTGGCAGAGGTCCCACAACTGATGGTCATTCACTTTAAATGTGTTTACTGTACAAAATGTGAATACAGTAATTTACAGCATCTGTGCCACAATCTGTATTAACCTAATCCATACTGTCCATAATTCACATTCAAGTGCATTTTGTAATTATGTTTTGCAGCATGTGGTTTTATGATCATACACTATAAAACAATTATCCACCCTATAAAAATAATACTTTTGATATTTTTACTTGCAATGAAAGATGCATACAACATCTCTGTTTTACTGACTTACATTACCTCCTAAAATATTTCAGGGTTCCCAGCAGGACACCTGAATTAAAAAAAAATTGCTATAGTTTAATTATGCTTATTAATGAAATTTGATAGACTTTTATCAGCCTGAAGCTTTATAATGAACTTCTGAATGTTAAAGCTTCTTTTGCACAAATGAATCTAGTCCCGAATCTGGCCCTGATAAATTTTAGTAAATTAGGCTGAGACAAATTATGTAAATTTAAGCTCACTAAAGGAGGGCCTTCTTTAAAAAACAGTAATTGCTAGAATGTAAAACATTAGCGTAAAGAATTCTTGAAGAAATTATGTAAATGTATTTGGAAAAAAGGAAAAAAACTCTAGAAACTAAAGACTACAGTGCTGAACTGAGCTGGCCAGCTGTTATCCTGATGGAAATCCAGTTATTTGAGTATTCAACTGGTAATGGTCTTCTTTCGGTGTAGTAAAACAAACTCATGGAAAACCCAGTTCATAATTTTTTTTTGTGTTTGTGGAATCAGACATTTTTCATCACTCATAAAAACAAGGGGGGAGGGATCTAATCTTACCCAAAACACTTTCATATATATATATTTTATCCCTGGTAACTAGGGTCTATGTCAGTATGATATGCATATTTATACTACTGGGTATTCAGTTCTCTACCATGTTGGGATACAGGGTAAGAAAAGGCTTGCTAACAAATATCTTGTGCAGGTAGCTAATAGGATAGGCATCATGAGTTGGTCTCTTTTTCATAGTAATATGTCTCATATTTTCATAACTCTACTTTGCTTTTGCTGCTTAGTAGCTGTATATCACCAAAGAAGGCAAAGTCCCCATCCTCCTGGGTTTTCACCCATACTCCTATGCAATGCATAAAATATCCATATTTGTTTCCATTCTCCTCTTTATTTTATAGATGAGGAGAACAAATTGCTAAATTAATTCTGGCCAGTGCTTACTTTATTTCTTCTAGAGAGTGTGTGAGACAGCAGGAATGTATGTAACTTCACTTATGTGTATTTTATCTTGTTGGTTGGCAGAAAGTCTCATGATTACATCAGCAACTAGCTGATTCCCAACATTATTTCTAACACCTTCCCTCTCTCTCTCTCTCTCCCTCTCTTTTCCTTTACAGTTTATCTGATAATGCTATAACCATTTCCTGTTGAATACTGGCTGAGAAAGCTTTCTCCAGCCCCAAGTGCAAATCAATAAAAGTAAGTCACAGTAATTCATAAAAATAAGACTGTCATCATTATTGTTCAATTATTGCTGCGGCTGTGGAAAGATTCTTCAAGAACGGGAGGTTTCTGCACTAATATTTATAATCTGCATTGAATAGTGCTAATGAATGAGTGGGTGTGCATTAGACTGAAATGCAATGGTATTTGATTTATACTGAGTCCAGGTCTGATTGCTAATGTTAAATCCATTAAAATGTCTCTTAGATCTGCCTTAATGTACTCCCCTGCATACAATAGAGCTTAAACATACCCATTTACTTAGCTTTCCATTATTGGTTGAATATTTGTCTTTATTACATCATCCTGTGATGGCTTTGACTTATGATAGTTTTAAAAACAGCATTTCAGTGAAGCTGTGCGTGTAAAAGGCCAGTAATTTCAAAACTGAGTATTTTCAATGAAAAAAAAATTCAATTATAAAAAGTGTCCAAAATTTTTCAAAGCCCAGATTCTCACAAAGAAATATACTTCCTCTTGCAAAAAAACCCAAATAGTTTGCACATGCATGAGTGAAAGATGTTATATTTGCCTCGAAGGAGAAGGAGACCCTTGGATCTGATGGCCATTGAGTATTATGTTCATAGTCTAAGTATACTATGCTCCTTTAATTGACAAGGATTTTCCATTCACAGTACATGCAACCCCAGCCTAGTGATGTCAAATCAATTTGGGGTGAATTTCTGATGCTTCCCTCCTCACTTCCCCACCCCCCACTCTCCCATACAATACCTGAATATTTTAACTGTAAATCAGACTCTGGTGATGGTCTTTCTGATTTATATTGGCCTTTGATGTTACCTCAGAAATTCATAGTATGCCATTCAATTTATGTGTAGCTGCTAACCTGTAGGCATAGTGACAGAATAAACCCTTCCTCTTGAGCCTCATAGTCCAACATAAAGTTACATATATTTGGGTCAAACTCCCAGCCCTACTAGAGCTTCTCTGCACCATTACAGGCATTCAAAATGGTCAAAAAAACCCAACTTAATCAGCCTCCTGAGGATTTCTTCTGTGGAAGTAAAATCCATAAGGAGTACAGAGACAGAATAGTTAGTTACTGGTTCTTAGTCCCCACCTGAAGAAAGAAACTGAGGATGTAGGAAAGGGAACAGCTAAACCACGCCAGCCTGTCTACTGCAATTGTCAAATGTGCAGTTTAGAACATCCTCTGCCATTATACACAATATAGCCTTTAATGCATCTACTGCCACATAGGAACATGGGACTAGTAGGGAACTCCTGAGATAGAATCCAGTGCTATATAGAAAAGGTAAGCAACATACACTACAATAATCCCTTCATGAAATACTGGTAATATCACAGCACATGAGATCAAAGTCCAGAAGATTTGTCACCAAAACCCCAGTATGGATTTTTTTCCCCAAGTAATAAAATACATGTACCAAAGAGGTTCTAAATTTTCTAACAAACATCCACAGCAGTAAACTTCCTAAATTATCAAACTAAAGAATGTCATCCAGTTCATAACTATTTACATGTGATCTTGCCGAGTATTCATTAGACATTTAACAGCAGGGGATTATCACTTGCTACATTTTTTGTAAATCCACTCCTCAAAAATGTAAGGTCCTAAGAGCACTAGCTAGACCTGAAAAAGATTTCATCAGGTACGGCTCAGTCTGCCCTCACACAACCCTGCCAAACACTGCAATCTAGATTTCCATGCTCTTTCCTGTGTTATTCTAGTCTTGAGAAAATTGAACTAAATAGCATTGCGGATTTGTGATGCATACACCGGGGAATAAAAGAAATGTTAAACTTTCCTCTCCACAAATTTATGCCAATATTTGAACCCAATTCTTCAAAGAAGAAAGCTTACTCTTTTTATCCTATTATAACACAATCCAGTGCTTCAGAAGGTTCTCCTTACAAAAAAAAATCTGCTTGAGCCTGGTTCCACCTAATTGAAAGGGGCTCTGAAAAGAAATATTCTAAAATTATTTTTTTCTGTTTGTTTTGTTTTGTTCAGTTTTTGCAAAATGCTACGTACTTTAGTGAAGGAATCTGCCTTTCTTGGCTGGAAAGCACTCTCCTGATTCCCACTGCTGCAAACAGGAGAAGCTATTTTCAGATGAAAGCTGCTTCAACGTGGAACATGGATCTTGCTGCAATCTGTGTCTTTGATAACAGCCCAAATTGTACAAAACATTGTGATCTTTGTTTAGCAGCAATTTAGCAGCTAGGGACCAAGATGTGGATCACAAAAGATCACCTTTTATCACACAAAGGGAAGGGATTAGATTCTAATAGGGTGCATCTACATAATATGTTTATTGCGGAGTCTAATTAGCTTTGCAGTAAAGTCTCAGGATCTACACATACAGCCCTATTAGGCCATAGTAAACTAATTAACTCCATCATAGGTAAGCACTTGTAAACACAAGTACTATCCTACAGTGGCATCATTTAGTGCACAGCAATGCACATGTAGATGCTGACAGGGCTGGCTGCATTGCAGGGACTGCCTGCCAGTTAGCCCCACACTGGAGCACCCTTGTGCCCCAGCCAGCTTCTCTGCAGGACACTGAGCAAGGTCAGAACAGCCCCAGGCTGGCAGGCTAAAACCCCAGGCCCCCTTGTTAGCCAGCCAGGGCTGCTCTGACCCAGCTGAACATGCTGCAAGCCCGGGCGCATGTGTAAACATGGCATCTGGGAATAATAAATTCTAGTACAATATGCACCAAAGTTTATTGTGTCACATTCATTTCACATGTAGATATGCCGACAATGTCACAAAACCCTATCAGATAGTTATATACCCTGAAACAGTAACATTGAGACCTAGCAGCATATTATTTGCTTTCTAAGCTACAGACAGAAGTTACCCAACTATTAATATTAAAAGTCATCTTAAAACCAATATAAATTATTTTTTTCTGAGCTTGATACAAAATTTAACAGTAAACCCTGAGAAATTAAAAATATTTTAAGTGTTAATATGCCCCAGGGCTGATAGTAACTGCAAATTATTGCCATGACAAGTGCTTTGGTGAGATAAGTCCAGTTTGCTGTGGGTACACGTCCACATAACACAGCAACCACCATAAATAGCAAGAGCTTGCACTCAAGCCATAGCGAAAAAGCCGAGACACAATGAACATTTGAGAACAAATGGTTCTTTTCTTGTGAGGCACAATGGATAACTTTGTGCCTTGCTATTACAGGTTCAGCGTAGAACTCAAAATCCAGAGAGAATAAGAGGTATAAGGTACTTAGAAGCCACTTTTGTTTCCTTCTGGTCCAGGGGCTGCATCAACCTCTGGAGTAATCTAGATGGACCTGCTGGTGTCCCTAGGTTACAGATTTCTCTTAACCTTACAACTGGTGCCTCCAGAAAATGGCTTAGGCACACTGGTGAGGCAGTGTGAGGAATGTGTTTTGGCTCTGCCTTTTTAGTTAGTTTGCTCATTAGTGACCTGTTTAGGCAGGAGTGTTTGGCCCTTTGCTGGACTAATCAACTGATGTAAGCGGACCATGGCTGATCAGTCCCAATATACAGACGTAATGATTCTATAAAAGATACTTTAGTAGCACCAATGTCAGTTCAGCAGTACTGCTGCATTTTGGATTCATTGCTTGCAAAAGGAAAAAAGTGGATAGGTAATTCACAGTAATCCTTTATCAAATGTATAGACTCTAGCCAAACACATATTTGCCAGTACTCAGGGCTTGATCCATTTTCCAATGAAAACAAGCAATCTTTTCATTTACTTCAATGTAGCTGGACAAGGACTTCAATTTTCTTTCTATTACAAAAGAAAATATCTGGAGCCTGTGGGCAATTAAGATAGATATACATATATATGAACTGGAACTCCTCTCATAGGAAATTTTCATGGGCTAAATCCTCATCTTGTACAACTCTACATAATACCTTTAACTTCAATGAAGCTATTCCAATATACACCCCTGGAACCTAGGGATACTTCTTTAACTAAGATATCTTCTACCAAAACTGAGGACATTATTGAAACCAGAATAAAAAGAAGAAACAACAAATCAGCAAATAATTCCATTAAGAACATAGGATACACTCTAGGAGACCAGTCATAAGTGATAAATGTGCTTATTTTAGCTGATTAATACCTACTAAATCATCAATTTGTAATGAGGGGGACTGGTTAATCTGTTCAAAAGTTACACTCTACGTTTGGGCAGGAAGGACAACATTTGTGATTCATTAATTAAGGAAGAAATAAAACTCAGAGGACAAACCAAAATCACAGCAACAAATGGGTGTGACTATACGTAGTATTTATTATATTAAAAAGAGGCATGACTTCCAGAACAAATTTAGTTAACGTGCTATTGTATTCAGTTACTGTTATTCTACAGCAGCCTTTACATTTAGAACAAACAAGGTAGCCATTAAAAATATCTTACACCTATCTATTTATATCACACAATGGTGTTTAAGATATCAGAGTTTCCATTCAGGGCAGAAAAACAGTAAATCTGCTCACTGTTTTTACATGTGTGAGGAAAGCAGGATTTGATCTTACATTCCTTACTATGAGCGAATGCAAGTTGCTCTTAGGTAAATCAATGAGTACATCAGAGGGCTGATTTTGCTTTTATTGTAACCAACACCAGTGCTCCTATTGGGTTCAAGAACAAGATCCTGATCCTGCAATGGTAAATGCATATCTTCATGTGCTGTGAACAGACTCATGAAGTCCATGGAACAATGAATGGTGACTAAGGTAAGCACATGTATAAGTCTGTGCATAACAAGGGTCTGCTGGTTACATCTGGATACTGAATACTGAATACTGAACTGAATACTGTTGTTCAGGAGTATAAAACAGTTATAAAAAATGACATTTCAGTTCTGACTCCTTTTGATTGTATTGGTTTTCTATGAACCTTTTATAAAAGAAATGTAAGTCCTTATCTAAATGACATCATTTTTATATGGATGTAAATCTACTCATTTTAGTTGATTTAATATACGTTAATGTATGCATAAGGTTGGCATCCATATGAGAGGAGAAACAAACATGAGGAGAGAAATAATCTGACTTGCTATATAAAATTAACTAAATAAGGATGGCTTGATTTCAAGATGTCCTAATATTGGAGACTGAACAAGGGAAGCTTCACATCTAAACTAGTTTGCTCTAATTTGAATTGAATAGCCAGGTATCATAGTACCATAGTAGCTAGGGTCCAAAGGGACCTAAACAGATCATCAAGTCTGACCCCCTGCCTTGGCCAGGAACAAATGCCGGGGTCATATGACCCCAGTCAGGTGTCTATCCAGCCTCCTCTTAAAGACCCTCAAAGTAGGAGCGAGCACCACTTCCCTTGGAAGCTGGTTCCAGGTCCTAGCTGCCCTAATCGTAAAGTAATGCCTCCTGACTTCTAGCTTGAACCTGCTCTCTATCAATTTGTGGCCATTATTCCTAGTTACCCCATGTGGTGCCCAGGGGAACAGGGCATCTCCTATTCCCTGCTGATCCCCACTGGTGAATTTGTAGACAGCCACCAGATCCCCCTTCAGCCTTCTCTTGTGGAAGCTGAATAGGTTCAGGCCCTCTAGTCTCTCCTTGTATGGCCTGCCCTGCTGCCTCCTGATCATGTGAGTGGCCCCTCTGGACCCTCGCAGTGCTAGCCACATCTGTCTTGAAGTGTGGCACCCAAAACTGGATGCAGTACTCCAACTGCGACCTGACCAATGCTGCATAGAGGGGGAGGATCACCGCCGTGGACCTGCTTGTGATGCATCTGTGGATGCATGACAAGGTGTAGTTAGCCGTATTGACAGCTTCCTCGCATTGGCAGCCCATGTTCAACCTGGAGTCAACAATGACTCCATCAAGAGCCTTTTCTGCCTCTGTGTTGATGAGAAGGGTGTACCCCAGCCTACAGGTATGCTGCTGGTTCCTTCTCCCTAGATGCAGCACCTTGCATTTGTCTGCACTGAATTCCATCCTATGCTCATCTGCCCATCTCTGTAGCCTGTCCAGATCTAGCTGGATTCTGTCCCTCCCTTCTGGCATGCCCACCTCACCCCACATCTTGGTGACATAAGCGAACTTGGTAAACTTGCTTTCCACCCCCTCGTCCAAGTCGTTGAACAGCACGGGACTGAGGACAGAGCCCTGGGAAACCTTGTTGATTCTTATCTGTTGATTATGGGCCACTTCCCCAATCTATCTGGGTCATTCTAGATCCTAACTATTCCCTCTGGAGTTTCTACAACTCCACTCAACTTGGCGTCATCCACAAATTTGCTTAGCCTACACTCAATGCCATTGTCCAAATCATTAACAAACATGTTTATTATGACCTAATATACAATGGTTCATAACCATACTGCGCTGGAGTTTATTGCTCCCAGGTGTCATGCTTACACATGTGCCTGGGAATGCAGCATGTTGAGCTGGGTCAGAGCAGCCCTGGCTGGCAGGAGGCCTGGGGGTTCAGCCTTCCAGTTTGGGACGGCTCCTACCTGGATCAATGTGCTGTGGAGGGACTGGCTGGGGCAAAAGGGTGCTCCAGTGTGGGGCTAACTGCAATGAAGCACCCTTGTGCCCTAGCCAGCCCTGTCATGTGAATTGCTGCTCACTAAATAATGCTTTTGTGTTTACAAGTATTAACCTATGATAGAGTTAATTGGTTTACTGCAGCTTAATACTGGACCCAGGACAGACCTGAAAGGAACCCCGTTTGATACTTACTCCCAGCTAGACATTAGCTATTGATGACTACTTGTTGAGTATGATGTAGTTGTTGAGTACAAACCTTTATATTACTTTTTTGTAGCCTGTATTTCCCTAGCTAGTTCTTGGTGAATCCATGCTGGTTATTCCTGATCACATTGTCCTTCTCTAGGTGCTTTAAAATAGGTTCCTTAAAGACCTGCTTCATGATCTTTCCTGGTATCGAGGTAAGGCTATCTTTCAAATGTTCACCATATTAGTGCAATATTAATCCTGAATGGAACCTGTTTACATTTACATATTATCTTTAGTTGTTCATTTCAACTTTGTATCTCCTGTCCTACTCGAAATCATAGACTAATCTTATTTCCTTTTACGATCAGGTCACAAAGTCCTTGGACAAAGGTGTGGGGGTGGATGTCATCTTCTTGGACTTTAAGAAGGCCTTTGACACTGTCTCTCACCCCATTCTCATAATAAATGAGGCATTGATGCCTACACAGTCAGATGGTTGGCTAATTGGCTGGATGGTTGCACTCAGAGACTGGTGGTGGATAGGTCATTTTCGACCTGGGGCACTGGAACAGGTTGTCTAGAGAAACTGTGGAATCTCCATCCTTGGAAGTTTTCAGGAGCAACTTAGACAGACACTTGACTGGAATGGTATAGTCAGAGACGATTCTGCCTTGAGCAAGGGGGGCTGGAGTAGACAAACTTATGAGGGTTCTTCTAGCCCTTCTAGCCTGTTATCCTATGATCTTGTCATTTTACTGGCAAGAATATGCATAGAAATATATCTTTTTGTGAAACATAATGCACCATACTTGTGGCAAGTAAAATGTCAAACTTGTAATTGCACAGGAAATCCTATTCTAAGAATTGTATCATTTTTCCAGTTATGTCACCCCTTTGCACCATATGCCCATCCTTTGAAGACATCCTTTATACGCAAAAAGATTAGATTTTGTTAGCTTAAAGTTCAACAAAATTGGTAGCAAAATGTTGACTGAATGTGAAACTTTAAGGCGCCTCTCCAGCTGTGGAGTATATGATAGAAGAAGTTTGACAGGCAACTTAGCCCTACAATGGTCAGGCCCCCAAACCAATCAAGTGGAAAATAAAAGTGCTCCCAAACATGTTTAAAATGATTCATCTCACCGTTTCACTTTGAAACGAGGAACAAAAATGGAAGCATTCCTTTTCCCTATTGAAAGTAATCACAGTTTTATATCCCTCAGTGTTTACATAAAGAGAGCTGTTTATTTAGAATCCTTGGTGATAAGGACACCGCAAGCTCATCACTTATTATATATTCTCTTTTCATTTTGTCTTTTTGGGGGCGAGAATTATGTATATTTTATGATAACCCAAAATGACTTATACATAAAAAATACAGACTTTAAAGATAAAAAGGATTAGTAGCAGGTAATGCATTTTCCATGAGTGGCTATAGGGCTCTCAGTTCCAGAATGTACAGGCTGCATACAAATGAATTGATAAAAGTCTGAAGCTGCGGATGGGTAGGAAGGCTCATGCTTTGCTGGAGATGATTCTTAAAGTTACAATAAATCAGACAGACAGTGTCGGCCTTTGAGGATAAACCTGTGATGGCTTGTTGTGCCTCTTTGAATCGCCTCAGAGGCCCAGGGACTAAAAAGTGCCTAGATGTCACATTAAATCTACCGGGAGGATGGAGCACTTCAAAAAGGAACGCAATCAGATCTGATGGAAAATACATTTTCTGAAAGCTACTGACAAAAAAGTAATCTTTGATGTGGATGTTGAATAACAATTGATATTGTCTTTCCTGACATTTTTCATTATTGCCGTCTTATACAGCCTGCTTCATGTATTAAAGCAATATTAACTGTTTGACAGGGACAAATCCTCAAACTATCACATAAGCAATTGTTTCTGAATTGTCTTAGCCCACTGCCTGTAAAACCTGTCCCAATAACTGCTTTTAAATATGAGGGTATACTCTCTTCCCTGCCTAGCTAGACAGTGCCTGAGACTTGGCATAATACAATGGAGTCTAGGGGATATTAAAAATGGTTAGATGGTTATGAGGTGTCATTTGATTATAAGTAAGGAACAGTAGTGTGTTTTGAAGGTGACTTTTAATGAGAGGTCTATAAAAAGTTAGTCCATATTATTCCCAATATACAATACACATTTATATCAAGTATATGTATTCAGAAAATTCAGATCTGCTGCACTTCTTGTAGCTTAAAGGAAGAAAAGAGAAAATACAGATCTTTGTTATTTATGCAAGGAAATAAAACAATCTGTGTCGGTACAAAATGCTATAAAATATACCCTAGTTAAATCCCCAAGTTGTTACTGGAAAGAAATTCAAGCAGATCTGGGAGCCACATGTCATTTCAAAGCACTGAATCCCTCCTGGGGTTTGATGTCTTAACCTTCTACTGTAAAGATGTGCTGTTGTATCAGAGATATTTATAAATCCAAAATCCCTAATTTTCAGATGACCTTGAGCTACAGAGTGGCTCTGTGGAAAGACAGCTGGAGTTCTAATCGGTTTTAGTATAAAGGGGTTAACTGCATTAGCACCAGTAAAAGGCACATGTACAGAAAACTCAGGCATGAGAGAAAATTACAAAACTGAGATAATCGACTGCTCTCAAGCTCTCACAAGTTATTAGCATTTATGTTTTCTCTATAACATTGTGATGTTGTGTACGTCCCTGTTTGCTTCTGATTCCCTTGACAGTGTTTTTCTGGTCTTGAAATTTTCACACTCCTCTAAAATGGTTTAATCAGCTTTTATCCCCTACACACGCACACACACACACTTTCTACAGATCCCCATTTATTCCTCATAGTTTTTTAATAATTTCTCATTTTAAGAAAGAATCTCCTAACATGGTGTGCTATAGATTCATTCTCAAGGGGAAAAAATATTTCATTCTGTAGAGCTAACCAATTATAATAGAGTAATAAGCTTCACATAATTTACTTAGTAGGGTCCATATAGTAATTGTAAGATTCTGTCCTACAGGAATCAATAAACAGTAGTACTCTCCAACAGCAGAGTACAGCACCATAATGTATATTAGATATTTCTATTAACAAGTCTGAGAGATTGGCACAGAATCCTCTAATATACCTCTCTCTGCTGCATGGAAGCAGCCCTGCCTTACCCTGCATGAGGAAACAACAAGAGACCTGACACCTGCCATTGTACTTTCTCATCTTTTGTCATGCTTGTGCTTTCAGAGGCACATCCAGTATATGTACTGGTTGTCCCCAGAAGGAGGAGGGTAAGTTGCACTGCTCACTGGCATTTGTGCCAAGTCCCACTCACTCCCGTCCACCACTGAGCTGTCAGATTCTCTCGAGGACTTGAGGTTCAGACTTGCTTTATTCCCACCCGGAAGGCAGCTGCTGTCCTTCTCATCAAGCAGAGACAATGAAACCCACTCTTTCTGAGCTGATTTGTAAGTGATAAATGGTTCGACCAAAATAGAAAGAAAGAAAAACATCGGCTACACGTTCAGCAGTTTCAAAAGGTTACTCTTCCTTATCTCCCAACCCAAACTGTTGCTTTATTATTTCAGAGTTGGCCGAGGCCAAATATATCCTGTATATTCCTCAGTCTAAAGTTCACGCCAGCCCCTCTAGCACTCCAGCTCCTTGACACTTCAACCCCAGTTCTACCAGAAGGGATTTCTCCTCTTTCATGCTCTCTACTGTTCTGTCACTGATGGGAACTCATCCACTCCCAGGTTTCTTAACACCTCTGTTCAGAGTTATTGAAATGAAGCTGCCTGACCAGCTGAAACTTCTTTGAAGTCTGGGAACATTTCAGATGTCAAGTTGTGAGATTTCCTCTCTCTCTGTCTGTTAGCCTGCTGCCAGGGCTTGTAAAAATCTATGAACTACTAAGCATTAAAATCCTACACACAGCAAACTCCTGGCACTGATTTCACTATCCTGCAGTAAATGGGGGATTGGAAAACCACAGAAATTATCATAATGTGCCCTTTGTGGAAATATTAGAAAGATGATTGTTGTTGGGGGACAGGGAAATGAAGGCCCATTAGCTGGCAAAAGATGTGTGAAAAGCTTTCAGTTCTCGTTTTGTATCAGTGAGGTCAAATTAGCAATACTCCCTCTTCTCTTCGCCTCCCCAGACACTCCTTTTGGGCTTGATCCTGCCTAGCACAGATGCAAAGCTGAAAATATGCATTCAAAAGTAAAAGGTGATGAGCACAGCAGCTAGTAAAAAAAAAAAAAAAGAGTTGGAGGGGATATGACCTGTGATAGTGTAAACATCAAAACTGTAGTGGCCAATTTAATCCTGACTAGTAGCCAAATCAGGCTAATGAAGGCAGTGAAGAACTCTGTATCTCATTAGTATAGCAATGACTATGATTAAGTCCATATCTCCTTAGAAGCATCCTTTGGCAACCACAAACTGACCCAATTTTGTTATGTGCTCAAGTCTAAGGAAATAAGCACACAAGAGATTTGATTTACTTCAGTTCAAAGAGGAAGGATCAAGGCCAGTGCTTGATTTTATTATGTACTTTACACAAGGGCTTATACAATTATGGCCTTTATACACATGCTCATGAGAGGATGAGATTTGTTCAGTAGTCACTGAAGAGCCAAGGAATCTGACAACGGTCTGTTTCATTACGTGTCTGTATTCCAACAGATTTCCCCCGTATAACTGATCACAAGATCATCTGTATAACATAACAGCTGGTTCTAACTGGCTCTCACCAGAAGCTGTTAGAGTTACAGTTCCTGACAGAATGGGTCACAGGACTGCTGCACAGTGCCTGGCAGAAGCCACCACCAAAGCTAGTGTTATTAACAGTACTTGCGGGTCAAATGGAAAACTAAGCAAATGGCAGCATGACACTGAGTTCAAATGATTACTTGTACCTTGGCTAAACAACCCTTTAAACCCAACTCTTACAACAAAGGAGACTTGAAAGGACTTTTCGGCATTATGAATATCACTGACTTACAATATATTGTGCCTCAAGATCACTACATTGACCTACACTGCTGCACAGATATTTCCAACAACAAACTTCTATACCTTCAGGTTGCTCCTATGATATAACTTTTTCTTTAAACAACTGGACTGGGTGGGTATTTCACATTTTGCATTGCAAGCAGCTCTGTATTTCTGTTGTTTGATATTCTGTCCCATGAGCTGCTGACCCCACAGTATTTTCTTCTCAACTGTTCGACCAGAAAACTGTGAACCAAAACTCTTGGTTCTACCTCAGGCTTGAGCAAGCCACCTACCTCCTTCGCGCTTTGCTTACTGATCCTTAGGGACCTACCTAAGTCATGGTGAGACAAAGGGTTTTTCACAGTCTAGTTGTGGGGCACCGAGCCGATTTTGTGGGCATTTCACAATGGCTGTGCCCCTTGCCATAGATTTGTGGAAGGCACCTTCAATTTATTTTTTGTTGCGATTTCACAGGAAATTGTGGCCAATGCTAGATTTCCCCACAATCATGGACAATGCTGTTTTTTGCAGTTTCTGCAAAATTTGCAAAACCATGATTTAGTTAGGTCGCTACTCATCCAGCATTCAGTTACAGGAAACAGAATCTACTCCACATGAAAAAAATAAAACTGGGTCTTACACCACCTAAACTAACCAGTGCAGATTGGCTGGCAGAGCAGAACCCATTTCTCCCACCCATTTCTCTTCCAAGAAAGTTGTGAGATAGAATAATAATAGCAGAAGCAAAAGGGAATGTACTTTTTAAAATCTCTCTCATGAAGGTTAGGAAGACAAGAAAACGCTACATGAATTAAAGCCTTATTTTTTCCCAATAGGGTTCCAATATGAAATCATTTCCCCCGCCTACCCTGACCTCCTACTTGATATCCCACAGAAGGCAGTTTTTCTTCTGAGTGAGAAGGTCTCCATATAAGCCTGTTTCTCATCCATCAGGGCCTACCTTGAATCAGTCACGGGAGTCACTACACAACAATACAAGATGTTCTTTCTTGCCTCTTCTTGGCGGGAGGAAGGGTGCTGAGACTTTTGCCAGTAGCATAATGAGAGGTGGTGACGTGGCACCACATAGAGGTCATGCAAGAACAGCAGCCACCGCTGCTGCTGCAACCAGCCTGACCTCTGCGGCCACTCCAGTATTTACACCTCTGACCTCTTGTTCCTGTCAGCCCAGGGAGCGCAAGACCCAGTATTTCATTTTGCCTCCCAATTCACTGCAGACCTCTGTAGGATTTTTGTTTGCTTTGTTTTGGTTAGTTTTAAATCCTCCACTAATTTGCGTCAGCTGACCTAAGAGTTTCTGAGAATCAAAGACTTAGATCAGGGGTAGGCACCCCTCAGCATGGGTGCCAGAGCATGGCATGCAAAGCATTTTGTTTGGCACAC
>NW_017729024.1:96423477-96455194 GCF_001723915.1 Gavialis gangeticus
AGACCCAGTTTTCATTTTTCATTTCAGTTTCATACAAATGGATCTGTTTGCCTGTAATTAATTCACTACTAATTACACAATTACTCTCAATACTAACGGTTAAAAATGAATTGATGTTAGCCCATTCCAATTTGCAAAATAAATTAAGCAAATTGTTGCTTGATTTTAAATCAAGTGCATCAGCTGCTTGGTTCATTTTGCCTGCGTAAGTGACTAGAATGAAACCGAACATTGCTTATACAGGCATGGCTGCTATAATTGCCTGTAGTATCATCCTAACAACAAGAGAGGAGGATCAGGCTTGGGATGCTATTGCCTCAGGTGATCTGGCATTTTGCTTCTCCTGGAATCCTGCTTAAGCTGCCCACTTTGGGCTTGCTCATTATGAAGATTTATACCATCATCTAGTGGAACTCCCGTTAAACTACAAGCCATTAACTCTCTCCTAGTATGCTCTTTGCATGCAATCTGAGCTAGAAAGAATAGGCAATGAGGTCTTTGCATTCAGGTTACTAATAATAGGAGGATTTTTGACATCTCCCAGAGCAGGAAAATTTGCCATAACTGCTGTAATTAAAGTCTTGCTCAATATTTGCCTAATGTCACATTAAATCCATGTAATGCTACTGCTTGCCTCCCCTTGTCCCCTCCCAGTGTTATTTTTCAGAATCTAGAAATCTGACTGCAGTAGCAGGAACAGCTAAACTACCATAAGCACAGGAAATTCTTGGTTAAAGCAAAGGATGTACAGGGGAAGAGACATGTAACCTGTGCCTTTCCCCATTTGACAATAAACAAAGCAAGTTTCAAAGATCTTTCAGCCTTATTTTTTATCACAGTATGAGAGGCAGCATTGCCCCTTCTTTTATACTGACCCATGCTATTTTCAGTTATAGCATATGTGCTTTGGGCAACCATGTTAGTTCATTCTCTGTGCTGCCTGTCTCTCATATCCTGCCCTTACTTAGTCAAATGTTCCCTCCACAAATCTCCCACTGAACTTGCCATTCTTACTCCAAAAGAGGCCTTGGGGAACAAGCTGCCACAGCACAATTTGGAAAAACTTCAGAAAACGAACTGAACCAGCAAAATGAACATAGTGTTTTGGTCCCTGAGACTTACCTTACCAAGGGGAATAGAAAAGAGCATAGTTTTGCATGGACGGCTCAATCAAAAGAAGTATTTTCATATAAGGACTCACTCTCTACTCATATACTGACTCATCTCCCTATACCCTAATCTATTTCTGATATCAGACTTTGATGGACGCATCTCACCCTGGTTAAATAGCAATGCGAACTGGAAACATTTTAAACCAACACCATCCATGAAAAGCAATGTCAGTGAGCTGCACACAATACTGCTATGCCCCACAATGCTGTGCAGCTGCAGTTTCAAATTAAAGGCAGACTACCAGGAGCCAGAAAAACATAAACGAAAGCAAAAAGATCAGGTGTATAATGCCATACAACATGTCTCTCCCAATGCCTGTGGGTCCAGTGGGATGGATTAACTTGTGGTATTCTCTTTCTGTTTCAAGTCAGCTCCTGCTGTCTCCATTTCAGGCAGAATAATCAGGGCCTGGCTGATCAGAACCGTCCAGGGTTCCCACTCTGCTTTTTTTTTTTTACTGCCTGAAAGTCAGAACTGAATGTGCTGCTTCTCTGTGGCAGGAGCATATCATAACTGGTTGCCTTATCAATCTGTTTCTCTGATTTGTTTTGCCTGGCTTTTATGACAGCGCTTGGATCCACTTCCTGAGCCTGTTTGATCCTGTTGCATCTCGGTATTAAGCGATGCATGTAGTTACGGGCATTTTTTGGAAAGTGGTCCAGCACTGATTTTGTATCTGCCTTTAAGGGTTGCTCTAGGCACTCTGTTTACACTAATGTGATTTTCTGGTCCAAAAGCTTGACAGTCTCCCCTAACTTTTGTCCCTTCTTCAACCCCTGGAAAATAAGTTTTGCAACATGCAAAAACAATTTTTAAAAACCCTGAAAATCAGTGATAACAATTATTCTATAATGTTATGTACCACAGAGATGTAGCATAGCTACTTCATCTAATCCTCAGGATGTGCCACCCATGTTAATAGTTAATATAGTCTGCTTTTAAATCATAGCAACCTTACCACAACAAAAAGGCGTGACCTGTCTTTCCTGGAGAAGCCTAGTCACACTCCTCTCTCAAGTTCTCCATGTGACAGAGCAGTGCTACAATTAAAGCACAATAATTTGCTTGTTATTCAAGTCAGGCATTAGTCCTAGTAATGGGGTGCTTGGTGGAGAGATGGATTTCCTTGTTAGGAGCTAAGCACAGGATTAGCTGAATTCTCCATGGAGAAATCTTGATTTGTTCAAGGTCTTTCATGTTTTCTACAGAGAAGGGATTATGTCTACTTAAAGAGGGGGCTTGCTTAAAAAGCTACAAAGTATAAGAAAAGGATTTAGGGCAGTCGGGCCTGCGGTTAAGTAGCTGAGGGGTAGAGGGAGTTTTAGAGCAGAGGATTATTTAAAGCCATAAAGTTCAAAAAATAATTGGTTTAGCAGTACTGGGTCAATGCAGGGTAACATGCTGGAAAGGCAGTTAAGCATAAGCTAATATTCATTTTACTTTGGCTAATTATTGCAAGGCTTCAGAGTAAAGGGTGAAAGAAGAAATGTTCTAGCTCTTTCCTTTGGGGTTCAATCTTATAGTGCATTTTTGTGCTTCCTTGCTTTTATACATATGTACTTGTTGTGACACCTATCATCAGCCAAATGCAAGCGTCACAAAGGGCTTTTTTTTAGAACTGACATTGTTTATTTAATGAGGCCATGAAGTAGACCATTAAATGCCTATCTAAAGAGCTGCAGAAATTGTGGTCCCTCTGCTGTAACTATCTTTCTCAGCCCCAATCTCCTTCTCCCCCCTCCCCAACACATACACATTTTTTTTTTTAACATTGGGTGATATTATTAGTTGAACGTGACTTTTGTGATCATTAGTGTCTATGTCAGGTCTAAGTAGAGGCATTCTTCAATCCTGATATAAACAAGAGAATTCCACTCAGTGATTCAAAGCTCCTTCCAATCACCTCATAATTAACTGGATGACCATGTTGAACTTCAATTGACATTTTGTGGCTGTTTTCCCCCAGCAGAGAGACAGTTGAGAAAACTGAATAATCTTGAGAGGAAAGCATATACTGCATTGGAAGCAGTAGGGACTCCCACCTTATACATACCATGGATGTTTAGCTGAAGTTATGAAGAAATGGAAATAAATCTTACCAAAAATGAATGTAGTGACATGCAGGGTGTAACTAGGTTTCTCCAAGAAATACATATAACTTTTGGTGGTAATTCGGGGGAGGTATAGTAGTGTGCATAACTGGAATGTCAGTAGAGACCATCACAATCTGTACACTAGAGACAGAAAGGAAGATGGATGAAGCGATGGTATGATAGGCATTAAATATTTTCAAAACAATTGAGTTGTATGGCAATTTCAGCAATCAAGAGTTTAGTTCGAAACAGGATTTGTTAATGAAATATGCTAATGGTAGCAAATTAGGTTGTATACTAGGAAAGAGAGAAAAATTATATCGGGCACCAAAGAAGACTAGAAATACAGAAAGAAAAAGGCTAAAATATGATTCACTTAGAAATTATGGAAGGTGATATACCTGGGGGGGGGGAAAGACACAGGAATACATTGTATGAAAAGGAAAAGACAAGGAAAACACCAGTACTGAAAGAAACTTAGGGGTGCTGGTGGACATTGTAAATAGGCATTTGCCAAGTGGTGTGGCAGCAAAATAATCAGTTTGGGGTCATGTCATGTAAAAGAAGTGAGATAAGAGTCCTTCCCTTGTGCAACTCTGATGAAACCACATTTTACAGAAAGATGTTAAGAAAAAAACCTTAGAGCAATGGAAAAAAGAGCAGAGGTCCAAGGATGGATAACAAGGCAAGATTAGAGGAGCTAAATAGTTACATGGTTGCTTGGTTAAACGATGGTTAAGAATGTGTTTGGAAGATGTAATAGCAGATTTCACATGTTTGAAAAATGTAGAAACAAAGATGAGACCTGAGGAAGGGTACTGAGAGACCCAAACCCTTGTCTTAATCCACTAGAGGGCCAGCCCCTTGGCAGGCATGCCATAAATCAGGCCTGCACCCTCCCCCAAGTGCTAGTCCTATCCCTTTCCCCTGCCCAATCTGCTATTCTGCTTCTGCTCTAGCCCTGTTCTCCCTGCCTGATTTGCTATCTTGCTTCTAACCCAATCTGCTATTATGCCCTCCCCAATCTGTTGTGCCCCATGCAAAGATGACTGCTGCCACTTATGGCACCCATGTCAAAGTTTGTCCACTTAATCTTAATCTGCCCTGCAGTTGGTTCAATAAAATATATCATCCACAAGAATCAGTGCCTCTAACAAGAGAAAGAAACTCTTTATAGTAGTGCATAGGGTATAACTAGGGCTGTTGAGATGGAATTCATAGCAAAGTTAGATTGATTATCAGGAAAAATTTCCAGAACATGGGCATACAATATTCTTACAAGGGAAGCAATACAAATCATATCACTTGGAACAATTAAAGCTCAGTCAGGTAAAATATTAGTAAACGTACATTAGAGAAGCACTATACAGAGGTGGAAGGATGAAATATGTCACATTTCTAATATCTATAGTATGAGCCTGTAAATACGAGTTACTCCTTACCACACTAGTGTTTTTAATTTTAAAAAATAGTGAAAACCCTACCAGTATTCATATCATATCTGCTAGTACCATAAGTGAGCCTCTTACAGTCTTTAATGTACTTCCTTCCTTACTCATGTCCTTGTGACAAGGAATTTAGCAGAATTCACAGATCCATTGGACTCTGACAGGCCATGCCATGAGTGCTTCTGCTGTGGCCTCAAACTTGTGACTCCTGGGCTGTCAACTGTGTGTCTTAGTGCGCAAACCTCAGCCACCTTTAAGGTACTTATATTTATAACACTCTGGCTGCTTGCAGACATTTAAAAAAAACAAAGCAGTGCTTTACTTTAAACTCAGCACACTCCGGCACTGAACCAAGCACATGTCCAGAAGAGGCATCACGTTAGTTGGACCTGGCTCGCCTGACATCTGTATAGGCCAGGTGCTTTAGTGGGACTTTTTTGGTGCTTTTATGTAATAGGTAACTGAATCAGCTTTAATTAAAAGCTCCAAAATGCCCTACTGAAGAACCCGATCTATACAGACACTGCGGAGCTGCATCAAAGTAACACACTTGTGCTTCCAGTAAAGCGGTGGAGGGGGTTAACATCCGCAAGCAGCCTCTGTAAGATAGGAAAATGCTATTCATTCCCCTTTTACAGATGCACAAGGAAACTGAGGCACAAAGAAGCTAAGGGGTTTGATCTACAGAGGGTCTAACTTTCAGCCACACAGCTCACAGAGTGCAATCAATAAGCTCTAGTGAGACAAACAAGCTCACCATACAATACACAGGGAGGTTTAGGCCTTTCAGACTGGGATTCACAGCAGCCAGCAGGCTGACCAGGTAACTGCTTAAGCCAGTCAATAAGAAATACTAGAAAGAGAAGTGAGTCTTAAATCCCGCCCCTTCCAGGCACCTCCAACTGATTGGGATTCACAACCATGAACCATCTTCTGACACAAGATGCCTGCTGCTCCTTTTAAAAGCAGAACAGGTTTTTTAAAAATAACCTTTATTTTTAAATAATATTTTTATTATTTTTAAATAGATCTTTTTTTTTAAAGACTTTTTTTAAATAACTTTTATGGTGCCAGTGCATGACAGGCTTTTGCAGTGCCACTGGAGAGTGAAAGTGGGGCTGGGAAGAGGAGGGAAGATCTTATACGCCCCGGATATCTCTGCACACCCACAGCAGCTGGAGCTGCTGCTGATGTAGTTGCATGGGTACAAGCTGCTGCACCTGAGGAGCAGACTCACCGCACAGCAGCTGCATAAGGGAACACGAGAATGTCCTGTCCTCCCACACCTGCCCCAATGAAGAAGTCCTTGCTAAGGCAGGCATAGCCCTGCACCATCCAGCCAGACAAGCTGAGCCACCCTGTGCCCAGTAGTGTATGGAGCAGAGGGGGTCAAGTGGATGGCACCCCCATCCCAGAGGTTTTTGCCATAGGAAGCACAGCTTCTCATCCAGTAGTGTATCTGTACCAGGGCCATCCCCCAGGGAGCCCGCACCGCTGTCCAGCAGCCCCACAGCACAGTGCTGCCCCTGGTGCACTATTCACTCCTCCCCTCCCCTAGGTACACTACTGGGCAAGGAGCTATGACTCCTGTAGCAAAAATCCCTGTGGGGAGGGAGCTCCATTCTGCCCAACTCCCCTTCCCCATACACTCCTGGGTGGAGGGGAACAGAGGCCTGTGTCCCCCCCCCTCCCACCTCAGGCTGGGGCCATTCCCCCTCTCCCTGCTGCTTCAGGCCAGCTCCTTTCAGCTCAAGCTACCCCGAGGACCAACAGCTTCACTGCTGGGGTAGCTCCCTTCCCCAACAACTCATGACACCGTGGACATGAATGGGTGATCCTCGTCCCCTCGACCAAGGTGCTTCTCCCATGCAGGGCCTCCCAGGCCATGGACTCTCCTTGAGAGCCTGCAGGTGTCCCTGAGCACCAAGGGCTCTGCCTTCTGCTCATGACTGGGGGCCAGGGCCACCTTCTGCAGCTCCAAAGCCTGGGTCCCCGCCTGGGACCAGTCGTGCACCGAGCATGCATGGGAGTCCTGGCTGCGTGCCAGGAAAGGGTGGACCCGAGTCACCTCGAGCGACTCCCGGGGTCGGGGTCCCATTGGACCATGCTGCACCCCGTTGCTGGCTCCAGGTTTATGACCTCACATTGCAGGTTGCAGGCCCGAACTGCCTCATGCAGCTCCCAGGGTCTGGGGCTCTGTGCACTGCTGCATGCACCAGGGTCTCAGCCACACGCCGGGGGTTGCAGTCCCAAACTACCTTGTGCTGCTCCCAAGGTTTGGGCTCCATGCGCCAGCCACTGCACCAGGTCCCTGGCCTCATGCCGGGGGTTGTAGGTCCGAGCGGCCTCAAACAGCTCCCAGGGTCTGTGCTCCATGGACTGTGCCATGCACCAGCACCACAATCCCTGTGATAAAGCCAGGGACAGAGCTGCTTGCCACTCCCGCTCATGAAGAGGCATCTTTGGGCTCTTCAGGGTGCTGGTTCCACCTTCTGGTCAGCTCACACCAGCTCTTCTTTGCCCATCCTCTTCTCTGTCCCTCGACATGCCTGTCGTGTATTGGGCATGCAGCTCCTTTTATTCGCTCCAGAGGCTCTGCCCCAGAGTGTCAGACCTGCAAAGAACAGGCTACAACCAGGTCGGGGCTCTCCTCTCTCCCTCCCCACCCTAGGAAGTGGCAGAGGAAGTCCCTTCTCAGCATTACCTGATTGGTGGACATACTCCACCAATTACAATGAAGATTTTCCGATTTTGCGCATTCCCGGCTGTATCGGTAAGTCCGCCACAGATATTTTTAAATGAAAGATTTAGAGTCTCTTGACTCTTGTTCAGTTCTAGAGACAATTCCATTTAGTCAATCACTTGAAAACTTTCATTGCCTTTTTTGACAATAGGATTAGGCTCTTTGTAGAATTGCCCAACCACTGTTTTCTCTCTGCCGTATCTGGCTGGGAGGAAAATACATCTTGTGGTTAAGGCAAGTATTTGGATTCTAT
The DNA here is from genome assembly GCF_001723915.1 of Gavialis gangeticus. NCBI lineage: Eukaryota > Metazoa > Chordata > Crocodylia > Gavialidae > Gavialis > Gavialis gangeticus. The sequence continues at coordinate 96,431,188 of NW_017729024.1, forward strand.
TCCTGGCTCTGCCACATGTGTCTGTCACTCTTAGAAAGTCAAATTTCTGTCTTTGCCTCCATCTACCCTATGTTAAAATTGAAACACCCCAATTTAAAATTGAAATATCAGCATTAACGTACTTCAGAGGGCACTGTAAAGCTTAATTTATTCATTTCTGTAAAGTGCTTTGGATGAAAGGTGCTATAAAATTCAAAATATTGTTTTTTACTTGCAAGATTCATGCTATTGAATAAGTGAAAGGCTTTCTCTGAATAAAAGTTGATGATTTAGCTATCTTTTAGTGGCTTCCTAGGTTCCCTGAAGCTACATATTTAAACTTTGCCACGCAAGAATCTATTATAGATACTGGGGGGGGGGAGACAATCTTTGAAAACTTAAATGTTCTGTCCATACCAAAGTTCTAGATGAGGAAAAAAAACTGAAGCAGTTTTCATTATACCCATCAGGTTTCACCATCTTAAGGGTTCTTTGGCATTAAAATGTAAAATGACAACAAGTCCATATAAGCTACTTAGTCACTAAATAAAGTAGAACTCCATATTATCAAAGGAGACACATTCTGGCCCATTGTTCCTGAGATAAACTTGTGACCTTTCCCAAATTATGTTCCTTTGCAAGTGCCTGGGGATACTTTTTAAACCCCCTCTTTATGTGCTTGTCACAATGACTCTCCACCAATGCCCTCTGTTTTCTCACTAACATGGCACCTCCTTTATGTGACTATCCACAGCAAGATTAGAGAAGTATACTGTTGATCACAACATAGAAACATTTGGCCGAGCCAGAACTCCCAGTCCTCAAGCCAGCATTGATTTTTCACATCCTGATCCTTGTTAATAAAGTGAAAATATTATATGAGAGACTGTCACTGAGTGCAATGATAAACGAGTAGTTTAATGATCATTTCAAGCATTACGGTGTCCAACGCTCAAGATCTCCAGTGGGGGGAGGAACAGTCATTAATACAGATCTAATTTAGACCAAGACACCAGTGAGTTTAAAATGTTCTCGTCAGTATTTTTGAGGTGCCCGTCAGTTTTCTTTCCTGAAGACCATATGATAAGAGCCAATTTCCAATATACACAATATTCTTATGCTATCCCATCATTAAATCCCAAAACTCTACAAATAATTGGAATTATGCACGTTTCATACCCGCAAAACTGAACACATTCCTTAATCTTTTCTTGCATTTCATTTGAACATTCTCATCAGATAGGAAAAAAAATCCACAATGAAGCACTCTCCTCCATTTTTATAACCACCATATCTGGTCTTCTAGCATATATTTCATGAACAGTAGTGACTGAAAAATGCCATAATATTTTATTGTCTTATTGTGTAATACTTCATCTGGTCTATGGCAGTAATATCTCTCTCCTACTTGTAAATCCCTACTTCTTGCAAGCTCTCAGTGCACAATACTGCCAAATTTGTTATGCCATACTTTATACTCATCTCTGGCCAACTTGGCATATTGCCTTATAATATGGCTGAATGTATCTGCCGTCTGACCGCACATCTCACATTCTGGTCTTAAATCTTTCCAATTTTATATATTTGTTTTAACATATTTCCAAATATAGCCTGCTCTTGTGCAGCCATAATTAAATTTTCTCTTTTCAATCCTCAGTTGACAAGCTACTTTTAATTTGTCACCTTTTTTCATGATTTTTTTTCTAAAATTCTCCCCATCTAGTTCTTTTCCCCTCCATTTCTGTCTGTGTATTTCTTGTTGGTGTCAGTCTAATGACTTACACTCAATAGAGGATATCCTTCATTTACATTTGGAAATTGCTCCAAGATCCAGTCAGTTCATCTTGTCTATCTTATATAGTTAGCTATCATCATATGTTCCTATTCTGCGATATCCTCTGCTGCGCTCATCTCTTTCCTCCATCTTTCCTGTCAACCTAAAGCCTGTCAACATCTGAATCCTTTCTCCTAGTCCTCCTGTACAACATCCCTAGATCAATCTTTGTCCAATTTACTACTGCACCTAACATAGAACTAGAATAGCATATATGTTTATTACCTTAACTGTATTTTGCACTTTGAGCTTTGTTTTCAAGAATTTTACCCATCTTTTAAAAATACGCTTCTTTAATGTTTCCTTAATTTCTTCATCACAATCCTTTTCCTTTTGAAGAACTTTAGACTCCTTATAATGTCCAATAATAGAAATGTCTTCTATTATCCTGTTCTGTTCTTTTTAGTATCTTTTTGGTCCATTTGTTTAAGCCAAGTGCCATTCCCACTGTCCTTCAAAATTATGATGATTATTATTTAATATCACAGTCATGGCCTGATATCATTGTCAAGGAATTGGTGTCATATCCTTAGCCATCAAGATGATGTCTTATATGGTGGATGCCTTTAAAATATCAGTTTTCAGCGAGTCTGCATGCTGACAACTGTCCAGGTTACTAAAGTGACTCTTCGGGGCCTTGGATGGAATCCTCACAGCAGCTATATCAACGGGTACTATACTTTAGTCTTTCCTTCCTGTATGCTTTCTAATTCCAGTCTAAGGGATTGATATTTGGAGATATTTTCTTTCTTCTATGACAGCTATTCATCCAAAGATGGACAATGTCTATTGTGACTTTCGGTCCTGAGTACTTTTGGATCAGTAGGGTATTTGGCTTTCTGACTTGCAGCATAACCAGGCAGTGAAATCACACAGATCTTCATTTTACTGTTTTTCTGTTACTGGGTCAGGTTTGTATACCTACCAAGTCTGACCCCTACCGAAGAAGACAGCTTTAATCACACACATGCCTACACCTTGCTCAGTGTATACCTTGAAGCAGCACTGAATTTGCAGTAATGTGCAGTACTTAAGTAAAAAACGTGGCTATCTTCTTGCCCTGGTGCTTTCCAATTCTTTAAACGGTCTTTTGACCACTTCTATTGGTATGTTTAGATTTTCCTATAAAACCTGTAAATAGAGCTTCCTATTGTTGAATCTCTTCTTTCACATCCATGCAGAATTGTGGTGGTTAAACCAAACTGTTCCAGATTTCTCCAGAATCTGATGGCAGGGGGTGGTTCTGTCTAGAAGCTCTGTCTGCTTCTACTGACCTATCTTGAAATAATCACTGTTGATTAGTGTTGAAAAATGTGTTTTGTCTGTGTGTCTCAATATGATATCATACCTTTCAACTTTGGTTGAGATTGGAATGATGCCTTTTTATTTTTCACTGTAATTTTATTAGCCTTTCATTTTTCTATTTCTTTAGGACGAGTAACGTTGGTTGTATTCAAGCATTCATTATAAAAAAAAAAAAAAGGAAACCCATGTAATATTTCATTATATTCCTGGATATGTTACTGCTATCCAGCCTCACTATCAACATAGACTTGCTACACATAAACCTTACAACCTTGCATTTTTTCTCACTGGAAAAAAAGCTTTAAGGGACAGCCAGAACAAATCATTTGTAGCCATGGTGACTAAATCCAGCTGGAATCTATCTGAAGACTCATCTTCTTACCCCTTCACATATAAACAAAGAGCCCCTATAATATATGAGAGACCTGCAGGTATCCCTTCCCTCCTGGTTTTGTCCTTCCTGTTCTAAATTGCCTCAGTCTTAGTGTAACCATTTCGTTACTTAATTAACATATAGGCCTTACAAGGGAGTGTTTATGCCATCATCTGTCAATGAAGATTGATGTCACAGACACCATTATATTGGTGTTCCTAGCAAAATTTAAAATAATTACCATCAATTAATTTCTGTTGTTTTCATTGATTTCATAATAATTTTATTTACAATTCATATTTAGTTCCATACAGGCGCGCAAAACAGGCACCATAAAAAATGGTAAAATCTACATAAAGATTAAATTACAAAAAGGATTGATTTAATTGTATGGCATACGTGACTCCATTATTTTACAGTACAGTCAGTGTGAGAATGTCATCTGAGATCTGTTTCACCCTTTCAAGTATGGTGGTACTCCAACTGGCATCTATAGGAAGCTTTTTCTGCCACATATATGTATTTTTATGTAGACTTTCAAGGTGTAATGGAGACATCCAGCATCTTGTTAGATTATTAAACCCATGACTGTCACCAAAGATATATGACAGAGTTTTTTCCATTAGTTAATGGCAATTTTAATTTGACCTCGGTTACAAATTTAAGATTTGATATTAAGCAGCACTAATTCAGGTACTTAGAGTAATTTGACATCAGATATTTAATTAATTTGTCATCCATCTAACTACTTACTTGTAATCCGTGTGAATCACGGTCTCCATTTATACCATGGGCTAGATCCTCAGCAGAGCTTCACTTAAGCCAATTTATTACTGAGGATGTGATCCAAATTATTTTGGAGGATTTGGAAGGCATTCTATTATGAGTCTCAGATTTCTCAAAGGAAGGTGATTTGGCTTACATTGAAAAGGTTTTCCGTTTAAGAAAAGCAGGGGAAAAGAACATGAGTGTCAGTTCACCTATCCTTGACACCTAATTAAATAGTAGTGCAAAAAAGGAAAGCAAGCTTGAGAAGGGAAAGGAGATCAACTGCAACAGAGGACGGGTTGGTAGCTGAGACGGAGAAGACAGCCCAACAGAGAAAAAGGGGAAGAGAATTAGCAGCTTAATGATAGACATGGAGCTCTGGAATCAGGAAAACAAAAAGAAATGAAACATTCGAAGAAGAGGAAAAGGAGATGGGTTAGTAGGACAGTAACTCTAAGAACAAAAAGAAAGGGTCAGAAAGTAGCATCAGAGCCAGCTCTGGCTCAGACGTACGAACTCCATTACTTTCAATGGGATTCTACAGCCTGTAAGAATCTTGTTACATGGTCATTTTGGCTAGCTCCTGGAGGTCTTAACCCCTGGATTGCCTGCATATTAACACCTTAACGTGGTTTAAAGCACTCCTTATGCTGTTCCATTATGGTGAAGCTACTCCCTAGTGAGTGTGCCACTCAAGTTGAAGGTGTAACTGCTCCATACACCACACTAGCACTTAGCCAATCAATGTTTGAGCAGCTCATAGCACAAACCAGAGAAGCCTAAACCAGAGGCCCTAAGTCAGAGAAGTCTCCAATCAAGAAAGGCTTAACAACCAAGGCAAGGCAAGTTCTAAAATAAGCAGGCCGAGGAAAACCACAAGAACATCCAACCTGCCAAAAAAAACTACAGTCCTGAGATCTAGTAAAGTGCTGCTCTAACTCAGAGCCTGGTCTAAGGCTGATTGGAGACTAGAAAGACTTTGCACTGATTTCAATGGAACTGGCCCTAAAACAAGGCAGAGATCCTTCTGCTAAACTAAATAATACATAGACCATTGCTCAGCCGTCTTCCTGTAGGAATAAAAACAAGATTTAAATTATTTTGTTTTGGATAAACAAAGGATGATTTCCCTTCTTTTTTTTTTTTTTTATCCTGAAAATCAACTGTCACACCAGGGGGTGGGGTGAGAGAGACGGTGTCTTGTTGTCTTGAGGGGGCTTTTGTCTGCAGTGTTAATTGGGAGGTGACCTGAGCAACACAAACTGTGAGGAAATCCCTAATGAAACACTTTGCAGGCTCAAAACATGCCCAAACATACACCTTATTCTCATGTCACAGCTCCTCATCCTCAGTGGGGTGGCAATAATCTGGTCAGAAAACAGGATCCCAGGTGATTTGTTGTTCCTCCTTTATTGATCCACCTTTTTCAGTGAGTTTTATGGAGACAGCAAAATTTAACATCCACTCCACCAGCAATGCCGGCCTCCATTATTCCCACAAGCTCCACTGCACTTGCTTCCATGTCCCCACCTGGCATAAGGGATGCCCTCTTTGAACTAAATGGTGGAACTCTATCCAGTCTTCTTCCAAGGTTATAAAAAAGGCAAGCGAATAAAAGCCAGACATGCCCAGATGTGTAACAGTCAGGCTCTGTGCCCCAGGCAGCAGCAACAGCAGAGATAGCAGCAGGGGCTAGGCTGACTGCAGTGACTTCAGCAGTTGGGCTGGCAGGAGATACAGCTGCCATTCTTGCACCTTCTTCAAGTGGATGCCCAGTGCTGGTGTCCCGGTCACCCACCATGCATTTTGCTATGGGGCCTGGCCACCAAGCATTACGGATTTTTTTTACTACTCCAATATAGTATAGTAAAGGATAGTATAGGATAGTAAAAGATAGTACAGGATAGTATAGACAAAAGATCATCCTGAAACCTTAACTATACCCAGAGTCACTCTAAGGCAACATTTACTCCTATCGCTCCAACATTTGTTTGCCACCACTAGCTCTTCCAGTTGTTGTATCTTGTCTCCTAACAGATATTTATCTACCAGTGATGCTCCTACTCTGATACATCCACAGCTTTGATTCAGCCAGTCTTATGCTTAAAGTGGTACATTCTACTGTGTCTATGGACACTTCTAGGAAAGTCAATTTTTTTCAGTCTTTGCTAAATTTAGATTGTCCACAACTCTTTTCTGGCAGGGGTGCAATGCACCTTAATTTTGTGTTACAGGAGAGCATGCGTTAGGGGTCTTGGAAGGGGTGATCCCAGTGCAAGATACTGAGCAGGTTTTGGTCTTTGTCTGCTAATATTCAGTTATTCATCAATCCTTCACTTCCGCACCAGGCTGAAAAATTGATCCTCTTAACTTTCCAAACAATTCAAACTTGTTCACAGAAACCAAGTATTTTCCCGTCTTTTACTTGTATATGCCCTCACAATACTTTTTTCCATGGCAGGTAAATGGAGGAGTACTTTGCTTCACTGAACAAGGAGAGATCTGACCCCTAGCAATACGTTCTCCTGCTTGCAGAGCTAGAATCTAGTTGAACTTCAGTTGTCCACAGAGGTGAGAGGGGATAATTAATTTTTTTATTGCACTGTCTTTAAAATACAGTAAGATCACAAATGATAAACAAACCACCACAATGAAAAAGAGGTTTGCAGGTATAATTGACATACAGCATGTTCCCCTCTGGAAATGACTGAATACTTAAAGAAGCCATTCAGCACTGTTTTCTCTTTAATTTCTACGTCCTTTGGAAAGTTAGTTCTTGTAAAAACTTCTGGATCAACCACAGTAAAAAGACCACTGTTCATTTAACCAAAGAATAGGGACAGCACAGGTAATAGGAAGCGTAGGTAGTAGTAGACAACCATCAAGCCTTCTGAATCATGGTGTATGTGTGAGAGGTCACCAGAACCATGGGTACAATGCTAAGCAGAAATACGGAGGAGGGTAGTCTGCCCAGACCTTCCGTCTCCCCCATTAGACAGTATCCAAAGGCCAGACTGAGTCCAGATGTTCAGTACCTTGATGGCTGTAGTTATATGCACATCTGGGAATTGAACCTGGGTCTCCCACATGGTGGACAAGGATTCTACCACTGCAGCTTTCCTTAACCTACCTCATTACATCAACTTGTCCCAGATTTACCATCTCCAGGGATTAAGGGTATTTCAGTCTCTATGCTCATTCATACTTGAGCTGTCTGATAATGCTTTCACCAACATTATGGATTATTCCTATTTCTGATGGCACCATTTTTGTGGTACATTTGCAACTGCTTTGAAGCCATCTGCTTATTTCACATGGATCATTAAATGAAATGGCATTTAGATATACATAGATATTGTTAAGAAATATATTGAACCTTTCTGTTTTGAGGGGGGTGGGAGGGGCTTGAAGTTCCCAGAATCTGCCAGAACAGCAGTGTATAGATGTAGTTAGGTCATGCTGATTTTATATAGTTATTAAGCACAGTTACATGGACTCTCCCATGTAAAAAGCAATACATACAATAGTTTAATGTCTAAGAACAAATAATTCTAGATGGACAAATAGAAACTACTTCCTTATACAAATCCAGCTCTTACTCCAAACACTTACAGTCTTAGATCTGTGTTTTATTTTTTAACCCCTTAGATTCCTCCAAAATATTTCATGAAAGACAAATTTTCAAGTCAGAAGGTCTAAAATCGTACTTGCATTAGCATTTGCAATTATTCTTTCCTCTCAAGGACTGAAAAGCTATCATTGGGCGCATCTACACATTCATTAATGCACTTTTGCTACTGTGCATTAAATTTAGTACCTCTAATATAAGGCTCTATATAAAGGTGCATTAGGCTGCCACAATGCACAGTAGCAAAAGTGAATGCCTTTTTAGTGACACTTAATGTGCAGTAGACTAATTCTACTGTGCATTAGCATATTAGCACTGTTTTTGATGTGACACTTTAATGTGCAGTAAAATAGGCTACTGTACATTAAAGTGCATGTGTAGATGCTCCCACTAATAGTGGTAGTGCCCATATTTAAGGCATAATTACCCTCCTGGAGGTTTTTCCACTCAAAAATCCAAAGGTGTAGGAACTATGACTTTCACACAGGTACTTGCGGTTCAGATTGAGCTTGTGTAAAAGCTTTTATTTTAATCTAACAGCCTTCATGGTGTCTCTTTCATTTATCAGTTCTAAACTCTAGATGGGGCATCTTAGAAAAATTATTTTTGACAGCTTTTCTTTATCTTGTCTGAGAAAGGAGATGTGCTCCACCATAACAATAATGCGAGGGTGTTGCAAAGGGAGGGAGGGGTTAATACAGTCCTCACCTCTCATTCATTTAAAAGCTGGAACTTCACAATGCAAAGGGCTAAAAATTTTTCATATTCAATGCGTTTCTCATGAAACCATGGGAAAGGAATCTTACACTTTTAAACAGATGTGTCTCTCGCATGCAGCTACCTAATGCAGCCACAAATGGAGAAAAACAACTGTCTGGCATATACTTGTTAACACCTATGTCTTCGCACTCCAATTACTGAGCGTTCAAGGACATGGCTATGATACCCCTGGAGGGTGCTATACTATCCTTTCCTCCAGGCCCATGGTTAGCTTTCAAATTTACAGGGCTTTGAAAAGGGTTATACCTACTTATTAAAAATGAGTCTTAACAGTATCAGTACTTTATAGACACCTTCCCCAGAATGAAACATGATTCTCTGGGCATGTATTTAAACAACTCACTAAAGTTGCATATAGCATGGAAAATATTATCTCCTGTATAAGTATTACCTCAAAAGGCTGAGTACTTAAAGTGGATTGACGTACTATCGAATGAGGTACTTATCTGGCTTATGTCCAAGGATTTGTGTGCCTCACTGTCATAAATGTACCTTATTTTCATGATACATCTGTGAAGCAGGAAAGTATTCCCCCTTTTCCACAGGAGGAACTTAGGATATGACTATACCATCTTTGCACCACACTCAGGAATGTGGTCAAGATTAAGACACCACATCCATGTAATGGCATGTTTTATTTTTCCAGCACATGTATAGTTATCTCCTTCAGCACAGTGGAGACTAATGGACTTATCAAGATGAAACAAAGTCTGTGCTTTTGAGATTAACAAAAAACTAAATCAACATCTTCTCAGCCCTATCCCAGTGCTCCACCCTACTCACCATCTTCCTTATCCTTCTAGTAGCCTTACTCCTGTGACCCTCTAGTTTTGAAGACAATGTATATGCAGGCTTATCCACATGGGACTAGTTCAGGATAGGGCTAAAGGACATTATAGTAAAATAAAGCTGTAACATATCCAACACTTTTTAAATAGAGCAGACTGGACAGCCACATCAGGAATGCTGCAATATGATGAATAGAAATATGCAGAGCTACAATGAAGTCTTGATTAACTTGTCATCCTAATCGCTGCTGGAAACAGAGGAAGAAGATATTTTATTCTTAAATTTTCATCTAAGTGTCATCTTCTGCAGCCAGAGAGCATGTTTATCATTTTTTACTGAATGTGTAAGGGAGAGCATCTGTGAATGTGAATGTGAAAGTACAAAACACATGTATGACTTCTCTGTGTCAGGAAAAAAAATGAAACAGTGCAGTGGCTTTGGGATATGTAAATAATCAGAGGGTCAGTTTTTCTTGTAGGAGTTAGAGATGAACAAACTGAAGTAGAAGAAAAGCTGACTAGAACCTTTCCTCTAAACCAAATCAGAACTATGAGATTTGAAATGGTTCTATTAAGTATTTTGGTTTTGAAGGGCAGGTAGGAGGTGGAAGAGCAGAGACTGCCCTTCACCCTGCACTTCACCACTCTGCCAACACAAAGCAATAAATGGCAAAGCCTACCAGAAATTTTAAAAGCCTGGCCTAAACTGGGAAATATGACCATTCTCACAGAACTGTATATCAGAAAGACAATGTTCAAGTAGTTTCGGTGTTCTCAGACCTCATCCGGCTCTCTGATCACTACCCCTTGGTCCTCATCCATGTGGGCACTAGTGACGTGGCCAGGAGTAGTCCAGACCGTGTCATGAGAGACTACAAGGCTCTGGGGGCCAAGCTTAGGGAGACGGGAGCACAGGTGGTTTTCTCATCTGTTATTCCAGTGAGCAGATGTGGACAGCACCATCAGGCCTGCATTGGAGAGGCTTCGGAGCTGGTGTATCTGGGCAGGCTTCGGATTCTTCGACCACAACCCACACTTCCATGCCGGAGACATGCTAGAGTGGGATGGGCTACACCTCTCCCTGAAAGGTAAGCGTGTTTTCTCTTCCAGGTTAGCTGATCTCATATGGGAGGCTTTAAACTAGGTTCATCAGGGGATGGGGATGCAGAGGTGCTTTGATGTCAAGCCAGGTGACATGAGCAGGAACAACCCAGGTAAGTGACAAGGGCCCAGGCAAGCTTGGGAACAAGAGGGCAGCACAAACACCCACAGGAGGTCTCAGTTGCCTCTACACAAATGCTAGAAGTATGGGGAATAAGCAGGAGGAACTCACCCTCCTGCTAGCTAGCAAAAATCCAGACTTGGTTGGGCTTACAGAAACCTGGTGGGATTCTACCCATGACTGGGCAGTCGACATCAAGGGCTATAGGTTGTATAGATGAGATACAGTAGGGAGAAAAGGCGGGGGGTGTAGCACTCTATGTTAATGAGCAGTACACATCCTCAATGATCAGGATGGGTTCAGAAGAGGGGCAAACTGAGACGCTCTGGGTTAGAATGGAAGTGGGTCGTGAGGAAAGGGACTTGACAGTGGGCGTCTACTACAGACCACCCCACCAGAGGGATGAGCTGGACCTGGAATTTTCAGGTCAGCTCACGGAGGCTGTAAGGACAAGGGATGTGGCTGTCATGGGTGACCTAAACTACCCAGACATCTGCTGGAAGGATCAGTCAGCCAGGTCTGAATGCTCATGTAGGTTTTTAGCCTGCATACAGGACCTCCACCTAACCCAGCAGGTACATAATACCACCAGAGGAAATGCCTTGCTGGACTTGGTCCTCGCCACAGGTGATGACCTGGTGAGGGATCTGCAGGTGCTCGACTACCTAGGCATTAATGACCATCATCTGCTGGAATTTACTATCTGGTGCAGGATGGTGAAAGCAAGCAGTAAGGCAGAAGTCCTTGACTTCAGGAGGGCCGACTTCAATGAGCTAAGGAGATTAGTAAGAGAGACATAGGGGACTCAGAGCTGGATGGGAGTCCAGGATGGGTGGTTGTTCCTTAAGGAGACAATCCTCTGAGCTCAGAGTCAGTCCCGATGAGAACCAAAGGAGGCAAGAGTGCTAAAAAGCCCCCTTGGCTCAATAAAGGCATCCAGGAGGGCCTGAGGGCAAAAAAAGATGGCATACAATTAGTGGAAACAAGGGGCAATCACCAAAGAGGATTACACATCCGTTGCTCATGACTGCAGGGAGGTGGTTAGGGAGGCCAAGGCAGAGATGGAACTAGGGCTGGTGACCAGAATTAAGGATAACAAAAAGTCCTTTTTCAAATACATAGGGAGTAAGAAGAAGGCACCAGGTAACGTGGGGCCCCTACAGGACTGGCTTTGCAATCTGGTGATTGCAGCAAAGGAAAAAGCTGATCTCTTCAGTGAGTTCTTTGCCTCCATATTTCTGAGCAGGGACCAAGACAACTCCCACACTGGTTTATGGACAGGCTCAAGGGACACAACACCATGCCTAGGGTCAGGGACGACCTAGTCAGGGAACTCCTGGAGGGACTAAACATGTTTAAATCAGCATGTCTGGGTGCTCTTCATCTGAGGGTACTGAGGGAATTGGAGGAGGTCAGAACAGGGCCCCTGGCACAGCTGTCTGAGCACTCGTGGTGCTCTGGCCAGGTCCCAGAGGACTGGAAAAGGGCCAATGTGGTCACCATTTACAAGAAGGGGAGAAAGGAGGACCCAGGTAACTATAGGCCAGCTAGTCTCACCTCGGTCCTTGGGAAGACCTTTGAGAAAATTATCAAGGTACAGGTCTGCAGGGGCCCAGCATGGGAGGTAACACTCAGGGACAACCAACATGGGTTCATTGCGGGCAGATCCTGCCTAAATAACCTTGTTTCCTTTTACAACCAGGTCACAAAGTCCTTGGATGCGGGTATTGAGGTGGATGTCATCTGCCTGGACTTCAAGAAGGCCTTTGACACTGTTTCTCACCCCATTCTCATAAAAAAACTAGGCAATTGCAGCACTGATGCCTACACAGTAAGATGGGTGGCAAATTGGCTCTATGGTCACACCCAGAGAGTGGTGGTAGATAGGTCATTTTCAACCTGGAGGGATGCGGCTAGTGGAGTTCCCCAGGGCTCGGGCCTGTGCTATTCAACATCTTTATCAGTGACTTGGAGCTGGGCGTGGAAACCACATTGTCCAAATTTGCTGATGACACAAAGATGTGGAGAGAAGTGGGCACACTGGAGGGGAGGGACACAGTTCAGCTAGATCTAGACAGGTTACAGAGGTGGGCAGATGAGAATAGAATAGAATTCAACGCAGACAAGTGCAAGGTGTTGCATCTAGGGAGAAGGAACCTGCAACATACCTATAGGCTGGGGAACACCCTTCTCAACAACACAGTGGCTGAAAGAGATCTTGGAGTCATTGCTGACTCTAGGATAGACATAAGCCACCAATGCAAGGAAGCAGTCAGTAAGTCTAACCGCATCTTGTCATGCATCTACAGAAGCATCACAAGCAGATCCAGGGAGGTGATTCTTCCCCTCTATGTGGCTCTGGTCTGGCTGCAGTTGGAGTACTGCATGCAGTTCTGGGTGCCGCTCTTCAGGAGGGATGTGGCTAACCTTGAGAGGGTCCAGAGGAGGGCCACTCACATGGTCAGGGGGCAGCAGGCCAGGCCTTACGAAGATAGACTAAAGGGACAGAATCTATTCAGCCTTCACAAGAGAAGACTGAGAGGGGATCTGGTGGCCATCTCTAAACTCACCAGGGGGGACCAGCAGAAAATAGGTGAGGCTCTGTTCCCCTAGGCACCACCTGGGATAACAAGGAATAACAGCCACAAATTGATTGAAAGCAGGTTTAAGCTTGATATCAGGAGGCATTACTTTATGGTTAGGGCTGCCAGGCTCTGGAATGGGCTCCTAAGGGAGGTGGTACTCTCCCCTACCTTGGGGGTCTTCAAGAGGAGGTTGGATAGATATCTGGCTGGGGTATTATTAACCCAGCACTCATTCCTGACCAGGGCAGGGGGTCAGACGTGATGATCTGTTCAGGTCCCTTCTGACCCTAGAAACTATGAAACTATGCAACTATGCAATGGTTGCTATGCTCGTGAAATCCCAGAGAAGGGCCTGCTACAGAGGAAAGCCAAAACACCCACAGTCCATTCTAATCTAACAATGGGATAAAATTCCTTCCTGGCCCCAAATATGGTGATTGGTCTGACCCTGAGTGGAGGGGCAAGACTCTCTAGCCAGGAATATCCTGGTTTAAGTTGCAGCAGGCGCACTGGTACACCCGGTCAGATTCCCCATCTTTGGCTGCAGCCAACACCCTTTGAAAAAAACACCAAACTGATACATGTAGCAATGTATATGTTGGTGGGGGGGAATTCCCTCTGACCCCATGCATATTTGTTTGTGAAAACAGAAGAAGAGAGCAAGAAAATTACATTCTAAAGGAAAATAAAACCATGGGATTCTGGGTAAACTGAGAAAAGCTAGAGTAATGAAAGTAGTGTATCAATAAAACTCCTCCCTGCCCTTTTTTCACCTAAAATTGTTCAAGAGGCTCTAGGGCCATGTACAATACTTTGTTTGCATCTCAGTGCATTGTAAAGTAGCACCAAATAATACAAAACATCTTGCATTCATGCAACAAGATAGGCAAAACACAACTGCTGATCCTACAAATAGCTACATAAAAACCATAGTTACACCACAGTTGCACAGTTAAAAGTATGATACATTTAAGGCATTACTAAATAGCTAAACTCTTAAAATTGTGCACCAGTACTAACTGTAATATATAAATATTAATATTTACATCTTGCTATCCCTAATGTGCTGGAAGTTGGAAAACATAAAGCCCACAACCTTTCCGTTTCCCTGCCGTCATTGAGGTGTGTGTGGGGCCAGGGGTGGGGACAACAATATGCAGCAACATCTGTCATTTCCAGCTTTTACAATCTGTAGGAACTATCCTGGCTATAGCACCCAGGGACAGTGCCCTGCTCACCCTGCCCTAGTTATGCTACTGAACAATATGCTCTATTCACTGCCAAGATGGCTGCTGCTTCTCTCTGACCCCTTAAGAAAGACAGGGTGGAGTCCTATATTAACCCTCTCACAGACCTGAGGGAATCTGTCAATAGCTATTGGCTGAGCACTGTAGCTTGTGCCTAACACAGAAATTGAGCTGGTTCAGAAAAAGTGAGCTGCTGCATGAGGTCTGTAGTGATTCACATACAAAGCAAGAGAGGGGAGGGGCAGGCAGCTGCTGCAGTCAGACCCACAGCAGTTGTCTGGCATAGCCTTCCACTTGCCCTCTGTAGCTTCTGCACCCCAATCTGCCCCTTTCCCCCCACCTTCTGTCAGGTGAATCTTGGCTCCAGCGCAGGCTGGATTCTCTCCCAGGCATGGAGCACATGGAAACTCTATCCCCTACCCAGACAATCAGCAGCGCCACCACTGCTGCATGGCCCAGCAAGGGCTATATTTCCACAGGCTGTGCTCCAGGAGGGAACAGAGCCCGAGCAGTATCTGACAGTGAATGAGAAGGGGAGGCTGTATTGCCAAATCTCATGATTTTGGGCATTGTTCTTAAAGTCTATGCTTTGGGAATGTGAAAAACATAGCTATATACATATAGCTATATATATGAGCTCAGCTTTTCACTTTCCTGAAGCACAGACTCCAAGAACAGCACAAATGACACCGCTTGGAGCAATCCCAGCCAGGTCGTGAGTGGCTACAGGATTCTGGGAGCGGGTCTTAGCGGGTTGGGGGTGCAGGTGGTTTTTCCCTTGATCGTTCTGGTTACAGATTAAGGGCAGCGGAGAGAGAGACAAATCGAGGTGGTGAACAGAAGACTGCGGTGCTGGTGCCACCGTGAAGGCTTCGGCTTTTATGACCACAGTCCACTTTTTGGAGAGAGAGGCAGTGATCTGTTGGGAAGAGATGGGCTCCACCTCACTGCACTGGGGAAGAAGCTCTTCTCAGCCAGAATGGCTGACTTGCTCGACTGGGCTTTAAACTAAGCTCACTGGGGAATGGTCAGGCAACCACCAGACTAAGCTCACCAAGCATCAACCACAAAACCAGCAGATTAAGATACTCAAGGGAACCCACTCCTACCCCTGTCCAGAAACAGAGCTTCTCCATGAGTACAAGGAAGCCTAGGGCCTCCAACGGCACACTTACTTGCCTGTACACTAATGCTCAGAGTTTGGGGAATAAACAAGAGAAACTGGTCATTCTGCTAAACAAAAATGACTACAATCTCATAGGGATCACAGAGACCTGGTGGGACTCCTCCTATGACTGACCTACCGGTATAAATGGCTATACCCTGTACAGGAGAGATTGTGTTGAAAAAAGGGGTGGAGGTATAATGTGAAAGAGAGCTACATGTCCCTACCAGGTGAGACTGGCACCCAAGGAGGACAACTGGAGACCCTTTGGGTTAGAATACGAGAGGAACATAGTGAAGGGGATATAATGGTAGAAGTCTACTACAGACCTCCAAACCAGGAACAAGTGCTTGACCAAGAATTCTCCAGGGAGCTGGCCAAGGCTGTACGCTCTCAGTACATAGTCATCATGGGAGACTTCAACTACCTGGACAGCTAATGGGATGAGCACTCGGCCAAATCCGATCAGTCACAAAGCTTCCTTACATGCGTGGATGAGCTCTACCTGTCCCAAGAATTTTATGGGCCTACAAGAGGCAAGGCACTGATGGACCTGGTACTGGCCAGAGGGGATGATCTGATCAGTGACCTAAGAATCAAAGGGAAGCTGGGTGACAGTGACCATGAGTTGATCACTTTCACTATCCATTACAAAGCTGGCAAGTTGCCAGCAATGCAGTAGTCTTTGACTTTAGAAAAGCTGACTTTCATAAGCTCAGGAGGCTTGTTCTTGAGGCCCTGAGAGGCTGTGATTTCACAGGGTATTCATGATGAGTGGTTGCTCCTTAAGGAAGTGATCCTAGATCACAAAGATAGTCCATCCCCACCCATAGGAAAGGTGGCAAAAGGGCTCAACATGCCCTTGGCTCAACAGGGAACCCATGGACCTCCTATGTCTAAAAAGAGAGGCGTATAATGGAAGGCAGGAAACACCACTAAGGAGGAGTATGCACTGCACTGGTCTGCACCTGCTGGGAGTAAACTAGAAAAGCCAAGGCTGCAACTGAACTCCATCTGGCTACAAGAATCAAAGAAAATAAAAAGTCCTGCTTCAGATATGTGGGGAGTCGAAAGAAAAACAAGGGCAACATTAGACCCCTGCTAAACCAGCTGAGGCAGTTGACTACCAACACCCAGGAAAAAGCCAATCTGCTTAATGATTACTTTACATCAGTTTTTCACCAGCCCAAAGGAACCACCCTGCCGAACATGATGCAAGATGACCAGGGTGAAGATGAATATATGCCCACCATTGGTGTGGATCTTGGGAGGGAGCATCTTGAAAGGATGGCCCCCATAAATCAGCTGGTCCAGATAGGTTACACCCAAGAGTGCTAAAGGAATTGGCAGACATCATAGCACAGCCACTGGCAAGGATATTCGAAAACTTGTGGCGCTCAAATGAAATACCTGAAGATTGGAAAAGGGCCAATGCGGCACCCATCTTCAAGAAAGGGAGGAAAGAAGACCCAGGAAACTACAGGCCAATCAGTTTGACCTCAATCCCTGGGAAGATTTGGGGAAAAAATATCAAAGAAACCATTCTTGACAGGCTAACAGAAGGCAACACTCTGAGGGATAGCCAGCATGGGTTTGTTGCAGGTAGGTCTTGCTTGATCAATCTCATTTCCTTCTATGACCAAGTGATGTATCACCTGGACAAAAGGGAAGAGGTTGATGTTATATATTTGGACTTTTAAAATAGCCTTTGACCTGGTGTCCCATGACGTCCTATGAAAAAATTGGGCAACTGTGGCCTCAATTACTCCACAGTCCAATGGCTGGGAAACTGGCTTTGAGGTCGGACCCAGAAAGTGGTAGTTGACGGAACCAAATCAACACGGCACACGGTGACTAGTGGCGTCCCCCAAGGCTCCATTCTTGGACTTGCGCTATTTAACATCTTTATAAATGATCTGGACACTGGGGTCAGAAGCAGACTGGCCAAGTTCACTGATGACACCAAACTTTGGAGAAGAGTGTCCACACTTGAGGATAGGCTGGTGATCCAGGCCAACCTTGATAGGCTTGCAAGGTGAGCAGATGAAAACCTGATGGCATTCAATATGGAGAAATGCAAGGTGTTCCACCTCAGGAATAAAAACCCGCATCACACTTATAGTCTCAGCAATACTACACTCGCAAGCACCATGACCGAAAGAGACTTGGGGGTCATGATAGACCACAAGATGAATATGAGCCACCAATACGATACTGCAGCTGGCAAAGCGAACAAAACTCTGGCTTGCATCTACCAATGCATCTTGAGAAAGACCCAGGATGTCATCCTCCCACTGTACTAGGCTTTGGTGAGACTGCAGCTGAAGTACTGCATTCAGTTCTGGGCTCCACAAGTTAGGAAGGACGTGGAGAAGCTTGAAAGAGTCCAGAGGAGAGCCACGCACATGATCAGAGGGCAAGAGAACAGCCCTTATGAAGACAGGCTGCAAGCTATTGGACTCTTCAGCCTGCAGAAATGCAGGCTCAGGGGTGACTTGGTGGCAACCTTTAAGTACATAAGGGGTGTGCATCAGGATCTGGGGGAACACCTGTGCACCAGTGCATCCCAGAGGATGACAAGGTCCGGTGGTCACAAACTCCTGCAAGACCGTTTTAAGCTAAGCATAAGGAAAAACTTCTTTACTGTCTGAGCCCTGGAACAGACTCCCCCCAGAGGTGGTGCAAGCACCTACTCTGGACACTTTCAGGAAACATTTGGATGTTTATGTTGCTGAGACCCTTTGTCCCTAGCTGATTTCCTGCCCCTTGGGCAGAGGGGCTGGACCCAATGATCTTACAAGGTCCCTCCCAGCCCTAGTGTCTATGTCTTTGAGATGTATAAAACAATGCCAAAAATCATGAGAGTTGGCAATACCGGGGAGGGAATGAGACACTCTACAGGTAGTGGCAGTGGGTGGGGGGAGAGATTGAGAGGGTGGGGAGCATGAGATGGAAGAGGCAGAGACTGTAGAAAGTAGCAAGGGAGAGGCAGAGGCTATCAGAAACTGGGGGCGTCAGTGGTGGGACTGGCAGGAAAGCTGCAGGGGGAAGAAGTGGTGGGAACAAAGGGCAAAGGGGCCACCTGATTCCCCAGCCATGACCTGCTGTAGCAAGGGAGCAGAGGGGACGGGGGGAGGAGGAGAGGGCACAAATTTAAGACAACCCTCTGATTTTTAAATTCTATACCTGGAAAAATATAACAAAATTTTTATATATAGAATCTAATTATTGGGGGGTTGTTGTAAATTCAGGGTCAACTTAGATTTGAATAAATATGGTATTTACAGTGAAGAAGTAACTATCCTGCCACTGCCCTTGCAAGTTCTTGGTCCTAGCCTTGTTGTTTCCTGACACACCAGGAAGTTCCTGCTGTTTCACCCAGACTGTCTCCTGAGATGCCACACTTCCTAGATACTTGGTGTTACTCTGTTATACAGTCATCCATGACTGTTTAAAAAATCCTTTTTTTCTACCTTTTTTCTTATAAAAACCAGGCATGCATCTTATTTGGAGGCATGCAGTATGCAAAAATATATGGTATATGGATCTCTGAAAAGAAAGAAAGTATAGAATTGGTGGGATCGTTTTTAAGGGGGACATTTGGGACTGATTTCTGTTTTGAGAAGAAGAGCCAAGGGAGGGAGCAGGAGTAATATTCTATCTAGGGAAAATTATATTAATTATTGAAATATTGGAAGCACATGGGAGAACTCAGATCCTGACTTTTCTTTAAGCCAGTCTCTGAGCACAAGGCACTTACTTAATAATGCACTTTCACCAGCTACAAACGTCCGACAATAGTATAAAATGCAAAACAATATTATAAAGTGCAAAATCTCAAGCATACGGTTTTTAATTATGTGCCTATAGGAACCTGCTGCTAAAACAGAGAAATGAAAGACAAAACACCATTTGGAAGAAATAATGTTGACGCAGACACACAAACGAATAAAAACAAGGCAGTTCTGAATCGAGGCCACCATGGAGTCCTAAATACATGTCCATTGTGTTTTGATACTACAGCAGCACATATGGTCTTCCATTAGAGGGTCTCAGAGCAGTGGGCAATGTTACCATACCATATGTGCTCATTGGAACAACAGGGCTGATTTATATTAGTGAATGCGAAGGGGTTTTTCACCTTTCCTTTTTTCCCCCGTATCTTTGCTCTGTTAGTAGAAACAAAAAGAAAAAGGAATCCTTTCGCTATGCATGTTTAGTTTTTAACTTACACTAATAGTCCCAAGTAAGCAACTGGGCAAAGCAAATTAAATGTGGAAATACTAATTTAAAGCCAAGGGGAGCCTACTTTATGCTTCAAATTCAGACGTGTATCGCACCACTCCTAATCTGTTTCACAGTATAGAGCAACAAAAAGGATGATGACATGATGGAGATTTCCCTCTAAAAAACAAACAAGCAAAAATAAAGCCACACTAACTCTGAACATCTTTCAGTGAGTGAAAACAAGAAATCCATTAATATCTATCCACCACTTCCAGTATCCATTCATTCAGTATTTATCCAGGACTGCTCACAGTAAAACCCAGAAATGCTAATGATGTCATCTTTCCATTTCTTGAAAACAGGAGTTCACATCATCCAAGATTTTGTTATTGTAGGCTGCTTTTGAATATGAGAATATTCCAAATACAAGTCCAAACAAATGTTGTACCGATAATTCTAGCTTCCTGTCCTAATAAATATCACTTGCTTTAGAAAGGGATAATAAAAAAGATAAGTGGGATGAAGAGAGATGTCAATTTTTTTTTCTTTGGAAAATATAGTAAGCAAATAACATATATTCACAGCCTTCATATATGCAATCCTTACAACAGCCAAACTCCCATGGAAGTCATAGGAATTTAACCCATGTCAGAATTAAAAGATCAGAAGCCTAGTCACTATTTACAGATTACCATATTTGAATAATTAATTCAACACCCATGTGCGGCTGAAAATCTTCCTCTCAGTGCATATCTTCAAGAGCATGCACCAAATTTGTGCATCTCAGAAAGAGAGACATGCAAAAGCACATACAACAATTTACGTGTGTGTTTACACTGAGGACAGGCCAATAATTTCAGCCCTTTATAAGTAACAGGTACTGACAGAATTAATTGCATGCAGTACTGTTAAGATTACCTTCTCTTTGATGAAGCCATAATGCCCCTGTACCAGATACTATTTCAACCTGCTGTTTGAGAAAAGCAGAAAGAACATCATTTCCACTTTCATACATATATACATACATGTGTGCGTGCCTGCGTATACATGCAGGGGCACATATATGCACACTCACACATGTGTCTGTTATGCTGAGGAGTGCTGGTAGCTTCCAGGAAATATGTCTTTAACCTAAGCAGTCCAGACCTTGTTGAAGCTGATGAGCACAGTAGCTACCATTCACTGTGGCTAAATGGAAAGAGAAATTAAGCTCCTCTGAAAGGACTAAAACAATAGGAGTCATTGCCCAAAACATTGGACACAAGAAAGGCGTGAGCAAAAAACTGACTCAGGGAGAATACAAGAGGTTTCCTTTGGGACTGATTAAATTGTTGATGTGTGTGTTTGTGTCCATCAGAAAAGAAAACAGCCAGAAAAATCAGAAGAAAATCAAACGAAGACTAGTAAGATGAGAAGAAAGAGTGATTTTGGGTGAGGCAGTGGTTGGAGAAAGGCAGGCTTAAAGAACTGGGAGCAAGTTAAGCCTCTCCTGCTGTTTCCTCCTAGTATGGGCAAGGAAATAGCTTTGTAGATGCTCCTTATAAACAAACAGTGTTGCACCAAAGAAATGTCCTGCTCATATAATCAGTTTCTCCCCATAATAGAAACATCCAACCAGACGTTAGCTGGATGCATTTTGAAACTGCTGAAATGGTAACCTGTCTCTCCCTCTCAAGTCCTGGATTTCAGGAAGCACATCAGCTCTGCCTTAATTGTCATGGTGGGGCCAAGCCTGGTGGAGTGTAATAAAAGCAATGGAAATAATGGATCATGGTACTGTGACTCATTGCATGATCTAAAGGGAAACAGCATGAGCCCTCACTGTGGATATAAAATTAACTAGGATCAGCACTATACATGAATGTACCTTTCATTCAAAGATCCAAAGAATATTACACACATTACTTAATTAAGCTTCCCTGTAAGGTAGTATTAAGTCCATTCTATGGATGTGCAAGGCACAGCCAAATGTAATTCAAAAGTTAGTACTATTTAGAAAAGGACAATGTTAACCAGCTTGAAAGAAAACATAATTTTATCCTTTTCCAACTCACCCTAATCACTCCCTGCTATATTCACTCAGTAAACACAGGATTGGAAGATAAATCAATGCACCCTGGCAGTTGCCTCAGCTGCCACTGTGGTGCCTTGTGACACATAATTAGAAAACAAATGGCAGATTAGCTTAATAATATTCATTAGTATCTAATGAAACCAAGAGTGTTTCCTGTTCAAAGCATGTTTGGCTGTTAGCTGAATTTAAGCAAATTCTGCATTTCCACCCTTCAGCTATGAGAAAGTGAGAACAGGGAAAGGGAAAGAGAGCTGGTAACCCTTTCCCTCTTGGCCATGCTACATATGTTCAGCTATTGTCCCCAAATCCTCCTCACAGTCCTCAGGGAAGGAATGGTTAACAGAAACCCAATGCTTCCTTTCAGGCATTGTTGTTCTTTTTTTTTTCTTTTTTTAAATTATCCTAAGTAAGAATTTTAATGATATGCAGAAATCATAGCTGTCTTGCTGAATCGCTGTAGGACTGACCTCCCTTGACAGTTCTTAAATTATTCAGCTATCAAGGGCCTGCTAAACATTAAATTAAGCATCCTCTCTCCCCTGTCCTAAACCATTAAGTTATGCAAATGCACAGATAATGGGGCATATGACAGCTGGAGGCATTAATCAAGCAGCTCTGTCTCTGGGCTGTTGTTATGTAGAAACCGCATCTGCCAACAGACAGAGCAGACACAATTAGATCTCACTTAATGGAATGAGAAGAAACTACCTAGCTCTCTACACTCATGTTAGGTTGTAGACCTGGGAGTGAATAAGACACCTGGGAAATCTCTCTTTCTCTCTCTCTCCTGTTTCTCTCTCTCCTTTTTTTATACCTGCTCTTCCAATTGAAATGAAAAATTACCTATAATTGTTATCATTTGCAAACAAAGCCTGTCAGAAGACCCACCCGCTGTTTACAATGGATGTTTCTCTTGTTCCCTGGTAAGGTTCTTTGGGGAATTTTCTTCATTTGTTTTTTTAACTAATGCTCTGTCTTTGAGGGGGGGGGAAGCAAACAAACAGATCTCCCATTACACCATTTGAATTACTGCCTTAAAAATGAACTTGTATGCTCAGTCACACTGAAACAGCATATTGCTGAGGCAAGAGCTGATTTACCCTTCAGACATTTGTAGCTATTTCCTTCCCGTGAATGGCTAATTATTAAAGACTACAGTTTGCTAACAGACCCTTTCTCTGTCATCATGTAACACGTTTCTTCTCCCCAGTGGTACATACCAAGAGCATGATAACTTGTAGGGGTGGCCCATAAATTTCCTAAAGCAATCTAGAAGACAGCTGCATAATTTAGTTCATTTGATTTAAAGGGTGTTTTAGAAATCCTTGGTGGTAAGAGTTTGTGGGGTGACAGAAGATGAAGGGCTATTCTTAGGGTGAAGACCACACACACGAAACACCAGACTGAAGAAAAACATTTTTCCCCCACGAGAATGGATCTTACGCCTTTGGCTCCAATTTTCAGGGCCTTTATTAACCGATAAAGCATAGGAGAGAACAGTCCTATCAGAAAGCAGATGCTTCTTGCAGACTCTGTCAATGCCCCCCCCACCCCCGCTTTCATGTAAACAAATATTTGTTAAAAGTAGTCTATCAAATCCTTTAGACAAAAACTTTAACACAGCAGATGCTCCTTGGAAGGCCGGTTCAGCAACCTATGGCCCACAAAGAGACTATAACCTGTCCACCAAGATTTTATCCAGTCTATGGCATCATTTATTAGCATAGAGAACTGGCAGCATTCAAAAGGAGGGGTGATCCGCAGCGTGCGGCAGCAGCAGCAATGGAAGCAGCATTGTGCCTTAGGGCTGAGCTACATTAATTCAGCCCACTGTCGGGAAAAGGTGGCCAACAGCCGCTGTAAGGACTTGGGCTTTTAATTCCTTTTAATGCATTTAATAAAAGAGAAAAGTCAGCCTTGCCTGGTGCTGAATTACTTTTTTTGAAAATGGTATTTATTCTAGGACCTATGAAAATAGGTGTAAATTACCATAGCAAATAGTATGTATGCACCAATTTGAAACAGTTATTAC
>NW_017729024.1:96460194-96470133 GCF_001723915.1 Gavialis gangeticus
AGAGACTATAACATGTCCACCAAGATTTTATCCAGTCTATGGCATCATTTATTAGCATAGAGAACTGGCAGCATTCAAAAGGAGGGGTGATCCGCAGCGTGCGGCAGCAGCAGCAATGGAAGCAGCATTGTGCCTTAGGGCTGAGCTACATTAATTCAGCCCACTGTCGGGAAAAGGTGGCCAACAGCCGCTGTAAGGACTTGGGCTTTTAATTCCTTTTAATGCATTTAATAAAAGAGAAAAGTCAGCCTTGCCTGGTGCTGAATTACTTTTTTTGAAAATGGTATTTATTCTAGGACCTATGAAAATAGGTGTAAATTACCATAGCAAATAGTATGTATGCACCAATTTGAAACAGTTATTACAGCTTAACTTTGCTTATTGATTCACACATATCAAAAGTCTTACATGATAAGCCATACGAGGAAAGGCTGAGGGATCAGGGACTCTTCAGCCTGAGGAAAAGAAGGCTGAGAGGGGCCCTGGTAGCAGCTTACCGCAACACTAGGGGAGTACATCAAGGGCTCAGTGAGCAACTGTTCACCAGGGCTCCTGGAAGATCAAGCTCAACATTAGGAAAAACTTCACAGTCAGGGTGTCCAGACTGTGGAATAAGCTCCCTCCAGAGGTGGTACAATAGCCTACCCTGGAAATCTTCAAGAGGAGACTGGACAGTCACCTTGCTGGGGTGACCTGACCCCCCATTATCTTTCCTGGTCAGTGCAGGGGGCTGTACCAAATGATCTTCTGAGGTCCCTTCCTGTCTTATAATCTATGAATCTATAAATCAACTTGATCCCAGTTGCAGTTATCAATAGCTCTAGTTATATATATATATAAAGGCTTTCAAATAGACATTCAAAGACTCATCCCTCCCATTCTTTTCACCTTTGCAACTGATAGAGCAGATGACCTTACCCTATGTATTCCCAAATCCAACTTCTGTTGGACCAAGGAGGAAAATGAATCACAGAGCCAAAAGGCTTTCAGGAAGCGTGCAGATGTAAAAGGAAGGGGGGTTAGCTTGGTCATCTTGGAAAATCACGTTGCTACAATGCCATACAGAGAGGGACTACAAATGATAGAAAACCTCAGTGCCAAACATTAATACCTGAAATTCTGGCCATAGCTGAGGATCCAAGTAAATCCCAAAATCATGGATGAGAGAAGTATACACAGTGCTGATGTTATTTCTCTATACCATCAAGTTCATCTCCTGCTCTACTACTAGTGTTATCTGTTTTATCTTGATTATAGATCAACCAATAGAGTTCATCCTTGATTGTGGATCAACCAATAGACTTCTTCCTTGTTCCTATATTTATTAGGCACAGGGCAATTTGTTCTACCCCTCCAACAAGCCATGAGATGAAAAAGATGGAAATAGAAATCTGAGTGTTGGCAGATGCTGCAAACCTATACCATATCCTGTATATTGCCACCACCTAAGATTTCAAAACTTCAGTCAATCCAATTCCAAGTAGAGACTTAGCCATCATCTCTCAGATT
This sequence comes from Gavialis gangeticus, assembly GCF_001723915.1. Lineage (NCBI taxonomy): Eukaryota > Metazoa > Chordata > Crocodylia > Gavialidae > Gavialis > Gavialis gangeticus. The sequence goes on from NW_017729024.1 coordinate 96,461,704, forward strand.
TCCTCAATCCCATGTCACCACCATGACTAAGGACAAAGGCAACAAAAATGACATTTTGGAGCCAATATAAGAACAACCAGTGATAACAAATGAGTACAAAATCTACCAAATGAGCCACAGAATGATCTCTTAGTAAGACTGCATTTTTCCTCAGAGCTTTGTGAGAGCTGGTGAGTTCTGTTAATCTCTACAAGTGTAATACAAGTCCTTTGTAATGATAGGAGAGGTACAGAAGAAGTACTGGTTGGCCCAGGGAAAGGGCACCCAATTTCCACCCTATTGTTCATGCCAGTATTTCTAACGAAAGCCTCAGTGTGTAACTAGATATATTAATTGAGCCAGAAACCATGCAGCCAGTCCTAATGTTGTCAAGTCAGCCATGAAAACTTGGGCTGATTTAAAGGAGTTATCCATACAGAGAGTGAAATTGCACACAAAAAGTAAATGGGGCAAATGCAATATCATTATGGAAAGGAATTCAGGACAGGACTCTTTCCTGCAGCATATCAGTCCAAGTGTCAGTATTACTCCCATCTTCATTCCATCCTAACAGCTGACTTATAAGACAGACATACTCTGTAAAATTCTGTATTGCAAGATTAAAAAAAACCTAGAAGTGTAAGTCTTCTTTCAGATTATACTGAATTGACCCATCATTTTGTGCCCTCTTAGGTAATATAAGATATGAGGCATTCTTCAGCCAGGTTTTCTGCTATATATGCAAAAAACAGTGGCTTCCTAGAATATCTTCATCCTCTCTGGGCATCTCCTCCTCCTGAGATGAAGCCATCATCTGGGTTACTAACAATACTACTCTAGAGCTTCTGCTCTTCCTTAATTGTCTGGACCATGCATCCCTTAGGAGGGGAGGGGGGAGTAAATCAGTCTTTCTCTACCTATCACCATTTCCTCAGGTCACAACAACATTGTTCTACCTTCTCAAAGACACATAGTTGGTGACCAAGGAGTCACAACTCTATACTAAAACATGACTCTCCAGGACAAGGCTCAAGAAACATCTAAAACATGCAAATCTTCGTGCAGACATTTCTCCACACCACCACACTCCTATACAGCTTCTTCACAGTATGAACCTTAGAAACCTCTATTAATCCTCAGATGAAAGCCAGAGATTTGCTGCTAAAAACACTCACATAACCACTCTGAATCTTGACCTTAGAAATCTCTAAATTTTGAGCAAGCCAATTACAGGTTTCCCTCGCTTTATGCTGTACATGCGTTCCTGGAAAACAGTGCGTAACTCAAATTTGCATAAAGGGAACCCACTTTACTATGTAACAAATAGGGATACGTTCCAAGACCTTGACTGTACTGACCCCCAGACCCATTTTTACTACAGTTACAAGACAATTTTGGTACTCACCAACAGCAGGCAGTACACACAAGCACAAGGTGGCGTCAAATGTTACTATAATGGGGATAGCAACTAGAGAAACACGTCCCAGACAACGAGGAAGGAGCACAGATCCACACAGGAGACTATATTTTGGTGCACGTCACTCCCACAATGCACCACACAAAGCAGCTGACTGTGGGCTTCCACCACACCGACTGCATAAAAGTGAATTTAGCTCGCATATAATGAAATTTTGGTATAAAAAGGGTCCTCACATAAGAGTGAATTTGCACATACAGAACCTGCATAAAGCTAGGGAAACCGGTATATTTTAGCTTCACCCTGATGCTACTCCGTCTGAACTACATTAGTGATGCTGGTGCCTCTAACAATTGTGTTGTTACAGATGTATTTTCTCTTGTTCTTTTATCTGTTCTTTGGGTGTGTGAGTGTTCACATTTTTCTGCTATCTAATTCGGTATCCAAGATATCTCTTGCATTTCAAGTACTTTGCAATGGTTTTTTCTTATATCACTGTCTCTTCCAACAATATATGATCACAGTTCTGCTACGGAGATATCAATTCTTGCTAACTACTAGTTCTCTTTGTCTGCTCATAGGTGGACTGGTTGCTGGTCTACTACATGATAGATTATCATCTAGATAATCTAAATGGCATGATTTAGCATTTTTACAGAATTTGTTTTGGTATCTAAACAATTCCTTTTATCAGCCTATCACTTCATAGGTATTTTGGCAAATCACTAATACAGACATACTACTATAAATTATACCAGAATGTTGGTATATTATACAAGAAATTCTGTACATTATACCAGAATAATACCAGTTATTTAGCTCATCCTACATCTGCTTCTGTCAGATCTGAAGAAAGGCACTTGATGCATAAAAGTTTGTCCAATAGCTCTCCCGACCTATGCAGCTGGTCCAATAAAAGATATAACAAAACATCCTTGCCACCAAATTTTGCAAAGTCCTGAAATTCTGAATTATAGGAAATGCATCAGTTGTCAGTAATCAACAGCTCTGCTATTCCATAATGTATACTGTTTTTTACTTGAAATAGGTAGTTACCAATATTCTGCTTTTTAAAGTCAGTTTTGAAATCTCCAAGATCTTTCAACATTAATCTGCTAATAATACATATACCAATTTGTCCAAGTCAAATAAGTCCCTCTGTTTTTATGATCTGAGATTTCAGGATTCTTCATCAAGTTTGCTCAACTGTACTTCTCAGAAAAAGTTACATCCATGAAAGTAAGATAGCATGACTGCTATCAGAGCACTCATCACAACCTAAACAAAATAGCTCTTGCCATATTTATATCTCTGTATCAGTACTTAGGTAAAATATAAGTAGAGAGTGATGGCAAACCAACTTAGACATTTGTTTAAAATGACCTTTGCCTGTAGCTCCTCTTAGGATCCAACATATGATATTATAACTGCAGAGGCAGGGTCAAATCCTACTCTCAGCTTCACTGGTGTAATTCTTGAAATAATTCAGTTTTTGGGGGTGTCCCACAGTTTGGGCATGTAACTGACGGAGAGTTTGAACAATGATCTCAGCCTGGTATACAAACTGCATAAGGAAATACACTTATTGAATCTTGTTATCAGGACAATGAACAGAGCAATAGATTTAAAATGAAACTGAATAGCAATTCCAAGCAAAATTCATTGTAATAATAGTTCCAAGCAAGATTATTGTAAAGTGATAGTATCCAAGCAAAATTCAATATTGTAAAGATCACTTTTAAACATCTGGTAGTAGTAGTAATAGCGGTAAAATATCAATTAAAACAGAAATCATTAAAATCCAAGAAAATTAAGAGTTAAGATTGCCCTTCAACAAATAGCCAAAGATACACATTCCTATAATCACTTCAACCTTCATTCGTCCCCAGTCGAGTTGTAACAATATAGCGTTCTCAGACTGCTTCAGACAGCATGGTGATAGTGTTATTTTTACAGTCTGGCTTGAGGAAGTCTTTGTGTTCAGCAGGACTTCTTTAAGAGAAAGACGACAGTTAAGAGAGTCACACTGAAATTCTTGACTTGATTTATGGACCAGCTACCCAATTCTTGCTCACAAAAGCCTAGCCTGAAAGTTTATTTGAAATTGCTTGCTGTTGGTAAATACCAGCATAATAAAGTCCACTGCCCATGACTGGGAATATCTGTAATTTTTAACGGGTACAAAACGTAGGAAAGGTATCCTATCTTAATCTTATCTTGATACATGCCTTACATTGTTTTTATGCAGACCTCTCACTTTTAATTAATTTCATAGTGTAACATGCCTTAGAAAATATGCAGTTCTACTCTCTGGTTAATTATGAATACACAGCACTTCTGAATTTGAGGTCCTAACTCTTGTTAAAACAGCAGCTCATATGTTGGCTTTGAATTCAGTGCATATATATGCACTGTGACAGAATGTGTAAACCTGATACTTAGAAACTGTGGTATGGAAAATGATGCAACCTTTTTCACTTAAGTTTATTACAGATACTTTACAGAGAACATTTCCTGCTGTATCATTACATGTAAAAATCATTTACAAGATATTATCGCAGGTTTTCTTAGCGCTGTTAGAAGTGCTTTGTAATCTGCCCCATGTATGCTGAAAGTGTCATCATTTTGGTTCTCCAGGATTACTTTCTTTCTCATTCAAGCTGTTAGTGACTCCTAAATATAATCTGATATGATCCATAATGCTACTTTGCTTTGCCTGATTACCTTCTTTTACTACCTGTTTTGCTTCTGAGAAACTTCTTTGGATCTCTCTATATTCCATTCATTAAGTATCTGAAACATGATGCTTGTCAAGTTAAATTCCCTTTGTTGTAAAATGGTTGGCAAATGTCATCAGTTCACAGGATCCTATTTCTCTCAGTAATTAATGGGAGGCAGACTGTTATTCTTACAGGAAAATACATACTTTTTGCTAGGGGTATGTGAAGCGGGCCGTATTCAATTTAGATTTGGATTCAGCCCGATTTGGGGGACAGTGATTCGGTTCGCTGATTTGGATCACTGTCCTGATTTGATTCAGCCAAATCCGAATCTGAGGATTCGATTCTGATTCAAAGAATCAGTGATTTGGCCATAGACACAGCTTTATATGTTTTTTCTACATACCTTAAGGTACCAGGTGCAGCTCATGAACACTGAGATGGTGGGGCGGATGGAGCGTCCCACAGGAGTGCAGGAGGGTCTCCCCCATGCTCGGTGGTGAATCCAGACATGGACCAGAAGTACTTCTGCTCCACTTACAGGTCTGCCCCCACCTCCCCCCATGCCCTCCAGCTTGGCAATCAGAGATAGGGAGACCCCGGGTGTCCCCCCAGACCCAGGAGGCACCATCTGCCAAGCCATGGGGTGGGGAGGGGTCCCCCACGTGCTCCCTGGTGGACCCACTGCCAAACACGCTGGGGACCCCCCCCCCACGCACCCCCCATGGGATGCTGTATCCGCCCCACCATCTCAGTGTTCACGAGCCACCTGGTACCTTGAGGTATGTAGAAAAAACATAAATCTATGTCTATGTCCAAATTATTGAATCTCTCCAAATCTCCCTGAATCTAATTGGAGTCTTCTGATGTTGCATTTCCTGGCGTCTTCTACCTGAACTTTTTTTATTGGTGTTATAAAACTCTGTGGATGAACTCCTTTTCCTGTATATTCCTTTTTTGGCTTTCTCCAATGACCTTTTATCTAAATTCTGAAAAACACCTTGTCAGAGATCCACAGGGTAAGCTTGCCTTGATCCTTATACAGTCAGGGTATAAAAAAGTGCCAAGCCATTGCCACCCTTTACCCTTGGGAGCCAGTCATTAAAAATTCACCTGCATATATTGTTCTTCTTTGTATCTTTGAGGTTCACATGTGGACACAGTAGAGTATGGAGGGGTGCACAAGCAGGGCAACAGCCCCAGACAAAAACTTAGAACAGCTTCCCTTCAGGGAGTCCATGCTATAGCAGCAGCAGTCGGTGCCATGTTTCCACACCACTGCTGCAGTCGGAGGTGGGCAGACCACTGTGGCAGCAACAGCTGGGGCAGGTAAGACTAAAACACCCTTCCCTCTCTCTCTACCCTTGGTGGCACTGTTTGCTCCACAGGGTTTTTCCCAGGGAGCAAAACTCATTAGTTATGTATATGTGCTGACAGTTCTTAATAGTTCATTCAGACCAGACTCCCCAGCATGAGCAAGTTCCCTCTTTTCCCCTGCCCTCAAAAAGAAATTCACCTCTTCAGTCCTAGCAGGGCACAACAGAAAAAGGGACATGTAAGCAGTGTCACGTATACTTGTAAAATAATAAAGACATCCCTATGTTTTTCATACACTTCCAGTTTTAATTTCTCGACCTATCACTATTTGGTATCTGTCACGCCACTTGTCCTTTATGTTAATTTAGTTAGAAGTTTGAACATTTTCATTTCAGATTAAGGGCCTGATGGGATTTTGTTAATTCAATGGGCCAGTTCATCTGTGGAAGGCTGATCTGTGTGATTATCAATTTGCAGGATCTAACCTTTTATTTAATCTTCTCAGTTCCATTTGAAGTTGGTGCATGAATATAGTCCAGGTTCTGCAGGTTCTGTAGTTTCTACATGGAACATTTACAAATTCGTTAAACCATCCAGAGGTCATTCACTTCCCACTTTCAACTGCCTGGTTGATTTTTGTAATGCTCTAGGCAATAGCAAATTGTCAGTCACATCATTTACTTCACTCTCTTCTTCAAGACCACTTCCCTGGTTCCTGGTTTCTTTTGTCAGATTGTTTTGTTTCTTCTAATTTTAAAGGCTAGGGCTTTTTTCTCCTTTTTTTTTTTTCTACATTCTTCAGTCACAGCAAGAAACCCAAGATAATTACAGCTATCAGCACTTTTTGTGTGGTCAGAAGTTGAACTCTAAACCCTCAGGCCTCACTAAACTCCTGAGGCATGCTGAAAATCATAATAACCCATGGTTTGTTTTGTCATATTACTTAATTAATCCAGCTGCTTCAGAGTTACATTCCTCTTTTACTGGATATTAAACCAACTTGTCAATCGTAATTGTAGAGCTCTTTCCTCCCTTTTTATCTAATTCAGCCCAGTTATATTGAGTCTATCTGGTTTTTCACTAATGTCTAATGGAAATTTATTCCATAAAATGAGTTTGGACTGAAGAAGCAAAAGTAGTTTGCACCGAAGAAGCTATTTGGCTGACAGGGACTGTGAGGTATGTTCTTATAACTTGTATAAAAACTTTAATAAAGGCATTACATGTTTTACATAAGCATATTATAGTTATAATATTTGTGTGTGTCTGTGTATATAAGTAAAATAAAACTCTTGCACTCAAGATGTTGGGTATAAACTGGGATATTATGGAACCTTACTGAGTACATTTCACCTGATGGTTGAAATACACTTCCTATGAATTGATCACCAAGGGCTCCTATACACATGCAGGGAGGCTGCTCTGATGCACTGTAATTACAGACTCAATTAATCAAGCCTTGATTAATCCAGTCTCCTGGAGCATGGTAATTACTGCACTCCAGCAGACTCCAGCATCATGTGTATCAGCATCCCCGTGCTGAAAAATGGCAGCGGGGCACTTTAAACTAATTCTCGTTCAATAAGCTTTAGTTCAAAGCAGCCTGCTGCCATTTTTTTTCAGCACGGTGACACTGATACACATGATGCTCCAGGCGCTTTTAATTAGCATGGCTCTTGGAGCTGCGCTAATTAAAGCGCTACCTCCCACCTTCCCCCACCTCCTGGAGCACATCTATAAATGCCCCAAATGTTAGGCACTATGATAAAAATAGGCCTTGAATACATAATCTCTTTTCATGCACACTAAGATCAGTACTTCTTTGAATATAGTTGGAAAAATACCAGTCTTCCCCTCTTCCCTACACACACAACAATAGGCTCTTGTCAAACTCAAAAATTGAATGCATTGTCTTAAGTTTGCATATTGCCATTTTGTCACTGAACCATCTCTAACATACAGCATCATACTAAGAGAAATCAGGGGAAGTACAATAATAGAGAAAAGTAAAGAAAAGGTTGCACTTCTAAAACAAAAAGAACAGATACATGGCTTCGAAATTCCAGTCCCTTCTAAAGAGTGTACTGTTTCAGTAGTCATTTGTAGTAAGTACTTTGCCTACTGGACCTTCCAGTACCCAGTACGTACACCCTCATAATCAATTAGTGTTCGGTAGTTACCTTCAATGGGAGCAGGAGCAGGCAGCAAGTCTGAAGTCAATGGGAATCTTTCCATTTACTTTAATGAGCTCTGGATGATGCCACAGATCAACTGCTGGCTGTTACAGCCCAATATGTCTGTCCAGCTAATGGCAACGATATTATTTTTTCCAACTTATAGTAAGTTCATAAATCATAAACTTATAAAGATCATACATTCACACTTTCATCTGCTTCTGCTAAAAAGGTGTTTAGATGTTTAATATGTTTAATTTGTGTCGGTTCTCTCTCTCCAAGTTTCTGTGCCAGTAAATTTCCTTCATTCTCTCGGAAGCCTACACCTGAAAACTCCTGAATCAATACTAATGCATGTACTCTTATCCTCTTCTTTATCTCACCACAGATTTGTTTTTATGATTTTCTCACGTGTATTTAGTATTGCAGTCTCTGTGTAGAGTATTATATTTTTAAAATAATGAGATACCACTGACAGGGTTTGCATGATGGAACCATTGATATTGATGTGACAGCCTTGATGTCTCTCTGCTTATTATTATGAAGTATGTCTGTTGTGATGCAGAAAGTAGTACTCTTGATCCTTTCTTTGCTCTGTGTGATTAGTTGCTCTGCCTTAAAGCAAAATCTTGATTCACTGTGAATAGTGACAGTGATCTTGACAATCATTAGCACTGATCCTTGGTGTGAAATCCATCCACCGACCATCCACCACTAACACACGTATGAAATGCCTACTGGGAAAGAAGCAAACTTAAGCTAGACACACTATTTCAGGAGCAAACACTGTGTGTGTGTGTGTGTGTGTGTGTGTGTGTGTGTG
>NW_017729024.1:96470364-96476332 GCF_001723915.1 Gavialis gangeticus
TGTGTGTGTGTGTGTGTGTGTGTGTGTGTGTGTGTCAGAGAGAAAGAGAGAGATCTTGGTGATGTTAAAATGTAGCAGCAGTGGAAACTGCTGTTTTCATCCAAAGGTAAAATACAATTAACAAAGACATTTTCTTAATGCTTCCTACCAATAATTAACCACCTAGTGTGACTGTTTCCAGTGTTAGCAAGTAATTTATTCTGAGCCTATCCTACAATGACCAACAAGCACGCCAGTTAGCAACACTTGTGAGCATGACTTTTGTGATGTGGCATCTGGCCATTAGGAAGTCAGAAGATGCAAACCTGAAGTGGAATTGGAATAATGATCTTGAGGTGAAGGGTTCTGTGTTTCTTACCAAATCCTTCAGTCATCCAGTCCTACCCACTGTCATCAACAGTATTGATCTTAATTCTAATACCTCCACTTCTGCCTCCTAAGTCTTGGAATACGATTCATTTCCTTGGGTGTGAAAAGAGGATGAAACTCTTAAGAGACTTATGCGACTGGAATCCCCATGACTGTCTTGACAACTGCTTAAGCAACAAACAGAAAGAGCCTTAGGCTGTCCTTGCAAAGTCCTAAATATGACGAACTACACTGCACACACAATTCCTCTACAAGAAATTATAATAAATCTGTTTAGGAGTCTCATGTCTGAGGAAGACCGTCTCATCCTGACAGCACATTTCAATATCATGCCAATGCCAGTTTTTTAAAGCTATGTTTATAACAGTGTTTGTGAAAAGGCTGGAGCATTCCATTTCCAGCCCCTAAAAACATTTTCCATGGAAATTTTGCAAGCAAATAAATTGACATTTACAATAGGTTATCACCAGACAAAATTCGGCTTTCCAATCCACAACAAGAATTTCTTTCCATGTTGCAGGTCTCAAAGGCACACTGTATGCTCAGGACACACACACTGACAATAAGAAACCTTATTGTGCTGCTCTTCCATTCAGCTGCAGTAGGCCAGTGCTCCTGAGGCAATTTTAAGCTGTGTTAGGAAAACTGCTTCTTGTCTCATTGCTGTGGGGTGAGTAGCCAGGGAAATAAAGTGCTGGGAAAGCAGTGTACAGTTGTTATAATTAGAAAAGTTTCAGCAAAAATGTGATACACAGCCACAGGCTGTATCTACATCATCATTTTCTCTAAATTTCCTATTGTTTCATTGGTTTTGGTGTAGCTCTGCTGGCATTTTAATCACTGCTCTGTGTGGGTATGCTATGAGTTGACAGTGGCCCAGCTCCTGCAATCCCCAGCAGCCTGTCTCTACAAGTGCTATCCCAGTTGCACCAACTGCCCTGGAAGAGCGATATCTTTTAATAGTGCTAACTAGTGTAGTCAAGGCTACTGTGTCTGCCAATTACCCTGAGTCTGCATAAACACCCTTTCAGCAAAAAGTGATCCTAACCCCTCAGTTTCTAAAATAGGCTTAGCTTCAAAATTTATCTAAATCACACTAGATTCACTCAGCTTCTCATAAGACTCATAAATGCTGCACCTCCAGATGGAAGAATTGCAACACACACTACCTAGGGGCTTCGTGATACTTAAAACACATCACCTGATAGATTTTTTAATATATTTCCTTATATGTATAACATAACATCCTATGACCCTAACATCTATGAAACTATGTATTTAATATATTTCCTTAGACTATAAGCTGTTTGGGGCAGGGACCATGACTGTTTGTTATGTATTTTTGGGTAGTCTCAAGCACAAAGGGATCTCCTGATGCTAAAAATAGTCTTTTAATAGTTGTCTGATACCCAGTGACAAGTGAATTGGGCAACTCAGTCCAGTTCTTCATGCTCAGAGGTCTGTATCACAAATGGAACTAATTAACCCTCAAATGGAACAAATCAGCAGAGACGCCAAAGGCTGGAAGAATAAGGAGGGCAAATTTCCTCTTCAATCCCCACAGCGGCTTCTCTGAATCAGGACTGACTGACTGACTTTTGGCAGGGATAATCGCAATGCTGTTGTACTTGTTCTGTGGAGAAATGAAGCTCGGTTTCCATAGCCATCAATCTGGCAGGTTGTATGAGCCCTTCCATCATTAAAAATTGTAAAAGCACAAATGACAGCAGAGATTGTACTAATACTGTTTGATCATTGTGCATGCTCAGAAAATACAGAAAACACAACTTTAAAAAATAAATCACCATGTCTCTGTGCTGAGACTTATCATATTGTTACACACAGGTGCCCAAAATAGGTTGCATTTCAAACAAAAGAATGATATATAACCAATACATGATCAAATCTGCCCCCAGGCATTCTGGCCCCAACCTTAATGATACCAACTACTATAAGAGACTAAATTGCGCCAGTGTGATAGAACCTGACTCTCATTTGCAAAAATTTTTTCATTGTCACCCATAGGCACTGAAAGGAAGGAAAGACTATTCTTCACTCAAATTTAAGAAGGGAGTTAAGATATCACTTCACTATTGGTAAATAGCAAAAAGGAGGCTGGGGGAGAAGGGTTATCTGCTCTGCCCTGTCAAATGGCAATTAAAAAGATAATAAAATCCATGATGGAAGATTTACATTTTTATAAAAACTGTATTTCCTTCATAACAGACAAAATATATAAAGTCATATTAATTCTACAGTGGCTTTTTCTTGATGGATAGTATTGGAATAAGTAGGGTATTTCTCACAACCCTGCTTAGCTCTCTCTCACTTTAACCAAGTCTTTGTCTCCCTCTTGTGGCCATAGCTTATAGTTAACACCATATTTTTGAAAAAGAAGATCCCGAACTAAGATCTTAAGACAGTGGTTCTCAACCTTATTAGACCTAAGGCACCCTTCATTAGACTTGAGACACCCCTTGGAAAATACCAGCTTTAGTTTTCACTCATTTTTTCACTATAAAAAAAATAAGAGAGTAGCTCTTCTATTGCAAAGAACTCAGAAATACTGCAGCAGGTCAGAATATTTTTAATATTATGGATACCTGCTGAAATGTCTAGGTTTATCTTGTGAATCATGTTTGCATACCCAAAAGTGCTAACATTGTATGGCCCATGAACAGCACCCATGAAAGGATATCTAGGCATCTCAAGGTGCCACAGCACCTTGGTTGGAGAATCACTGATCTAAAGTTTGTCATTTGTTTACAGTACAAAAGGAGCGCAAAAATTTTTAATGCCATAAGCTAAATACTAGCTACACTCAAATGAATACTTCCCATATAAAATATAGCTCAGCTTGGATAAAAAAATCAGGCCAGAATGAATTGCAAACCAGACTGAACAAAATCAGTGAAGTACCTTTGTGACTGCCAGACAAAAAGATTCATCATTGATTTCACCCCCATGCTAAATTATTGCATGCAATACTTCTTGATAGCCTAAAATATTGTATTTTTCCAGAATTTATGTAACCAAGACCTCAAAAACCTCTCTTTTAGCTGCCAAACAGATAGCTGAATTTGCATGATCTCATCAAGTAATGACTTTTAAAAGCACTAAGCCCCAGAAAAAGGAAAAATGATTAATGCAAAGCATCAATATTACCAATAGCAGAATGAAATATACCCAGTTAAATCTGAAACTAATCAAATATTAAATTCAGTAATACCCTCGGTAAAGTTAGCTTTTTTCTAAGGAGAGAGCATGGAGTTAGTGGGGAGTATATATAAATTTAATGTATAACACATCCTCTGTGCAAAGCCCCCCAAAGTGTCTTTTATGGTTTTTTTATTTTTAATTTGCTCCATTATGAATGGAACCGCAAGGGCAAGAATCTCTCACTCTAAAAAAGAGCCCTCCACCCCTTCAAGTACATTTAAAGATACCTTACAACAGGAGTGAAACCAGGGGAGGATACAGGATGGGTGAGTGGGTGGCAGCTCACTCCATACAGTGTGAGCTGCCACCCACACTGTAAAGTTGCTGCAAACCCATTCCCAGACTCCTTCCCCCTCACCCCAGGACAAGCAGGCCATGCTTCAGAAGCCTCTGGGGACATTTTTAAAGTCCCTGAAGTAGGTAAGAATCCCCCCACTGCCATCGCCTTCCATGTGCCCAAGCATACCCCGTCCCCTCCCTTCCCCTTTCCTTCCCCACCTGCTGATGCTGCTCTTTCCATTCTCCCAGGAATTGGGGAAGCTTCAAAGCGGTTCTTGCCTGTTACAGCTTTGTCTGTTCCTTGGGGCCTATGCCTAGCTTCCACCGTTGGTAAGCCCCACTTTTCTTTTTCAGAAGTCTGCAACTTAAAGAAACCTTTCTCAATTTATTTAGCAAAAGTACACACTACCCAGATGGTGAGTCTTCATTTAAACAGAGCTCTGGTGTATTTCAAATGGCAACAAAGTTGAAACAAAAAACATAAAATCATCTACACCATCTGAAAACCTAAAAAGGTAGATTATCTGTCTTTCAGGGGTGTATTTCTTGACATGTCTTCCACATTTGGTATAGCCCAGGGGTGTCAAACTCACTTTGTGCCTGAGGCTGGTTCCAGACCTCAGGGATCCTCATGGACCGAACCTGGCCTGGGGTATGGTGCAGCACCAGTGGCGGCTGCAGCCTCTGTTAGGGGGGTGGTCTCCACAGTAACAGTGGGGCAAGTAGCTGCAAGCCAAGAGGATGCTTGCCATGACAGTGGCACACAAGAAACAGCAGGGCAGGTGGCCATATGGTAACTGTATCATAAAGCGTTCTTTCACCCTGCTGCCTTCTATACCATATCCACCAGGACTGCAGATTCTGCAGCAGGCCCCATCCACCATGAGCCATGACCTCAAATTCCCTGGGCCACAAAGGCTGGATGTTGAACACCCTTTTCATAGCTCCATCTACACAAATCTTCCCTGTCTCCTTGTTAATAACAAGTTGTACCTTTCCCATGCAGAAGGAAGACTTGAGGCCAAATTCCTTTGTGCTAAACAAATAGACTGGGCTAGATTCTACCTTCAGCTCTTTCTAATAAATTGATTTTATCTTAATACTAGAAAAATCCCAGACGTATATGTTAAGCATGAATCTCTCAAGGATGTGTCTGCATAGTGCTTGTAGATGTCAAATACATTTGCTCCCATTCTTTTCCTATTCTCCAGCCACCAGAGAAAGCTCAAGAGAGCCCACAACTAATTACCACTCCTGTAATTGTTTGACCTGGCTAACCAAGTTGAGACTCGAAACAAGATCTGCAAGTAAGAAAATCTAATTTTGAAAACAACTTGCCAAAAGGCTGATTTAGCAGACAAAAGTCTTCTCCAAAACAGGGATAATATCTTCTTGGTCACTCAGAAGAACAAAGTGTAATATTTAGGACTATATTCTTCAAAGTATTATGCTATGCTTTCAGCAGTTTGACTTCCCTTATAGCCAATTGGTAACTTTCTTTTCTCCCTTAGGACAGTGCACCTCTTCTGACTTGTACACAGGTCTCTGAAAATGTACCATCCTAGTTCTTAGTACAGTCTCACTGTTCCAGATAGAACCAAATATAGAGATGAAAGAACTTTGTGGGGTCTGAGGATTTGGAAACCCACCCATGTGTGGGTGCGAAATGCTGCAGCTTTCCCAAAGCAACAAACATAGTAAAAGGGGAAAGGAAGCATGCTCTATAACTGGGGCTAAACCAGTTCAAAGGCGGGCTGAAACAGATACCCTCTATGCTGATTTTTTTTTAGAATTCCTCCTCTCACCACTTCTTTCCCCTTCCTCTCACCTTGACCTTCCTCTGTTTAAGATGCAAACATAAAATCACTTTTGTTCCAGCGAAAGCTTTGAACCCATATTGTTTAAAAGGGTTGGGAATTCCATATATCTTTCATCCATAATTTAGAAATTAAAAAAGAAACACAGTGGGAACAATGGGATATTTGAAGGGAAGAGGGGTGGGGTGGGGTGGGGTGTTTTCTCTTCTGTCTCTGGTACAAGGAAGTGATTTTAATTCCCCCAGAATCCTTTCATTCTTAATAGAATATGAAGACTGGTTTGT
>NW_017729024.1:96481332-96502586 GCF_001723915.1 Gavialis gangeticus
GTGGGGTGGGGGGTTTTCTCTTCTGTCTCTGGTACAAGGAAGTGATTTTAATTCCCCCAGAATCCTTTCATTCTTAATAGAATATGAAGACTGGTTTGTATTACAACCAAAATACACAATCAGGGCAAATTCTCTTTAACCTCAATGGGGATGTTGCATGAATCAGAACAGAAGGATCTGGCCCACAAGAAAGACCAGCTTCCGTTCTACACATTTGTGAAAATGAGGTTTTTAAACAAGAACAATATTTGAGAGCTTTGTCTGCCATGAAGTGTTGCATGAACTCTGATGCAGCTAGTCAAGCCAAACTTTGAGTTATTGCAAATGGCACAGTAAAAACAGATCAGCATGTGAGCAGTAATTTCACTCTTTGTTGTTCTTTTAGCCTTTGATAGCCAGCTACTGATGGATTGAAAACATTGAAACAACCAGCCACCGTCTTCTAGACCTGTTCTTTGGACACCAACCCAGGCAACAATAAAAATCTATAAAATATCACATTTTTACAAACTAGCATTAATGATACTGCTATTATATGCTGATAATGACAAACTGAAGAAATAATTTGCAATCGGTTTTCCTTTTCTTACTCCTTTCCTAGTAAGAGAATAATTAACGTGGCTTACAGAGCCTTGTATTACCACAATGTAGTCAATCTCTACTTTAGCCAATTTCCTTGTGATCAGTGCCCATCCTCAGTATTTTCTGCCTTTATGTCTGTAGTCAGAGTGAACATTTTCTAAGACAAGACGCATCCATTCTATTTTGTTTGGAAAACTCATGGCACACAATGGCCATAACTAGACAAAGACCTCAAGCCACTGACAGAAACAATCATCCGGAAAAATTCTTGATCGTACAATTAACCTGTGGAACTCACTGACATAAGGTAACAGTAAGACAAAGTTACTGAGATACAAGCAGAGAATTGCCTGAACAAATAGAATGTCATCCTCAGTTATGGGACTGGGATAGGATAAACATATATATATACACACACCAATCAACTTTTATCCTTGAAGACATATATCAACCACTACTTATTTCAGAAATTGAAAACAGCAAATTATACGTAATGTCCTCTAAAAGGCCAAAGGAAAGTTTCTGATGGTCACATATTCCTTTACAATGCCCATAGCCACTAAACAGTCTTTTTTATGTGAAATGTTTAATTGATCTTTATTGAGCAGAACCTTTCCTTCTGCTTGTAAAAGGAATTATCATTTTTACCCTCTGGTTCAGTCAGGGGAAGTTAATAGTCCCAGTTTTCTCTTGCAGCAGAGGCAGTTAATGACCAGCAGACTATCATAAACAGGGTTTATTGTCCAAATTACAATCCAGTTTCTAATCAGCCTTCGCCATTCTCCTGCTTGAATATGTTGACTTTTCACACTCTTTTCCAGGTCACAAGGATATTTTTATTGTTACTTTTTCCGTAATTCAAAAGATGATTATATTTTCATTATTATGGCCCAAAATCTATTGTTGAAAATTATTAAGGAGACTGTGATATACTGGATTTGTTAAGCACATGCTATAGCTCCTTAGCCAGCCTATGGGTTTTCCAGTAGTGATAATATGTCAAGTGCATTGAAAACTGTGTACAGGCATACAAAAGAAGCCATGTTTCAAAATCTATGCATCTACATGTGCACCAGTATCACCCTGCTTATTGTCATATCTGAGAACTTCTTATTTGGCAGCATATGCACATTTGCAAATGTTGTAGGGCAGGGGTTGGCAACCTATGACCCACAGGACAGATCCAGCTTGCAAAGAAGATGGATGAGGCCTGAGAAGATGCAACCAGCCTGGGGTGACACAGGAACAGATGCCACAAAACCTTCCTCCACAGGCTTTCCTGCTGCCTGTGCTTACCCTTGCTATAGAAGGCTGGGTATCTTCAATGAGGGTAAAGGATGGCTTAAGCTTTCGTGGGCAACAACTACTGCCAAAGTAGGCTGTTGCCTACAAAGGCTCATGCCTCTCTGAATGACTAAATTCCCTCCTCTGTATCTTTCACACGTGTTGGTTGTAGCCATGTTGATCTAAGGACATAGGTAGACAAGGTTCTTCGGGTAAATATCTGGAAAAATTCTTCTTTGTAAGCTTTCAGATACAAATACCCTTCTTCAGGTAGAGGAAGCAGTTGTTATATGCTCATGATCCCAGGCTACCCCTGTCTTGGCAATAAGCAGGGACCTGGGTTTTCTGTCTCCCATGGAAAAACAAAAACAATGTGGATTTTCCCTTTTAACTGAGAAAAATGCAGATGTCTCATTTTAATAGAGAAACATGGATTTTACACTTTTGCAACAAGCTATCTGTAGGTTAGCAGAGTTCCAGCCTGCAAGGGGCTAGGGGGAGCAGGAGGAGAGTAGTCAGGCAGAGAGTACCATGGGCATATACCCAGCCTGGAGAACAGCTTCTATAGGTAAGTCTGACGGTGGGGGGGAGATTGAGGCCCCATAGGAAGGGAGGGAGTTGGGCAGGGCTGGGGTTGGGGTTGCTGCCGAGCTGGGCGGTATATGAAACTTGGAGCCTAGGGAAGGCTTGTCGGGGGCGGGGGGCGGGGCTGGCTTCCCACCACTGTGTGCACTCCCAGGGGGATAGGGGACACATACCCCCTCCATCTGTGCATGGGACAGGGGTGGGTGCAGGCTGCCTCCTGAAGGCTCAGGCTCTCCTCCATGCTGCTGTCCCCCAAGGGCCTTCATGGCCCAGTGGGTGAGACCCGGCGTGGCAGGACAGAACGTGACCAGGTGAGGAAGCTCGTTGCCACTGCAAGCCCTGCACCACCCTGGCAAAGCACTCCTTGCCCATCCGGCAGCAGCAGGGACGGTGGCATGGAGCTGTGCCCCTCACTGATGCTGGGTGAGCAGGGGGTGCCTTGCCAAAGCAGCACAGGGCTCACAGCAGCAAGGAGCTTCCCCACCCTGCCCTGCCATGCTGGGTCCCACCCACTGGACCACTGAGGCCCCAGGGAAGGGCAATAGGTCAGGGAGCCCAAGCCTGCATTGGGCAGCCCACACCTGCCCTGTCCCCGTGCCCCAACAGGTTCTACTCTAGCTGCGCTGCCCATAGGGCAGGAGGAGCTGGGCTCCATACTCTGCTCCCCACTCAGGACAAAGCAACCACCACCTCCTGCAGGCAGCAGCCAGGGCTTAAGTGCTGTTATGGGGGGCAGGGGGCTACAGACCTGGGTCCCTGGCCCCATGACCCTGGAAGCTGGGGGCCCCCCCTCCAGCAGGCCTGAGGGGAGCAGGGGGCTGTGGGGCAAGAGGCACCAGCAGGGCTAGCGGGCTGTAGGTAGGGAGTGAGGGGCACCAGCAGGGCCAGAAGGGGTGCTGTGGGTGGGGAGTGAGGGGTACCAACAGGGCTGGGTGGTCTCTGGTTGAAGAGTGAGGAGCCTGGACCTACGTCCTGGTGAGTAAAGGGGTCAGGGGGAGCTCTGATCTTCCATGATAAAAAACCCCAAATCAAACACCAAAATATATAGGAATTTAGAATGTATTTCATTATAGTGATTGAGGCACTGATAGGCTTCCAAATTGCTTTAACATTGTAAATATATCAATAAAACCCTGCCCTACCTTCTGCCTGACTTCAGACTAATATTGCAAACCACTTCTTCACTGTTGGGTTAATAATATTCGATAAGGCTGACAATTTGAGGATATCATTATTATGAAATCAGAAATATACATAGTTTTGATCTCTAAAGAACAAGACTTTTTATCTGTAGTGCTAAATAATGAACAAGAAGTGGCATTAAGAATACTTCCCAGGACAGGTGCCTTAAAGGAGCTTTGTGATGGATGTCCAAGGAGGTGATCCTCCTCCTCTATGCGACACTGGTCAGGCCACAGTTGGAGTACTGTGTTCTGGGAGCCGCACTTCAGGAGGGATGCGGACAGCATCGAGAGGGTCCACAGGAGGGTTACTCACATGATCGGGGCAGCAGGGCAGGCCCTACAAAGGGAGGCTATGGGACCTGAACCTGTTCAGTCTCCACAAGAGAAGGCTGAAAGGGGATCCAGTGGCTGGCTATAAACTGGCCAAGGGGGACCAGCAGACAATGGGAGAGTCCCTGTTCCCCCAAGCGCTACTGGGAGTAACAAGAAACAATGGCCATAAGTTGACTGAGAGGAGGTTCAGGCTGGACATCAGGAAGCGCTACTTCACGGTCAGGGCAGCTAGGTTCTGGAACCAACTTCCAAGGGAAGTGGTGCTCGCTCCTACCCTGGGGGTCTTCAAGGGGAGGCTAGGCAGTCACGTAGCTGGGGTCGTCTGACCCCAGCATCCTTTCCTGCCATGGCAGGGGGTCAGACTTGATGATCTGCTCAGGTCCCTTCTGACCCTACCAACTATGAAATTATGAAAAGAAATCTTTGTGTAAGTTAGCAATTTAATATGAGAGAAAGTGGTCCACAAAAAAGGGAATTAGGCTCTTAAAGGTGAATAGACTGGAAAGCTCAAATATACAGCACAAGAAGTATGAGATCCATCTTTACAATTACGTCCATGCCCAATCACACATTTCTTTAATGTATATGTAAAAAGGAGAATCTAGTCCAGATTCAGACACAGGAGCAAGAAGAGTAAATGCGAGTCTTACCAGGATAGATAAATCAGTAAGCCTACTGTATAAGCTGAACCAATAAATTACATTGTTATATATAGTCAGCAGTAATGAATGACAGAAGCAATTTCCTTACTCTCTTGGGAACTCATGCTTAAAACTTGACAGAATCTTAACCATGCACTCTAAATGCCATTATTGCCTTTATTCTTCAACAGCTTTCCAAAATGTTGCAGCAATTTCAAAACACCAGGATGTGCAGAAAATTATCTTAAATCATTAGAAGTCAGAGAAAACAGATTCTTTTCTACCAACTTTTTTTTGCTGTAGCTGTCACTCCATAAATCTTAGCACGTCAGTTCCATTAGAATTTGATGTATTCAGACCTCTTTTATTGGTGGCATTGCTAAATTTGATTCTTTTTAAATAACTGTATATTTAAAGGTAGATTTATATAGTAATGCTGAAAGCTCAGTATTTTTGCTGTATAGTACTGTACCAAATAAAAAACAAAACCCACCAGGATGTTACATGTGGACATGTTTCAAGGCTAAATTCATTACCATTTATTGCGTACTTCAAGATCCTTGGCTAGAATGTACCGTAAAAATGAGCTGGACTGGATGAGAGAGTGATGCAAGTTAATAGGACCTTGAGAAACAATTAAGTATTGTTCATTTCCAGACCTGTAATGCTTGGAGTATTACGGTACGGATTTTCTATAAAAAAAAAAATATATATATATATAACATTTTGAAGCAGCAGCAGAACTTTATTTAAGCACACTTTTAACCTGGTCCTGATTTCACTTTATTATGTTCTGTATCTCAGTTCCATCCAAGTCAAGTGCAGGGTAATGAACCTATGTGCATCCACAGCTAAGGTGGGTTTTAACACAAGTATTCACCTGCATTCATTGGCTGGTTGTTGGCTTCACAAAGTAGCTTTCATCCTCTTTGGGGCAAGGCACATTGTAAGTGTATACTTTGCCTAACACAGTGACAACTTGATCTTCAGTTAGGATTTCCAGGTGCTACTATGATCCAAGTAATATTGAAATACACCCCAGATCACTCAGCAATTTAAGAAAAAACAACACTAACACTATGCACAGTAAGCAAGTCAAGGCAGTTCTCACTTCATCATAACCTTACTATACCATAGTTGTTGCAACCAAGTACCATTATGCCACGTTGAGAGTAGACAAAAGGGTTCAGCAGTTTCCTTAGAGAGAAGTCAACAAACATCTTCTGAATAGGAATGTGAAGGCAAAGGTCGTGTCTAGTTTGTCTCCTGTAAAACACACTGATGGCCATTCTAGACAATGTAGTGCCAAAGAAATCATAGTTTAAGCCAGAGTCTTTCATTAGTAGCAGAGCAAGGAGTGCTCAGATAGGTCTCCTTGGTGTTTAAGTCTTTTTTCCTTCCTCATCAAAAACAGAACAAGCTGTCCAAATAACAACAGACACCTTAGGTTTATTATTCATTATTACATATAAAGAATCCAAATTGTGCTGGGTATTTTGAAGACAAATAAAAGATACGAGTTCTGTAGGACTCGGATCACAATATATATAGATAAAAATGCAAAATGTAAAATAAAGGGGTCAGGTCAAGGAATAGAGGGTGCAAGTAGGTTACATATAGACATCTGTGCTGTAGTGGTTGCATACACAGCTGATACTTTTTTATGAAACCCCACACAGCTGCAGGCAGCTCTACACCATTTGGACTCACCTATCCTGAAAGTCACTGCACCATCTGGAATTTGTCTCTGTAGTTTCACTTGACATCGAGGTGTTGCACCACAACAAAGAAGGAATTCTCTAACTTTCCTGGCCCTATTTGGAAAACTGAACATTAGTTCTATTTTGATCTATTTGTGAGGGAGAGAATTGGGGGAAAGAGGATTGCGAGATATATTTGGGCCAGAAGTGAAAAATAAAAAGGCTGTCATGAGTATTCTGAGGTGGGAAACCCAGTAGTAGGTGAGAAATGTGATCGTGGGGACTGCATACATTATTTATTTTCCTTAGGATCCTGTAGAAAGTAAGGGCTGCCCTGTCAGGAAGCTTAGGGGTTCCTGAGCGGTTGCCTCGATACTGAAAGCCCAGCATTGGACAATTTCTCCATAATTATGAATTAGAGCCACCATTTTTAAATGACAAAATATCTAATCAGGTTATTCTGATCCTTTGGTCTCACAATTAGCATGCAATTGATATGAACTAATAGCCATTTCTAAATTTGAAGAGCCAAAGAAATAGTAAATCCAATTTAAGTGCTCATCTCCCTAAACCTAATGTTGGTGATATGAGATGAGACATAAGCCAAAATGTGCTTTAATGGGCAATCATGCATTCTGGGTATAACTGTGTGGCCCAGAGCCAAAGACTATGTGGCTTCTGCTACCCAAGAAGTGCCTAAATGGAATCCCCTGACTTGGCTCATTGCTGTTTTAATGGTTATTTTTATAGCAAATTTTAAATCATTTTGTATCTCGCAGCACACTAAAGAAACAAAAATCCAGTGCAGCAAAAAGATCTATGGTGATCACTGAGATAAGATACCGAAACAAGGAGATATTTTCTTTGCCCAGTTCTCAGTCACATCCAAGAAAAAAACTGATCTAGGGAAAAGACACTTCCTTTCAAGAAAATTATAAATGTGATGCACCTGTGGATGTGGCAATATTAAAAACTGCATGCAGAGCTGGATATTAAGGGAGCTGTGCAGAGGCATAACTTGAAATGTTGCAGCCCTGGGCAATGAGGGGTGAAGGGAGAGGAGAGGGAAGGAGGGAGCACTTACCTCCACATGTAGGGGCTGCTGTAGTTGTGGGGGGCACAGACTCCTGGAACAGGGACTGCTGCAGCTGTGACAGTGGCACAGTCTCACTGAGGGCTGCCCCTCTGAATTAGTACTTCACACACTCCCCTCTCCCCATCCAAGTTACACTCCTGGAGCAATGGATACTGAAAGAACCCTAAATATCACACACAGTCCCTTTGCTGTCCACGGGTTTTGTTTAGTTGTGGTGGGCCATTATGCAGCCAAGATGGTGCAGCAACATGTAATACAGTATAAAGGGCTTCAGAACTCAGCCATTCCCAAAGGTAATGGCTTCTGAACTAGCCTCAGGTGATAAACAGGATCTCTTTAATAGTGAGTTAACCTACCAAGTCCCTTTCCCTTGGGTAATTAAGCAGTCTGGTCCCCACTTACAAGGACTTAGAAAGGTCTCTGGAGAAAGGGAAAATAAATATCTCCTTACTTTTAAACATAGGAAAAGAACAATCAGCTCAGTCACCTTTCACCAGTTGCTAGAGACTGAGTTACCCTTGGAGATTTAGGCATCGATAATCTAGCTTCCTCTCCTACACAGATTGCTCCCAGCTGATCAATGCCTCAGGTCAAACAGGAAAGGAAAAAACAGCCCTTTCCTTCAGGCTAGCTGCTTATATCCTTTTGAGGCAGTACCATGCCCAGCTGAAGACTGTTTCATTCCTCAATGAAATCTTTTAAGTGACAGAAGACACCTGTGAACAGTACGCTAGCCATGGAGGAATTTGTATCTATTCATCCTCCAGTATGGAGCTTCACCACAAGGTACTGATTGTAATTCCTCATTTGACTTCACAGTAAGTCTGCAGTAATTGCCCCTGTAGAAAAGTAATTAGAGGACAAACCTTGTGTATTTTTAACCATATTTAATGTCCACCAAAAAGAAGGAAAGTCTTGTGCTTAAGGAGTATACTTGGGCTTTATTCCCAGATCTACAGTACACTTTCTACAAGAAATTCAACTTTGACTCCTTCTACACATTACAAGTATTGCACAATTAACTGGTTTATTGTACAATTACCTTAAGACCACTACATGTGCAAAGTACCTATCACATGATAAAAAACTCCAGCCTGCTACAAAGTTAGACCTTGAAAATGTGTAGTAACTTTATATCTAGTTGCTATCCAGCTTTAATTTGCACATGTAGCAGGCTCTCCCCTGTGGCTGGGAGCTCCATGAGCTGACAGGGCTCCCAGCCACAGGGGTGCACCTTGCCCATTATGAAACCCCTGAGCCCTGGAGATTGCAGCAGCCATGATCTTTTGGACCCAAGGGTTTCATGCACCTCTGAGCCTGGGAGATCCTGGCTGCCATGATCCCCCAATCCCAGGTGTGCACAGGGTGCCCCCACATGGGGAGCCCTTTAACTGATGGGGTTCCCAGGTATGGGAGCTTGCTTCTTGTCAGTGCATTGGCATTAAGACATGGTGATATCTAATGCACAATCTCACCGTCTCGCCTCCTGCCATGCACATGTAGGGTGGCTATCATAGAGGACATTCTGGTTTTCTGCTACTCTATCCTCTATTGATACAAAGCCAGACACCTTTACATCCTCTATTTTTCTCTTCAAGGGAGAAAAGTAGAGGACATAAAGGCGTCCAGTTTCGTATCAATAGAGAACAGAGGACAACCAGACTGTCCTCTATGATGGTCACCCTATGCACATGTGACATGGCAGGAGCCACAATTGTGTGGATCCTGCATTAGATCCCATTGTGCCTTTACCTGCACATATAGAGGGGGACTATGCCTCAGCTTCCCGTACGTATGAGATAATAGTATCCTTACAGTAAGATAGTTCAAACCACTGGATTGGAACTTCAGCTAGGTCCACTAAGAGTTAATGTTTTTTGGCTGGTGCCACAAAGCAAGTGCCACCTCCGTCCTGAATAGCATTCCAGTCCGCTTCCCCTGTTTGATCTGTTGTTCTGCTCTCTCTTGCCTGTAAGATCCATTGCTCTGCTCTGCTTCCTGCTGGATAAGTGGCTTGTGTACTAGGCCAGCATGAAGCAGCTAGTATTTGCTTTGGATTCGGCCGATTTGGGGGACAGCTATTTGATTTGATGATTGGAATCACTGTCCTGAATCGATTCAGCTGAATCACACAGGCCCATCCCCACCCACTCTCCCAGCCCAGCAATGGCCGCCCAGCCTGCCCCAGCTCCTAGCACTTTGAAAAAAAAAAATCTCAGATTCACTGGGTGCTGTTGGGTCGGAGGCAATCCCTGCTGCCCCCCACTGCCCTACGCTGTATGGGGGAGCTCTCCATGAGCCCCCCAACCCACTGTCACAGCCCGCCCCCCCCCAATGGCTGCCCCACCTGCCACAGCTCTTGGCCCTTTAAGGAAAAAAAACCCCAAAAACTCCGAACTCACCAGTTCTTGCCTGGTAGGGGCGATTGCCACTGCCCTGTGGCAGGCTCTTCCATGAGCTGCCGCCTCTCCCCCCAGAGGCCACTACATGAGCCAGTGAGTCCTGTTTGGGGGGGGTGGGGGTTCAGTTATTGGTTGTTTTTTTCCTTAAAGGGCCAGAGCTGACCTGGGCAGGGCAGCCATGGGGGGGAGGGACTGGGGAGCAGGGGGGTTGAGGGGCTCATACAGAGCCCTCCACGCAGTGTGGGGCAGTGGGCAGCAGGGATCACCCCCACCTGGCAGCACCTAATGAGTGGGGGCTTTTTTTTAAAGCAGTGAGAGCTGGGGCAGGTGGGGCAACCATGGGGAGCGGGCTAGGGAAGCGGGCGGGGGTCAGGAGGAGCAGGCAGGGAATAGGGCCTGGCAGGCATCCCCCCATGGTCCCTTCCCCCCTCCTCCAGTCCCTCTTCCCCTGCCCCCTACTTACCAGCTCCAAGTCCAGCTCCAGCTCCTTGCTGCAGCAGGCAGGGACTGTCCAAATCATCGACGCTCTCTGAATCTTTTCCAAAGATTCAGAGAGCTTCAAATTGATTTGGACCTTTTTATTGGTCCCCTGATTTGATTTGGATTTGGAGATTCAGCCACTGAATCAGACCGAATCTCCTCCAAGTCAAATCAGCACCCAAAGCTTTGCACATCCCTAATGTGTACCACAGGTTGGCCAGCAATGCAGTAAGCTATCTAACTACAACATGTAATGGCTTAAAAACCCACTGGCTCCTGCCTAACCCTGAAGGTTATTGAAAGCATCGGGCACTTGAATTTTCAATTCCTTAAAGGTCAAAAGTCTGCCTCCATTTTTTGTGGGTCCCATTCTTTAGTGCCTACCTCTTACTGTATGTTGTATAGGGAGCCTAAGTACCCAACCCAGGGTTGTGGACTCTGTAAAAGGGAGATTGCTAAGTATTTTTGCCAACCTACCCCTCAGCATCTAGCTGTGTCACAGATTTCCTGTGAGACTCTGGACAGGTCTGGTTCCTAGTCCTAGTCTTGCCCCAGCTCCCCTTCAATTTATCTAATCTCAATAGTCCCAGCCTCCCCTGCCAACTTCCATTGCCAATGTCCCTGTTAAATAAACCCCAGCCTGATCTTGCCACACTCCAGACCCCAATTCCTACTTCTCAACTCAAGCACTCCTAGTCTTCTCTATCCCTCCAGTTCTCAGGCTGTTTTTCATTCCTCCTGCCTCCAGCTCCCAGTTCCAGTTTCTTTGTCAAAAATCATACTTACCATTCACCCCTCAAGTTTTGCAAGACTTCTTGCCCCTATCTATACTTTCCCTTCCCTCCAAGTTTTGCCCCTCCATATGCAAATAAGGGGGCTTCCCCCTCCAACCTGTCATCTGGGGGTCACTGAGAAAACCAAAGAGATAGGGTGGGTGTGGGCCCTGAGAGTGAAGGGCCTATCTTGAGCATGATAGCAGTAGACATTAAAGGAAGAGTCCAGCTTCAACCCTGAAGCCCTATGCTACAGCAGGTTCAATTCCTCTATGGGTATAGTGCAGCCCTAAGAACTGTGAGATGTTCAAACATGTTTAGTGAGGATCTAATATCAGAAATTTAATATATGAGGGCGCTAGAGCCAGTAGCAGGAACAAAGGAGGCACAAGGCCAGGGCACTGATTAGAGTGGGGGGGAATCAAGGCTAGGGAGTGCTGGAAGGGAGGCAGCTACACTGCTAGTCCAGCAGCTACAGGCTTGAGCTGTGTAGAGGGGTTGGGCAGTGATTTCAAGGAAGTTCTTGGGTCTTGGAAGCTAAGTGCTCAGGGGTGGAGCTATGGGTGAAAACAAGGAGGCGCCTCCCTTGCCACCAAGTTAGGGGTTTTATTGCTTTGCTCAGTATGGCATTCAGCAGCACCTTTTAGGGGGCAGGTAAGAGGCTCAAACCTAAGCCTGACCCAATGAAGAACGTCCTGCATTCAAAAGCTTGTCAAACTTTATCCCACCATACAGTTGGCCCAATAAATATATCACCCAGAAAAGTTCTTGCCTCTCACAAAATCCCTGGGCCATTACAGCTACAACATAACTCCAACACAGCCTAAACAATTACATTCTGGCAAAATTGAAACAGGAAATGTCAGACAACCTGAATGAAAGGTTGAATGACAACCAACTTTATCTTTAATATATTTTCCAGTATTTCTTTGTGGTAATGAGGTAAGTACTGGGCAGTTTTGTTGGTTTTTCTGTATTAAGACTGTTTAATGGTGGATATTTGCCCCACAATGAGATATAATAGTCACATTCATTGGGCAGCTTCTTACAACAGAGCTTGCTTTCTAAGTTCTCGTGCTTACAGAAGCACACACCCACTGTGGAATGAATGGGTTGTCTGTCCCCTTCATAACAACAAGAGTTTGTGTTTTCATTAAAATAACATTACAAACATGGTACTGCATTTGGTTACATGATGCACGGATTTCTCTCCCTTAGGGTCTGTGTGTGTACATTTTGTAGCTTTCTTAGCCACTGCCAGCCAACAGAGAATGAACCTAGGAATCAAAAGGCCAATAAGTTTTATTCTTGGGTACTATTCTCAGGTATGCCCTTGCCTCCCTAAATGTCTCTGGCACAGATTCTTAGTTTAGTTACACTGCTGAATTGCATCTCTAATTTTAGTATTACTTATTTGGTAATACTTCTAAAAAATACCAGTACATCATACTTCATTATTAAACAGCTCTGCAGCCCAAGAGTTGACATTACAGTGTGTTCCATATTAATTGTCCTTGAGTATGGCACAACCATGGCTAGCCAGCCAAGACTGAGTCTTTATTGAATTTTACCCCATTTACTCACCTCTGTGAATTGAATGCAATAGATAAGAGACCATTAGTAACACCAAAGCTGCTACAGAGCTTTTGGGAAAATTCTGTGCTGAACTATAAGGGAGTGAGTAATCAGACCCATTCTCTGATACAGTAACAGCAAAATGGGCCAATTACAATTTTGAATAGAAAAAGAGATTCAGGAAACAGAGCAGTTCATACCAAGATATACTTGTAGTCTGCAAGTGCATTGTCTCATGGACTTTCCAGCTTAATCACTGAAACTTTTCACTTCACCATTGTGACTGAGAATCTAGGGTTTTACCAATTGTTCCCACTCTAGAAGAGTTTGGATAGACTGAGTTCATAAATATTCAGTAGGCTGAGCCCTACATTTATCGTCTACTTTAAATAGGAACAGCACAGCTCCTCTTTGAAATAAGCAAAACCCAGCTGTGATTGTGCTCTAACTTATATAGGTGTAAACCACAACCAGCCCCAATGATTTCAATGGTGTGGCTAGTTTAAGCCATTGTAGAATAAGGTTCATCCCATCTCCTTTTTAGCCTACGTTTCTCTGAAAAGTGATAAAAGTGATAACATTAATTTTAGGGAATAATTTCAACTTTCTAAATCTGTTTTTTTTAATGGTAGCGCAACATTTTAATCTAGGACTATAATCAACACTGAATTTTGGTAGCTAAAGAAATAGTTTAAGGTAAGTCTCACCATCAAAAATGAGAGTACTTATAGCTAGAAATCTCAGGCCTTGATGAGCTAGTCATATTCAGGACAAAACCTCCCTTCACTGCAGGTTACCATGGCTGTCCTGGTTCCAAAAGCAAAAAAGCCATGAGAAGAGAAAGGGCAAGTGTTAAAAAAGCAAAAAAATCCTGCAGCTATTCATCTTAGTCATACAACTTGTATTCCACAGCCTGCCAGATGTCCCAAAGAGAGGCAACCCCAATATTATACATGAATGAAATTTGGTATTCTCTGGGGTTTATGCTTTTCATATAAATAATGCTCTGTAACTCTTTCCATTTTATTATTCTTTACATTTTCTTAAGTATCTTTCTACAGTAAGAGGAAGGGGATGCCAAATTTGTGTAGCATATAAGTAAGCTGAGGGCTAACCTGAGTGATATTACCCAGCACAACAGAAGTCTGAGAGGTGTGTATGGATTTCTGGGGATTGTTCCCAGGATTTCACTACTAGATTGGCATTTGAACCCTTTAGTTGACAGATCTCAAGAGAAAATAGCACTCATGAAGATGCCACGTGCATTTGCACTAGTTCCCCTGACCTCAAAGTTGCATAATTTCAATAGCAACTATGTACCTATGAAGTCACCTGCTAGCTCCAAACTACTGCTCACTGAACAACAATTTTCTGTCCTTGTATGGCACATGGAGCATAGTAAAACACTGGAACAAGTTACCCAAAGAGGCTGTGGAATCTCCATCCTTGGAGGTTTTTAAGACCCAGCTAGATGAAGCCTCGGCTGGGATGATCTAGTTGGGGATGGTCCTGCTCTGATCAGGTGGTTGGACTAGATGACCTCCTAAGGTCCCTTTCAACCCTGATCTGTGATGCTATGGCACTGGAAGTGCAGGTATAGCTTTGGTCTGATCCTATTCTGTAGTCTGAGGAGAGTCATCATAATACTAGGAGTCTGCAGATACTCTTCTTCCCCTATTTGTTTTTCTAGTGAATATGTCCAGAGGTAGAGGGGTCTATCCAGCCTTTAGTATTTTCTAAATGGTTATGCTGTTTTATCCTAATCTGAAATAAAAGTCATCTGACTGAAATATAAGGTTATTCTTAGTGTATAAAAGACACAACAGGGATCTTGTCATATGCTTTAGGGGCTAATACAGAATGTAATGCTTGTTGCCATTCCACATTGTTTATTCCCTGTCTGGAACATCACATTCTATGAATCTGGCTATATTATTGTCTCTATATTGGGCCATGCCCCAGTAATTTATTATTAGGCTGAATACAGAACTATGACTTTGAATGCTATTAGAAAACTTCCATATTTAAATAAATAGACTTTGTAACGTGTACTTTGCATGCACACTAAATGTCAAATCTATGCAAGTTATTTGCAGCATACTATTAACCCAAAATATAATGCAACAATAGCTGGAGAAGAGAAAAAAAAATTCTATTTAGTTTTTTCATTGCATCTGTGTAATGAAAAAACAGGTCCCATTATGCTTTGAATGTCCTCCAGTAGTTTTAATTATACCATGGTTTAGAATGGAAACTGCGTTTTTGACAACACTACCCAGACCAGTGATTCTCAAAGTGTGCACTGTGGGAGCAGTAGAAGTGTGCCATGAAATGTGGGCTAGATAGGGCCCCTGCCAGCTCTATGCAACTAGATTAGGCCCCCATTAAGCCAGCTCCATGTGACTAGATGGGGCCCCTGTGAGCAGGGATCAGGCCCTGGTCACACCAGCTCTGCATGGATGGATTGGGCCCACAGACCCAAACCAGCCTGTGTAGCCGTGAATGAAGTGTACCACTAATTTTAATCCACAAAAAAAAGTGTGCCCCAAATATGAAAAGTTTGGGAAACACCGACCCAGACTCTAACAGTAAGGGGATAGGAAGCATTAAGTGGAGAAAGATGCAGAGTATTAGCAGACCACCTCAAGCAAAATGCCTGTCTTTTAACACAAAAAAACACATGCGTTTACAGCGTACCAAAGCTTTACATGAACATCACTATTGTGATGTAAATATGATAGTGATTTACATCACTATTGAATTTGGCTCAGAGAAACCAGCCACATACCTAGAATTCTACCAAATACCTAATTCTCTTGCAAGCATTCTCTCGTTCACTAATTCTTCTCTTCCATCTCCTTTCTTCTGGCCACTAGCGGATAGATGCATTGAAGGTTTTGGAGACTGCCTCTTATTAAGTTCAGTCACATGGCACTTGTTAAATTTTAACAAGCTTTCCCTATTAAACTGTAAGGCTCTGGTTATCATAAAGTTTTAGTTTGTGATGTGATCACATTGACTTATGATTTTACATGCAAATCTGAAATACAGTTTCTCTTTTGAGTACAAGAATGGACAATTCATAGCATGGATTTCAGAATTTTAAACTCTAGGCAAAATTCATGGAATTTGTGTATTAGGTTACAAAAGACTCCCTTCACTGTAACAAATCAGCATACATATCCCAGCTGAGCTAATAAATTACTTACTTTGCATATATGCAACCTACTATAACTTTTAGCCTGATTAGTAGCCATTGCTCTCAGAGGGTGTAGAAATAGAACAACAAAAGCAGTCTGCAGAATAAACTTGATTTGTATCACCAACAGCTGTGTGGGAAAAACCACAGAGCACCTGCCTGCACTGCTGGTGTTCCTGGGGAAATTTCACTGGAGTAAAAACAGTTTATACTAGCAGAGGATTAAGCCACTATGTTTGTCTCAAGCTAGTACTAATAGTTTTTTTAATTTTATAAGAATTATGCAGTTCTTAGAAGAAATTCTAAGAAATTCACTACATTTATATGTAGCTTGGTTTTATTTTTGGTTGCTGGCATTCCCATCCTATAACTGCTCCATAAGCTAAGTGGTTTATTATTCCTATCAGCATTCACCTTCTCCTTAGGCAGAAAGGGTTTGTCACTGAGCTTTCTGGCACAGGTTGTGGGTGGTCAGCTCCTGCCTCAGGCATTTCATTCCAATGCCAAATCCATGCAAAGTGCACAACCAGTTTCTTGGCAACCTACACCCAACTCATAACTTATACCAATACTTACTTCTCTGCTGAATTTGGCCCAGAGCTGTCCACAGAAGTTGCACCTGTTTACTTCAGGTACCTTCTGCATGAGACCTGTTCCCAATGCAACTAAAACAGGAATGACAAACTGCATGGTTCTCAGGAAGCAACATTACTATCTTGGTCTCCAAATGGCAGAGTTAGTAGCAACAGCTAAGTTTTGCTCGGTTTGCAGTCTGCCTTCCAACATGTGATATGTTTAACTCAAAGATTATTAACATAAGAATACTCCCTTCTTTTAGCCTTGTTACAACCTTTTCATCATTTCTACAAAACAAGTGTGGGGCAAGCATCTTGAACAATGTCATATCTATATTTTACTCTTTAATCTTTGGACAGTGGAGGTTTTTAGAGGCTGCACTCTCACTCCCGGGGAAGGAAAAACACTTGCACTGTATGCTGTAGGGTCAGGCATGGAAAGCTAAAGTGTAACATCACTTATTCTTTCTCCAGAGGGCAGGCCATATGCTTTTGTCTTGCATGGTGGCTTCTTTGTGCAAGTGGCATAAAATAGATGGAGCAGCTACCTTGTAAAATTCTATGTTATTAATTAGCTCCTTTTTCACCCATAAGTATCAGAACAAAATCTGTTTGCCTAATGTTTCCTTACTTCCTCAGATCTTTGAAGAAGCAGTAGGACTTACAGCAGCAACTCTACAGTATGTATATAGACTACACAATTAAATGATTAAGCCCATTTATTTATTACTGGTCTAATTCAAAATCTAAATTAGGCTTCAAAGTTTGACTCCAGAACTGGTTTTCCAGATCAGAGATGGTTTCCACTTGGGGTGCTTCTAAAAAGTTGTGGTTTGTCCAATTATCGAAATGGAGTCTGATCTCAAAAGTTCACTAACTTCAAACACTTGGTCTTCAAGATAAACAGCTAATGAACACGCAGACACTCATAATAAACTGACAAGAAAATTGTATATTAAACTCTTCAGCTTTGGCAACTGCTTATCTAAAAAATATTTTTAGATAAATCAAAGGAAGAATCACATGCCAAATGTGAAATATGTGAATGTGCTGAGGCTGCACATGTGAATCTAAAGTGACTTTCTGTTGAATCTGCTAATGGCAGCACATGTATACTACTTTGTTTACAATATCTTTTTGTGCTTTGCAGTGTGACAACACTCTTCCTCGCACTTGTGGCTGGAATAATTTATTTATAAATAACCTGGGACAAACATAACATCACAATATTTGTGAACACAGATGGTGAAATTATAGTACATTTCAATTTCTAATCAGCTTAGTGCAATTTCTCCTACAATCACTGACAAAATTTCTTCAATTATCCTACAATATTTCTTCAGTTCAATTTTTTAAGATTAATTCATTTGCTAACATACCCAATTTCCCCTTTCTATGCACTGTGCACTCCAAGAGATCCAATTTTATTTCTCTGATATTTCAAATACTGAACAGCTCTTGTTTTTGTCACATCAAATACACAGTTATTCTTTAACTGCTTAAAAAAATCAATACATCTTCACATGCTACCAGCTTTTCTATACATCTTCCCGCATCTCTTTGATCAAGCTCTTCCAACCATTCAGAAGTAATCCATGGGTAATTATAACTTCTTAGCTTCTTTACCCTAAAAGGAGCCAATTTATCACAAACTGTCATGAATCCTGATTTAAAATTATCAAGAGCCCAATTACCAGCAGGAATAAGGGATACCTCTTTCCAATTAAAGTGATTGATTTCATATAAAATCAAGTAACATTTCATTTTTTAATTATGTATATTCTTATAAAATGTGAAGAGGTTTGCCCTCATTTTATTTTCCATTCTGAGAATATGATACAACAAACATTAATCATAAACCAATAAAATGCCAGACCTAATCATGCTTTCAACATAATTTGACAATATCTAATTTATCAAAGTACACTGTCCATTTTTATACTTATTCCTCGTTTAGCTGCTAACAGTTACTTGAAATTCAGACCATAATACAGCGGGTGGTAAAACCTAGATTATTTGCTGTGTCAAATGTGATTTCAAGTCTAATTTTCCTTTTCAGTTGATACTTTGTTTTGAAAATTTAAGAAAACTAATATTTTCTTAAATTTTCAAAACAAAGCATCAACTGAAAAGGAACATCGGACTTGAAATCTATTAGGCTGAAAAAGAAGATGCAGAGTTTAATCTGCAACACCGAATATAATCCTTCAAAACATCAGCTCCCTGGACTACAGTACTTGCATAAGTGAGAACATGCAGAAACAGGCTCAGAATTCTTACTTAATTCCTTGTGCATCTCAGAGGGCACATCTACACATGCATTAATGTGCTGTGGTTACTGCACATTAAGTTTAGTACCTGTAATAACAGGTAATAACTAAATGCACAGTAACCAGGACTACTGCACAGTAGCACCAATGCACGCCTTAAGAGATGCTAATGCACAGTAGACTAATTCTACTACACATTTCCAACAGTACAGCTTTTGCTGTGACATGTTAATGCACAGTAAAATTACCCTACTGCACATTTAGCTTCTTGTGTCAACGCACCCAGACACTAGCACAACTATGTCATGAAATAGCTTTGTCAGGAGCAGAGAATATCCTAATGCAACAGGGTGTCTGCAATCTAATATCAGATGCATTAGTACAAGCAATGCTGCACGTCAAGAAATGTGTCTGTCATGGTGCTGTTTTAGAATTGTGGATTTAGTCACAGATGCTTTTTGTATAACATATGGGAAGAGTCCTAGGACCTCCACAGCACTCGGTATCTAATCTAGATCCTTCCTACCATTGGCAAATATTCTCCACTTTGTTCAGTAGGTGGAATCTAAAAAACTGCTCTCAGCCAGTTGCCTCGGTGTGACAAAAACAGTGACCTGTGATTATATTAAAAAAAAGAAATTCAAGAGTTATTTTAAAATCACCTTTTACAGACATTTGTATATCATATAAAACATGAAAGATTATTACAAAATAGTCAATGACACTGTGACAGTTTGGAGGTCCTTAGGAACATTTCCCAAAAAGACATGCAGCAGAGTTCAGAAAAATCCCTAAAACTCTAATGGTCATATTCAGATCAGGTGGGCACCTCATTTCCCTTCTCAACAGCTCCATGCTTACCAGTGTCAGTCTCA
Organism: Gavialis gangeticus; assembly: GCF_001723915.1. Classification (NCBI taxonomy): domain Eukaryota; kingdom Metazoa; phylum Chordata; order Crocodylia; family Gavialidae; genus Gavialis; species Gavialis gangeticus. The sequence goes on from NW_017729024.1 coordinate 96,500,887, forward strand.
CATACCCAACCATGGAAAGCTCTAACTGACATGACAATGAATCACAGAAAATGTCGGTGCGCTGGCAGCATGTCGCTATTGAATCACAAAGGCTTCTAGAAGACCCGTGTTAAAGTTCATCCCCCAACAAACTGAAGGAAGGTTTAGGGTCATTTTCTTGTCTCAGAACACCGTACTCCAGGAGATGCCATTAAATTATTCTTAATGGAGGAAGTTATCGATGTACATTATGAAGGACAAGTTTTGACCTTTGGCATGGACCACACTGCAAAGATAGTAGGAAATACTCTCCAATCCATCCAGTCCCCCACTGCTCAACCTTCCTAATATATCCACACACTTTCAGAAATAGTCTACTAACATAGACTATTCACTGGCCAGTCAGTTATCTGCCAATTGTAACACCCTAGCCAGTCCCTGTTACCCTGGATTCTCTTAATCTCCAGAGCTTATTAGTTGTCCTTTGTGAAGGCTTATATCCAGACAGAAAGTACAGCTGTAAGCCAAGCAATAGTGCTGTATTCAGGCAAGTGGTCTGTTACAAGACAAGTACTCTGGGTGGGAGGGAAGAGAAGGGAGAAAAAAAATGAGGAAAGGATGGGTATCTGTCCCGGCACAGAAGGCTTGTTGAGCTATGCCAAGCCAGAAGAATGGAAAGTGCATGGTTACTGAAGGATCTTTGTATACAAGAGTAGTGATGATGCTGAGATTTTGGGGAAAGGAAACCTGCTGTGGAACTTGACAAGTGGTAGGGAAAAGGGTTGTTCAGTCCTTGGCTCGCAGTAATATGCATTTCCTATGATACTTATACATTCCTACTAAGGAAGGCAGCATCAATCCAAAATGACTTGAAAAAGTTACAAATGCAAAATGAGCAGGATAGGGACTGGGGACTGACACAGTATCAGACAGAATGCATTTACTTCTCATTTCTTATACTCTCATAAGAGCACTCTCTGGGTGCATCCACACATGCAAGCATGTGCGCTTGCAGCAGCTTGAATAGAAGCAGTGCAAATTTGAGCCTGGGCTTTTTGCTTCAGCACATGTGATCGGACATGCACTTTGTTGTGGAGCAAATTATGCCACTTGGGACAAAATAACCCTGCCTGACTCCTCCCAGATCTTCAGCCAGGGGGAGCTAGAGCCTGGGACCAGCACCTGCACTGTCCCCAGCAGTATAAAAAGCTGCCCTGTCCTGGCTTCAGCAGTATAAAAAGCCACCCTGGCAAGTAGCTCAGGGCTACTTGCTCTTAGGAGCTCCTGGGGCCCAACCAATTGGTACCTAGGGACACTACCCCTTGTGCCAGCTGGACTGCTGACGCAGCCCTGAGAGTTCCCTGCACCCTCTACCCACTGCAGCAGTCTGGCAGTAGGGGCTGCTGCCTGGCCGTGACCTGCTGTGCACCTGCCAGACTCAGATGGGGACTGTACAGCCTCTAGGCCAGCTGCCAGTGGACTGTGGTTGCAGGGTTGGCTTCTGTGCGGCACTACTGCCACGTGTGCCCCCTGCCCAGCCATCTGGGCAGCTATCGCCTGGAAGATGTTCCGGGTGTGGTGGCCTGCTTTGAACTGTGCATTTAAAATGGAAGCTAGGTATTTCTCATCAACCCCCTTGAGACCCGAGGATGAAGGAGACCTGAGCAAGGAAAGGGGAGTCAATGCTAGTTGGAAGGAGCATTTTGAAGACCTTCTAAATT
>NW_017729024.1:96507586-96507943 GCF_001723915.1 Gavialis gangeticus
GAGAGAGAGCAAGTGAGACAGAGGCAGCAATCAGCTGGACAAGGTTTTATTGATATATCTACAGTGTTAAAGCAAGTGTCTTATAATAAAGTGAACTGCAAATACATGTTTCATGAATACATATTTTGCTGCCCTCCACACAGGGCAATGACCCCTACACAAGGATTTTGGCCCCCCCTTCAAGGGATTCAGCCCCTACGCAAGGGGTTTGGCCCCCCAAGAGTGTTTGAACCCTCAATGGGGCCAAATGGCCCCTGCAGGGGCTACCACCCCCCTGCAAGGCCCACATGCCCCACCCCAGCCCTCAAATTGCTGCCCCACCTGGCCCCATCCCCCACCAGCTGCTGCAGCCCCAAT
>NW_017729024.1:96508456-96509281 GCF_001723915.1 Gavialis gangeticus
TGGCCGTCGGGGGTCCCTCTCCCTCCCCCAGCCCCCCCAACCCCTTACCCACCAGCACCGGAGCCCTGGTGCTGAAACACACGGCCTGGCCAGCTGCGTGTTTCAGCACCAGGGCGAGGGACCAGCCATACAGATGCTCTGGCAGCTGGAGCGTCTCCATGGAGGACCCCACTTCTGGTTGCCTCAGGGCACAGTCCCCCCGCCCCACTTTTTTAAACTTCGTTTTTTTTAAGACCCCCTAGATATCCAGGGGTTTCATTTTCTCCTCATGTTGCAAACTTGCAGTGCGGGGAACATTTTTTCATTCCCGCATGTGCCTATTGCCCCACCTCAAAGGAGTTTGAGGTGGGGCAAGAGGCATGTGTGCGCTCATTTGGACACGCCCTCTCTGTCTGAGGGGTAAAAAGTAATCCTTACAAAGCCCCAAATAATAAAACAGACTCCTAGTTCTGCATAATATTCTGTGGTAGGTCTTTATTTATTTATTTTTTGTTAATAATACACTAACAAATTGAACAAGTAAGTTGACAAGGGCTCCTGTAACAGCAGTCATAAAACTACTACTTTTAATCAGGAATCAGATTCATCCCTGGTTTGGCTTCACTGACTGCAATGAAGTTACACCAGAAAAGAAATGGTCCATCATTAGTGTTATTAAAAGCTTCAACATTGTGCTTGGCACTACAGAAGAAGCAAAGGAACACACATATAAAGAATAACAGCCTGAACAGAAAGACAGAAATCAGACACAAGAATAGGAATCCTGAAGGATGGTACTGAGTAGTCCCCATTTTTGCTTCACTAATAAGCTTTTGGCAGCATTTT
>NW_017729024.1:96519430-96522654 GCF_001723915.1 Gavialis gangeticus
AGATTCATCCCTGGTTTGGCTTCACTGACTGCAATGAAGTTACACCAGAAAAGAAATGGTCCATCATTAGTGTTATTAAAAGCTTCAACATTGTGCTTGGCACTACAGAAGAAGCAAAGGAACACACATATAAAGAATAACAGCCTGAACAGAAAGACAGAAATCAGACACAAGAATAGGAATCCTGAAGGATGGTACTGAGTAGTCCCCATTTTTGCTTCACTAATAAGCTTTTGGCAGCATTTTTATTGACATTAGTTAATGACTGTGGGTTATGCAGAAGAAATGACTTACCAAAAAGGTGTATAAAATGGTCTCTGACATTCTGGGATAGGGAAGATGTTGATGCTAAAGGAGTACATGGAATAAGGCATAAAAATTAGAGTAAGGCAATGGGGTAGAGGGGAATTGGTAGAGTGAACACATGAGAGGGGAACTAAGATGTACATCAGCTAAAGTTACGAAGCGTTGCAAATGCAAGGATGATAATACTGAAGAGATGCAGAAAGAGAGGGAAGCTAGTGGAGCAACCAAAAAAAAGGGAAAGATACAGTCCAAACAGCAGGCAAGAATGACTGTGTTAGCTTTTGGACTTGGAAGTCAGCAAGAAAAAGGCTGAAGTAGTTAGTTGTCCCACTGGGTAGAATGTAACAGTCCAGTTTTACAAGTTAACAAATTAAAGTAATGTCTGGTCTTGTGAGGAGCAGAAGGTAACTACACTCCAAAAGTAGTATATAAAAAAAATTCAATACCTAAAAAGTGGTTTAAAATATAAAATCCTTTCAAACAAAACATCTTAAAAACTGATATCGCTACAAAAGCATATGTCTTATTTTTACATCTAAAATTGACAATACAAATATAGGGCCCGATACTGCAAATACATACTACAATAATATTTACTAGATGGGGCGGCTCATAATAGGAATCAAAATGCTTGGGCATAAGCATTATATGCCAGGGTCCAAATTAAGGAATACTGACAACAGCTCCCCTGGAGATTGTTCCTGATGTATACTTGGAATGTATTTGATATACCAACCAAATGTTTTCAGTCATCATTATTTCTAGCTTCATTTGTGTGTTCATATAGTACAAAGTGCTGCTTATAGAACCAAGCCAATGACAAAAGTTTACCTACTGAAAATTAGTTAGAAAAAAGCATTAATAAAGAAATTATTTTTAACTGCAAAATATCAGTAACAAAAGATGACAAGAGATATTTTCACAGGCTGGAATTGATTGCGATTCTACTTACACATGAAACCTATCCACAGTCAATTCCATCTACAGGCTGACTGCAAATACTGTTACATGCTTTGCAAATTTAGGGTCAAATCCTGCATTGGGTGAGCATCCTGTTTCAACTGGGGAACCAGGCTGAGGCTGCTCAAATCACTGCAAGATTGGGCCCTACATTCCCATTGAGTTAGTTACAACAGATATAAGAGCAAAAACAAAGTATAACTCATTTACTAAATTTCTTGTGCATTTTCTGCAGTACCACAACATATTTTCAACCCCTTTCATTTCTAGGGGAAATTTTCAGGTGTGTAGCTTTACACTAGTTCATGATCATTCACAACTGATGCATCTGCATGAAGCTTTTCATAAACGTTGCAAGCTTCTGAACATCTTCTACTGTCACAGCATTATATAAAGAAGCACGGATTCCACCCACAGACCTGAATTGAAAAGAAAGCGCTTGTTAATTTTTGATGCATCGGTAAAGGTTTGTTTATCATACACTGCACACAGCTATTTCCTCCTCTTCACACAGCTATAGTTCACATTTATACCAACAGGAAGCAATATTCTACTCCTTGATGTAAGCATGCAGGCTCCCCTTGATGTCAAAAAGGATCTACCTATTTTAGGTACTTGCATGGCACCCATTATTGTAATATCTTCTTCACAGTCTTTGAGGTAATGAATCTCAAAATCCCCTGGTAAAGTAGGAAAAGACTCCCAGTTTTAGAGATGGGGAGCTGACACTGAGCACATCTACACAAGATATTTACAGCAGTTGCCTAATTACCTCTGCAGTAAAGTCTCAGCATCTATGCATGCGGCCATATTAGGCCACAGTAAATTAATAAATGCTGCCGTAAGTTAGTACTTGTTAACACAAGTACTATTCTATGGTGGTATTATTTAGTGCACTGCAACGCATATGTAGATGCTGACAGGGCTAGCTGGGGCATGAGGATGCTTCAGTGTGGGGACTGCCTACCAGCTAGCCCCAGACTGGAGCACCATAATGCTCCAGCTAGCCCCTCCACAGCATAATAAGATGTGTCAGAGCAGCCCTGGGCTAACAAGCTGACCCCCACTGCCCCGTGCCAGCTGGTGCTGCTCTGATCCAGCTCAACGTGCTGCAGTCCTGAACACGCATGGAAACGCAGTGCCTGGGAGCAGTAAATTCAGGCATGATGTACACTAGAATTTATTGTGTCACATTAACTGCACATGTAAATGTGCCCTCTGAATTACAGTAAGCAATCTACCCAAAGTCATACAGACTGTGGTGTTTCAGGGAACTGAACCCCAGTCTTCTATATGGAAAGCTTGTACCCTACCCCGGAAAATCCTTGAGTACCCATATCCTGTATAGCAGCAAATTGTGCCCTCAAGAGCTAATGCCTATGTCCACAACACAGTCCAAGTACCACACTGAGAAGAATTGTTCAGGACTTGGCTGGAGATAGGAATAGCAAGAAAATCCTCCCTACTCGCACAAAGTCAAGGGCAGCAGTGATGCTTCTGTCTCCTATTACAGCCTCAAGGCTGCCAGTCGAAATCCTCCCAGTTTGAAATACTGGTGGTACAACACTGGAGAACTGTTGGATCCACACGGCCATTTTATGACTGCATGGATTCTACACAAGTGACTACACAAGTTACAAACGAATCTATTATGCTTGTACTTACCGATGTCCTTTCAAAGATATCATGTTAAGTTCAATAGCTTTATCAAGGAATTTCTTTTCCAGTGCGTCATCACCCTTAACATTGCCAATGCGAAAGGGAACATTCATTCTGCTTCGGTTCCTTTTCTCCACTGGGCAACTGAAAAATTTGAAAAATGTATCTCCTTAATCTATTTCCCCCCATATGCAATTTAGAACCAGTTGCAAGATCAGACCACAAAGTTCCTAACGACCAAAATGTATAGTAATCCTTTGTTATAGTGGACACTTTATTTTGGGGGGGGGGGGGGGGTT
>NW_017729024.1:96522928-96540732 GCF_001723915.1 Gavialis gangeticus
GTTGTTTTGTTTTTTTACTATCTTCGATTTTCTAAACTAGGAAAGAGGCTGAGGCTCAGTCAACTTTAGCCAGCACATTATAATTAATCCTGGCTATGTCAAGCTTCTTCCTCTTTTTTACACTGCATGACACTTTTTACTTGGATATAGTTGGCCGCAGTTCATCCTAGATTTGACATCAACCGGTTAAACTGATATAAAAAAAAGTAACAAACTGTATATCTGGGCTAAAAAAATGTTCATTGTTAGATGTGATTGGTAATGTAACTTTAATAAAACCTAACTTACTTTTACAAATTCAGATACTGTTTTATTCTGTTTTTTTTCAAAAGGACCCTGAAACCTACAGAAATTTAGACATTTAGCATCTTAAGTTACATTCAGTGCCCCTAGGTTACTTGGCTGCTTTTGAAAAATCTTATTCTCATTTTCCACTGAAAGTCAGTGGGTGCATGTACACATTTGCTCTAGTGCACATTAGCCCATTTTAATGCACAATAAAGTGTCACAAAAAATGTGGTCTTTAGCTAATGTGCATTAAAATACGCTGATGCACATTTTTCTAGTACCTCACAATGGAGGGTATCTATGCATGTGCTCTAGGGTTGGGGGAAGGGGGCACTTTATAGAGGGTCCAAGTGCCCACAGTGTCACGTGTATTCAGGGTCACACACTTCAAAGCAGTGGCAGGACTGCTTGAACTAATAGTAGTTCAACAAGCTTTCATTCAATCACACCCCCCACCACCACTTTGAGGTGTAGGGATGCTGAATACGCAAGACACAGAGGCTGCTAGAGCATGTTAACATGCTCTGGCAGACTTGATTAAGTCTGTTCGAATGCTTCTTATTAGCATACCTCAGACAGAGGTCCAGCACATGTATAGGTGCCAGGAAGTACTAGATTTAATGTGTATTACTTAAAGTGCACTAATGAACATGCAGATGCACCCAGTGGGAACCAACTTCCTTAGCCCCCTTTGAAAATTCCAGGTACTTAAATACTGTGGGAGTAGATGTTATAAAGAATGGATGAAGTACAGTGTCATCAAAAGTAAGTGGCAATTTACTTATTAAAGTTTAAGAACTAGGCACAAGGAAATGCCCATTAAAATTAAGGTAACGTTGATTAATAGTTACAGTCCTCCCTCAAGATTAGTTAATTCTTTTACAAATATACCTCAAGAGGAGAAGATACAACTCTTTCATGGGCTGTACAACCACATGTAGGCTCAAAACAGAGTGGAAGTACCACAGCTCCAATCCTTCCCTTACTGAAAGCTGAATAGTTCAAGATAGTACCTTTAAGCAAAAATACTTTTGGTATTTGTGGAAAAGAAATGTCAATGTTAGAGCTTTCTCCAACACCTGCTGGTTATGAAAGAAGGCATGAAGCTGTAGAGTTTCCTTTATTAGTGGGTGTAGCATGTAGCAGCCTTTCAGCTCAAAGGGCCTGGCGTTGGTGGCCTTAGGGTTGTTAGGCCCTGGGCAAGACAGTCATTTGGGGCCCCTTAGAGGCTTAATTTTGATGATCTAAAAGCAACTTGGACATTTTCGATTTCAATTTCACTTTGCCCTATTCATGAAGCCACAACGAAAGTATCTTACTACAACATTGATAATACAAATATTCATTGCAATTAATATTTATTTTTATAAAGTGTGGGGCCCTGAGCGGTCACCTGGTTTGCCCTCCCCTAAGGCCGCTATTGAGCCTGGGGACAGACTGCAGGCTGATAAGGGCTAGAGCCCAACTGCAGAAAGTGAAACCTGATTACAGGTTATCTAGGAGGACTGGGCCAGCTGATCCAGATAATCAGCTGGCCCACAGAAAATTAAGAGGGCTTCTGGGAAAGAAGCCAGAGACTTCCCAGAAAGGGAAGTAACCAGAGGGGTGTGAAAGTTAGGTTTCTAGAGAGAGGAGCCTAGAACAGGCAGACAGTTGAGAGCTGAGAGCCAAGGCAGGCAGGCAGCCAGTAGCAAAGGGCTGAGAGCTTACTGGGAGCCAAGAGCCTGAGAGCCAAACAACAGAGAATCTGGAAGTGGAGAACCAAGAGGGAAGAGCTGGTGGGTCAGCACAGCAGTGCCCGAGGACCCTGCCTTGACTGCCTTTCTCCTGGGCGCTGGCCAGAGATTGTGAACGCATCAGAGAATACGTATATGGTTAGAATAAACAATGCTCATGCTAATTGATGCCTGCTGGGTGGGAGTTTTCTCTGGAGAGTACAGGCAACAAGAGGCGGTGAGCCTGTAAAAGGATACTGAAGGACTATGAGTGAGCTAGTTAACCCTGAACCTGCTACACTGGGCTACTCTGTAGATTGTCAGGTGTTAATTTGTTATAAAACAAACAAAAAAAATCTCAAAATTAAAACATTTTCAAAGTTACTGGTAGTGTTGAGGTGATGTTATAGCCACAGTGGTCCAGGAAAGTATGTTATAGCCATAGTGGTCCAGGAAAATATGGTCTGAGAAAAGGTAAAGTGGTACCAGAATGCTCCTCTACGTCCCTCCCAACTAACAGTTGGTCCAATAAAAGACACCATCCACAAAAATCCTTGCCCTTTAGATACTAATATTTTATCTGAAAAAGAATGGACACCACATTCCTTAACATCCATTCAATGTATGTTGCTAGCATATGGAAGTTGACAATTAAAATGCAAGTGAAATGCAACATTTTCTGGCAGCTTTTCCAATGCATTGAAAGGCTTGTCACATTCTTTGACCAGCAAGGCATGCCACTACCCAGGTGGTAAAAGCCTTTACCATTAGCCAGAGGCATGGTAAAAATGCTGCAACCTTAACTACAAAAGGTTTCTTTACACATTGGTAAAATGAAAAGATGTCAGTATTAGTGTAAGCTGTGATTTCATCCTTCAGATGCAACTTATTTACCATCAGTCCTATATGGCATCCCCTGCTTACACCCGGGCAGGGCCAAAGTTTTTCTATTTGTCATGAAATACTTCTCAAGGCTTGATCCTCTCACTGAAGCAAAAGGAAAAATAACTCCCAATGACTTCAGTGTAGCAGAATCAAAGCCTCAAGTCACTATCATGCTAAATGCAGAGGGTTATGTCTGTCAATAAAGTAGCTAAGCTGGCAGGGGGGAAGAGATAGTACTGAGAGACTATATCCCACGTATTAAAACTGCAACCAACTTCTATTAACTCTAATTTTGTCCCATCCTACTTATTTGGAAAGTTGACTAGATCTGAAATGTTGGAGACATTTTATGTTGGAGACAAGGGAAAATGTCTGGATAATAGTCATCAATAGATTTACTAAACCATTAGACAATTGCTCCGATTTATATCAACATTAGATTAACAATTTTTTTTGCCCCTGAGGCTAAAAAGTAGACACTAACTCCTCAATACTTTCCATAGTGTTAAATCACCCGAAGTACACATGTACTATATTTGACAAAAATAAAGCTGCTATTGAGGAAAAGTTATTAATGATTTTTATAGATGCTTTTAAGCCTAATCCTTTTCTCAGCTATTTCCATAGGAGTTTCTTGCCAGTGACAGCAGTAGTAGAATTCAACTCTATGGGTGAGCATAGGCATCTAACCTACTGGCCTCAGCATGGAAAGACTAGGAAAAATTTAACAGAATTTCTTGACCATATAAGAAGAAACTATGAGGTAATGTATGTAGCAGCTTGTTAAACAATTAGAAAATTGGTGTGGCTGACATGCTCAAATATTGTCCAATTTTTAGAAAAAAAAAGCTGATCATGCTGTTAGACCACTTTTTCCCCCAGGTACTGCATTTTAAAAATTTCAGATCAAAGCTTTGAATAGGTTTTCATAATTAATCTGTAGGGACAATGATTTAAAAACAAACAAACAAACAAACAAACAAAAAACCCACCTTCCCATTCTAATGCAACAGCTTAAGAAACTGCTAAACAAAAGCAGTTGCATGTGAAGTTTGCCCTAATTAACCCAGCACCTGATTTTAACATCTGGGAAAAAAATAGAGCAGTAACTTTAACATGTTACTGTCACCATTTTTTGAAGTTATTTCTCTGGGTGCCATATAGCAAATCTTGAAAACCAAGAAAAGGAGTTATAGTAACTTACATCTACATAGTAACTTACACATAGAATCCACTGGATTTCTCAATGATGTCATAAATCATTTGAGATTTGATTAAACTAAGTTTATCCATAGCTGCAACCCCACCATTGTTCTTTATCCATTCCAGGACCAAGCCCATGATATAGATACTGTAAAGCAAAGACAAAGGTTAAGATGTCACAGTATTAATAAAGTAGTCATACTTAAACATTTTTTTTTAACACAGTGGCAAAAAGTAATTGTTTAGGTAGCAACTGCTGTAACAGTTTAGGTGGCTGAATTGGTACAGCATTCCAGGTTCTGAGATCTTCTGAAGCAAGTAAAATGTCTGGGCCTAACTGGAATAATAGACAACTTCTAAAACCGCAAGAGTTTGCTGAATATAACCAAGTCACACAGAAGCAGATCCTGCAGTCCTCATCAAGACAGGCCTCCCACAAACTTCCTTGGACACTTTGCGTCCTTAAGGACTGCAGAATTAACAGGCCAGTAGAAATGATCGCAGAAGTGCCAAGGAGAGGCCAAGCTGGAAGAGAAAATGCTATTATACACCCTATGCAGCTGGACTGGCAAAGCTCTGCAGACAGTCTTAGAGTGTCCCTGTCAGCATTATGCCAGGAATCTAACCTTGCTTTCAAAAACAGTAAGCCTAAGTCCATGACAACATTTTTGCCTGAAAAAACTTTCATAGAAACATAGGTAAATAATAACTATTTTACATGTACTACTAATTAGATGCAAGTCCTGAGAGTCTGTTCATTTTGGATGGCTACAGACCAACTATTTCAAGGCCGGTTACTCAGTGTAAATGTAAAAATCCTCAAAGCTTTCTGCCTTTGTGCTTTTGCTACAAAACTCTGCTTGTTCTAGTTCAGGCATTTCCCACGGCTACACCACTTTACATAATAAACTGTTCACACATTTTTATGGCTCATTTCCAACAGGTTTGCTTTTATTAATCCCTCTATTACAGTTTCCAAGGGAGTGCTTAGAGAACATTACCCTACAAATCTCTCTCACGAGGGTCTAACAGGAGATTTATTTATTTATTTATTTATTTTTAACTTTTCTACCTTTAATTTCTCCTTGGATGCTAAACTCAAATCTTTAAACACTTCAGAAACATACTGTGGAACAACTGAGGTTATCGTTTGCTTTGAAGACTAAAACTTGCAACCTTTACAATAGCACAGTATAATCTTCTCCCATGCAAGATCTCTGCATAAATTAAACCCTGTTTTGAAGGTCCAATTAGGTAATGCACAGTTTTGCACTGGCCTCTTGTTACTTTTAACTCTAAGAAACACAAGCCTGCGGGACTACTTGTGAGTTAGGTTTGGAAGAGTGGATCAGAAGCAATCCAAATAATCTGGTCAAGAAGAAAAAAATCCCTTACCCTTGTTATATTCTAGACAAAAGTATAGTGTTGAAGCAGCATTAAATATAAAAGGAATATGATATTTTGCCCAGCAAGTTCACTGATAATTTTAGCACAAGAACCAAACATTAGAAAGTCAGGCTTCTTGGTGCCAAAAGGTTAAAACAATCAACATCACATTAATTGAATTCAATATTGTGCTGAAGTGGCTTAGGCAAACTCATTTAATATTTCCTGTCTATCTGCCAGCTAACCAGAACAAAGCGAGGGAAGGCTGAAGGAAAGTAAAGAAGCTTTGCCAGCTCCTTACAAAGCAGAGAAGGCATTTTAAAACCAGGCCAAATAGATCTGCCTCCTGCCAACATTGAGTCCTGTATTAAATTTTGGATTCTGAAGCATCCTTGGATGCAGGTCATTGGCATGTAGCAAAAGCTGGCCAAGTACTGGTGGGGAAGAAGGAAAAAACAGATCATTACAATGTATTTTAAATGACTGCATTTCTCATTGCCCAACTGATACTATTGACAGGAATATAGTTATAGCCAAAAGACACCTGCATTAGAAATAATTCCCATCATGGAAATGGAATTTCTCAGTGCTTTTCAACTGAGAAGTCAGCTTTTGTTTTAACCCTCACATGCAGAAGCGCCGTAGTTCAAATTCTGAGATGTGGCAGACTTTTGTTTTTTCAAATGGAAATACTTTTGCATTTGAAAAGACATGAATGGCTTGGATTTAAAACTTGGCATATACAAGCATGTTATGGAATGTGTGCTTTGGCAAGTAGGAAAACATCCGATTACGAAATAAAAGATTTATCAACAGAGGAAAAAAACAGCATTCTGCACATGCGTGATACCTTAAGTACACAAGGAGTGCAAATGTCCAGATACACATACATGATAATGACAAGGTCACCCCCGCTACCTCTGTCCTATTTCTCAGATTACATCAACAGGTATCCAGAAGCAGTGACAGTAAATGTCTGGGCCACAGTACCCCTCCCACTCCCACAGTTCTCACCGACTGAAATCAGTGAATGATCATGCGATGTAAATCAGACCTTAAAAAACAGAAACTAGTTAATATAAAAAGTCCTATTTCATTTTAGTAGCATATTCACATGTAATGCATGGAAAAGTCAAAGCTTCAGTTTCCACATAAATTATGAATTGGCTCCACTGAGCTTGTATACTAAATTAAGGAACTGTATTGTAACTCCATATACAGGAGTTACTGTGCCTTCTAACACATACAGCATGCCTTAACAATGGCCTTCTTGAATTGTGTGGAAATAGGCATAAAAGTTGTATCGACTTAAATTTTGCTTTGAATAGGAACTCTTCTCAAAACCAAAATGAAATACCATACCTTTAAAAGTAAAGTTCTCTCCTTCCAAAGTTATCTAGCAAACATAATTCTAAAGTAAAGGGGATAAGTTGTTTTTTAAAAAATGAGTTCTGAATTAGAGTACTATATTACTAAAAAAAAAAAAAAAATCACCACTTTAATGTAAGTGTTACATAAGAAATGTTCCAACTTCCACTAAATTCAAGGTAATTTTGCCACAGATGAAGCAGGATTGGTCTTGTAGCGTCTGCCTCTCATAGGTCTTCTGAATCTCCTGCTGGCAAAGCATGATTTCACAACTGTCAGCATGTTAGAGTCAGCAGCCACAAAAAAGCGAGTCAAAATTTACAAAGTTTATTCTGACTGTAATCTTGATTGATGGTGATTATTATAAAGCAAAACAATAGAGGTTTTTCTGGTTGCCAGATTAACTGTAGAGGGGGCTATCTGTTTAAATTCTGTATGAAATGCCTTGATAGAGAGGATAAGTACAATCGCCAAGATGCCACGCTTAAAACACTTAGCTATGATCTCATTTTAAAAGCTGTTACAGGAAATCGGGAAACTACAAAAAAAAAGTTTTAGGAATAACCATTTGAAAGAATAAGTCTCTGTCATCACTACTTGGGTGTGCAGAATGAAAGGGAGTTTCTAACTTAGATATTAAAAAACCTCTGGCCGTGTGTGCTGAATGGATCATTCACACACAGGTAATGTTTCTCCTCCCTTGCATGCAAGGAAGCAACTACCTTCACAGGACCATGCCAAAGTCTAAACTGCAAAGAAGGCAGTTTAGAAAAGAGAAAAAGTATTGTAAAGTAAGCCATACCTCAATCCCTCTGCCCTACAAGGAATCCACTGCACAATAAAATAATGCTGGGTTGTTAAGGGTTTTCCACAGGTCAGAAGATAGATGGAAGGGAAAGGATATCATGGGGATGCTATTGAGGCCGGAGGTCTATTAGTAGGTAATTCTGGCCTCTAGAATGTCTTAGGACCATGGCTCCTTAGGTAGGTGGGAAGGTAAGTGGAGCAAACCCTAGCCCTTAAGGAAGTTGCAGGGAACTCTATAAGAGGAACTTTGCAGAGTCCCCTGCCCCTCTGTAGTTGTTCATCCTATGAGTAACTTGGCAGTAGCTTCATCTACCAAATAAAGGGTTCTATACTTGTCCACACGACTGATTAAAGGGAAAGATTCTGTCAGTACTCTCTCTGGTAGTACTGTGAAATTCTCTGGACCAATTCATTTTCAACCAGCAGAAACTTGGGCCCTGATGTGCATATAATAAATTATAGCTCTTGAAGTATACACTTCAGATAAAGAACTTAAGACTTGATCCTGCCAGATGCCAAGCACCCTAAGTCAGTCATAGGACTGTGTCCTGTGACAACCACTCTCTCAAAGTTATCATGATTCCAGCCTATGAATGTTTGTTTCAGAAACCTTTTTCTGATAGCAGTGCATGCCAACCTAGTGGTTTGCTAGATGAAAAATATTACATTTTAGAAGGAAAAATTACCTGTAGCATGGAGGAGTGTTGTATAATGACCCATTTGTAGCTTGTACTTTGTAATCTAGTACTATGGGACATTCTTTGAGTGCAAATCCCAACAAGTCCTCTCGTACAATTACCACAGTGACTCCAGCACAGCCAACATTCTTCTGGGCACCAGCAAAAATGACACCAAACTTGAATAGGAAGAAGACCAGAAGAATTCTTAGAGGCAGCGACTTACTTGAGATTATTATTGTTATGCCATCTGTCTTTTTCCATAAAAAAATACAGACAAGTGAACCAAGTTATCTAAAAGGCACGGGAATCATTGAAAACTGTATGTTGATTTCAGGGTACACTTCAAATTCCAGGTGATTCGTATCTGCCTGCTTATCTATACTAGCAAAATATTCACTTTCATATGAGGCAGTCCACCTCAAGAACCATCATACCTCATCTACAAAGGCCCCATCCAATAGCTATCTACACACTAGTCTCATGTATCCCCATCTGTTTGCAATCCAAAGCAAATTTACTTATAGGCATTTTCAAACCATTCAAGTGGCACCATGTAATCTCTAGCTCTCTGGCTCTCAACCCTGTTAGACTCAAGGCATCCCTTGTTAGACTCAAGACTCTCCTGTCTTTCACTTTGTTTTTGACTATGGAGCAATTATTCTGTGGTAAATAACTAAGAAAGACTACAACAGGATATTTTTGACACTATGGATTCTTATTAGAAATCCCTGGGTTTATCTTTTCAATCATGTGTAGGTGTATGTACACCTAAGAATGCTAATACAGAGCAGCACCCTTAAAATGAACTTGTCACACCCTACCTGAGAATCACTGCTCTATCTGAATAAAAGGAAGCTAAAGAAAGGCAAATCTATAAAGTCCAAGTAGAAAATAAAATATCTTTCCTTTCCCTACAGTTCCCTAAAGAAGGTCATATGTTTTGGTTTTACTACATATAAAAAGAAAAAAAAAGTTCATGAGTCAGCAGCACTTCATACTTCTAAGTGCCTCTCTTGCAAAGATCTGAAAGTACTTACAGCTGTTTATTTTAGGGGAATGGGTGCATCTTTATATGTTAAATCTGTTATTTGATAAACTGTATTCATTCAATAAGTAAATGAATTAAATATTTTAAAGTACTTTAAAAGATGCTTATACATTTCTATTTTATCCCTATTTTACAGACAGGGAAACTGAGGAATAAAAATTTTAAATGACTTGATCACAGTCATAAAGCTTGCCCATGGCAGAGCCAAGAGCAGAATCCAGGGGCACTTATACACGAGCAGCAAGGCTGCTCCAATGCACTGTAATGACATAAAAATTAATCAAGTCTACTGGAGCATAGTAATTACTGTATTCCCCCCCAACTCTACTCCCAGAGCACATGTATAAATGCCCCAAGCATCCTGACACCTAGTCTCTTCCTTTAACCATTTGAAGGAAAAACTATATAAAACCTAAATATGGTTAAGAAAATACACCAGATCCAGGTACAGTTTTAGTTAAACAACCCACCGAAAAGATACAGACAGACACTCTCAAAATTACTGTAAGCGTATACAAGTTCTGATGCTGAGACTGTCTTTAGTGTGTTATAGGTACAATGGACAGTTCATTCTGAAACAAATACTAGGAAATTTCACATGTGTCTAATTCTCATTAGAGAAGATGGCACACTATGGAGTTATTAAATGTAAGCGTCTCAATCCATGTTTAGGTGCCTAAATAAAAGCAGCTTGGATTTCTGGATGCGTCAGCATGAACAACTCCTGGTGGCTTCAGTGGAAATGGAGAGTGCTCAGCATACCTGACAATCTGGCTATTAATTCAGGTGCATAATTCTAGGCATTCAAGATTGAAGCTGCTGTACTGTAATTATGCTTCAGCATGTTTGATACTCTACCTTAGAAACATCCACAGGCCTGGACAGGAAGTTTGATGACATATCACAAACCAAAACTGCCCCTTTGACATCAGGTACAAAGTCAAACTCTACACCATGGACAGTCTCATTAGCACAGTAATAGATGTAAGAGGCATCTGGGTTAAGATTCCAAGTGCTTGGGTCAGGAATTTCTGAGATAAATAAAGAAAGGATAAACAAAGGTTATCACAGACAAGTGGAATCAGCACACTAATCTTACTGGTATGCAGTTTTACTTTTGCATTAAACTTTGAAGTCCTTAAGGCTGTTTTATTACACTGGGAAGCAATTCTTCAACTAGCAACAAGACAAAGCCATCTTTCAGCTACAGCCTAGATCCACAAAATGACTTTAAGAGTCTAATGCAGGACTTGAGCCACCTAAGAACATGGGAAAAACATCAAAGCTCTGGCCTAACAGCTTAAGGACCTATGTTTTCAACAATAAAGTTCTTCAAGCACTTAAAATTCTGCTTCTTGGCATGTTCAGAAGCAACTCAATTTTGTCGGTACTGAACAGCTTGGCTTCCATCTTATGCCCCACTGAGATCTACAAACGGGCCCCCACCCATGCATGCTCTAAGCATGCCTAACACACCTACAGCAGCAATAGCAGCAGCCACTTCTCTTCCATCCCGTCTCCAGTTAGACAGCCTAATGGATCTTATCAGCAATTTTAAAATGATGGGAAGCCATGTGTTTGACTGGGTAGAATTTGGTAGCTTGACAGCAGTTTTAACACAGTGTTTCTGGAATGACTCAAAAGTGACATAATTGTTCTGCTAGAATGACTTGAAATTCTTGTTAGAAGTAACAATGGGCTAAACTTTCAGTCACATTACAGTAATCATCAAACTTACTTGTGTAACTGCCAAGTTTAGGGTGAACAATATTCACTTTGGCATACTTCTCTGCCTCCTTAGCTGCTTTTGCTGACCAAGCTCCAGTAACCACATAATCTGCACATCTTCCTTCCTTTAGTCCAATAAGGTTAAGTGGAACAGCACTGAACTGACCAGATCCACCCCCTTGGAGGAAAATGACTTTGTAGTTTCCTGGTATATTTCTGTGTAAAAGAAAGAAATAGAATGTTCTACTCCACACAAAAGTACATACTGGACTTAGGAGACTCTCCTTGTTACCAAACTCTAAAGGCAAAAAAAGTCTTAGGAGAAATATGTTTCAGTTTTAGAAAGAGACATTCCAGACAAAGATAAACCAAAAACAACTAATTTATCTCAATACTGGCCTTACTTTGTCATCAGGAGCTATATTACATATTTGTCAATACCAAATGTAAGATAGTGTGCAAAACCAGCACGATTTTCTGTCACACTAATAATAAAATACGTAATGTATGAGTACCAAATCTATTGCAAGTTACAAGCAATAAACAACCTAATGTAGACAAGCGATAATAAAATCAGTATTCATGAAAGACTAGTTTATTGTTAGCCTAACAGGAAATATTTCTTCATTTCTCAGGCTATAATTTTGATGTGAAGAACAAACTGTTTGTAAAAAGAAAAGCTATATGTAACTATTGTTGAAGTAAATCTATTTTTGGCTCAACACTGTTAAAAGCATTAGAAGAAGTTAAACTGGAAGAGGCAAGAGTTTTAGAAACTTGCAAGTGTGTCTAGTTTGTCTATGCAGTTTACCAAAGACAAACCAGATTTCTGCATACACAAGTAA
This sequence comes from Gavialis gangeticus, assembly GCF_001723915.1. NCBI lineage: Eukaryota > Metazoa > Chordata > Crocodylia > Gavialidae > Gavialis > Gavialis gangeticus. The sequence goes on from NW_017729024.1 coordinate 96,534,882, forward strand.
CCAACTGGGTACAGAGTGTTTGTTCATGAGATCGTTAGATCTTTGAAAAGCAAAACTGTAAGGAACCTCAAGAGGTCATCTGGTCTAGCCCCCCTGGCTCAAGGTAGGATCATCCCTGACTGAAACATCCCAGTCAAGCATCTATCTAACCTGCTCTTGAAAACATCCAAGGATGGAGATTTCACAACCTCTCTAGGTAGCTTGTTCTAATGCTTAACTACTAATAGTGAAGTTCTTCACGAAAATTTCAAGTTACTTTTCCAATGCATAGGTATTTATATGCACAATTTGTAAAGCCAGGACCTTAGAAAAAAGTATTTTGTTTACTGATTGATATAAAAAATGCACAATAACCCCCATACACTATGCAAATGAATTTATTGTAATGTTCAGAACAATATACAACGTTATAAGTAGGCCAAAACTTCTCGACTGTCTTCAGGAGATGCACACAAATTTTATCCCAGCAAACCTCTAAATGCAGAGGAACCAATGACGCTGGACAGATCATCATCTTGTCAGATGCATTAGGAACATCCAGCTTGCTCCAAAACACCAAAAACAATCAGTTGCATTGCTTTTGACTCTTAACACCAAATCTCTTCAAGACCTGAAGATCTGTAAGAATCTCTAATAGTGTCTCCATGAAGAGCTCTCTGCTCTGGCCACAAACGAAGGTGACATTGAGGAACCTCTGGAAGGAGTCTAAAGCCACTGTCCATATGGCCTGTGCAGAATCCATTGACTATACCACCCATAAACACCATGACTAGCAATGCCGAGATCCAAGCCCCCCTCCACCAGAAGAGAAGGACTCATCCTACTTGGCAAGATGACACCTCGTCTCAGGAAATGAAGGATATCAATTCCTCAAAGCCAAAGAGCAAAGGAGGATCTGAGATATAAAAAAAAAATCAGAGATGGCAAGATAAAGCCAAGGAGATCCAGCTCTACACAGACAAACATGACATGTATAGCTATTTCCAGGCAACAAAAGCTGTCTACAGTCCAACTTCCTGTGGTCCTACTTACCTACAATTGCAGGACAGCTTGACACTCCTCAAAGACAATGACTCTATCCAAGCTGGAAAGAGCACTTTGAGGCACTCCTGAACAGTTGAGTCTACTGTGGTGGATATCACCTTTGAGCCCATCCCCCAACACCCTGAAAAAGGACCCTCATCAACCTTCCTACCCTAGAAGTCTGGCATATCATCAAGGAAACCAAGAACAAGGCTACTGGATGAGATGTCATACCTGCTGACATCTATGAAGTTGGTGGCAAGGAACTGGCAGAGACTCCATGAATTTATTCCAATGAAGAGATTCCTGGGGACCTGAGGAATGCCAACATCATGACTATCTTCAAGAAAGGAAACAAGTATGTGTGTGGGAAATATCTGGGTACTACACTCCTTTTCACAGCAGGGAAAATCCTTGCCCACATCCTCCTGAACTGTCTTCTACCTTTTGCTGAGGAAGTCCTGCTGGAATCTCAGTGAGGTTTCAGACAACTGTATGGGGCAATTGACTTAATCTGTTTCCTGCCAGGTCCAAAAAAACTTTGGGGAACATCAGGGTCTGTATATAGCCTTCATTGACCTTACTAAGGCCTTTGATTCTATCAGTCATGAAGCCTTGTAGAAAGCACTGGCCAGATTTGGATGTCCTGAAAAGTACATCAAGGTCCTGAGGCTCCTCCACAACCAGATGACTGTGACAGGTCTACGTAGCAGATCAAGACAGATCCATTTGTCATCTGAACTGGGGTCAAGCAATGATGTGACATTGCCCCAACTCTGTTCTCCAGCTTTCTGACAGTTGTCCTAATTCTGATTAAGGACCACCTTCCTTCTGCACTTGACATTGAGTACCAAACGGATGGAGAGCTCTTCAATCTGGGTAATCTTTGTTCCAAGACCAAACTACTCAAAACAACCTTCAAAATGCCACACGAACCTTGCATGCACACTGAGAAAATGCTCCAGATTGCACTGGATCTTTTTGGAGAAGTCCACCGAACTTTGGGCCTCTCTCTCAACATTGAGAAAACTAATTAATCTACCAACCTGCTCCAGACAACAAATGTGACCCTTCTCTCCAGACCACCATTGAGGGAAAGGCCCTGGAGGTAATCAAGCACTTCCCTACCTCAGTGGCCACTTCTCTAAGAGTGTGAACATTGATGAGCTCCAGCACAGGATCTGGTGTGCAAGTGCCTCCTTAGGAAATTGCTTCAGCGTGTCTTTATTCATCATGATCTTTGAAAAAACACCAAAATCCAGGTCTACAAAGCAGTCATTATCCCCACTCTCCTCTATGGATATGAAACAGATAGCATCACCTTTCCAGGCTCTTGAGATGATATCACCAATGATGCTTCCAGAAAATCCTTCACATCAAATGGGAAGATCATCACACAAATGCCAGCACCATTGCCAAAACCAACGTTAACAGTGAGTCTGTGATCCTCAAGCGCCAACTTTGCTGGACCAGACATTGTGTGGATGCTCGACTCGACTCCCAGTTTAGTTGTGGCATAAGATCTCACAGTGGCCAGAGGAAATTCTACAAAGACACATTGAAATCATATCTCAAGATAATAGATGCAGACATCAAGAGTTGGAAGGAGCTGGCTGATTCCAATGACACTGCAGCCTCAACCAAGCAGCAGCCCATTTCAAGATAAGCATCTTGCCCTCGAAGTAAAGAAAAAAAAAAGTGGAGGAAGGAAAAGGAGAGGAATCCCAGCCTGCAGCCTACTCTCCCCTGAGGAAAGACCTGCAACTTCTGCAGATGGATCTGTGGCTCAAGGACTGGACTCCAAGTCATCTCAAGACCTATTAATGAGCTGTGGTAGAACTCATCCTTTAATCAAGGGATTACAGATAACTCTACAGTGAACAAATCATGAACTGTGCTTGCACTGTTTCTCCAAGAATACTAGTCACTGAACTTTATGTCACTGCTAAAACTGGAGCCATTTTGAAATGTTCTTATGAAAAGCCCCAGGCAAAGTTCCTAAACCTAGTGAAAACATTTTTGTCATACACACATACATCAAAACCAAAGGAGAAACACATTTATTAAAAAAACCCAAAGAACTTACAGCAGCTCACGCAAGATATTTTCAGCCGTATTTATAATTTTTGTGAAATCAGATGTCCGATGGCTCATTTCTGTGGGCAAAACAAAAAAGTCAGAAAGAATGTGAACTATGACTAAATATATTAACTCGACTTTGTGTAAAAGGAAAAGCTCTCCATTAGCCAGTTATGCCAAATGCAAGCCACATGACTTTTATAATGATGCTTTGCACCCACAGAACTCCCAATATAGCAAAACACTTAGGAACATGCCTATGTCCATCCCTGTTCAATGAGGCTCAACTCCAAAGTCCACTGAATTCAGTGGAAATCTACTGAAGTGGTGGACTTTGCATCAGACACCAGTGTGCTGAAACATGTGCTTAAGGGCTTCAATAGATCAAGGCATTGTGCCCCACTACAGAATAATGAGCAATGTTAAAAAGGTTGTTGTGCAAAAGTGGTTGGAATCCTGATCTCCAGACTCTCAGCCCACTGCTCCGACCACAAGATAATGTTTATTACTTCTTAATTATGTTTTTATTAACACTCCAGGTATGCCTCTATCATTCTTCTTTCCCAGCACATGGCTACTCTAATCAAAGTAGTTTTTAAAGGGGTTTCTTGTTTCATAGTTCTCATTAAAAACTAAGGATCATTAGAAAGAGATGGATGGAGTACACATATTGCTAGTCCCCACAATGAAGATTCTCACCCCAATTTTTTAATATCCCCCAAATTATTGTAAGTTGTGTGATAATATACAATTACACAACTCAACTGTATACAAAAATAAACAACAATATAAGATATATAATAATGTAACATTTAGTATAAAATAAGGGACTGATCCTTCAGAGACTTGTGTACACATTTAACTTTAGGAAGGTGAGTAGTCTTATGGGACAACTAAGATTCTCAAAATTAAAAATACATCTACATTTTTGCAGAACTGTGACTAAAAAATTAAATGCACATGCATAAAACACAAAAGGCACTTTTCTGAGTACACTCCCTTCCTAATCGAGATGCAAAATGTGTTTTGGACAACTCTGAAAGCTTTTTCAAACAGACACATAATATAGGGACTTTTCAAAGAGATTTTTCCCCAATGCCAGATAATAAACAAAGAGTTATCCCAAAGATCCAGAAGCCCTAAAGCACAGACTACAGACCTCAAGGCAAGAAGAATGAAGTATCTGCCTAGGGCACTCTATAGCCTTCTGTCATAAGTCTTGCAAAGTGAGGACTGCAATGTTTAAGGGACTAAAGAACTTAGATATTTCAAAGCACACATTCAATCACTGATTGAAATGACAGTTCAATCTTTATTATGCCTTTTTTTAATAATCCAACTACAACTCAAAATTCTAGAAAACTTCCAGAACCAAAAAATACATCTTACCAAGAACACTAATGCCAAGCCCTTTGTAGTCCACCAATTCTTTCTGTGCTTCTAGCAATACCTAAAAGACAAAAACCAAAAAACATATTTTTGAGCGTCAGTGATATACTATGCACAATCCATATTGCGCTGCATACTATGGTCATGTGACATGTCTCAGTCCATTGCAAAAGTACTAAAAAATTCAGATGCTAATATGATTTTAGCTAGTGGCTGAGGGCTTGTAATATGATTGAACAGTCAAATCAAGTGTCTGTTGTTGGATATTCTGAATCTCGAGCCATATCCCTTCAGTTCAGTTTCCAAGCAATCTTCTTCTTTTGTATAGCTGACTTGGATCAACAATTACGGCTAGGAATAGACATTACACATAAAGCAGCTTAAAAGTGATCAGAAACTGGTTTAAACCTGTAACAGAACAGATGTTCAGTGCGCTTAAGTCAGATTGAAAATGGCTGAAACCGGTTTAAGGTAAGCCTGGTTGAATGCACTATCAGACTTAACTGATTTGGCTCTAATCAGTTTATGCAATGTCTGTCCCAGACCCCTCCCTGGTTTAACCTAAACCAGAGTCCCCCAGCATCCCTGAATGCTCTCCGGGCTGGGCAGGGCTCTCTACTCCACAGCAGGGCTGGTCCCTCCCCTCTGCTGCAGCTCTGGCAGAGACTTGCAGGTACATCAGGGTCTGCATGGCTTCTCCCTTTTACCCTCTCCCCCCACCCCCCACTGCCTGCTGGAAAAGCAGGGATCCCCTCCTCCCATAGCACAGACCTCAGCCTCACGGACCATATGCATGTGGTATGCTAGCTAATGCTGGGAGATGCCTCTGTGTCCGAGTCTCTCCAATTCACTGGGCTAGGCAGACAGAACAGTGACGGCTTAGGGCTGTTTGCAGCTAATCAACAGGTCAGCCAGTAAGCTGTTTATGAAGAGTTTGGAAAAATGGAGAGAGGCTACTGTTTTCCTGATCAAGTGATAAACACTTATCAGTCCCCTGCTGGGTTGCTCCCCTGTCAGTTTGCTGCAGACAGTATAAAGAAGCAGGGAGGGAGCTTGAAAAGCTCCGTATCATCAACAGATGTATGCACTGCAAACCCACCTTGCCTCAGAGTGCTAGCAGGGGGCCGGGGTCTAGTAATTCAGACTCAGGCTTTTTGAATGTCCATCCCTAGCCAAAGTTCAAGTCCAGTTTAAGGTTAGTTAACCAGTCTAATGCTCTTGAGGAAAAGGAATGCATCTCTGCAATGTCACCGTCAATTTTTTATAGAGGGTAGAGTGTTGTTATGTGGTTCATACTCTGATCAGGGTTGCCACCGTCAGCCATCAGGCTGAACCCTAATTCAGGCAATTTCTGATTCTC
>NW_017729024.1:96545732-96551914 GCF_001723915.1 Gavialis gangeticus
ACCGTCAATTTTTTATAGAGGGTAGAGTGTTGTTATGTGGTTCATACTCTGATCAGGGTTGCCACCGTCAGCCATCAGGCTGAACCCTAATTCAGGCAATTTCTGATTCTCATGTTTCTTGCTGAAACCTCCAGGTCCTTAAAAGCAATGTAAGGATAGAATGAGACTGTCTGCAAACATTAGCACTTTCTGTCTCCAAGTATGTTAAAAAAGAAGAGGTAATATAATCAACATTGTTCAAGTAGGAAAGCTGAGACAATCATCATGGCCAAAAATCCACTTTGTGCTACTCCAACTGAATCAACATAAAGAGGAATGACTTTTATTAGAGTGAATCAGAAAAGATCACGTATCTTAGAATGCTAAAAACTGATGACAAAAGAGTTACTAGTCACTATTAAAAACCTTGGCATGAGTAATGCAATGCCCCAGCATGCCCTCTTCTTCTGCTATGTCACAACAAGAAGCTGCATGCAAGTTCTAGCCATTAAAATATGCTGCCCACAATTTGTCTAATTTTCTGCTTATAGCCTGAAAACAATTTCCCCGTTTTCCCCCAGAGATAGAAATAGTGAAGGACTCAGTGGCAAGCTACCTTTCCCTGACAACCTCACTATCTCGCAGTCTGCGAAAGAAATGCATGATCTGGACAGCTACACAAGTTTCCACTGATAAGAAATCTGCTGCATCAGCTAGTTGCCAGCTGACTGATCTAAAAACAATCATCTAGAGATGAAAAAATTCTGGATGATGTATTATATATGCAGAGTGATCTAGGAGAAGGAAACATTAAGGGGCAAACTGACCACAATAATGGAACTGTTAAACTGTTTTAACCAAATTCCCTTTTGTTAGTACTACTACAAAGAAGGGAAGAAGATGCTTCTTCAAAAAGAACGCGCCTGCTTCTCTCACCCACCCATTGTAACAAAGCTGCAAAAACGCAGAAGTTTTATCCCTTGCTTCAAAAGAAGTTCAGAGAACGCAAGTAAAGTAGGAGCAGACTACTGAGACTGAAGCAGAACTGGCTATTGCAAAAGTGCTGCAACTCCCAAAAAAGGGGGTTGAAAGAAGTTAATGAATTTGAACAGTCTTCTCCTCCTACACTAAAAAATAATCCCAAGTCACATGAGAAATAATGAGTTTCACTTCATGCAGCGGTTCTCCATGGCACCCTGAGAACCTGCCAAACACCACTACTGTGGTGGAGTGAAACTGCTCTATGTCCCTCAGTTTTTCAAGAGGCACAGTGGAGCCAAACCAGCAAGAGCTGCAGCAAAAACAGTGTGCACACCTGCATAATGCAGGACATTCAGGTGCATCTTTCTGCTGCAGATGCTTCCCTGTCCACCTCTGCAGGAGACATGTGGCACGGTTCCACCTGGCCACAGCAGCAGTGACAGCACTGCGGAGCCCCTTTGAGCTGCCCCCTTCCCCCTCTCCCTTCCAAGGCCTCGCAAGTCCTTTTGCCTGCCCCTTACCGCTCCCACAGTGCACCCCATGTGCTGTGTGTGCAGCCCAGCACCATGTCCCTACCAGAGTGTCCTTGGACTCTGTCCCTTACAGCCCCAGAGCACAACTAGAGGAAGGATCTCCCCAAGGTAACTAAGAAAAGAACTTGGCCCAGTGCTTCCCAATCCCTACCAGTGACTTGGGGTCCTGTGTGGGGAGTCCACTACTGCACTCAAACATGAGCTAGGAGCAAACATGAGCACACCCATAACTGGCCTGAAGGGGTAACAGAATCATATGATAATTATGATACAATAGAATCATAATAATCTATTCAATTAACACGTTAATTAGTAATAGGACCATCACATTTACATTATAACATTCACATTGTGTTTATAATAATTTTTAAATGGGGTGCTACTAAATTCTGAAGAGTCTTGGAGAGGTGCCCTAAGTCTAAAAAAGTTTGAGTACCACTGAGGTAGCAACTGAAAAGCTACAGTAGATTTCAGAGAAGCGGTGAAGAACTAAATGCCATGCAACTAGAAAGGTCATCTGCAGTATGCGCTGTAAGACAGGCTTTTTTCTAGTAGTGCTGAGACGCTGCTTCACAAAGCAAGTCGGCTTTGTGAAAAACACCACAGAACATATCTGTGGCTTTAAAGCAAACCAAGAGAGAAGAGTCCTAAACCCTCCAAAACAAACTGGAAGCTGTAAGTGCACCATGAGCCGCTCCTCTCCCCAAATGTGACTGGTTACCCGACAGCTGCTGATGCAAACTTTCCAAAGGGCTCAGTCTATAGTTTGCTCATTATCATCTTCCTCATAAAACTGATCCTTCAGTTAGCTTAAGCTCAATGTACTGTAGTTATAGCAACACACATACAAATACATATCTTCCATCTTCACACCAGTGTGCCCAGCAATGAACTAAAACAGTGGTGGCTCAGTCTTTTTGGTTGGTGGGCTGCAGAGTCTCTGCAGGCCAGATCTTCCCCGCAGTCCCAATCTGGCACCTGGGGAGGTCATACCAGCCAGCCATGCGGATGGGGGAAGGGGAGCCCTGTGGGGTGAGAGTAGGCTTGATGCGGCCTCCCAAGGGGGAAGGAAGTGTGGCCTGGCCCCGACCTATGGTGGGAAAAGGGGGCATGGCCAGGCCCCGATCTAGCTGCAGGGGTGGAATAACTGACCCCCGATCCAGCTGTGTTAAGGAGGAGGAATCAATCCAGCTGCAGGGGGAGAGGCTTAGGGTTTGGGAACCTGACAGCAGAGGAGGGTGGCTGTATTAATGACCACTGCTCGCCCCGCCAACCCCGTCAAATTTCCTGACCTGTGGGGAGCCCCACGGGCCGGATGCTGTGGCTCCGCAGGCTGGAGGTTGAGCACCCCTGACCTACAGCCTGGTGATCAGCCTGCAGTTGCAGGCACCAGATGCGGAGAGCCAGCTTCTGTCCGCACCCCTGCACCAGCTAAAAAAGCGGGCTTCACTTCCACTCCCAGCTTAGCAACCTGGCGGCACCCCGAGTGTGCCGAAGTTTCATATCTTGCTTTTTCCCCAGCACCGACACCTGCCCAGCAGCAACCAGCATCTTTCTCCACGTGGGAGACAAAGCCCTGCCCGAGAGCCCCCGGGGCGCTGCACTGGAGCTGCCAAAAAGAAAAGACAAACCATACGCCGGGAAAATGGCCATGTCAGCACAAACCCGAATGCCAACTTCCACCCCCGCTGCCAGCGGGAGGGAGGGGACTAGGATAGGCAGGTCCTGGGCCAAAGGGAGAGGAGGAGGGGGAGGAAAAAAAGAAAGAAGTCATCTGCAATGCAGGCATCTCTTCACCCACATGCCCTAGGGGCTCCTGCCAGTGGAGGGAAGACCCCAGGGGAAAGGCAGGAGGGCCCCGGGCATGGGCTGCCCAGCTGAGGATGCTTTTAAGCAGCGCCAAGGAGCCACAATGCCAGGGCGGGCGGGCGGCTGCGGCTCCGCTCCCCTCCCCAGCCAGAGCCAGCAGCTCACCCCTGCCCTGCTCGCTCGAGCCCGCACCAGGTCCCCGCAAAGCGCCAGGCTCCAGCGGCCCTGGGCAAAGGGACCCCGCAGATCCCAGCGCGATGCCCTGCTCCCTGCCCACACGCCGCAGTGCCCGCTGCTGCGCTCCCCACGTGCCGCACGGTAGCCCTGGGCAAACCTGCAGCCTCCAGGACCATGCCAGCACGCCGCAGTGCCCCCTCCAGCCCCAGGCCCCTCCGCGCTCAGCCTCACCGAGCGCGGCAGCTTGGCGGGGCCCGCCCCGAAGTTCACCACCGGCCGCTTGGGCTCCATGCTTCCCCCCGCGCCGCCGGCTCCAACCACTGCTGCCGTCGGCCCCCCTCCGCGGGCGACAGAAGAACCCTCGGCTCCACGCCTACCGATTGGCCACTCTCACATGGCTATGCAAATGACCCCTGCCGGATTGGCGGCGGCGCCCCGCCATTGGTGGAGAGGCGGCCAGCGAAGGTTCGTTTCGCAGATGCAATCTGGAGCGGAGATTGCAACACTGCGGCGGGAGGAGCGGCGCGGCGCGGAGAACAGCCCAGCCCGCGAGGCATGAGCCCTGGCGGTGTCTCCTTCATGCAGGTACCAGCGTTTCCTCCTGGACAGGAGCCTGCAAAGGTACAGGAAGCTGAGCGGGAAAGAAAGAAGACGGCGTTGTGCTTTTTCCCTCTCATTCTATTCTTGCAGCCTCTCCTCTCTGACTGGAAGTACAAGGCGTCTTCTACATAGGATCATAAGGATGCAAGGGACTCCGTAAGGGGGTCTAGTGTCGCCCCCGTGCTCTGAGCAGGATCATCTCGGACTAAACCGGGGGTCAGCAACGTTGTTTAGGCAGTGCCAAACCACCCCACCCCCTGCAATCTCCACTTGTGAGACATTGGCATTTCAGGGGTGGATGGCTGGGGTGCAGCCCTGGTCCCTTCCCTGCCGTCTGCCCCATGGGCAACTAGTGCCATCTTAGTCGGGGGGGGCACATGCCCCCCCCAGTGACCAGTCAGCAACGGGGAGGTCCCCCCACGGGCAATCATGCTGACCAGAAAGTGGCCACAGTGCTACATCCAGCACTCCCACTGCCTGGTTGGCACTCACAGGGGCTCCCACCTGCCCCCCCTCACCCATCATCTAAGCAGGGACTGTGGCTGGTCAGGGGTGCACCCCCATGCACCTCCTATGCATCACCACTGGTCTGCCCTAAGGTGTGTGCGCCAAGCAAAATGCCTTTACCTGCCATGCTCTGGCACCTGTGCTGGAAGTTTCCTACCTCTGGACTACACCATCCCAGCTTTCTATCACTGCTCTTGAAAACTTCCAAGAAAGAAATGTGTTCCTACTTTCAAAATCAGAAAATTCCTGACACTGAACCCAAATGTCTCCTGCTGCAGTTTAAGGCCATTGCTCCTTGTCCTGTCCTCTACCACCACAGTAAAAAATCCCATCTCCAGCCTCTTTATAATCACCCTTCAGGTATTTGAAGACTGTTACCAAGTCTCCCCTGTTTTCTGTTCTCCAGAGCATACTACCAAAAGTCAGGGGGAGAGAACAATGATTTCACAGATGAAGCTAAATGTGCAGTATGGACCAAAGCAAGGGTCTGTCTGGCTCACAAATGCTGGCCCACCTAGGTATGTTCCACTTTCAGGAGCAGTTAGACATCCCATAGACACCCTGAGGTTTTGTGCCTAGATTTTTTGAGTACAAGGTGGTGCTCAACCTTTTCTCCCAGGGGCCCAGATGGACAGTGCCCAGTCAGCCCACATGCTGCATCCAGACAGTCACCCCAATCTGGCGCCCAAGGCAGGAGCAGCAGGTGCCATCCAGCCATGTGGAGGAGGGTGCAGGGGCAGCACAACCCTACAGGGGAAAGGGGCTTGACCCACAGAAGGGGGAAGAGCTGTGGCCTGGCCCTGCTGGAGAAGGGGTCACAACCTGGCCCAGCTCTGACCAGCTGTGTGGGGCCTGGGGTTTGGGACTTTTGCAGGAGGGGAAGAGTAGCTGTATAATAGCCATAGCTCCCCTGCCACCAAATTTCCCAACCCATGGGGAGCCCTGACAGCCAGATGTGATGTCTGTGCAGGCTGCACCTGGCCCATGGGCCAGAGGTTTAGCACCCCCAGTATAGGCCATAACATGACAGGCTGGGTAGCCCAATCCTATCAGTACAGAGATGAGCTGGATCACGGATGCCTACAGGCACCAGGACTGCACAACAGGACACCCTGTGGGCTCTTCTATGTGACTGAATGATAGCTGTGGTGTTTGCATTGTCCATAAAAGTGTAAGGATTTCATTGAAGGTTGTTCTTGGAAAGGAATTATGCTTTATATCTTGCTATTGGATATTTGGTAGTCCCCCCCCAGGTAATAAAATAAATTGGCCCAAGGGATTTAAGCAGATCTTCCAATATAGTGCAAGAGCTCTTTACACTTGGAAAATTGGATGTCCTAACACATAGGCCCCAATAAATTAAGCATACCACAAAATATGTCATTATCTCTGCAAAGAGGGTGTCTGTGTGAAAAGCTTTTACAGTATGGTACAAGCAAGAATTGTATGCATTTCCTAGACCATCGTGTCTACTCCATTACTTAAGCAATACCGCACTACCTTTTTTTAGACCTCTCCTTTTAGCATGTCCCAAAGCAATTTATGAATGCCAGATTTCTTTTAATAATGATGAATAGCTCTGGAAGCCCAGTTCTA
>NW_017729024.1:96551925-96553906 GCF_001723915.1 Gavialis gangeticus
CTTTTAATAATGATGAATAGCTCTGGAAGCCCAGTTCTACAAGTAACTAATTGGTTGTACAGTATCTTCCTACAGTGCACATGAAATTCTCCCTTGCTAGGAAAAAAGGTACCTAACTAGAATAGACTGGAGAACAGTCTCTAAGCTCATCACAGTGTTTAAAGTATTTATACACTTCTGAGAGTTAGTTCTCATTTTATAGAAGGGAAATGGAGGCAAGAAGAGTGTAAGGACCAGATCCATAAAAAAACACAACTTGGCAGCTGATGTGGGAACAGGCAGAATATAGGTGCCTAAATCCCAGAATGCAATCCTCAAAACCCCTGCATATCTTCTTCAGCACTTTTTCCCCTAGTTAGATTCCAAAATGAGGCAAAGCTCTGCCTAAATCCTTTCAGGAACTGGTGCCCCAGGTTTCCTTTTACCAGAGACCCCCAAGGATTGACATGGCCCATCGTCCAATTTGATATCAAGTGAACTTTATTAGTAACCCCTAGGCTTATTACAAGATAATTATCCTTGCAATATGACCTGGCAAGCGGTTCCTTAGACGTTACAACACCAACTTTCAGTGGTACCAGCTTCAGATCCTCTGCTGGGTGTGTGGAATGCTAGTTTCTGGATTCCTTGTTACTCAAAGCAAGAATTTCAAGGCTGCTCCTGTGGCAACACAAACACACAGGGTCTCTTTGTTTGTCCACTACTTTTGTAACTTTCTCATCTCAAACTGCCCAATCCTCAAGGTTCTTACCTTCTCACCTCATTATTTTAGATAAGGTACTCCAATCCTATTCCATTTTAGGTTTTCTTTCCTTTCAGGGAAACTACTGTACCTGGTTAGCCCACCGTACCAATCACAGCACTCATTTTTTCCCAGTGCTTTATAAGGTACTCTGTCCAATTCAGTTGCTTAGTTCTGGAAAGACCTAAAGTTATACTAAGAGCCTAAGCATAACTCAGTTTGCCTGCTACAGGAACCAAATCCAATAGGCTGAGTGCTAAATATGCCTGCCACAGACTGACAACACCAAGTTCAGCATAACGCTGAAAAGATACAGCCACCTTCATTCAAAGCTGGTGCTGTCAGGCCCATCTTTAGCCTCGTGGTTAAAATACTTGCCCATGAGCTGAAATGAGTTCAAATAAATTCAACACTCTCCTTGGCCTCAGGCAATTCACACTCACATCTCCCACTTACCTGTACAGTGCCTTAACCACCAGGCTATGGTTCAAGACATTTGTGTCTCCTTTGCATCTCACTCAGTATGCAGGTTTCTGTTACATGACATCCAGAAGTAACTCTCCGCATGTCTTGTGCTGGGATCTTGGATGCCTGACTCATGGCTGCAGGTGTCTAAAAGTTATATACTACAGTAGTGAGCACCACAATGCTCAAATCCCTCTGTAAAACCAGTGCTCACTCACTTGCCTAAGGCAGCCTAACAGAGCTGGAAAACAAGTAACTGAACATAGATCTTACAAGTCCTAAACTAATGCCCTAACCATAAGATCACCCCTACACCTCAGGTATTTTACTGTAAGTCTATTTAATATTTGGAGTTGCTGTAATTTACACCGGTATAATATTTGCCTTAAATGATGGAAATTATTTATTTCACACATCCTTAAATGATGGAAATTATATATCAATACACAACAGACCTCCAAAAATTTAAAGGATTTTGGCACAGTCAGTAATCAATTTTGATAAAATGGGCCCATGCACAGGATTGATAAAACATGGTCTCACTGGTCTCTATATGTGGTTTCACAGCATGCAGTTACTGCACATCTAACTATATCAACTTAACCCACGGGGCTGACATTCTTATAGCCCAGTGATTCCCAAAGGGTGTGCCGCAAAAAATGGATGGGATCGGGTCCCAGCTGCACTGGCCCCGAGTGCTGGGATGGCCTACAGACCAGATTCAGCCTGCAAAATGGTGCCACTTTTTTTTTTTTTTTTTTCCTGGATTAAAAG
>NW_017729024.1:96553953-96561026 GCF_001723915.1 Gavialis gangeticus
TTTTTTTTTTTTTTTTTTCCTGGATTAAAAGTGGGCACCCCAGGTATCAAAAGTTTGGGAAACACTGTTTAGCCAAATGCACTATGTCTCAGTTTTTCTGCACACAAAACACTGGTAACAACAACCATTATACATATTTTGAATAAATATCATCGACATTTTTGCAAAATCAACAAATTACTGATAGTATCAAAAAGTTGGTATGAAATATTTTAGTTCAGGTAAACTACCATGAGAACCATCAACCAGTTGTACTTCTAAGTTCATCCAAAGCAGGAGCTATCTATGCAGGGATCTGATGATAGGAGATGCCATACAGGATCAGACCTGTGGTTCATATAATCCAGTATCTGCCCCTCCCCCAACATTGGTCAGCCAATTGGAGGACAGAGCTCACTATCGTGGTCCATTATTATAGGAGTGGGCATTGACTGGTGCAGTTATTCCAACTGGTCTAAGATAAGGTTGCAGGCATGAAGATCTAGGAAACAAAGCCAAATGCTTGGCCTGGCTGACTCGTATACAGTATAATTACTCCAGAGGAAGGAAGTGCTAGGAATGTACTGGAACTCTGATCTACTGGGAGAAGGCCTCAATGCAACTATTGGGGTTAAAAACAGTAGCTCCTGTGAGACAAAGGGTAGCCCTAATGGTTTAGCTAATTCTTTTGATTTTGTGGTTTGGCAGGGAGTGGATGAAACCTTTACATATACTTACTTATCATAGATAAGAAAGTCACTTATTTTGTATTGCGGGGGATGTACTCTGTCAGGTAAATAAAGACTCAGAATGAGAAGCCTGTCATCACTTGCTGGTTTCATCCTAGTCCAGATCTATCCAGTTTTAAAATGCTTGGTACCTGTAGCTAAAATTTTATTGATGCATTTTATGACATTAATGTTATCAATATCTCTATAATAGTGTAAAACACTGAACTTACATACAGCTTGTGTGTGCAGGACTGTTTGATCTAATGGCTTCTAAATTTTATCTAATTGACAGCTGAACCTGAACTTCCAAGTAGACTTGCATTAACCCCTAACTGATAGATTTGGGTTTGTAAGGACCAGGTACCAAGTCCTGTGGAGGTTCAACCACTCTGAGACATAAGTTCAGTTCTCTAAACATGACTTTTCTATTTAGGTTGTATCCTAAAATCTCTCTAATGATTTTTTGTCAGGTTAGTGTGAATTTGGAAGGAACTTTTTTTATTGACTATTGCTGACAAGTAATCAGCCCATGTAAGACAGCAGAATGTGTACAGAGTCTCTGGCAGGTAATGATAATGGACAATCTGACGTCACTATTAAAAGATAAATACTGCTCATGAGATAGAAACCTGTCAGCTATTTCATAAGACCATTAGGAAAGAACTGAAATTAGGACCAACAAACCAGTGGGTCTGGCAAATTTTACTGGGCATGTCTCTAAGTGCATTAACGTGCTTTTTCTAATGCACATTAAATTTAGTGCTTCTAATATGAGGTACTAAACAAATGTGCATTAGGCTGCCCTATCACACAGTACCCAAAGTGCACATTTTTAAAGTAACACTTAATGCACAGTGACCTATTTTACTGTGCATTAGCATAATTGCAGGGGTTTTTTATGCTATGCTTTAATGCACAGTAAAATAGCCTACTGTGCATTAAAACACCCATGTAGACACACCCACTGAGACTTGAAGTAAGGCTTAGGGAATTCATTTCAAAAGCTTTCCTGATCAGAGACTTTATTTTTCCATAACTGTGTATTTACAATTATAAAATATATAAAAGAATTTCAGAGAAGCTCAAATGAAGGCGACAAAAAGGCCCAAGAGCTTAATACGTATGTCAATAGTTCAGTACCCCATAGCAAAAAGTAAGAGTATTGATTTCAGGCACTTGGTATAACAAACATGAAAAACTCAAACATGTCAAACATTAATAAATCATCAAGAGTTTGAAATAGTCTATACTTGCATCCAAATTGTATGATGAATTCATAATTTGTTCATCATTTTTATATAACTACAAAATAACTTCACTTGAAATTAAGGTTTTCCAAACATATTCCTTAAGCGCAGTTACCAAAAATCCTGTAAATCTTGATGCTTGGTCCTCCTCGAAATCACATAATTTAACACTTAGACTTCTTTATACTCATATCTTCATGAATTCCTTTTCAGTTACATCATACTACTTCCCACAGTGCATACAGAATGCTTATAATTTTTTACTGACAGAACTTTTAAAATTTTACTAGGCATCATTAACAAATAAAGATTAAAGCATATTTGCACGTGTGAGAACTGAGTATTATATGCAAAATACATGATTGCATAGGATATCATCAGGATCTATGCCATCAGGCAATAAATGTAGAGATGTCTGTGGTGTTCCAACAAACAGCGCAGGTGACATTGGTCTGCTCTGATTTTTATAAAACTGGACAGTTTTAAAATACTAGTCTGATAGGTGCATTATTTATCAACCTCTGGAAGTTGATCATCATTCTACACAGCTGTAAGACACTTTATTGTACTGTTCTTTAGACACAATCAGAGCTAATTGATATTTTAAAATTGTTTTAAGTTTTAATCTTAGTGATTTTTTTTCCAATGGAATTTTCATTACTACATACACACACTTCCCATTCAGCCTACAGATTATATATGCATCCACTGAGACTGAAAATGATACAATACTTTTCTGTTTAATAATATCTTTCGTCTTTTCTTTCTTGATCTGGGCTTATTTCTAATTTAGAAGATGGTTTAAACATGTTAGGTTTTATACCATTTCCATTTTTAAAAGGGTATTAGACATTTTCTGAAAGTTGGATACTACATCTTATTTGTGTTATCTTTAAAAATTTAACTGGAATAGCAACACCACAAAGGATATAGCTTACCCATTTAATTCATCAGGGCTTGTCAACCTTTTCTACAGGTTAAATAAACAGAAACACATGGTGACTGACAGTAAGCTTGATTGCCACTAAAACATGGCAGTTCTGCAAGGGTCGAACTTAGCACTTTAATACAATGTTTTTTTTAACCTGTGTTATTGCTATAAGGGGACACAGATGGTGCTGGGAGAAGCAAGCAGCACATCAAGCAGCTGTTTTTGACACTTTACATGCTCCTGAATGCTTCTGTCCTGCACACACTATGCCATGGCCATAGTTTTGACAATAGGCAGAACGTGTATTAAACAGTGCAACAGAAATGTGAAAGAGGAAGGTTGGCAGAACCGGAAAACAATGCAATGTAAAAAAATAAAATAAAATAAATCCTATAAAGCCACACAAGTGAAACCCGTCATTCCGTGAATGCAAGCATGCCATAGCTGCAGCACGCGCACAAAGTTTCTCCCACTGCTGCATGATTGTAAAGGTCATAGGGACATGACTGGGGGGTGCTCGCTTCTGCTATGGGGGACCACTGTGGGATAGTGGGGCCACTGGAAGCTCCCATTTGTGCATTAAATCGTGCAGTGACACAGCATGTGCCAAGGATGTCCCCTGTCTAAAGAGTCAAGGTAGAGCTGTGCGTCTTTGAACACGGTTGTGTCAAGAGTCCTCATCATTCTCCTGGGTGGCACAGGCTGCTGTATCCACTGTTGTTGACTGTGAAGATTTGGCAAGTTCCTTGTAGTGGATGCATGGGACCCTATGTACACCCAACACACAGTTGCCTCACAAACTGCTGCCTCAGTACCTTGTACTTGGACTGGCATTGGACCCAGTCAAGGTCATGTCCCTGGATCACCACATCCTTCACAATCTATTCAGACTGCCTGTTTTCTACAGCTTGAGTAGAGAACCTGCATGTTCTTGATTCACTACCTTTGCCCTGGTCCAGTTGCTCCCAGATCCAGTACATTCTCCCTGGTCCAGTTTCTTCCACAATTGTTCATGATGCTGCACTCAGACTGACTGATTATAATGGAGGAAGGATGGATGGTGTGTGGGGGTACAGTGATCCAAACTTGCCTTGGTGGGCGGTGCGTAGGTCCACTGACCTCCAAACAGCCAGATGGTCAGGTGGATGCAGGTCCCCGGTGGTTGGTGGTGTTTGAGGTGAATGCAGGCTCCAGTGCTGATGAGTGGGTAGCGAGCATGAGATGGCTGACAAGTTGTTGTGAAGGGCAATTAACAGGTAAGGGCAGGCACATGGGGCCTGTCAACTCTGGTCAGTAAAGTTCTGCCATCGGGACTAGAATAGCCAGAGGTCAAGAGGGGCTGAGAGTGGGACTGAAGTGGTGCATTGTGGGATGCCTGGCTATCACATACGATCAGACTTTCTATGCGATAGCAGAGGACAAGCTTAGCATCTCTTATTTCACAAACCTTTTGTGGGCTTTGTCCTGTGACAAGCAACAAGGATGTCTGAATATACTTGTGATTTGTCCAAAGAGAAAACGGGTGACATCTGTTAATAGCCTAAAATGCCATCCCACCCTAGACTTAATGATATTCTATTCAACTCAAACTAAAAACTCAAATGAAAACAATGAACAAAAGCTTTACATATTTTAAACTAAGTTTAAAGAGAAAGAACTTACCCCTTTCCACAAAATATAAACCTTAAAGAGGTCAAGTTTACAACAGTTTTTACCAATTTGGTTTTCATGAGGATCTTTGATACAGACCTACAAATATTTTAAAAGGATATACTGAATTAGAGGCTAGGACATTTATGCCATGAGGGTATAGGTATGCAAAATAATTCTAGTATCCTGCAATGAGATTTTAAGGTGCCTTTAAAGGAATTAAAATCTCCTACTCTCTCACATCTAAAGGACACCCTTAAAGAGCTAGTTCTTCAACACTCAGTACCTGTTAATTTTAGAATCCAGAGGCCTAGTGAAGGCACTCAATCATTTTACTGTGAAGCAATCGATATTGAGCAATTATTTTTTTTTGCTGCAACAAAACCAAACAACAGGAGAAAATTGCCCTTAACAGATTTATCAGATAAAGTATAAGACAGATGTGAAACTAGAACCTAGGCCAATTTATCCCATTTACTTACGTTAATTTAGTAAAGTCTCAAATCATATCGAGGAATGCTAATAGAACTTAAAATTTCAAACCAGATAGCAAGAATTTCAATTTTTATTAAGAATAAATATAATCACGTGGATGACTTACCAGAGTTGTGTAACTGCTTAGCTGCGCAACAGTCCTGCAATCCAGAATTAAAATGCTCTCTGACTTTAGTATCAGTCTTGTGCTACCTTGCTCAACAAAAGAAAATGTCATTCCAGAGTTTTAAAAGTAGATTTGGCTCATTAAACACACAAGTCATTCCATCAGTAGACACTATACCAATTTTCTCTTATTCTGGAAAACCATTACGGATTTATTAATGACTAAGACAAAGATCAGGATTCACTGTAAAATGACCATAACTTCTAGATTAAACCATTAAAATGCACAAAAGATTGGTATCAATCTTAAATAGTTTTGGAAACTGAAACTAGTGAAAAAGAAAACCACCAAATTTGGTAAACAGGACTTCCTAGAAAGAATGAATGCACATATCTGCACATATGCACACACCTCTGGCCTTCTGGGTAATTTTAAGATGCTGGGGGTTAACCTGTAAAATTTGTATTGCTCTACTGCTATGCTATGACCACTCCTCTTGTCTTGATACACAGCTGTACTGGAATTGCCTATTCTAAGTCTCCACTCATCTAATACAGGAGCCCTCTCTAGCTCATTTTAGTTTGATTGTCAGGGCACACAGAAGCCATATACCTGTGCTTATTTTTGTCCTTAAAGTAATAATACACCTAACCAGGAAACATCTTGGGCCAAATACAGATTATGTATTTGATTTTAGTGTGTGTTAGGCACCATAAATTCCTTTGTGGACCCGAACCCTTGCACCAAGTTTATCGCCTGATGTTTTTGTCTCCAGCAGATCTGGTTAAGAATTTGTCAACTAAATACTTTTTTTTTTTTTTGGCTAAACCCTCCTACCAAACTGGTACAACTCAAACTGCTTATGGAAAAGGATTGGTTTTGACCAAATTTCCTGTTTTTAAAAATTGAAAAAAAAATGAATAGCAGAATGTTTCATTTCCTCATTTTAGACAGATTTGTTTTTTCAGTTTGGAACAAAATTTTTGTTTCCAAATTTAAGTTACAGAAACATAAAAAGTTAAATATTAAAATCAAATAAAATGTTCACAATGACTTGATCTCTTTGTTTATTTTAGTACCCAGTACATTTTTGTGAACAAAATATTTCATCTTATCCAAGTCATGGCCTCTGAGAGATCCTTTCTAATATTCAGAGGCCTAAACTTAAAATCTCATGACACACAAAACACTTTAACATTTTCAAATTTTATTTTAAAAATATGTATATATTGTTTCCATTTAAAAGATTATTTTGGTTTCCTCTTCCCATGAAGCTATCAAGGATATTAGAATGAAAGGATTAAAAGACAAAACCTAAAGGGAAAGAGAAAGTACTCCTTTCCAGTCCATCCAGCATATGTGGTAATTTTAAAGTCCAAACAATAAATATGTAAAGGTATTTGTTTCTTATGTTCTGTGGTTCAAAGTACAGGACAAGATCTTGAGTTAATAGTTTTGTTTAAGCACAGACAATAGTAAGACAAGATGAAGCTCAACCTGAAGGGAAAGCTAGTAATGAAAGGTTAACAACAAAAAGCATACAAGTAAAAAACACAGGGGTAAACATACTGTATTTTTATCGCTAGCTGAAAAATGAGAAAACTCTCACAACTAAGCATCAGGTCCTAGAATATATACATGTATTCTTTCTTTTCCTGAAAAATTAAGGATCTTTCCTTACTGTCACGGAGTGGGGCCTGCGAGCAGCCGTGATCCCGCTAGCAGCCCCTTTCCGTGGCAATTAAGAGATCTAGCACCCTCGGATTCTAGCCCGCCACGTCTTTGTTCTTATTTAAGGTCATATGGGAGGCTGCCTATGATCTCC
Source organism: Gavialis gangeticus (assembly GCF_001723915.1). NCBI lineage: Eukaryota > Metazoa > Chordata > Crocodylia > Gavialidae > Gavialis > Gavialis gangeticus. The sequence continues at coordinate 96,560,918 of NW_017729024.1, forward strand.
TGTGATCTTAGGGTGACTTGGTGCACCCCCAGCCTTATGGGCTATGCGTGCCTCCTACCTCCCCTTTAGCACACCCCAAGCCTCGCAGCTGTTCCTGACGTTCTTGCGT
>NW_017729024.1:96561551-96576882 GCF_001723915.1 Gavialis gangeticus
GGTCCTCCGGATGATACACACAACTGAAACATAAGCCAACCGGCTGCAACCCAAATCATAAGCCCACCGGCTATAACCACACAATCAGCCTACCGGCTTCTACATCAGGTCCCAGCCGTCCTGGCTCTCAGGCCAAAGCCTTCTAGTCAGGCTTCTCTCCGCCTGCACCATAATGCAGCCCTCTAAGTGCCAAGCGGCACTGCTCAGTCTAGCTCTCCCGCAGAGCTCTTACACGCAGGCTGCCAGAAGGGAACTGCCAGCCAGGCTCCGGCCTAGCTGTTTATAAGGGCCCGGCCCTGCCCCCTTCCGGTCACATGTCCCATCTGGTTGCTCTAGCAACCCGCAGCTGAGCTGCCCTGGTGATTGGCATCTGCTCTAATCCTTACTTAGGCACGGGGCACCCAAGTGCCCCCGTGATGCTTATGTTAAGAGACATTACCATACTCTTTGAAACCAATTTAACACAATCTCATGACCTGTCGTGAAAGAATGGCTTCCATGATCATCCAATATTACAGGCAGAAAAGCATTTTTAATTAAATGCAGTTTCCCATGTAAGAGGGGAAAACAAGTTTGCTGGAAACAAATTACAAGTTTTTGTTGTTCCTTTAAAAATCAAAGAAACTTCTGTCAGACTTTACCATTGCTAAATACTTTCCCACAAAATAGGCAGAAAGCTTCCCCCGCTGCATAATCTATAGCGTCCCAATGGTATTCCAGGAGAACCTTTAGAGCAATGATGTAATTCTATTTTTCTAGGTATTTCCATTACTCTTGGATATACTATATATCTCAGCTCTCAGGCTCTATGCCCATTCTGTCACTCACCTCATTGATAAAATTTCCAACCACAGTAAAAAATAGATGGCCATGAGGTTTTCTAGTCAACACCTGTCCACTAGGAATGGGACCAAAACAAACAATTCATTTAACAAAACCAATCTGATGATTACTTCACTAGCCGGTTTCAAATCAGCAAACCAGAACTGATCCCAATTCTATCCCCCTTAAGTTCTTATTGGAAAACAACTCAAATTGGCTTTGTTCTATATAACTATCTTAGAAGTTAAAAATTCAGTGGGGAATGCTAATATTTGAAGACACTTAGAAATCGACTTTAAACAAAAACAGGGTAATTTACAATAGGTTCAGTAAAAATAGATTTGCTCTGGTGCAAGGAAACCAGCAAAAACTCCTTGAAACTTTACATTTAACCAGAGAGTATATGGCTCATCTATATTACAACTGATTAAAATAAATTACTTAATGCATTATTGTCAGAGGAAGGATATAAAAAACTACTGTTGTATCTATAAACAATGTATTAAAAATACTGAATAGCAAGGGGATTCACCCTGATTTTCAAGCAATATTACCAATAATGTTAGGAGTTCAACTATGTCTCCAAGGGAGAATATACCATAGAGTATTAGGCACAAGTGTATATGTAATTATAACACTACAATAGTTTCAAATGTGATCAAACGACAAGGCAAATCATAACTATTAATCTATTTCATTTTATTTTGTAAAAAACTTCATTAACAAAATCTGTACCAATAGTAAATCAACAGCCCACATATCACCTAAGCTTTATAATCTCATACTAAATACCAAAGGGTATCTTTCTAATGATTTATCATTTTTTTTGGCCAACACAAAAAACTCTGTGTCAAAAACCTGTGTTCATGAAATGGGAATGCTAAACAGCATGTGGAATTGTTCTATACAATTTTGAACCATACATTCTTGCCAAAAAATCCGACTAGTTTAGGCGTCAGGAATATAAATCTTTTAAAATTCCTTCTCTCTCTATAAGGAAAACATTTTGAACTTTCTCTTTACACCCATTTCAAATGCTTGCCACAGAATGGATACTTTCTTGTATTTCTGAATCAGATCCTATAGTGTCATTTTTTGAATGATCTGTTTTGGGTACATGTTGATCTCCTCTGGCTTCAGCAGTTGCAATTTCTATTTCCTTTGTTCTATGTGGATATTTTTTCGAGGATCGGCTTCTACTTTTTTCACTAGAAAGAGCACTGGATTTTTTGCTACCCTTACTATTCAGATTAAGACTAGATTCAGAGACTGAATGCTGACTAGTAATTGATGGCTTCTTTGAGAAATACCCTTTTGTCTGTTCACTTTGTCTGACATTCTTGTCTGAAGACGTTAGCCTGCTGCTTTTGGATGTTTCTTCTTCCTTTTGCTGCTTATCTGTTTGAACTTCACATTCTTCCCATAAGCCTTGCTGTTGTGGAAGAGCAACCTGAAGTCCTTCCATTTCTCTGGAAACAACAAAGGCATTATTCACAAGCCCATGGGCCTGGATGAGGCCAGAAAAAGAAACTATATCTCCATCAGCATTCTGAAAGAAAAGATGCATATTGAAATAATGAAGAAACCAACTTACTAATACAGCCAAAAAACGTAATGATGAGTACTCTAAGAGCTGTATATTTTGTTGTCTTGTTTTACAAAGTTATGTGTACAGTTAATAAATTATATAACAAACTGGGTATGAAGGCATATTTAGAATGTCCCTTAGTTTTTCCTAAAAGTTTAGCTTGAAAGGGTAGTGATAGTTGTGGAAACCAATATAGAAGAAGTAAGCATTCTAGCGCTGTTTTACATAGCCCCTTTAATCTTCAAAGTTGCCCATACTACAGAACTGAACTTATTTTATTAGGTAAGTTAAAATGCACAAAAGATTCAGCAAAACCAGATTAGTCATGCTGAAGTATTTAAGAACCATTACAAGTCTTCTTGGTGTCCAAATGAGCATTGTCCTAAACTAGTTCAACTGCAATGCCATACTGATACCCATTTTTCAAATCTCCAACCATTATTAACATGGCCTGCTATGAGATTTTGCAAAACTAGAGCATTGTGGGACAGTAGCAGGACTAGATTAACCTTTTACTTAATTTGCTTTCACAGTGGCAACAATATGCTTCAGAAATTCAGTGTGTAGCCTCAAAAACAGGACTGTGCTATACTGAATTAAGTTTCAAGAAAAACTGAAACCAGTTTTTAAAAGAGATGGACAACATCACAATACATTAATATTCCAACTGATTTTAAAGATGATTCCACCTAACTGATTTCATCACTGCCCTGATACTTCTACAGGATTTTTGCATTGATAGCATGTTTTTAAATAATTTGGAGCACTTTTAACATGGACGTGGAACACACAATCTGACAGCCCTCAGATCTGTGCGTCTTAGAGAGGTTTGGGATCCAGTATACACTTCCCTTTACACAAAATTTACTTTTGCAGCCTGCTGCAGAGCCTAATCTTATCAGTATTACAGGATATTTCAGTATTTCAATTTATATTAGCCAGATATTCAGGATACACAACATTCTGTCTGACCTGTATTATCTGAGAGGCTTAAATGGACAATTAATATGGACTTGGACAAAAACATATGTCCTTTCTCTGCCAGTCTATTTTACGACAGTGACACTAACATTTTCATGGATGCATCACTAATATATCACTGCCACCTAGAACAGGATAAGAGTCAAGACACATTAACTGTATGAAGGGCACTAATCGCAATCTTTTTTTAAGCTTTCCCCCCTCCAACACTTACTTTGTTATTCACTGTGCGCTCTTGTCTTTCTTCTTCAAATGACTTCTCCTTTGCTGCATTAGCAGGTTTACGAAGAGTAGAATTCATTTGAGGATGACCCAACAAACCAAAATCAGATTGATCTATCCCAGCTATTGTAGCAAATTGACCAAGTCTAGAAAGAAAAAAAAATATTGGCTAAGATAAAGGTAAGAAAAACCTACTCAGAGCAGTGTATTCATAATTCTGAATAGCTGCAAGAAGCCCCACGGTCTGGATCCAGAGGTGGGTTATTTGGCCTGTGAGATGTTCAGGATCTGGCCCAGAAGAAGCCCTGCAGTCTGGATCCAGCTCAACAACTCATTTGAATTTGGCAGACCTGATTTAAGTGAAACTCATGTCTCTGACAGGCATTAACTTACAATGCAACTGAAGTGATAATCATGCTATAAATAGTAACCTTGCCATACAATCAGGGAATTAATAGCATAGAAAATGAGAAACCAGACACAAAAATGTTCCCCATGTTTTATACAACATTTTTATGGCTGGCTTCCATCATGCCATAAACTGAATATGCAGCTGGGTAGCCCTGCCTTGCAGGCAGCATTAGACAGCATGGTGGGGCCTAGCTGACAGGCAAGCAGTGGAGCCCTGCATGGGGCTGCACTGCATGGTTTTCAGGTTGCTGAGGCACAGGGAGTCCATCAGCTGGGCCAGGCAGAAAGTCATGGCAAGCCACAGGGCTCACTGAAACCCAGCACATTGCTTGCCTTGCTCCAGAGGTCCCTCAGAAGCTGCAGAGGAAGGTGGGTTGAGGTACTGGGTTACAGTGAGCCCCATGCAACCCAGCACCTCAACCCACTTCCATGCCCCATGCAACCCAGTACCTCAACCACTTCCCCACATGGTGCTTGCCTTACCCTTCAGCTGCAGTGTCAAGTAACCAACCAGCTGTGCTGGACAGGTTACATTCCACAGAGTGAGGAGGCCCTTGGACTCCCCTGGATGTGAACCTTGCAACACCAACTGGGTTGCAAGGTTCCATTTAAAATAATGGTAGGAATGGGATCAGGGACAAGATCCCACCACCCCATTATTCTAATGTCTATCAGGGGCCTCAAACCACCAGGAGCTGGGGCGGATGGGGCAGCTATGAGGGACAGGGATGAGGGAGCAGGTGGGAGGGCCTGGCAGGGGTCCCCCCATGGTCCTCTCCGTGCTCCTCCAGCCCCCTACTTACCAGCACACAGTCCAGCTCCCTGCTGCAGTGGGCCGGGACTGCCCGAATCATCGAAGCTCTCCAAAGATTTGGAGAGCTTCAAATGGATTTGAACTTTTAATTGGTCCCCTGATTCAATTCAGATTTGGAGAGTCGGTCAGCAAATCGAGCCGAACCTCCTCCAAATTGAATCAGCACCCGAAGCTTTGCACAGCCCTACAAGATACCCTAACTTCTGTGCCACCAAACTCCACAGGAGTCAAACTAAGCCTCCATAATTTTCCATAGGTTAATGTTTACATCACAATCTGAAAGAGGTTCTCTGACCAAAGGACATATGGGCATCAGGTATGAGAAACTCTGATAACCCTGATAGAAAAAGACAGAGCATACCTGCATGGAAGGCAATATGGGGAATACTGTCACCAAGAGCATCTTGATCAATTTAAAATCTGTAATGTTTCAAACCTAACAGTAAGTAATCTAGCATTTTAGTTATCAAAGACATTTCAGGCAGTAGGACCTTGTGGGGACATATGAAATATCTTTTCCATTTTGAAGACTAGGTTTTTTTCATGGTTGGCTTCCTGTTTTGTAGGGAAATATGATGAGCAGTCTTCATTCAATGTACTAATCTAGCCAGTATCCATCTGTTAACTGTAATGATATTGAATCTGAATGAAGCACCAAACCCTGGTTCTGTGATAAAAGATCTAGAAGCATGACTGGAAACTGTGGAGACAGGACAGCAAGTAGAAATGTCCTACCTAATATAGAAGTATGAAAATCAATTTAGTCTCATCTAGCTCTGGTAGTTACCCTGGAGCTTACAGGGAACAGTGAAAAGGTGTACAGTAGCCTCTGGCTCAACTAAAGAAAGGCATGTGTTAGGAATCCTGGATTTACATCTTCTCTCAAACAGAGCCTAATATTTGTGTTTTCTAGTAACAAGCAGGTCTACAACGAGATCTTTCCAATGGTAGAGTGTAAACCTTGTGATAGCTTTCTGCAATTACCACTCATAATTGGTATTGCCTGTTCAGGAAATTCACCAAGTTTCTGCTGGTTCTCTTCAGGTGAGAATGAAAAGAAGTAAAATCTAGGTTGGAGTTGGGGAAGGAACAGAAGGAAAACTGATGGAAGTTCACAGAGGGAGTTGTCTCTGGAGTTTATGGACATTCCTTCCTGATTGTAGAGACCATCTATCTGAAACTATATCAAACCATGATGAAACTAATTATTAGTCTTTTCTCCAACACCAACAGAGATTTACTACCTGGAGGAGAAACCACTTTAACGGCCACCTCTATCACTGTTAAATGGAACGGAGCTATAAGCAAAGTTTATGCAACTAAAAATCATAGGTACAACATGATTTGCTGCGGGTTGAGAGAGAAAAAAATAAGACAGGGAGGCCCTGAAGAGAGGAAGTTTATCTTCCCTTTGACTTTGTCACTGGACTTATAGACACTTTGGAGAAAAGGCACATATTATCAAGAAAAAAACCCCAGGGAAGAGGTTGTGGTAAAAGAAATAAAATACTCAGATATAAAGGCAACTTACCCAGCATCTTTAAGAAGATCCAAAAAAGCATGAAACTTTTTAAAAGAATTCTCAATGCTGCCAAGAACACCTTCATCTTCCAAAATCATATTAGTTACTGATTGTGCATGAAGTACTTCTGACAGAGAGAAGTTCAGGTTCCTTAATCTGGCATTTTCAACTTCTAGCTATTAAAAACGGAAGGAAAAATATCACTTACTGTTATCACTAGAGGACTATACATTGTTTTTTTAAAGCTTATTAGTATGTCTACACTGATCATTGCAATGCAGCATAAAGATATGCCGGATGGCTCTAAACCAAACCAATTAGTTCAGGTACCAGAAACAGTCTATCTAGAACAGCTGAAAGCTCCACATGGACTAATTTACCCTGATGAGAATAAGCTTATGTACAGCTCCATACTCCTGTGGCCAGACATTTTACAATAGTGGTGCCCAACCTTTTTACCCCATGGGCGAGATAAACAGCACCCAGTCCATGTGCGAACAAGATCTGGCTGGTGGGCTTGGTCAAGCTGCCATGTGGAGTGGCATGGGGGGCCCCATTTAACTGAGGTCCAAATTGAATCGGAAGCCTCTGACCCAGGCAGGGTGCCTGCCTCTCCCCAGGCAGGGGGAGCCGTGGGAGAAGCCCCCCACGGCTGCCCTGCCCAGCCCCAGCCCCAGCCCCAGCCTCCCAGCACTTTAAAAAAAAAAAAAAAAAGCAAAAAAACCCCCAGCACTCACCAGCTGTAGCAGCAGCAATCAGGGCCTCTGGGGGCTTGTGGCAGTGTCCCCCCACACAGCATGGGGCAGTGAGGATTGCCCCCCCCCACCTGCCACCCATGCAGCAGATGCCCCATGGCACGGGTACAGCGCAGGCTCGACAGGGCACCACGCACTGTCTGGGAGCTGGGGCTGCTGGGGATGAGCGGTGCCGGGCTCTGAGTGATTGCTGGAGCCACCCCAGCTCCCACGCAGTGTGCAGTGCCCTGCCAAGCCCCGCTGCGCTCACGCTATGCGACAGCTGCCCCATGGGTGCCAAGTGGAGGGGGGCAATCCCTGCTGCCCCCCACTGCTCCATGATGCACAGGGGGGCTCTACCACGAGCCCCCAGAGGCCCTGATTGCCGCTGCTACAGCCAGTGAATACAGGGCGGCTTTTGGGGGAGGTTTTGTTGTTTTTTTTTAAAGTGCTGGGAGGCTGGGGCCAGGTAGGGCAGCCATGAGGGCTTCTCCCACAGCTCCCCCTGCCTGGTGAGAGGCAGGCTCAGCTGGAGGAACTGTGGGAGAACCTGCAGTCGCCCGGCTGTACCTGCCTTTCCCTGGTCAATCCAAATCTCCAAATCAGCACCGAAACAGATTCAACCGAATCAAAATAGAACAGTGATCTGAAGCACCGAAACAAATCACTGTCCCTCCAAAATGGCTGAATCTGAAACTGAAACAAAACATAGCTGTTTCACACAGTCATAGTGCACAGCCCCTGATCTGTCTACCGGGGAGGGCGGGGCAAGGAGCAGCCTGGTCCTGATCCAGACAGGGGCAGATCGAACCTGATCCTGACTTAGAGGGGGAAAGCAGCCCAGCCCCAAACCAGATACACCAGGGGAGTGGTAGGAGCAGCATGACCCTGATCCAGATGCACTGGGGTAGGAGAGGGCAAGGCAGGGCGTTCCCAGTATGAACATGCCGTGGGGTGAGAAGTGGGTAGAGAGGAGGGGACGACCCAAATCCTTTAATATACATATCCTGTTCCTTGATGCTGAATTTTGTTGCAGAGATCCCTACTTCTTGGTTAAACTCTACCCAAAAGAATTTTCCACTACCTTTCAATAATTAGTTAATTCTTTACCCACTATAAATAATACTCAGAAGATTAACCACTCAATAGAAAACAAACAATCAAAATGGCTTGGAGGTAGGATGCCGTAAGCAGACTTATACAGTAGCTATAGTTCAAGGCTCTGTCATAGCATCAATAGTAGGGGAACTAAAGGGCAAACACACATTACCAAATTTAGGTTTCGTCATTGCCCAAAGGTTGGTAAATGACATGGATTACTTTGAGCCAAGAATCTGGACACAGCTAAAATCCTACGAAAAAAATGAAATATTCTCTTCACCTATTTTGATGCAACTGGTTCACAACATATTAATACATATATAATTGTTATTAATAGTCACTCCATTATAATAGCTAAACCATTATATCTCTCTCCAGGCAAATTCTGATATTACAAAACTAATCACTACCTCCATTATCCTTTCATCTGCTTTTACTCTTGCTCTTCTTTCTTCCTTTAATCTTAGCAAGCATTCCTCCAACTCCATCTGTTAGAAAGCAAAACATTCATTTCTAAAATGTAAGAGTATACCAGGGACCTGGCGGTCCCACACTTACCAGGACGACAATCACTGGCATGGTCCGCAGGCAACTGACTCATGGTCAGCCCCAAGGAAAAGCAGCAAGCCCACAGGCTGACAGCACGCTCCACCACGCCCCCACTCCTGGGGTAGGATGGGCAGCTGGCAAGCAGTGCACTCTCCATGGGCCCATCCCCCAGTGCTGAGTGAGAGCCAGAAGCCAGGCTCCACGTGGGCCTAGAGCCCAGCCTGAGAAGAGGGCAAGCGGCTGGCACAGCCAGCACCGCCTAGGACCCGGAGGCTGCAAGTGCTGGAGCTCATGAGCCCTTCTGGGGCTTTCCATACTCGGTGGCAGCCACAAAACACATGGGGGCAGGCAGGGATCTGACCTCCCAATATCCTTTATAGCAGGTACGGGCAATTATTTCGGGTGGAGGGCCGCTTACTGAGCTTTGGCAAGACATCAAATAACTATTAATTTTCTAAATTTTTAGGGGCCCCATAGAATGGCCTGGTGGGCTGCATGCGGCCAGCATTTTGCCCACCCCTGCTTTATCGTTACACCAAGTCATGGTGGACAAGATACAAAAATAGGAGAATAAGACACACATTGAACGTGTGGCACCCAGGCTCCACCCCAGTGTGGCCATTCAACCTGGATGTTTCTACAAAGACCATACTAAATTGCAACATTAATTTATTTAACATTGGCTTTTGTTCCTAAATTGATGAACACCTTTAGTTCATAAAATTATACCTACGATACCTGGCGGACAAGAATGCAATTTACTGGTTTACTAATGTGCAACTTTGGAATGGTAATGAGCTTTGGCAGTAAAGGAATGAAAGGGAAGTACTTTTTTCTTTTCTAATAAAATGACAAATCAATTTTACCAGACTAAAATACAGTACAGTATTTTTTTTTAATTTAAACATTATTGCCAACAATTTACAATAAAGATTCTTTTTTGTGCCTCCAACATTAAATGGAAAAATCATTTCCATTTTTTTTTTATATTTGCCTTGTATAGAAGATAAAATATGTTTATCTGATCAGGATTTCAGACTGGGATTAGGCAAAGTAAAATATATTTACGCTTTGGTATATTTTTCTTATCCATGACCATGAAGTAATAGGAATACAATATCTTGAAGTTTCAGGTGTTCCCCTCAGATAACAGAACTCCCCCCATCCCCAATAACAATCTGCTTGAATTAGAAGGTTTTATTTTATTGAATTTTGCCCACTAAATTTTTCAGGATTACAAGCCCTTTGGAAAGGGTAATAGAATTGTACTTATTATAACAAGGAAACAAAAGAACACAATCTTAATCTAAATCACTGTGGATAAACGAGCAGCACTACACCAAGTTAATGCTGATATGCCTGTTTTATTTTATACCCTGCTGCAATATTCCTGAAGTACATAGGATCTTTCAATATTTAAAAAGACAAAGAGCTGAACTAGTTAAAGGGATGGTTAGCAACAAACCTAGTACAAAGAAATAGTCTGAGCTCAAACAAAAAGACAGTCATTATCTCAAAAACTATTTTTTTCCAGAAAGATTGCCCACCTGCATTGACAACACAGGTTTTATATACAGCTTCTGAACTTTTCAGAGAGCAGTCTTTCAGGGTCATGTTCTACAACAGGGGTTGGCAACCCCCAGCATGCATGAGGCTGTTTTGCTCAGCATGCCACAGGTGGCCAGGAGGCTGCAGGCCCTGCTGCAAGAAGCCCAGGCTCTATGGTAGGCTGAAGCAGAGCCTGGCCGGCTGTGGCAGGTGAGGTCTAGGTGCAGCAGGGTGCCCCTTCAAGCTACAAGCCCAAGGCAAAGGGCCACAGAGCCAGGACCACCTTGGCAGGGGGGATGGAGGGGTGGCTCCCACCTGCAAAGATCCCCTCCCAGAGGCTCTGCAGTTCTGGAGGGGAGGCAGTCACCATGACAACCAGCAAACAGCTGGCAGTGGTTACCTAACAGAGCCCATGCGTGGAGCCAAATTTCCCTTCCGGGCTGGGGTGCACGTGGGGCTATAGGACATAAGAGGTGCCTGGAGAAGAGGGAGGTGGCAAGTGCCAGGGTGAGAGGCCAGTATGGGAGGGGGGCTCCCTCAGCTGCCTTGCAGGCAGAGGCTTCCACTCCATGCGCTCTGCCCCAATAGGATCCCAATTCACATTCCCCTCAGGATGCATCTGCACCACCAGCAGCTAAGGAGCAGCACCTCAACCAGGGGCCATGGACAGGCACGAGCCCCATCTCCCCAAACAGGAAGTCCCCATGCCAGCTGCAGCTAGAGCACCTTGCAATAGCAGCAGCAGTAGCATCAGCAGGGCTCTAGTAGTTTCCCCCATCACTGCTCCAGGGAAGCCAAAAACCGCTTCATGATAGCGTGCTTTGAGGCCAGTGAGGAGCCTCAAGCTGCAGAAGGGGGAGACCTACCAGGGCAGCCCCACCACACCTTGCTACCAAAGCCTCTTCCCCTCACCCCACCTGCAGCAGCAGCAGCTCCCTCCCTGCAGTGACAGCGCCCTGGGCACATCTCTAGTACACGCTAGAGCTGCAATGACTGCACAAAGCTACTGGGCACCCAAGTGTAGTTCAGGGCCTGTGCTCCTTCATGAAGTTCCCTAAGAAACAAAATCAGCCAACTAGGGTTTCAAGCTATCACTGGCTGGGAAGGAGACAGCCCAGAGTCACCTTCCATGGAAAAAGGACTCCCTCTTACAAATGGTCCTGTTTAGAAATATGTACAAAAAGAGGGGCACCCGGCAGGGAAGGGACAGGGGCACTGCAACCCCAGCCTCACCCCCACCATCCGCCCATGGTAGGCACACATGCACCCACTGCCAGCAACAAGAATCGTGTGCCTCACAACTCTCCTGCTGTCTTCCCCTAGCATGCCAAGTCAAGGCATAGGTTGAGGATGGAGTGTTTTTGGCACTCCTCCCAAAAACATTGCTGATCCCTATATTACAACTTTGAAGTCTATATAAGGAGAAACAGACCCAACTAGCACTGAGTTCCTCTCTCTACTATCAAAATTCTATTATTAGTGTATAAAATTGTAGGGAAGGAAGGAGCTTAGTTCACATCTATGCAAGCAATCTAGCTCCTATGAGTGACAGAGAGTCCGCAATAGGAGGCGTTTTAAAAATAATCCTTGTCTGGAACTTGAAAAGGCATCATTTGTTTCAGGAGTAGGAGGAAGGGATCTAGAAATAAGCAAAAGGTAATATGCAGTTCTATAATACTTAGTCACTGGGAGGGCTATGCTTAACTGTTGTTTGAACTGTAGAAGGCTTAAGAATTAATTACCCAACAAAAACAGAACCTCTTAACTTGATAATTCAATTTGACAATGCTTAATTTGGGACTTCATCTATTCTCCTTGCAAGAGTTTCTTTATAATCTTGAGATGAAAAGGTTATAGGTTCAAGTAAGGTGCCTCAAGATCCTTTCAAAGGTGCTGTGGGGTGCCACACAACATGATCACTGTTAGGTTTGCAAACAGATAAACCCAGAGATTTCAAATAGAAATCCACAGTTGTTGTCTGAGTTCTCTGCAACAGAAAAAGGTGTCTGTTATTTTTCTGCACGCAAAAACAAAAGTGAAAACTAAGAGATGGTACTTTCTAAGAGGTACTTCAAGTCTAAAAAGGCTGAGAGTCATTGCCTTACAGAAACTTATGTTGGAGATTAATCTAACTGGTTGCAGTTTTTTCCCTCCCTTCTCAAGTACTGAAGGTATTTATCTATTATACTTGGGACTTGGTCTTTAGCCATCCTGAATCAAGAAAAAGAGGGACTTGCAAAAGGAGTCAGAGGGGCTTAGGAAAACAGAATTCCAATGAAAACAGAACTTTGAGAAATGTTCATATGTTTCACTCCATGCTAAGAACACCAAGTCAGGAGTGGCCAATCTTTCTGGCAGGCATACCACAAATTTTGCCCTGCCCCCTCCCCAAGTGCCACTCTGAGTCCCATCCCCCAGAAGTGTACCTGACAGAGTGGCACAATTGCTGCAAGTTTGCTACCCCTGCCCTAAGCAGTATAATAAAATAGTCTTTTTAAAAAAAGAGTACAGCAAGCAACAGATGACACTGCATTCCCACTTACTGCCTATATGAAAAGAAAAGCACTAATAGTTGAGAACGCAATCCTCTTCTATAGTATCAACTGATTGATTGAGGACAGCAAGACAGAGGTAGGCTGAATATGTATTACAGAAAATAGCAACCAGGAAGTTACACTTTTTCAAGTTGACAAGCCTTTTCTACATCAAGCTGGAATCTATGCAAGCAAAATGTAAAGAACTTTCAGATCAGCCATTATCACAAACTTACAGAATTCTTAAAGTGTTACTTTACAAAATCAATTAAGTTTTTCTCAAACGTTTCCAAGCAAATCTTCTGTTTTAGGTTTTGATTCTGCAGCATACTTCTGCTCTACGAACAAATCTGATAAAACATTCAAAGGTACCATTTTTTCATTTTAATATTTGTTATCTGGTTGAATCACTGAATTTCTTTCCAGGGTAAAGATTTAATGATAATAGGGGCTTATAGGTAAATAACTTATTAAGAAAAACATCCCTACAAAACTTTTTTAGGTCTGGCTAATAAATTGAGTCTGCTGCTTTTGTATATTGTAAGAAATAAGCTACTAAATCATCATTACATACTTGCTCCATTAAAAGTATATTATTCTTTTACACATATACACGTGTGCATATATGTGTGTGTGCGCATGTGTGTATATATGTGCGTGTATATACACGCACATATATATACATATACACATGCACATAATGCATGTATAATGTGTGCGTGCGTGTAGATTATAAATTTTTCCAATCCTCTACACAAAGGCCATAGCACCTACAGTTCAAACAAATGAGAATTCAATGGGATTTAAACAAGATGGTAAGTGCTTTGCATGATACATACCTGCAAGATCTAACAAGTAACTATCTGATAAATGTGTACCAAATTCACTGTTGAAAGGAAAAATAACATTTTATGTTGACTATTCTACTAAGTAATATTAGAAACCTAATTTTCAAATGAGAATGGCTTGTGCAGACAAATTGGTGGGTACTGAAGCATATTGATGTGCAAACTTTGCTATGCAGCCTTGCTACCCACTTTTGAAAATCTGGATTCAGTCCCTAGGCTAAAATTTTCTTTAAAAAAGTATGTCATGATGAACTACACATGGACTGTAAGGCTGGTCCTAACAGTGGAAATCTGTTAACCTAAATGGCAGTTTCCCAGACATACAAGTGAACTTTTTGGCACCTACACAAAATTTGCAATTCTGTCACCCACTCTTATCAAGTAGTTTGGACACATAAGCATACGAGTATACACTGCATGTGTTCAGTAGGCTATGTATTGGCCAGATAGATACATGGCCATGTATAGGGACCTACTGAAGTAAAAAATGCATTGTACAATGGCTCCTTAAATCTTGCAGTTTCCCCTGCATGCCTCCCCGCCTCCCCCCAAATACTCCTGGTCAGCAGGGAGGCGAAAAGCATAGTTTTAAATATGGCATGGTTTTTGCCTTAAACTCCTTTGCAATTATAGTATTGAACAAGATTCCTTAACACTAGGCAGTTATGAAGAAGAACCTAGCACTAAAAGCATCAAAATGCAGAAGGGTTGGGTGGGAGTATAACACAGGAACAGTTGGATAAGTTGTTGAACCAATTTCCAAGTTTTCCCCTTTTACTTTTTAAATACTAATGAATAGCTAAGTAGCAGGTTAACAATCTTTAAATATGTATTACCAGCCGTAATAGTAACATAAGAATGAGACACTGCATGATCTGGAAACTGAAGTTCAAGACAGCAATTACAGTTTTATAGCCCTTGGGAATTTCCCCACGTGTTTAACAAAGCAAATCCAAGTGCTTCCAATTCCCTCTAGTGGAAAGAAGAGGCATATCAGTTCCCATTTTAATTTAGACTTAAATGTAATTTCCACAACTTTGTCAAAATCTTAGAATCAATTTACCTTGTTTTTAAAACTAATATTTTGTTTTAATAACACTTCAAACTTAAAGAGCCTGTAGGCTCACATTTCTGTAGTAAGAGCAGTAATTAAAAATGTATAACCTTCAAAAAACAAATTCTGACATCTTTATTTATATCCAGGAATTATTTGACTCCAACAAGGTTACTGAAGTATATCTGGTACTACACTTAATGTAAACAAGAGCATCAAAATCTTGATCCCATTGAAAGGAGCATGTATTGTAAGCTGGTGTTTGGGAACACTTCAAAAAGTACTAAATTAGTCTCTGTCCTCTCACAAAGAGAAGCTCTGGTTCCATATAAACAAATATCTACTTTTTTCTCTCTCTCCTCTCCTCCTCCATCCGAAACTGTTAAAAACCAAAGCGTTTCTTTCACATTAGAACATGTACCAAAAATAGTTGGTCAAGTCAAAGTCAGTCATTCAGCTGCCCCCTGAATCTTAAACAATTCTTCTTATATGGGTCAAAGAGTAATTTAGTATTTAATTTTTATTAAGTTGGCTTATGCAAAAAAATGCTGTCCTTAATATTGTTGAGATATCTAGTTATTCTGCCCCAAGGGGCGGGGGGGT
>NW_017729024.1:96577002-96592212 GCF_001723915.1 Gavialis gangeticus
ACTAACGTAACAGTTACTGAGCCACTAAAACAAACCCTTAAATTTTCCTTTCCTTTTCATACACCATTAACCCACACTATATGAAGATGTTTGCAGCAGCTGTCAGATAGCCTTGCTATAACTCTTCATTTTGTTAGATACAGCTAGAAAACAATCAGAAGAAATAAGAAAAAAGCAAGAGGCAAATAAAGAGAGATTACTATAAAGCTGCATTGTAAATGGAGCTTTAAAATACGTCTAATTTCATTTGACTTTTAAAAACATTTTATACAATGTACATTACTTTAACAGTAAGAAACTACTTAAAAATACACTTCATTCCTTTATTCATTTAACGAAATACCACAAATAATAACCTTATTGTTGCTTTAATGTCACATATCACGGCCTGAGAAAGAGGAAAGTGAGTTCTTATTCATTACAGCTCTGATTCAACAAGGTACTTACTTTAAAGCATGTCCTCAATGGGACTGAGGTCTATATGTTACATAGTACAGCAGAAGTATAAAAATATTTAGATTGCATTACTTAATCCGCTTAAGCATTAGGTTCTAAAATCCCTCTCCTGCTAAAACTGAACCTTTATAATATCATTTGGCTTCTATAACTATCTAACACACAAAATTACTTCATACCTGTAACTGCTGATATTGTTTTACATTCAATTTATCTGCAGACTTTGTTATATCAGGATCATGCATAACGTCCTCTAAAATCCCTTCCGTTTCCTCAGTCTCAGAAGTAGAAGCACTTTCCACTGTCACTTTCACAGGAATGCCTGTCTGCTTGTATAAAACAACCACATCCAGTATATTATTAAATAATACTTGATGAAGAAATAGCATTAGTAACTGCTTCATTTGGAAGCCATTTTATTCATAGAATTCCTTCTTCTAAATTAGTTATGACATATTCATTTCACAGTCATGCACGATCTAGAAGTAAGGTAGGCCTAAAGAAATATGGTTAATCCTTTGCAAAGAATGTCTATGCTAAAATGAAACAATCTGTACCAGTAGGAGCAAACTTTTACTTCATTTACAACCTCTTTGGTCTGTGAAGACACTACGGGGATGGCCTCTAGGCATGAGGTACCTGCAGCACACGCCATGCAGAAGCACAAGCAGCAGCTGGTGCACTACACACCGCCCTGCACCACCAGCTGGGGCTGGGGCTGCGGTACAGCGGAGAGAACCAACGCCATGCTCCACAGCAGCAGCAGGAAGCGGAGGGTGGCTCTGGTCTGGGTCATGCTGCGGGTAGCAGAAAAACAGCAAGGAGCTCTAAGTGGTTGCCATCCTGCCCAGAGCAAGTCTAGCCCCAATGCAAACTGGAGGAAGGAGGAGACGATGCCTGTGGCACCCTGTGCCTCAGGCTGGGGCCCCCACACTGTGCCAGACAGCCTGGCCACGGCCCCCTTCCGCCTCTAGGCAGCATTTCCTGGCCACCCCACCCCTGTCCCAGAGAGCATGGGTACCAGCCCCCAGCACTGCCAGCCTGGCCACACAGCTCCCAGCCACTCCCAAAAGAACCTTCCCCCTACTGGAGAAGCAGGTGCAGGTGCCGGTGCCTCTGGGCAGGGCCTGCTGGCAACAGCATGGAGCTGGGCTCACAGGTAGCACTAAGTGCTGCCTCAGCCCCCCTGCCCCAGTACAGCCCTGTTGCCTGGACTCCTCCTCCCAGTGCTAGCAGGGCCCCCCCCCACACCATCGCCTCATCATGCACACCCCCCCACACACACACACACATACACAGCCCCCTGCAAACAGTCCCCAAGCCCTGGCCCTCCAACACCCCCGCCATAGATGTACCTGTATCCAGGTGCCAGGGCAGCTCCCACCACCCTGCCTGGCTGCATACCAGATGTGCGTGCACGCACACACAAACACATGGCACCCCCTGCCTCCAATTACCCTTGCCCTGCTCCTCCCAGCCCCACATAGCTGCTTGCAGGCTGGAAAGCTGCCTTTAAAAGGAGAAAAATCATGTTTTTCCACAATAAACAGAAAACCAGACCCTGTTCATTTATAAAATAATGACACCAGTAATAAAATAAAAAAGGTTCTCCTGAAATGCTGAATTGTGACAACGTAGTATTTTCTTATGCATAGCTTAATTAAAAGACTGCCATAAAGCATCACAAATCAGACAGCACTCTGCTCTGCATTTCTTCAGTTTTATGGCATGAGTTCTTTATAGCAAGGTTATTTGTTCAGTATATTATTGCTGATCTTCAGCATCGTGAATATCCCCTAGCAATACACAAATAAGAAATCATAATACCTGGATCTTCAGTGGTAACTCATGGGTACTATCCACTGGAAATCCCCTAAAATGACAGGGTTAAAATATTTGTGGTTTTTAAAAAAAATAAATATTGCAATTTGTCATGACTGCAGTTACAAACAAGTTTCTAAGTCATTCAGAAGTATATAATAATTGAGAATAATAAAAGTATATTATAACAAAAAGAAACAAAAATACATGACTGAATCCCCTGAATGTATTGGGCACTTTTACACATGCTCCAGGGGAGGCAGGGCTGGTGCTTTAATTAGAGTAGCTCCAAGATCCGCTCTAATTAAAGCGCCACTGCGTCCCCCGTATCAGCATCCCGGTGCTTAAAAATAGCAGAAGAGGCATTTGAACTAAAGCTCATTCAACAAGCTTTAGTTCAAGAGCCCCTGCTGCCATTTTTAAGCGTGGGGACGCTGCTGCACAAGAGACAGGAGGCTGCTGGAGTGCAGCAATTATCATGCTCCAAACAGGCTCAATCAAGTCTGTTCTACTGCGCTGGAATTCCAGCATGCTGAAGCAGCCTCCATGTTCATGGATAGGCACCCACTGTTATTATGGTATCATTCTGTACACGGTCGCTATACTTTCTAATCAAGAAACAGGCCAAGATTGTCAAAACTGGATATCCAACCTGGATCCTTAAACATGCAAAGATTGGTGCTATTCCAGCTGCCTTTGAAGTCAATATGAGATGCTGGGTGCTTGCCACTTTTGAAAAGTAAATTTTATTACAATGATAAAACATGGACTACGGAGCCCAACTCATCCAATTGTGTACATCTTGGCCTCTAATTCTAAAAGTATCCTAATAACCTGTACACCAGGGGCAGGGGGGCAATTATTTCGGTTGGAGGGCCACTCAGTGAGTTTTGGTGAACTGTTTAGGGCTGCCCTTTGACAGGTGCCCCACCCCCTGGTCACCACTGTGGGACTAGAAGTCCCGTCCCACTAACCCCTGACCTTAGCCACTAGAAGCCCCTCCCCTTGCCCCTGGAAATAACTCCTTTTGGGAGGGGGTTGCCACCTTGGAACCGGATAAAAACCAAATCATACGCTAAAAGTCAAACATCTACTATAACATGTTTTAATTTTATTTCAAAAAATATTTTTGTCCTGATTTATGTGCATTTGCATAGTATATATAGAGATGATTGCAAAATAGCTCAAAAATAAAGCCTTACTCTTGTATATTGTCAAGGGGGGGTTATGGTTGCAAGTGTGGGTGTGTGTGTACGCTAGGGGGTTGTATGGGCAGGGTGTGGGTGTGATGGACGGCGGGGGGAGTGAGGACCACCCCCCCATGGCACTGTGACACACAGCCCCTGCCACCAGAGGCAGCACTAGCTGGAGGCAAGCGCTTGGGGTGCTCATGGCCCATGCAGGCACAGCTGCTCAGCGGTGCACAGCTCCAGCCAGTTCCGATAGCTGCACATGGCAGGGAGGAGCAGAGCCAGGCTGGCCCACCTCTATTGTGCAGGGCTCACTTGCAACTCCTGGGACTTGTATGCCACTGGGTGGAAGCCCCATGCATTGAAGCCAGCTGCCTTTACCCACTCTCTGCTGCCATGTGCAGCTCATGGGACTCTGCAACTTCCAATCACTTGTAGCAGAGTCCTGTGAGCTACACGTGGCGGCAGGGAGTGGGGAAAGCAGCAGGCTCCATTCTGCGGGGCTTCCCCCCAGGAGCGTGCAAGTCCCATCTGCATGGTAGCAGTGAGCTGGCCTGGCTTTGCTCCTTGCCACCACATGCATCTCCCAGAACTGGCTAGAGCCACACGCCACTGGGTGCCTGCATGAGCACCCTGAGGGCCTGCCATTGGCTGCTGCTGCTGCTGCCAGCAGGGCCTGTGTGTCATGGGAGCTGGGGGGTGTGAGGGGGTCCCCACATACCCCCCCACCTCAAAAACAACAAACCCAGCTCACCCAAGCTCCATGCTCCTGCCACCCCTCTGGGTGCAGGCCCTGGGCTCCCACCAGATCCAAGCTCCATGTTCCTGCCCAGCTGTAGCTTTCCTATCTGTTTCCTGGAGCAAGCGCCATAGCAAGGACATGAGGAGGAGCCACTGGAAGCTGGGGAAGCTGGGAAGGCTCCCTGGTAGTTACAGCAGTAGCCCTGCCTAGAAGCTGTATGAGCTGGCCAGGGCCAGGGCCCGGGCCCTCCTGCACGAGGCTGGCAACGAAGCATGCAGGCTGGGCAGAGTACAATTAACTGGTGGGCACCTGCAGACCAGATGAAATTGCCTGGCAGGCCAGATCCAGCCCGCGGGCCGTATTTTTTCCACCCCTGCTGTACACCCTTATGTACGTTTTGCCAGACAAATCTTTACAAGCCAAAGCACTACAATAACCTTTATTTCTGTATAACTGTTTGTTTTACATAAATATTCCACAGTAATTTATCTTTTTTTGTACTTGTAAGACCAAAATAACTATTTTAGAAGGGAAAGAAAATATGCATCCATACACACTTTTTCTTGAAGACTAAATGTCAGACTTGCAAATGCATTCTGGGCTCAGAAAGTTAAACTCAATCTTTCGATAGACTGGAAAGGAAATGATTACTATTGCTACTTCTATTTCTAAATTCTTTGGAGGTACTTGGATATCATGATGGTGAAAACTATCATGCTTCATGGTTTTACTGTACTGGAGGAAAATGGGTAGCCTAGAGAAGACAGGTAAGGAGACATCTCACATAGCTAGGGCCAATCCTGTCATAAGATTTGAATATCTGATGAGAGACTTGAATTGGTTTGGTATATTTAATGGGAAGTTAATGCATAAATCAGCATCTAGAATTGAGTTTACAGTAACAAAACTGCTATGGTACCAGGTGAAGCCTTTCTAGTTGTTTGTGGCTTTGCTCATTGAGGCCACACACATTCTGTTTGTACCAAAAATTATGGTTCTCCCAGAAATAACAAAGAAGTTTGCAGATATTTAAGCTTTTTATCCTAGAGCAAAAATGGCCACTCTTGGAGAAAACTAACCCAGTAAAGCCAGGGTTAAACAGCTTCCAGAAGAGTTTCTCCTAGGAAACCGAACATCTGCATACCTTCCACTGGCTTAACTCCCAAGGAACAGGAGGAACAGAGCCAGAGAGAAGGCTCCTGGGCCTTTCCCAGAGTGGAGTCATAGTCGGGAGAAGGCAAAATGGAACAACTGATCCCCTCCATCCCATAGTCCAGGAGGGAAGAGGGCAGGCTGTCAAATTAATGCTTCCGCTACGGGCAGGGGCAGCCCAAGAAGCAGCCCTCTAATCCTCCCTGGCTGGAAAGCTTGCCTGTGAAGCTCTCCAGCCATGGGGCTGGAGGAACATCTATACAGTCCAGCTCCTGGGCTATTTTTATACTGGATGAAATTTCTTCTAGTAGAAATAAATATTGGCATGTAGCCTTCAATATGAATAGCAATAATCAAACCCACTGGTCAAGTTTGAGCGCTCTGACATATGTACATACCAATTATCTTCAGTATATTGTAACAAGACTGACCAAGTCTCTTTGTAGTATAACTAGACAAAATGTATTCAATTATTCTGAAGCCCTTAACTCAGAGCAATTAATTAATTCACATCTTAATTTTAAAAGTTAATACTTCAGATCAGTATGAGCAGATACTGGAATTTCATACTTACAATTTTTTCAAAACATTTAAGATAGCTACCCAAAGACTAGGAGACCAGGCTGCTTCTATAGGATTTAAGAACAATGCATGATAACATTCTCCTCTGCCCCTTTTAATTTTTGATTTTCTCCTTCTCCATCATTCTCCCAGCTATATGCATAGTCTAAGTTGTTGCTTAAGTTTCCTGAAGTGGAGCAACTCAAAAAGTTTCCTTGCCTTTCCTGACTCCTCTTTCTAGGATGAAGCCAATACATTTCCCAAGACCAAAGTCTAATGATATACATCTTTCCTGAAATGCTGTGTCATTACTCATTTCTCAGGTGACAGCTGAGCAGAGATGAGAAATTCAATGAACTCCACACTGCACTGAACACATGCACAAACACAAGATACAGGTAAATAAGGCAGAAAGGTAAAACAGCAATTGCTGAAGCAAAGGGCATAACTAGTTTTGTATACCCATATGAAAAGAGATAGGGATTCATATATAAAACTGACAAAAAGATAACCATGTGCTTTGTATAACAATATAATTCTAACATAAATTGATTGGAATTTAAAATAATTATGCTGATGATAAAAGAGAAGAAACAGCATCCTGGTCAGTCTCTCTCAGCTATGATAGGTCTGCAGAGCTAACATAAACAACTCTGTCAACCATTCAATGAAAAGAAATAGGAGTTTAGCACTGTGTTAAAAACTTTTTTTGAAACCTAAGGATTCAAGAAACAGTTGTAAATGCTTAGGTTTCAATATCCACTTACACAGAACATGGAAAGAAAGCATTATGGATGCAATATAAAATCCTTTTTTGGACACCCTGTAAATTCTAATCTTTTAAACCACTGTACACATAATTCAACTATAATCCATAATGCACGTATTATTTTCTCCCTCCCACTCCAAGAATTTTACCTGCATCTTTTTGCACGTTCTGCGGTACGCCAAGGCAGGAAACCATCTGCACCTGGTGGTAACGGTTTGGGAGAATAACCATCTTTACCCAGTGGAGTCTTTTTTCCAGGACTTACAGATTTTTTTGATGCTAATCCTGTATTGGACAGCAGGAATAGAGGATAAAAAAGAGACTTTGTCAGAGCTACAACACAGAGAAACTGCAATAGCTAAAACTGCTTAGACGTTTCATTCAAAAGATGCTTTTGTACTTATTCATCACTTTCTCAAACATTCACATATCAAACTAAATGTTTTAGAAAGAATCTATAGATAAGAATGAATGCTTTTGTTTTTGAACACTTGAATAATAATGGTTGTTATTCTTGTGTAGAGTGCACTATTCAGTGGTTCTCAACCTTTTTTGTTCCAGGACCCATCTGTAAACATTGATGGCTGGTCTAGACCCAGTGCCCCTCGCCCCCAAACTGCTGTCCTCTGACCCCAGGCCCCAGCAGGTACAGTAGGGGGATGGGTGTGTAGAGGGCATAGGAGGCCCTAAGCAGCCCCGTTTGCAGGCTGAAAGTCTGCCAGCCTGCAAGGGAATAGCCAAGACTTCCCACGTTTTTCTCCTTTAAAGGAGAACCCACTTATTGCACACCACAACGTGCTTTGAAATAAAACGTGTTCGATGAGCTTTAAATCAAAGCACCCCGCCATCATTTTTTCAGCGCGGGGATATGCAGTGGCGCCGATACACGTGACGTACGGGCACTTTTAATTAGTGCAGCTCATTAATTAAGGCATCTGGGGCTGCATCCTACAGCATGTGAAAAAATGCCCTCTCCTTTGTGAAGTACTAGGAAAATGCACATTGGCCTATTTTAATGTGCATTAACTAAAGACCATGGTTCTTAAGTGATGCTTTAATGATCATTAAAATAGGCTAATGCACATTAAAGCAAACATGTAAACTACTACAAGACCATTTCAGGCTGGACATAAGGAAGAATTTCTTTACTGTCCAAGCCCCCAAGGTCTGGGACAGCCTGCCATCGGAGGTGGTTCAAGCACTTACATTGAACACCTTCAAGAGCAAATTGGATGCTTATCTTGCTGGGATCCTATGACCCCAGCTGACTTCCTGCCATTTGGGCGGGGGGCTGGACTCAATGATCTTCCGAGGTCCCTTCCAGCCCTAATATCTATGAAATCTATGTAGATACACCCAGTGTGACATCTGAAAACATATATGTAAGAAGTATAAATTTCTGGAAAATATCTTATAACAGAGCTAGATTTCTAGAAGTATAAATAGGCCCATTTGTGCTGATAAGACATGAAGTTCCTCCTCAGGGTCAAAAATGGTAAACAGAACTAAATTTTTTGTTTGATTTTATTATATTAAATGCCTCAAGCAGCACAAGCTTTCCTCCTCTACCTGCATATGCTCCTGAAATTCAACCTTTCTGAAACCAACCTGCTATGCACAATGTAACTTAATTATACTTACCTCTGTCTCTCCAAATTACTGAAGCAAAAGATGAAAGATGTAGTTGTCAGCTTTAGTTATTATTTATTTTGTAAAATATTTATAATGTAGTATATTATATATTTAAGTATGATTTAAATAGTAAATGCTGAAAACACCAAAGTTATGAATAATTTGTTCAAAGAGCACTTTTAAGTGAGGAGATAGATGACAATGTTTTGTACAATAGGGCAGATTCACTGCATTTTGTAATCTAGAAAGGTTGTGTTACCAGAAAGCCGATAACTGTTCTACCAAACCTTTAAGAACCAGAGCAGCTTAAAAAGTTAGAAGCTCTACTGAGGCTGCACTGGGAGCCTGCCCTCATTAGTCCCCATCCTCTTCCTTTTATAATTAATTGTGATGTTGTTTGGTACAATTCTGGAAAATCTTTCCTAAAAATCATTAAGAAATTGAGAGCAAGAGAAGTAGAAATTAAGGGGAAGAAATCATGAAAAATCTGTGTATTTAGTGCAACAGAAATTTTGTGGCAAGTTAGATTCTGCAACATGTTTTTGTTTTTCTAAGTTTATTCTTTATCCTGCTTTTAGTCTGTTCCAAATTCAAGTACTAAATCCTAATTTTCCAAGGCTTTAGTGAATATTGGTGAAGACTGTTTACCTCGTCATATGAAAACACTGGTCACCAACTGATCAAATTATTGCAGCAATATTTACAGAGTAAATTTATTGTCCCTGACAGTAGTGATATTAAGCATGCTTCCCTTAACGTTATTTTCATTTACATAACAGAGTTAAACAACAGTAATGATATTACCTGATATTTAGCTTAGGCAATATATGCTTCTTTCCCAGACCTTTAAAAGTATATTTTGTGCCTGAAAGCTTGTTAACATGTCTCCCAACTGTTTAACTGTTACAATAAAAGATATTACCAAACAAATCTTGGTTCTCCTCAACCAGAAGCAGTGTCGCTATCTTCAGGTACACTGCTGTGAGACAGTGCCAATTAGGTAACCCCACTTGGCCTGTACTGCCAAGTGGACGTAGCTACACATCTTCCAGTTTAGGAGCCTGTGTGAATCAGAACAGCATGTTGAAGGGCACTGCTGTTGCAGACAGTAAATTTATCATGTGGACATGGCCTGAATTTTATGCTTTCATACACTGGATTACTTCCCAGTACATTTAACTGGACCTGAAGTACAGCACTTACTGAAATTGTCCTACCTTCTCAAATAGATTAAAGGAAGCAGAGCACTAAAAACATGAATACAGCATACATGTTTCACAAATTCAGGACCCTTCTAGACATGCAAGTAAAGGCACAATGGAATCTAACTCAGGGGCCCTCTGTAAGTGCATGGCAGGAAATACAATTGTGGGATCACATATTAAATCCCATTATGTCTTATTGCTGGTGCGTGGGGAGTCCAATATCTCGATCCTGGGCTCCCCTGAACTAATTCCCATGACTGCAAGCCCTGCAGCTGACAGGGCTCAGCAGGGCTTGCAGCAGGGGCAGCATTCCCCACATTGACCCTGCTGCAGTATCTTTAGCCAATGCTGTGGGGCTGGCAGTGGGGCTGATGAAGCATCGTCAGGTGCAGGACTCGCAGTGTGGCAGTAGCATTCCCCACACTGCTGTCACTGCAAGCCCCACAGCCCATGTTGCTGCAGGACTTGCAGCCAGGGCAGCACAGGGGAACGCTGACACTGCTCCTGCTGCAAGCCTTGAAGCCAATGAGGCTGAGAGAGGCAGCATTCTCCCTGCTGCAAGGCCCACAGCTGACAGCGCTGCCACCACTGGAAGCCTTCTTCATCCGGCAGGGCTGGCAGCAGGTGGTGCCCACCTGTGTCTGGCAGCCCCTCAGTTGATGGGGCTCCCAGCCACAGGGGAACACTTGGCCACATGCTCAATTAATGGCATGATCAGAACCTGCTACAAAGTTATTACAAATTTTCTGTGGAATAACTTTGTAGCTTTTTTATTATGCCATTAATTTGTTGAAAGTGTAGCTAGGTCACACCTTAAGGCATGATTACCTGATTAATCACACCTTAAGCATAACATGTAGAAGGGGTCTCGGTGTAATTCTACCAAGCAATAAGAACAAACAAAAGCAAAGGCCTGGTCTCCAGTTTTGGCTCTGATATAGTTCTTCCAAGTTAGTGTGTGAGAAATGGCCACAGACTCTCTTAAAAAATTATAAATGGTTATTTCTTAACCAAAGACTATTATATTCATTTTCTTCCCACCAACCCTCCTGCTTCTCCCTCCCCAAAAACATATGATCTCAACAGGGGGTAAATGTGTACAGTTCTGTGATCTCCTTGGAGGCAAAAAAAATGTGCCCATGTCATTTCTATTTGCCATTTCTTCTATTTACCTCTGAATTCGTACTGTTTCCATTCATGAGAACATGGAGGTGAGGAGTGAAGCCAGGCCCAGGGCCCCACGCAGCACACATGCAGCTCCCCACACTTGCGCACCACCAGAGGGATGTCCCGTCCGATGGAGCCAGAGGCCTGACCCTGCTCCCTGCCACCACATGCAGCTCCTGGGACTCTGCCAGAAGTGGAGTGGAGCCCTGCCCCTGCTTCCCGGCAGAGTCCCACGATCTGCATATGGCAGCAGGGAGAGGGGAAGGCAGCCAGTCCCATCATGCTGGGCTTCCCCCGCAACCCGGTGGTGCATGAGTACCAGGAGCTGCATGTGTACCACGTGGAGCCTGCGTGATAGAGGTGGGCCGGCCTAATTACGCTCCTTGCCACCACATGAAGTCCCAGAACTGGCTGGAGCCAGGCAGCAGCACCTGCGTGGGTCACAAGCACCCCAAGGGCCCACTGCCTGCTGCTGTCCTGTAGTCCCCTAGTCAGATGAAATTGCCTGACAGGCCAGCCCCTATATTTTGCCCACCCCTGTTCTAGATCCACACAGACATTCACAACAGCAAAAACGTGTGTGTGTGTGTGCGCGCGCGCACGCGTGCGTGCGTTGGGGGGGAATTTAAAAGCTTATTTCTATACAAAAAGGAGAACTATATTACCAATACGAATAGTAGCTTTTCCTTTCCGACCACTTCCTAGGACAATTGTTCTTTTCTTTGGTTTACTTTTCAAAACATCCTTTGAAGAGGGAGATGTTAGCCACTTGTACTAGAATATTGAAAAAAAAAAACCACAAATATTTCATTTAGTAGCCAATATTTCTAAAGGTACTAGTTTAGTTTTATAATTAAGATTACACATTTTATTACTAACAAATAAATTTCACTTGTTATTAAAACTGCATAAGGTAAGGTCTCACTATTCAGGAATACAAAGAACTAAATCCTCAAGAGTTTGAAGAGATTTTGATTTAAATAAAACTCAGTACATTTTGACTGTAAACATGCCACACAACATTCAGGGAAATATTCTGAAATTATCACTACAGCATACTCCCCTCCTCCATTTTTATTTCTTCTGGAAAAATAGATCTGTTATTACAGTAATAAAAATGGCACCTGTGCTGAACATGGCAACTCTGGCACCTGACTTTCATGCTCTACATTGAGCTGACTTCATAGGAATCAGGGTATAGGCTCTGGGTACATTACTCCAGACAAATAATGACTTGCAAACAAAAAGGTTTTTTCAAAGCAGCAAACATTACAAGAATTTGAACTACATCTGAAGTCATCGAAGTGAAAACTGTGTTTTGGAATTACTACTTTCCTTTAAGGTTACACTGCACAACTCCGTAAGCTCTCAAAAAGAATTAAAACTTGTGAACAGCCCTCTAAGTTTATAACCAAAGCATTTATTCCAATATCTTGTCAGTCTTTTTGAGTGCGCTACTCAAAAAGCAGGTATGTTAGAGCTTGGGATTCCACTCTAAAAAAAAAAAAAAACTTATGTAGGTTTGAAATTAATACAAAAGTATTTGCATCATACCAGAAAGTTCTTTCCCCAGGCACTATTAAGCACAGTGAGGCTCAGAGGAGTGTCATGTAATAATACTATATTCTTCAGATTTTACTGCAGAACCAACACAATTAGGGAAAGTTAACTGGATATTAATTTAAATCTGCCTCATTAGTCAAAAGAACTTTTAAGCTTTGGTCACAGAATTTTTTTCTATTAGTGAGACTGCTAAACAGAAATAAACTTAAATTGTAGAATTTGCAGTGGAGACTTTTTAAATTTCTTCTTCTAAAGAATCCAGCATGCTGGATCCTAGTATACAACAAAGGCTCCAAGGGCAGCTATACTCAAGCCATAACGATGTTCTGATGCACTGCGCTGGAGCATGGTAATTACTGCACCCCAGCAGCCTCCAGTGTCTTGTATATCAGCATCTCCACATTTAAAAATGATGATGGGGGCACTTTATCTAAACCTCATTCAACAAGCTTTAGATACAGTGCCCCCGCCACCATTTTTAAGTGCAGGGACACTGATACACAAGACACTCCAAGAGCCGCTCTAATTAAAATGTTCCCCCCTGCCCCATCTCCCCCCAGCGCACGTATAAAAGTCCCAAGGTATTTCAGTAATACTATAACAACTTGACTTTCGAAGTACAGGTTGCATTTCCAGGTCTGACAAAAAAAATAAAAAGATGTTACTTATCGTTAACTATTGCTCTTGAAGTTTCCTCTGTATATATATACTCACTTGTCATATGCCACATATAAGAATACATCACTGGTATCAAACTGCCTTGAAGAACTATATATTGGGGGGGGGTGTAAATAAAAGAAGTCCACCGTCAACAAACCAAGTTTCCTCTCCCTATGTACAGAATACTAATATTACATAGAACTTCATGGTAGAAGGGGAGACAAGCTGGTTGTGTGAACACACAGGTAACTCTTGAAAAAGTTAATGATATATAACTTCTCTTTTCTTCTTCAGAATCCTACCAGCATTTCCACTTGTGGAAGTCTAGCAAACAGCAATCCCCTGGAAGACACAGATCTAGACATGCTTACGTCACTCACAAGAACTGGGCAAGGGAGTGTGAGGGGCCATATCTCATTCCATCTATTAAGCACCTAAGCACAATCCTATTCCACCTTATCCAAGTCCCCAAAAGTTATTAAAATAAAGATTCTGGTGGGTACCCTTCTCCTCACTACTTTTTGTATTTTAGTTTTAAGGCTCAGATAATTGCATGCTATAAAAATAGATGTCCAATGTTTTTTCAGGGATATGAGGAGAGAGAATTGGATCACATTTAAATTGGTGGAAGACTAGGATGTAGTTCTAAACTTCATCTTTGCTTACCTCCACCCAAGGATTCAGCTTAAGATAGTGGTATTGTGGTAGTTCTTGTGGAATGGGTCTCCCTAATATCTCTCCACACACAACTAATAATCTACTGGGCTTTCTGAAGGCATTTCTTGGTATTTGCCAAGTAAAGGAAAAACCCTTTTTTATACTGAGGGCAGAGGATTAATACCTCCTGCATTGAAATGTGGACTAGTGAAGAAAGCAGAGGAAAATTTCGAGAAAGGTGAAAATCTGAGACTTCCATAGAAGTGAAAAAGATAGTTCCTTGTGGTGACTGTTCTTCTGAACCACAGTAAGCAGGCAAAGTAGCCAATGAAATTGCAAAAAGGTAATTGATATTAGAAGAATATTCTGATTATTCAACTAAGAGTAGAGATGAATATTCCCTGCTGTTTGAAGAGAACAACCACCACTGCAAAGTTGTGCTGCAGCTTCTTTCTTCAGTGGGCAAGCTGAAAGTTCTGAAGTGGTAATTTTTTTTTTGTCTAGACACAGGATCGCAGGTAGTTGATACAAGTCTGCTTAAGCCATGAGAATGGGCATCCTTTTAGCTGGTATTCAGTTTGCAAACTTCCTGCAATAAAAAAGGATAATATACCCTAAGGCTGACTTAAATTTGAACAGCCTTATGTTCTCATTGATATTTCTAAGATATGTCTCAATCACTCTTCTTGAGGGATCAGGTAATAATCCAAATCAACCCTTTCCTTCCACGTTGGTGTGGAACCTCCTCCCTGGTTCCTTCCTTTCTAAGAAAATTCACTTCTTCAGTAGATCACTTTTGTAACAGGTCTTGCAAAAGAAGTAAAAGATAGATTGGAAGGTATGTAAAGGAGAATCTATATCAGAGGCGGGCAATTATTTCAGGTGGAGGGTCCCTTACCGAGTTTTGGCAAGCTATCAAGGGCCACATTGCTAGCTACACCCCTTGACAGGTGCCCTGCCCCCAGTCACCGTCTTGTTACCAGTAGTCCTGCCCCATAACCCCTGACCTTTGCCACCAGAAGTCCCTCCCATTGCCCCCAGAAATACTCCTTTCAGGAAGGGGTTTTGCCATCTCAGAACCAGAAAAACACCAAATTATATTCTAAAAATCAAACATCTACAACACTCATGAATTTGATTTAAAAAAATATTTTTGTCCTGGTTTACACGTTTGTGTAGTGTACACAGAGGTGATTGCACAATAGCTTAAAATGAAGTCTTACTCTTGTACACTGGGGGGAGGGGGGGCATGAGTATAGGCTTGTGGGCACAGGCGACTGGTAGAGTGGGGGCCCACTCAGGACAGGGCAGGTTTTTTTGCCATGCAAGCTAGTGGTATGTGGTGGGGGGGGCACTAAGCCATGGCACAGAAACATAGGTGTATATATGGAGCTTTTGGCCTGCCCCCAAGGCCTGCCTACAAATTGTGCCCCCCCAGACTCAGGAGGCACAAGTCACCCCTGCCTGTGGGAGCTGTTAGTGTGTGTGGATATGTGGGGGAGGATGTGGACATGGGGATGCGAGGGTGAGGTGATGGAGCATATGTGTGCGCGCGCGCAGATATGTCAGATATCGGTGGATATGGGGTTTGTGGGGGACCATGGCTGGGCTGGGCTGTGTGAGGGGGTGTGGGTG
>NW_017729024.1:96592433-96614093 GCF_001723915.1 Gavialis gangeticus
CACACACACACACACACACACACACACACACACACACACAGAGTCTCTCCCTCCCTTGTTGTTCTCTCTGTCTCCCTTATTGCAGGTACACCCCCCCGACACACACACACTCTCCTGGCCCTGGGGTACCCACACAGGCTGTGCCCCCGTGGCCCGGTGATGCAGCTGGGGCCACATGGTGCTGGAGGTGGTCATGTGCAGGGAAGCAGCACAAGCCATGGCAGGCAGACATTTCTAGGTGGGAGGCAGGGGTAGGAGAGGGCTGGGTATGGTGTGGAGCCAGGCTGTCTTTGTTAGTGAGTGCTGCTGGCTTCCCCTGGGTCATCCCATCATCTTTGACAGGAGCTAAGAGCAGATAAATATATATTCTCTAAATGTTTTATGTGCCCCACGGGCCGGATAGAATGGCCTGGTGGGCCAGATGCAGCTGGGCTGTATTTTGCCTGCCCCTGATCTATATACTATGTCCTGTATTTACTGATCAGATATAATCAGGTACTAGACACTACAAGAGGAGGAGATACAACTGGTGTGTACTTCTAAACCACCTTGTCAAAATTGCTGTTTGAAGGCTGGTACTGAGAGCTATGAGAACATGTGGTAAAAAAATCCTGCTCCAGTATTTCCCCCGAGTCATTTGCCAATAAGTAGTTTAGAATATGGCATATACTGCCTCTGGAACTCCAGCTCTTGGTATTTCAGAGAACTTGTCTGGAAGTAGAAGGCTGTGTTAGAAGATCACTTGGGTTGAAGAACAGGCTGCGTTAATTCCAAGGACTGTGCTGTAGCCTTTGTGGCTTGGAGCCTCTCTGCAACCCCATCAGTTTTGTCACTGAACGGACATCCCTTGCAAAACGGAAGTTCTAGGTTTTTCCTATAATTCAGAAACAGATCTCCTTATCACTTTTCCAGAAACCACCACTCTCATATTATAGTATTGACAATACCAAACGTTTCTCTTAGGAAAATAGGATTCTTGGTGATCAGGGTTCTGGCTGTTTCATTCCATTCCTTAGGCATCGTATCTAGAATAGGACTTAAGACATCCCACAAAGGGCACAACTGTAAGTGAAACATCATAGCTCAGTATTTGATCACTTGAAAGCCTAGAATGCTTCTCTTTCAAAAGAAGAGAGCGATGTCTTGCTACTGCCAGTTCACTCTGGAGTGAAAAATACTTTGGAATTTGTAAATGGGTGCTGTAGGAAAAACAGATATCCTTGAACTCATGGAGAATTCATCCTGTCAGTTTCTTGGAACACATGTGGGGATGAGCATGGAGAGCTAGATATGCCTGCCCAGGTTGAGAGGACTACAGCTGTAAGTAAAGCCAGCTTCCTTCTGTCTATATGCATCTTGTACTCAAGAGTAGATGAGATATCCACAGGGCAGTAGCCTCCATATGCAATATGCATATTTACCATCCTCTTCAATAGTTCTTGAAATGGTCTCTGATCATCAGGACGGGAAATAGAAGAGCCATCAATTTGTGGCTGTTATGGTTCTTTCAATAAAGATGTCAATCTGAGGGGACCAATACCAGTCAGTATCAGTACTGGAAATGAAGACAACTTTAGAACTAAGTGCCACCTTGCAAATATGGATGCAAAGAATAGACCCAAAGTTGGAAGGAGTATTTGTGTCATCATTGAGGTTTGTGCAGGAACTGGTCTTGCAGCCTTCAAGTGGGCTTTCAGGAACTCCTCAGATTGGGCTACCCAAGGAGCTAAAAAGAGCCCTGCAGGAAACTTTCACAATATCTGTATCCGAGGGAGAAGGTAAAGTAAGGGCAGCATAAGAAAAGGGATTCAGGAGACTGATTTAGACTCACATTAGGTAGTGATGCTGCAGCTGGAACAGCTAAATGCATCTTGGGTCCTGTGTCAGAAAAACTTATTATAGTTTAGTAGCATCAGCTCTAGGGATTAAGAAACCAGATCAGTCTAGAGCTACAATTAGCTTCTTCTAGTGTGGGGACCACAGTACAAGTTTCCCAGACCAAGATGTTCATATCTGGTGATTTCTATTTCTGGCATAACCAATGAAAAGTGCATTATTTTAAGTCCTTACAAGTTTGAGGCCTGACATGGTCCTAGTGAGAGAATAAAACATTCTCAGGACACGAGCAAGCTATATACACTAAACTAACCTACATCATCCTACCCAAACTGAACTAGAGAAAACAATTTTGAAATTCCTTAGGTTGATGCTAGGAATGTTCATAGTCTATAACTGATAATAATAGTTGGAATACAGTAATGTCCTGGGAGAATAAAAACAGTTTCATCTGTATACCTAGCCCATAGGAAACTCTCAGATTCAAATACAGAACTGCACAATTTATTTTTTTAGTTGCTTCTTAGGTTATACCTACACTTACTGTTACAAAACAAAGTTAACTGCTTTTTGAAGTATCTGGGGATCCTGCACACATAAGTGGCTTGTTATAGCTGTAATTTGCATATGTGTTCCAACACTGCAGCATCCAAGAACCATGCAGGCATTTAAAATTTACACAACAGTGCCTTTATTAGTCTGCTTTTTGCCTCTATTTGCAGCTTTTCCCTACCACTCATATTTCTCTTTTGGCTTTTGATATTGATGGAGTGAAGTGGTCTCATATTATTGCAGAAAAGACTTTCAAAGATGCAAATCTTATGAGTCTTTTCTCTGACATATTACCAGATTCTCTTTCATTAAGATCTCGTCTAAAGATAAATACCACAGCTCTGTGCCTTCAACAAAGAAAACCTTAAAATAGAGGTACTCAACCTTCTTTCCTGCAGGCCAGATCCAGCTGGTGGTCCTAATCTAGTGACCCGGGCAGGTGCCGCAGGCACTATCTGGCTACACAGAGGAGGCTGGGAGCCAGTTAGCCTCAATATGGTCTGGCAAGGGAAAGGAACTTGACCTGGCCCCACAGAAGGGGGCATGGCCTGGCCCCAACCCAGCCCCACTGTGGAGAAAGGGGGTGTGGCCAGGCCTCAATCCAGAAGAGGGGGAAGAGAGCATGGCCAGGTTCTGACTAGCCGTGCGGGTCTTAGATTTTGGTCATTTGGCAAAGGGGAGGGTGGCTGTACTAGTGGCCACCGCTCCCCTGCTGCCAAATTTCTGGACCCATGGGGAGCTCTGCAGGCCAGATAAGATTGCTCCAGGACCTGCAACTGGCCAACAGATTGCTGCATTCTCATCTTAGAAGAGAAAGTTTGCAAGCAAGATGATAGTAAACAGCGAGATTCCTTCTGTTACAAGTAACTCCAGTATAGATTAAACTGAAGTTATCTGCTCTGCACCAGGTGCTAATTCTTTGAAATCAACAATGCATTTTGTTAATGTTTCACCTGCCAAGGTGAAATATATAGAGTCCTGCATCATCAGCATAACACTGGCATGGAATACCTAGTAATTTCGTCAACAGGTCTTAGAGAAAGCCGTTGAAGAGAGGGGCTATAATACTTGTGCTTACAGAGTTCTCCATGCGCAATTTCTTGGGTTTATATTTTGCTGTTCTGTAAAAGTTACAATCCTCTCTGATAGCCAAAACATTTCCAAAACCACCAGATGTGTCATAAAGAGGCTTCTCACTTCAGGGTAAATAAGCAGGAACACCCTCAGCTTTAATGTTAAGTCCTTGTCTTCTACAGAAAAAGAGCCATTGCTTAACAGAAAAAAACCCCTAGTATTAACAAACCAAAACTACAGCTGGACTAAGTCACTACAGCTGCATTCTGGCCTAACACAGTCATATGAATGTAGTCAAGGTTTTTAAATCACACAAGTAATGTTCTTTCCAATACTAGTTTAAGAGTTAATTTAACATAACATTAAGGTTGCTTATTTGGTATTCTAAATTACTGATTTAAAAATACAAATAAATTAAATCAAGTGTTCTCATTTTAATTTAGGAATTAAAACACAAACATAAACCAGAGATGTATACATGCACACGCACGCGCACACACACACAAACTGTTTAATGACACACATTAATGAGGACCAGTTGAAGACAACAAAATATCAAAAAGTACAAAACTTCCAGCAAGTTTATTACTTTGCTATGTTTTACATATACATTATTTTCTGTTTCACTGTTTCCTCTTAAATGAGTATCTAATTTTTGTTTTATTACAGTTTTATTGGAAAACATAAAAATGGGTGCTTTGGCGTACTACTGAGATTTCATATTTTGCATATCCTAGGTTTGTATGTATGTGCACGTAATTGCAACTTCAACAAACTTAGTTTACTGATAAATATAAAGCAGTTATTCCAAACTGGACATTTGGCATGATTTTATAATTTGTTTCAAATTCAGCTACAGAAAAACAAAAGTCATTCTAGAATGCCTAAAACATACCTCTGAATTAGTATTGTTTCCATTGATGAGAACTCTTTCAATAACTGCTTTCATCAAAGTGTCATCTACAGTGAAACAAAATTCACTTCATGAGCACATTCGGTATCAGATTGATCAATATCCAAACAGATCAAACATTCAAACAGATCAGAAAAAAAATAAGCACTGGCCTTTATTTTAAACTTACTATTCAAATATTTGAGAAAATCTTATTTAGTTTTTTTTTAAAAACAGCATTTTCAGAAACTTATTTTTTAATCAGAGCAAATTAAAATACATACCAATTAATGGATTTTTTCTTATATCCAGTACCACTAATGTTGTGTTGGCCTGAAGAGCATCTAACAACGATTTTGCCCCCTCACTGGAAATTCCACACTGCTGCAAGTCAAGTGCTAAAATGTTTAGGGTTAAAAATTAGATGCAGTTTACAGTCCATAATTAATCCACCCACATGCCTACATTTCAAAGATAGAGCTTTGTATGCCACCAAACAAATCAACAAATTAAAAACAGTACTCTGCTAAGGAATGGTGATTAACATTTTGAGTCAGAATCAAATATCAGAGTTACTTATATGAAGTTGTTAGAGAATCATAAAATAATACTTAATCATTTCTGAACAGATTGTTCTTGAAATGTTTTTAAAGCTGTAATGCCTAGAATACATTTCTGTTTTGGTTCTTTTTTCCATCCTGTTGCAGGCCATTGCAAACTACTGCCATGATCACACATATCAAGCCTGGACGGTCCAGAAAGCAAACCATGCATGAGCTTTAGACATAGCTAATGCACTACCTCTATTTTGAGTTCAACTTTATTTCTCCAAGCAGATGTGAACCAGGTTCAGCAGGATATCAATGCTTTCCGGTATGGCTGTCTCTGCTGAGGCCTCCCGAAATGGGTAGTAGTGGGAGAGGCATCTATAGGGCCTGCAGCCACATATTAACTGCCCCTTGCAGGCTGCCAGCTGGAAAGCCCTGCTTTATAGCATTCAGAAAGCAAGCTAACTTTTGTTTGGCTCTAAGTGGAATGCAAGGGAGATGGGGAAGGAGGTTGCATTTGTACTGGTCCACATCCCCTTATTTGTGAGGCTGGATGTGAAAGAGAAGAACATTCTTTCTTGGCACCTGAACTACACTCACAAGCACACAGGGTCTCTCTTACAATAAAGGGACATGCAAGTTCTTTTCAGTTTTTGACACACACCTATAAAATAGAGAGGACTCTGTGCAGGCCTCTGGAAGGCAGCAAGAGGGAAACGGAAAGGCTGTGGCTGGGTTGACACTGGCTGAGTGTTTCCAGCCTCAGTGATCCCTTTAGAAAAAAGTGAAAGGCTCCTGCTTTCCCCTGCTGCATGCCAAACACAGAGGCTGCCCGTATCACTTGTGGCTGGCCACTACGGCTGTGCAAAACGGCTACATCTCATTTTGATTTTGGATTCAGCCGTTTCAGAGGACAGTGATTTGTTTCAGTGTTTCACATCACTGCTCCGCTTCGATTCAGCCAAATCTGTTTCAAAGTTCTGATGCTGTTTTGGAGACTCAGACTTGCTGGGAAAGAGGCAGGCAAGCCAAGCAGCTGCAGGTTCTCCCATGGCTCCTCCGGCTGTGCCTGCCTCTCCCCAGCCTGCACTTACCGGCTCTGGCAGCAGCGATCAGGGCCTCTGAGGGCTTGTGGAAGAGCCCCCCAGTGAAACACGGAGCAGCAGGGGGCAGCGGAGATTGCACCCACCCCCCGGCTGGCACCTGTGCAGCAGCTGTCACATTGCGCAGGTGCAGCATGGCTCAGCAGGGCGCAGAGTGCTGTCTGGGAGCTGAAACAGCTCCATGTGTCAGCCAGAGCCCAGCACAGCTCAGCCCTACCAAGCCCGCTGCACCCACGCAATGCAACAGCTGCTGTGCGAGTGCCAGGCAATGGAGGGGGGCCAATCCCCACTGCCCCCTACTGCCCTGCGCAGCTCTACCACAAGCCCTCAGAGGCCCTGATCGCCGTTGCAAAAGCTGGTGAGCGCAAAGCTTTTTGTTCGTTTGTTTGTTTTTAAGTGCCGGGAGGCTGGGCCAGGCGAGGGATGGAGCTGGGCAGGGCAGCCATGGGGGCTTCTCCCACAGCTCCTCCAGCTATGCTCAACGCAGGCTGCGCCAAGCAGACTTGGGTGCTGGCGTTGGCCCCAGCCAGCAGCGGCAGCATGCTATGATCCTGCATGTAGATCCGGAGGCCTGCAGAGCTCTGCCAGACTCCTCCCAGGTTGCATAGGCCCCTGGATCTGTGCTCAGGATAACAGCACTGCTGTCCCTCCCCCAGAGCACTGAGATTGGAAGGGACCTCAGGGACAGATTGCAGACACTGGCCTGCTATAGATGTCAACAGCAGAGTAGTCCTTCTGCCCCTCTTCCCCCTCCCTCCTCTTAGTTTCTGTTTCCCTGCAAGCCCAGCTCCAAAACATCCGAAACATTTCTGAAACAAAATGGCGACCGAAATTTCGCACAGCCCTACTGGCCACCCATGACAGACCATGCCATCACAAGCTATATATTGAAAAAGGCCAGGCAACATTAGATGTAAAGTGGTTGAATATTAATCTAAAGCACACTTGCCTGAAGAAAGTACACATAAATAAATAAATTGAACAGTCTAGATCTGAATAATGGCTACATATGTTAGAGGTAAAACACACATATGCATATGATTATATTATCTAATAGTACAACATGAAAAAGCACAATATTTTAGCTTTGCTTTCTTGTTGTACAACCAGACTTTTGATCCCCAAGTGCAGTCAAAAGTACTAAAATGTAAAGTAAGTTCTGTAAGAGATCTATCCTTACAGGTCATAGGGTATGCATATAACCACAATACCTATAAGTCTATTGCCACCTAGAGTATAAGTACCATAGTGAAAAATCTGTTGCGATTTACTGCTACAAAATTTGTCCCAGAATTAGACAGAATTACTTCTTAAAATACCAAATACCAAGTGTCTGACTGAATCATGAAAAAAAAATGTTCTAGAGAGTCACTCTACATATTGACAAATTTATATTGTGAAATGTAGTGTTAGAGTGATATAGCCAAGATGGTACAGAAAATGTGAGAGAGAAGGATTTATTAAGGTAATTAATAACTCTTCCGTAACCTGCATAGTTGGGATAGAGTTAGATAAGCCTTCAAGCCTCAAGCTTGCCATGCGGTCAAAAGCTTGTCCAGCTATGTCCAACTATCCCAACTATGCAGTTGGCCCAATAAAAATATTACCCTAAGAAATCCTTGTCTCTTGCACATTATAAAAGGATCCTTTATTTGTTAAATACTTTATCTGTTCCAGACAAACAATAACTGTCCTGACTAGTACTCCCCATACCTTTCAGCCACAGGTCCTCTCCAATACATTCTGCAAAAGCACTAGCCCCTCGATCACCAACAAGTGTGTTGCAATTGAGAGTGATGCGCCTCAAGCCTGCCATGCAGTCAAGGTCAGGCCTCCTATAGCGCAAGCTTTCAGCCCATGCTTCACCATGTCTTTTCAGTGCCTGGTGCTTTGCAAAGAAAAAAAAGTTAACATTAGTTTCATATCGAACTATGAATATTAGCGCAAAGAATGGCTAGAAAGTACTTGAAATAAAGTAGTCATTCAATTACCAAATCTATGACCTGATTTAATACAAAATACATTTTTTTCCATTAATGAATTTAAGACAGAGGTTTTCAAACTTTTCAGACTAAAGGCACCCCTGGGTAGACTCAAGGAG
This sequence comes from Gavialis gangeticus, assembly GCF_001723915.1. NCBI lineage: Eukaryota > Metazoa > Chordata > Crocodylia > Gavialidae > Gavialis > Gavialis gangeticus. The sequence continues at coordinate 96,600,540 of NW_017729024.1, forward strand.
ACCTCAGTCAGATCTGAGGCACTCCTCAGAAAATGCCATCTCTCAGGTTTTCCTTTTTTTTTTTTTTATTATAGAAAAATAGAGAAGCTTTTTTTGTTGCAAAGAACTCATAAAGACCGCAGCTATGGATTTCTATTTGAAATCTCTGGCTTTATCTTGTAAATCATGCTTGTAAACCTAAATGTGCTAATAAAACATTGTGTGACACTCCATGGCACCCTTTAAAGCATCTCAAGGCACCCCAAGGTGCCATGGCACCCTGTTTTTAAATCACCAATTTAAGAAATGTATACAGTCACCTTTTTATGCATTATGCTTCAGTCTTATTCCTGATTATATTCTGAATCATGAAATAAATTAATCAAATTATAGAATTCATTAAGAATCTCTACCTGCCAACTTTCCATTAGTAAGATGCACACTGATCCTCTTTTGACCCTTCTACACTCACTAACAGACACTGACTACAAAGTTGTCATGTCTTAATGTTTTTGTACACAAACCAGTAACTATTATTTTAGTATTACAAATGTAAGCTGTTTCAGTTATTATGAGCTTGTTATCAGTAAAAAGTTTAGTCTTGAACTGCACATTGAAAGGACCCACTAATGATGGCCAGTATTACATTTAAAAAAAATAAAATATATCATACTTCAGAAAGTATTTTATGTAGCATCCATGAGAAATGTTCTCTCAAATACAGACATAACAGCAATGATAACAGCATAATTCTCTCTCTCGGAAGACATAACTGACACCATGAAACATTTATCATAACAAGCTTGATTAAGGAAGGCTCTATTTAGAACTGAGACGAGGAAAGCACTTAAGCATGAACAACTTTGATCCTGATTGGGAGGGCTGTAGTACACTGCCACCATTGTGTCCCCTGTGCCACATTCTCCATGTATTTTAACCCAGAGGGTCTCCAGTCATGCTTCCTGGGTACCAATGTCAGCTTGCAGGGACACGTAGCTTTCCTTGACAGAGTGCTACACCCTGCCCCTTTTTTCCACACGATCTCTCCTGTATAGGGTATAGCTATCTACACCTGTGGCCCAGTCATAGGTGGAGTCCCACCAGGTCTCCATTATCCCTATGAGATCGTAGTCATTTTTGTTTAGCAGGAGGACCAGTTCCTTCTCTTTTTCTGCAACCTCCTAGCATTGCTGTACAGGCAAGTAAGTGACCCATTGGAAGCCCTAATCTTCCCTTCACTCCCAGGAGGACATGGTTCCAGGGCTGGGGTAGAGGTGGATTCTCTTGAGTGCCTTAGCCTGCTGGCTTTGCAGAAGTTGCCCAGTGGGCTTGCTTTGGCGGTAGTCTTGCTATCCCCCGGCAGGGTTAGTTTAAAATCCAGTCAAGGAGGTCAGCCATTCTGGCTGAGAAGAGCTTCCCTCCCAGTGAAGTGAAGTGGAGGCCATCTCTTCCCAGAAAACCACTGCCTCTCTCACTAAAGAATGGACTGCGATTGTGGAAAACCAAAGCCTTCATGATGGCACCAGCGCTGGAGTCTTCGGTTGACTACCTTAATCCTCCTCTCCCTCCTCAGCTCATGACCTGAAACCATGAGCATTGAGCAAAACACCACCTGCACCCCCAACACCTTAAGCCCTATTCCCAAAGCCCTATAGCCACCCATGACACGGCCAGGATTGCTCCGAGCTCTGTCATTCATGCCTACATGGATAAGGACCATAGGGTAGTGGTCAGCAGGCTGGATGAGCTTTGGGATCCTCTCTGTTACATCGCCAATACTGGCTCCCAGGAAGCAGCAGACCTCCCAGGGTAAGGGGTCTCGAAACATTTAATAGGCTTCACAGCAGCTGAGAGTAACCTAGATCTGTTCAATTGAGTGGGCACACAGGACACAATCATCAGAGTACTGAAGATCAGTAAATGAGGTATTGACCATCTTGGATTTAGATTTGACAGGAGTGTAGTGCCACAGTAATTTCTGCAATTCTGTAATTTCTCCTTTCTTGAATACAATAATGATTCTGGCATCTCTCAAGTCACTGGGAATCTGTTCATGTTCCCAGATTTTCAGAATAATGGCATGCAGTTGGTGAATGAGTTTTTTGTTCTTCATCTACTCAATGACTTCACAGAGGTGGAACGGGATCTTGAAGTCATTACTGACTCCAAGATGAACATGAGCCACCAATACCAGACTGCAGCCAGCAGGGCCAGCCATACCTTGTCGTGCATCCAGAGGTACATGTCAAGCCGGTCCAGAGGGGTGATACTCCCCCTCTATGCGACTTTGGTCAGGCCACAGCTGGAGTGCTGCATCCGGTACTGGGCGCCGCACTTTGAAAGGGATGTGGCCAGCCTGGAGAGGGTTCAGAGGAGGGCCACCCACTTGGTGAGAGGGCAGCAGGACAGGCCCTGTGGGGAGAAACTGAGGGACCTGAACCTGTTCAGCCTCAGCAAGAGGAAGCTGAGGGGGGACCTGGTGGCTGCCTACAAACTCATCGGGGAGATCAACAGCAAATAGGTAGAGCCCTTTTCTCCCCAGCACCACATGATGTGACAAGGAACAATGGTAATACGGCTGATGAAGAACGGGTTTAGGTTAGAGATCAGAAGGCAATTTTTTTACAGTTAGGATGGCCAAAATCTGGAACCAACTTCCCAGGGGAGTGGTCCTCACCCCTACCTTGGGCAAATTCAAAAGGAGGCTGAATGATCACCTGCCTGGAGTTTTGTGAACCCAGCATTCATTCCTGCCTGTGGCAGGGGGTCAGGCTAGATGATCTGTTCAGGTCCCTCCTGACCCTGCCTACTATGAAACTATGAAACTTCAGGCATATGAACAGTCACCCTGATTTCAAGACAACTCATGCATTTAACTTTGCTATTCACATTTGTTTTTTACATTTTTAAATGCTTTACTGGATTACAGCTTGAAAGCAGAGGAAAAGGAATGAAATGTTAGATTATAAACTCTGATTTAGCTGTATTAAGACATAAAACAATACAATAAAAATGTGTCTTCAATCTCCCTGCTGATAGCACCAAACAGACAGCTTCCACAAATAATCCAAGTGTTAAAACAATGTTAAACAAAAAATTCAAGCCAGAAAACATTTGTTAATTGTGTGCTTAGTTTAAAAACAAAGATTTTGGGCTTTGATCCACAGCACTGGCAATGATACAAAGTTATGTTTAATTTTGTACTTGCTATTCCTTTCCAACCCTGGTGTTTCATTTCCATATTCAGTATTATTTTTAATTAATGTAAGTTAGTATAAAGTGAACACTTACATGTTCTGTTTAGAAACTCAGACCAAAGATCATATCAGGATGGACTGAATTAAATCAAAATGATTTTAAATCATGATTTATATTAGCATGTGTGAAACCTTCATATAAATTATCATTTTTAACCTATTTTGTATTTTTTACTTTTTATTTATTGGCCTAAAGAAAAGTTAATTTTTTGTTCATTGGTTGGTAATCATCAAAACATGTTCATTTACACTTTTGTTTGATAAATCAGAAGAATACAGTAAATCTTTAGAGATAGCAATAAGTCAATCCTTTTGTAGATGTAGTCTTAAATTCCTAAACAAATCTGGATTTCTACAACTAGGGTTACATGAAAAATACCATTACCATATTTCACAGTGTGTAAGTCAAGTTTTGAAGACTGCTTTTTAACTCTTAAAATTAAACTTTGACTTATACACCAGATCACCATCCCCTGAAAGCAGCACCAGGCTTGAGCCCAGACCGGTCCCCTGCAAGCGGCGCCAGGTACCCAGGAAGATGCCACAGTACTGCTCGCAGGGGATGGGGATGGACACAGCTGGCACGGCCCTATCCCCCAAGAGCAGCATTGCCTAGGCCATGCCAGCCAAATGCCGAGCCTAGCACTGCTGCTCACAAGGGACAGGGCCACACCAGCTACGCACCGAGCCTGGCCCCGTCTGCTGCAAGCAGTGCTGCAGAGCCCAGCCCTGCCCGCTGCAAGCAGCACCGGGCTTGATGCTTGGCTGGCATGGCCAGGCTTGGCACTCAGCAGTGCTGCTTGCAGCAGACAGGGCTGGGCTCAGCACTCAGCCGGCGTGGCCCAGGCAGTGCCGCACATGGGATGGGGGCACGCCAGCCGAGCACCCAACCTAGCACCGCTTGCAGGGGATGGGGGCAGGGATGGGGCCAGGCTCAGCTGGTGCGGCCCCAACCTCTGAAAGCAGCACTGCCTGGGCCACACCAGCCAAGCGCCAAGCCCAGCCCCATCTGCTGCCGAGCACTGAGCCCTGTGCCACTTGCAGGGAACAGGGTTGGGCTCAGCACTTCGCAGCGCCACTCACAGCAGACAGGGCAAGGCTCAGCGCTCCGCTGGTGCAGCCCTGGCAGCGCAAGGGATGGGGCCACACCAGCTGAGCGCCAAGCCTGGTTCCATCCTCTCTAAATGGCATTGTGGCATGTGTCCACCCTCAGGTGCCCAGCCCACAGCAAGGGCACTCAGGGGCCAGTATAAGTCAACTTCATACATCTGATCCAAAAAGTTAAGTCGACTTATACACCAGATCTATAGAATTCCTAACTTTTTGGATCAAAAAATGGGGTCCAGTTATATACCATGTCGACCTATACACCATGAAATACGGTACTTTACTCAGCATTAAATATTCATTAGAAAACACTATTTCACATCATAAAACTATCAAAATTCTATCAAAATAGCCATTCTTCCACCTGCTATTAGAGACAGTAATCTGATTGAAAAGACATCAACTTAAGAATGAGTAATGGTAATCTATATTATTGCTCTACTTCTATAAAAATACTGTTAAAATATATATACAGTATACATATATAGTATAATTTTAGTTATATACCCAACATACTCATGAATCACTTTCACATTAACCTGCCCTCTAGAGAGGCAAGTGAAATGAGTTAAATTACCTTTAAAACATTGGCCAGGTGTTCTGCTCCCCGCCAAGTCAAATTACATGCTGTAAAATTTATAGATCTGATGGTGGTAGAATTCTTCACACTCTGACAGATTGCTCAAATTAAAGAGATAAAAGAATTAAAGCCAAATCATTAAAAGAAATAACTTGCCTATTTCAATGTTGTATTATGTTCTTTCCTAATGCTAATTATGCCTCAAATTCTTAGATAAACACTATGCAGAGCATATTTTTAAATTTGTTAATAAAATTAGTTATATTTCTCCAATATACATTGCTTGCATGCAGACATTATTATGAAAAGGTATCTCAGTAATGCTTAAGTTGCATAACCATTTTACTTATTACAAGTAAAGAAATAGCTGAGATCGCAATTGCTTTTAAGTTTCTAAGTTTAATTACTTGCTTAGTACTAGTAAACTATCATGTAACTTCAGGGTTCAGAATACTTAAAAAAAAATAAATCTACAAATATTGAGAGAAAGGAAGAAAAGATCATAGCAACACATCTTAGCTGGTATGTAGTTTCACAAAATACAAAATAAATATAACTGCTTTGTTTAGTATAGATTAAAACAGGAGTGGAAATATTGATTCAAACTTTTTTTTTTAATAAGTTCACACACAAAAGCACAGATCACCTTACAGTAGTGATCCTCAACCTCCAAGCACCTGGAGCATGCCAAGCTCTTGATTTTCGCTATTTTTGACTACAGAAAAATAATTAAGCAATACTTCTGCTGTAAAAAACTCAGAAAGACCACAACTGGTCAGAATGCATTTAAGAGCATGAATTCTTGTTTGAAATCTCTGGGTTTATCTTGTGAATCATGCCACATCACCCTGGTTGAGAATCACTACCTTTAAGTATTTATTTTTAAATGTCAAAGCTTACTTTCCAGTCCTCCATCTCCAATTGGACAATGAGCTAAAGACAGACTCTCCAGAGATGTTGTCTTTGCTAACCCCTTTGGAAAAAAAATATTTAATTAACAGTATTATGCTAGCGTCTGTCTAAAGAATGGGCTGAGATACTTGTTCCCACTATGGATGCTTTGTCTATAAAAGAGGAAGAAATGGGCTCTAGAAACTCTGCTTACAGCTGCTTCCCCTAAAGACCGTCTCATTGAAAAGGCACAACAGAAATATTAGGGTATGCCAGATTCCCTGGGGAGGCTGCCATTACAGGCAACCCGCACTTAATGCTGTTTCACTTAGCGCTATTTCACTATAATGCTCATTTTACATCCATACCCAATTCCACTTAGTGCTCAGTGAGTTTCACTGTAACGCTCATGGTTGCCATCCCAGTTCGTCAAAAACTTCTGGTTTCGCTTAACACTATTTCTGCTTAACGCTCAGTTTTTCGGGAACAAATTAAGAGCGCTAAGCGGGGGTTGCCTGTACTTTGGCATCTCTCCAACACCCTAGAATCAGTCAAGAACAGAAGTATAAAAAGCCATCATAAAATCACCATAGCCCTATCTCTCTGTGGCCTGTGTGCTTAGTACTGTATCTTTAAAATGTGAGTAGAAAAATCACACCCAAGATCTTTACTGTTAATGGATTCGTTTATGGGTGCAATTAAAACAGTCTCACCTCTGTTAAAAGTATTAGATCTCTCTCTCGCAGAAGCAGACCCTGAAGTTCCAAATTTTTTAGAACGCTTGATATACTCAGACACCCTCTGATGGCTTTACATAATTGACCCGTCAAATCTTTTGATCGGATTGCTGGAATACGCCTTCTATAGCAGGTTTTGTGTCTTTCAGCACCTGGTAAACAACAGAAATGAATTTGGGGGTGAAATGACATCAGGCCACACTGAAGTCCCTGGGGCCAGAATGTCACCTTAGACTTTTCGTTTTACAAGACTCATTAAAAAAAAAAACCCCACAATGTGTCTACCCCTCATACACACGTGCAGAATCGTTCTGTATTCAATTCTCATGTAAAGAGGTGTACAGAGCATCTCAAGCAGTCACTACCAACCTGATTCTCCAAGACCCTGCTGATGAAAACTCCTGATTCCAACAGAAGTCAAAGTCTTATTATGCCTGACTGCATCCAGAAGCGGGGCCCAGTCAGCTGCCTTGATGCGATCTGCATTTAAATCAAGAGTGACCCGACTCAGGTAAGGCTTCACTGATTTTAGCGGGACAGAGCCTTGGAGGGCACAGAGATGTTCGTAGTGGGAGTAAAAATCCATGGTGCTCTGCCTCCTTAGTCGATCGTTTCTTTCACGCGCAGAGTTTCTCTCTGAGCAGAGGCTGGGGGGGAAAAAAAGCAAAACTACAACTGATCCAACTGAACACACTACATACTGGTAGAAGCTCTCATTACTAGCACCCGCACCATGACAACGGAGTAAAGCTCACGTCCAAACAAGTCACTGCATTCAGCACATTATGCGACAGCACTGCCACCTGGAAACGAATGGGAGGGACCCCGCATCGACAGTCTCTCACAAACCCCCGCTAGCTAACTGCCATAAAGATCATCTCCTAGGGCACGGGTCCGCCACCCCCAGCACGCGGAGGACAAAGGGAGGCCGGGCTGGTGCCGCCTCTCAGGCCACTCAGTGCCGCGGGTCCGCGGTGCTGCAGAGCAGCCGGCGGGGATGCGGCCTCAGGCGGCGCGAGTGGGAACGCGGACCCGCCCCCACCACCGCTTCCGAGCCGCGTGCGCTTGCGCGCGAGCACTCACCTGCTGCCGGCCACTGCGCGCGCGGCAACACCCTCGCTCCCGCCTCCCGCCGCCTGCCCGGCCCCAAGCAACTCAGCCCGCCAAGGCGCGCTGCACCGCCTCTTCCGGGGGCGGGGCCAGGCAGGGGACAGCCTTTCCCCGCCAGCTGCTGGGATCGGGGGGGGTGTCGCGAGGGTTGGGTAGTGTTATTATTATTGCCAATTATATAGAACTATCTATAATATATATTTGTGTGTGCGTATATGTATACATATATAAACAAATGTCAATCCGTTAGTAAAACCCAATACGGAAGCCAAAATCAAACAAAAATCAAACAAAATATTCTATCCCACATGCAATAAGTGCAAAAACACTATTTACATATCCTTTAATACAAAATTTACCCAGCGACCACCTTTTAAATATATAGATATAGCTATCTAAATGGGATAAGGGGGGTGTATACATACATTAGAATATGTATACACACACATGTTCTAATTTTATAAAAGCTTTAATGTCTGTTTGTTGATAAAGCATTATTTGCACTCTAATTGACTCAGCCTGCCTTCATCCCAATTCATGAGGAGCAATTTGCTATTGTGTGTGTGTCTATATATCTATATCTATATATATATATAGTGTCTGATACCTGAGCAGACAATAATTGTTCTGTAAATATTCTAGGAGCTTTAACCTATTTCATCTTTCCAGGCTACACTTGGCTTTAGAGTTTGATCTTCCTGTCTCTGGGAAAGACCAAAAGCAAGCCTGTAAAATAACAGTCACAAAACCAAGACGTAGTGCTATGCGTTTGCAGCATTTCACATGAAAGTTTTGGTGCATATGTTCAACAGGACATGGGAGTTAGACCTAGCCTGTAGGAAGACATGCCAGTATGGTAAAGATCATCTCTGTGTGTGTATATATATATATATTAAGAACATTTTGTGTGTGTGTGTGTGTGTGTGTGTGTGTGTGTGTGTGTGTGTGTGTGTGTGTCTTTCTATACGTAGAGAGAGACAGACACGCAGACCCTTTATATACAGAGACTGGAAACAGTTATTTGTGTAATGTATCTGTGGAGTAGAGGATGTGTGTGTGTGTGTATGTGTATATACATATATACACATACACACACACACAGACCTTTATTCTCTATCTGTCTGTATATGTATGTATATGATGTATATGTGTGCATATATATGTGTGTGTGTGTATGTGTGTATACACACACATACACACACAGACCCTTTATACTACAGACACATTACACAAATAACTGTTTCCAGTCCTTCTTTCTCCAGACAATTTCCATTTTCTTTTCTCCCATCTTCTCACTATCACATTTTAAATAATATGGCAGTTCATAAAGAGCTAATTGCAAACATTCTCATGGGGAAAACATCTAATCCCTTAAACACTAACAGGCATCTCACTTCCCAAATAGCAAACTTAAAACAAGCCCACCCATATCTTCAGGCTTTGCTCCTCTGGATCTTCTGGCATCAGACCATACATCCCTGTTTCATAAGTAATTTTGGAGCATACTTTTGTTGCTACAAAGAACTTCTGCACTAGGGCTGTGGGAAATTTCGCCAAGTGTTTCGTTTTGAACCTTTTTGATGCATTTCAAGCTTGAAACAGCAACATTGAAACAAAACAAAAAGCATCAAAACAGTTTCAAAATGAAGTGATGGCACTCAAAACATTAAGAAAGTTTCTAAACATTTCAAGTTTCTAAGCAGCCCTGTGGTGGGAGGCAGGGGAGCACCCACAACCCCATGTAACTCAGCCCTGTGGGGAGCACAGCCCTGGTGCTCCCCACCTCCCACCATTGGACTGTGCTCTGTGGGGCTGGCAGAGCCAATCAGAGCGCAGTGCTGGCTCTGCCCACCTCCCACCGCCGGGCTGTACTCCGATAGGCTCTGCCACCCCCATGAAGCTCAGCCCAGCGGCAGGAGGCAGAGCGCAGCCCCAAATCTGCCCGTCTCCTGCCGCCAGGCTGCTCTACAATCAGCTCCACCAGCCCCCATGGAGCACAGCCTAGTGGCAGGAAGTGGGCTGTTGCTTCTGTGAATACCCTCCTGACATAATTTGTGTATATAAAGGCCTCCAGATCTGCAAGCTCCCACCCATGTCTCTGGCTTTCTACAGCTCTTTCCAAGCTACTCTTGCCATTTGGCTTTTCCAAAACAAAGCACATACTTGTCTTTGAACTTTCCAGATTTGCGTTTGTACCCATCTGGCTTTGTGTAGTTGTTCCCAAGTGGCTCAGGTTTGGTTGCTCTTATCTCATTTCTAGTTTCCCTCAGGCACCCTTGCTGATCGTACATCACCTCCCCAGGGAAGCCCCTGATACTTGCCCGCCACGTCTAGATGTTCTGCCCAAGAGTAGGAGGTTTCCTCAAAGATAGGACTTACTAGGAGGTGTCGTCAGCAGATGTTCCTGGAGCTCCACCTCCCCTACACCACTTTCATGCACCAACCAGCTGAATTCAGCTGGGTGTTAGTCAGCCTGAACACTCAGGTGCTGGGCCTACTGGTGTGACCCCAGTCTGGGCCTTGAGTGTGAAGGCCTGAGTGCAGCAACTGTTTTGCAAGCCACTTATCCAACAATGGTCCTTTGTTTCTGGACCCATTAACAAGGGCCTGGGTTAAGCCCATCAGTCTTGTCCCTGCCTCAGAGTCATGTGCCTACTAATCGGCTTTCAGAGTCCATGCCTGGAGTCCCTGTGGGCCCATGGTTCCTTGGCCCCCAGGAATGAAGTGTGTGGCCGTTCTCCAGCCTTAGGGGCAACAAAAATGTAGAAGAAAGGAATAAATAAAAATGTCAAGGAGTTACGGTGTCACCTCCCTACTCACGCATCCTGCATTTGCTGCCGTGGTCCATCCCTCAGTGTCCTTCCCAGTCCTAGTGCTGAGTGCCACTCTGTTGTGGGGCTGACCCATTTTCAGGACTCTGTCCTGGGTCCCACCATGAAGATGACTCCAGTCATGCTGAAGGGAGCACATAGTCACTTCTCAGCTGTTGCTCCCCAGCATGCTACTTCCTGCCGGCTTTTATCAGAGCCAGCCAGCATTATTAGATGAGATCACAGTCTCGCGCCTACCCCAGCCACACAGAAAAGTGGTTGATGAACCCCGCAGGCAGTTTGTTCAGCTGCAGCCAGTTCCCCGTCTCTGCACCTGCTGTGGGGAGGTATTTCCCCATTATGGGGCTTCTGTGGGTGTTCCCCCAGGGCCATGGGGTTTCCCCACCATGGTTCTGGCCCCAGAGAAGGGGTGTCCATCCCTTTTCTTTCATTGCCCTGGGACAGAGTCCATGAAGGTGGATATACCACTCCTGTAAACAAAATTCTTAGTAATAGTACTTTTATAATTACTGTTACCCTCCCTTGAAAGGATAGTCTTCTTGTGCTCCATAATCCCAAAATTCTACCCACTCTTGCACTGGCTTCTTCCCACGCCACCTTCTCTTTTCCCTCAGGATTCATAGGCATGTTTACGATTCTCATTTCATTCCTGAGCACTTGTAGGCTGTATTTGTCTAGGACCGATCAGTTTCATACCCCCAGCAGCGTACTTTTTGCTTTATTCAATCTTGCACCTGACACTACTCCATAGTCTTCTGTATGGCTGGTAAGTCAGTTGTGGGGGAAGGGGCGGGGAGAGGGAAGGGACACGGGGATATAGATTGAGGACCCTGCGGTGAGGGAGGGAGTGGGGCTGGGGCAGGGGCAGTTGTTGTACAGCCGGGGTGGGCCATGGGATGGAACCACAGCTTGTCTGGGAGATGCAGGGAGGGGAGGCAGCTCCTGCCACTATGCACACCCCAGGAAGGCATGAAGAGTGTGTGCCCCCCCATCCACAGAGACATCCTATGCCATCCATGAAGGTCACAAGTTCAATCCCCAATTGGACAAGAAGTTCACTTGAGGTCCCTTCCAGCCTTTCTGCTCTATAACATGGAGATATAGAGCTGGTCAGCTATGAAGTTTAGTGCTTGAAAATAGGTGACAACTCTAGGGCAGGTTTCTTTCCAGCTTTCATGGGCACCTGCTGCAGAGCCCTCAGATTGTGTGTGCATACACACACACCCACAAACACAAGTATAAATGACCCAAGAATTAACACCAGAATTGTTAAAAAGAAGCCTGGGTGTTTTCCGAGGGGTTCCCCTCCAACCCCTACATCTCCTGGCCATGAGCTGCCTTGTCCACAAGGAAGATTCCACCGCGCCAGGCGCAACACATCCACCACCAGGGCTGCAAGCTGAAGCAACACCCTCCCCACCCCCCATGGCTCAGTGTTGGGCTTACCTGCCCCCCCAGAGTCACAGCATGTGGGTCGATTCCCTTGGCTCCTCAACAGTTTCTCCACACACTATGTGATGCTGGAGGGCCATGCTCCTATAGCCTGCGACTCCACCAGCAAATTCCTGATGCCCCCCTTCCCATGCACATCCTCCAGATTCAAACATGGCTGCATGACCCCTTCCCCCACAAATGTCAGCAACACACCCAGCTGTTGGGCTGCATGCATTACTCTGAAGGAAGTATTGGGGCCTTCATGGAAGCCAACAGCTGCAAAGGCCAAGCATCTCGTGCCATGGGCTTCTGGCTCTGCTGCCTTCTGGGGGTGGGGTTTCACCAGTGGTCCAGGTGAGTGCCACTAGGCCACTCCGCACTCTCATTGGCTGGCAGTTGGAGGAGGGGGTGCTGTGGGGGTGGCTGATGGGGTCCAACCAACTGCTTTGAGGGGTTTGCCTGTCCCCTGAGCAACCTGGGGGCATCTGTGCCTTGTACCCAAGCACAGCCCCTGCCACAAGCACCCCAGCTTAGACCCCCACAAACAAGCAGAGCCCTGCCTGCCAGCCTGTCCCCCCACACACATCTGCCTGCCCCCCCACACAAGCAGACCTTCCCCCTACATGCACATCCCACCAGCCTGCCCTCCCCACACACAAGCAGAGCCTTTCCCCCTACCCCCACACAAACACCAGCCTGCCCCACACAAACATGCACTCCTGTCCCCCTCACACACAGCCCCCCTGCAACACACACACACCAGCCTGCCCCATAGACAGAGCCTGGAGGGGGGACAGGCTCTCCTGTTACCTACAGCCATGTCCTGGAGTCCATGCAATAAAGAACTGCCTGTAATGGCCCAGAAGAGGTGTGGGGAGTGGCCCCTGTCTTCTGCCCTGGCCATTGCTGTAACCCAAATTGCAAGCCACACAACTGTTGGCAAGGCATAGAAGTCCCCTCACATAGCTAAAAGACGACTTAAAAATTAGATGTCCAGGGCCTCCCACTTCCCTGTGCTAGATCTGAATAGTATGGCACCCAAACACCCAGGCTGAGGACTGCCCATGCTTAAGAGATACACACCCACCCATAGGCTTACCCCAATGCAAGGCCTAATTCCCCTGAAGCTGTTTCTTCTCCTCCCTGGGAGGAGCAACCAAGTGAGAATTCTAGGCAGACTCTCCAGGTTGAGCCAAAAATGATACTGTTTTCTTACTTGAAAGATATTTCTTGTTCTGTGTTAGAAGAAAGCAATTTTCCCTTGATTCTTTACCATACTGGCATGTCTTCCTACAGGCTAGGTGTAACTCCCATGTCCTGTTGAACATATGCGTCAAACCTTTCATGTGAAATGCAAACATATAACACTATGTCTCAGTTTTACAATTCATTTATGCACAGAGGAGCTTGCATTCTGTGAAAATTATTAGTGTCATGCATGGCTGAGTGTGACTGTTATTTTACAGGCTCTGCTTTTGGTTTTTCCTAGAGACAGAAAGATCAAACTCTAAAGCCAAGTGTATCCTGGAAAGATGAAATAGGCTAAAGCCCCTAGAATAATTACAAAACAATTCTCATCTGCCCAGTATCAGAAACAATCTGTTGTCTGGAGGATGATCTCCCAATAT
>NW_017729024.1:96619093-96630057 GCF_001723915.1 Gavialis gangeticus
GTACTTTATTTTACAGGCTCTGCTTTTGGTTTTTCCTAGAGACAGAAAGATCAAACTCTAAAGCCAAGTGTATCCTGGAAAGATGAAATAGGCTAAAGCCCCTAGAATAATTACAAAACAATTCTCATCTGCCCAGTATCAGAAACAATCTGTTGTCTGGAGGATGATCTCCCAATATGGTAATTAAAAGAGTCTCTGTGACAAAGTCCCAAGATTGAGACGTGTCCAAAAGAGCTGAGACCAACAGATATTCTGCAAATTGCTTCACTACCACTTTATTATTGAGCTATTAAACAGACCAAGTACATGTGCAAAGTACCAATCACACCACAAAATGGTCCAACCAGCTATAAAGTTAGACCTGAAAAATGTATAATAGCTTTATAAGTGGTTGCTATCCAGCTTTAATTTACACATGTAGCAGGGCCTCCCCTGCAGCTGGGAGCTCTGTCAATTGACAGGGGCTGGGAGTCCTGCAGCTGAGGAGAGTCTGTTACCAGATTTAATATTAGACTTTAGGTAGTGGCACTGAATTCATAAATGCTTGACCAAGAATACTCCATTCTCTAAAGAGAGCATTTATTGAGCTCAACAATTTGCAAATTTGAAGTACACAACAAAAAACAACAGAAAAACTTCACCTAAGCTAAGACACAGTCCAGTAAGATACAGTGCCAACACACACAACTTAGTCTAAGTTAAAATGCAATATAATCAATCAAAAAGATGACAGAAATTCTTGCACAACTCTCATGTAATCCCTAGGGCAGTGTCCCTTACAGCCAGGTAGTCAGACAGTCCTTCTGGGTGAATCTGCAAACTTCTTAGGCATTGGAATGGAGATCTCACAGACCTTATCTCTGTTTGGGTTTTTATAGATGAATTTGTACCTTCTTCTCTCCCTTGGGTGCCATGACAATAGTCAAGTATAGCATGCCCCTAACACTTACGCATTTAGTGTCTTTGACTCTTCTCAGGTATTCCAGTCTCACCTCTTACAGGTTTGCTGTGAAATGTAAGTGTAGTTCTCTGCTGTCTTTGATCACACCAGCTCAAGCAGTCTGGGACCCTCCCGTGCTCCTTTAGCTCTATCTCCACACATACATGTGATTATTATGCCAGGTCTTTGCCAGCAACACTTACCCCCTGCAACGCTGAAAGCTGTGGGACTCTGGGTCCTGGCAACGTGTCACATGGCTGCAGTCTCCCAGCCCCAGGGGTCATGGTGCATGTGGGGCACAGCCAGGACTGAAAGTCCCCTCAGCTGCAATCTCCCAGTTCCAGGGAGCATAGTTGGTAGGTACCCTGTGGCTAGGAGATCACAGCTGCTACGATCTCCCAGCCATGTGGGGGTCCACACACCCTGCTGGGAAGAGATTATAGCAGCTGCAGTCTCCCAGCTGCAGAGTGCCTACCTTGGCCTCCACAGCTGGGAGATTGTAGTCCTGCAGCTGAGAGGACTCACAGTCCTGGTTGCACCCTATGTGCAGCTAGGGCTGCGAGTCCTATCAGCTGCGGGACTTGCAGTCCCACCTATGTAGGGTGCAGCCAGGGCTGTGAGTCCCATATTTGCCAGTGCAGGTGAAGCCTAGGATGGTGATCCCAGGCTCCCCCTGTACCAGCAATAAGGCGTGATAGGATCTTATGCTGGACCCCACAATTAATGCCTTCTGCCATGCATACGCGTAGAGCAGGCCTTAGACACAGGACAAGAGTGGCCAGATAAACTGCCAACATCAACTGCTTGTTTTTTGATCAGAGGCTATATGGATACTTCCTTTAGAGAAACTGTTCTTCAGGCTGTCTTTAAGGAGGCATTGATAGACTCTATTAATAAAAAGATACAGTTCTTCCCTTCAAGCCTTCACTACCCAGGATACGGGCATAAGTCACAGGACAAAGTGCCCCCAGCATGTATTTCTGCCTCTGAGAGCACAGACTAAAATTCAAGCAAAGATAAACACAGATCTTCTTCACCAAAAATTGTAATTAGATATGAACTATACACACACACACACACACACACATTTTTACTGCTGTGTGGCTTATTAACAAAATAGCCATTATACATCTCCTAATGTAAATACTGTACTTTTTCATTTTTTATTAAGGTCTGAAATAATATTTTAATTTTTTTACGTTCCTTCCCTGTTATAATTTGTCATATAATTCTCTTCATTCAATAAGCATTCAAAGGTGTGCGATGACATATGCCTGTCCACATTTGAATTCTTTATGTGATTGCTGGAGAATTGTTAGTCACCTTCTAAATGTTATTGAAATTATATTTAAGTAAGTAGCATTATATTTAAGTAAGTGGCATAACAGTTTCTAAGACATATGGCAAGACAACTCAGATTTTATATATATTTAACTTATGAAAAATTGAAAGTATGAAACTGTCTTGCCATGAGAGAGAATACCATGAGAGAGAATCTTGGTGTCTCTCCTGTTATTTCTTGGATGGTCTCCAGACAGGCATTTAGCTGTCAAATTCCTGTCAACTCTAGTGAACTGAGATCTTCAGATGAATTATGAATCACAGCAGCATTGCCATAGCCATATAAATGAAGTTAAAAGCTTTTATTTACTTTTATATTTTCTGTTTTATGTAATAGTCCTGCGTTTTGTATAAAAAATAAGAGTGAAGTGTCAGGCTGGGGACAAGATAAAGCAGACTCAAGCAGAAGTCTTATGCAAGGTCCACCAAAATACACCTTTCTTTATAAAATATTGCTGTTTGATTAATTAAAAAATCTTGTTTTGTTAATTTGTTATATTAACTGTATTTATATAGCAAGAACGTTGATACTTCCCTTGTATCTTGAAATTTGGCAAAATTGTTCTCTAAATTATTCACCAGTTATAACCCATAGTTTCTGCACATGCCACTAGAGTCCATAAACTACCATATTTACTTGAATCTAAGACAAGGGTTTTTTCCACCCATTCAACATGGGGGGAAGCCCCTTGTCTTGGTTTGAGTACAAGGCAGGGGGGGCAGGTGGCTGTGGAGCTTCCAACTCCAGCCCCAACCTGAGGTCAGGGTCCAAGCTGGAGCTTTAGCAGCTGTCTCCCCCACCCCACATCTTCCTGCCACTTGCCTCAACCTCCCATCTCTCCCCAGCAGCCTCTCCTCCACCCATTTACTATCCAACATGGCCGCAGCCCCACCCTGGCCAGCCACACAGCAGCAGTGGTGGCAGCAGATCCAGCATCTGGAACTGCTGCTGCTGCCACCACTGCTACATGGCAGGGCCATGGCCAGAGCTACCCTATGCTCTGTGCCCTGGCACAGAATGGGTCAGAGCTATGTCAGACAGTAAATGACAGGTGTAAAGAGGCTGTGAGTGGCAGTCAGTCAGGGCAGAGGTTGCAGAGGGATGGTGGGAGAGCAAGGCTTCAGGAAGCAGGTGGAGGGACAGAGGCAGTAGTATCCAGGCAAGTATCCAAAATGACTTTGGATTTAAGAAGACTCCCCTCCACCCCAATAATTAGATTCTATACATGGAACATTTCTAAATGTGTTATAATTTTCCATGTATTGAATCTAATTATTGGCGGATCCTCTTAAATGTGTCCCTCACTGCTACAGGGGGAAAGCATTATACATTCCATTATGCAACTATAAGCAGAGAAGGGATTTACCTTTTCAGTAAATACAATTACTGACATTCCCCCCACTGCTGAGGTCCTATGTAAGGTCCCCAAGATACAACTCTCCTTATAAAATACTGCTGTTTGATTCATTAAAAAATCATGTTTTGTTAATTTGTTATATTAACTGTATATATAAAGCAACAAAAAAATACTTTTTGTAATCATTTTCATTCAGACGTTTTTCCATATGCCAAATGGACTATGTGTTGGAAAGCATGATGGGCAGTATCAAGGTTACTCCTTGAAGTGATCCATTGCAAACTGAGAATTATACAGAAGAAGATGAATGTTTTCATAAATCACTAGTGCTAATCTCTAGTAAAATGTAAATTTTGCATCTCGTTACAGTTTTGCCCTTCTTTCTTTCCAACAACCATAGATAAGGAACTGTTTTTATTACCTCCAAATAATTTCTCTGCATATTTAAGTAGTTAGCTATTTTATTAAAGCATGTGGGTATCTATGACAGGCATGTGAAAATACTGATTTTACAGCACTTTGGTCTTGGAAATAAATCCATTTTGCCATGCACCTCTTATTGGCAATAACTGTCAGCATTGCTTCTGACCAAATTTTTTGAAGTTCCAAAGGTGATAATTCATCTGATTGAAACATAAAAACATGGAAATTCTATATATGAATTGTCCTGCTACCTCTGACAGTACGATCAGAAGCCCACTGCTCTAGGGATGGAATGTATATTTTCTTTTATTCATGTTCCTCTAACTCTCCTTCTGAAGTTGGTCCCCTGGATAATATGTAGCACCAAGAAGGCAACAAGCCAGATGGTGTATGGCTCAGTTAAGATGTTTTCTGGTTTGGCAAGGAGCAGGGCCTGTATTTAAGGTTAGGATAACAATCCCTGCATTCATTTTGGCAGGCCCATCTCTATTTGTCACTGCCAAATGATCCTTTCTCTATTCAATCATTTTACTGAATTGATCTATTTTTTTATTCTAAATGGTTTTTTTCTGAATATTTTTCACTGCCATATATATTTTTTTTAATTTATACTAGTTCTAACTTTTTAAACCTGAGATAAATTTCATTTCAAACAGCAGAATTACTTTGTAAGTTAAATCATTGCTGTTAAAGTAAGTTATCGTTACTGTTAAACACCTTCCAGAGGCTGCAGAAAGGAACAAGTAAAAATGGGCCCATGGTTGTCAACAAGTATAATGTCTCTTTCCACTTTCCTCCAAGAAGCTTGATACCTCTGGGAGTATCAGCTGGGTTGATGTGCCTATCCCTTTCTCTTTAATGTATGTTGTGCCTTAGGTTAAGGACAAAAATTACACATAAGCTGGGGTAAGTGATCAGTAACTGGTTCAAATCCATAACACAACAGAAGTTCAGTGCATAAAAATGCTTTCAAGATGGCTGAAACCAGTTTAAGATAAATATGGGTGGATGCATTATTAGACTTAACTAATTTAGGTCAAATCATTTTACTGAACTTCTGTCCCCAGATCCCCTCCAGGTTCAAGTTAATTCACAGTCCCCCAGCATCCCAGAATGCTTTGCACCTCCCCCATAAACCCTCCCTTGCAGGGTGGGCAGTCTAGCTCTGGCTCAAGCTGTCTGCTCCAGCTGAGCAGGGAGGTGTCTTCTAGCACACCCCCCTACCCCCAGCTTCTGGTCTGACCCATAGCAGGCATGTGACTGCATTTTCAGAATCAAAAGTGTAAGTCTGTTCATTTGCTTATTAGTTTAATCCATGTATCTTAGACTAACTTGTAAAGATTGAATTGATTCAGCCTCTGGCTGTTTGACTGTCTGTATTTAGCCTTAGATGAACTATTTAGCACATAGTTTGGCTTTTCCTTTAGGTTTCTTTACTGTTGTATTTGGCTTTTTTAAAGTCTGCTTCCAAAAGTAAATTGCTAGCTATTTCTTCCCTATGTTCTAAAGAAAGCCAGCTGGCATTGAATGCTAAGTGGCAAAGGAACAAAAAAACCCTTCCAAAACCATTTTAAAATGTTCTAGGAGCTGCTGCTGAAGCTATTCTTTACAGCTTTTTGTTCAGTAGCTTGAGAAAATACTTTAAGCTGTTGCTAGGTGGCAATGTTCCTCAAGCAAAGAGTCTCATAGTGCCTGTAAATCTTTTGTTTTAAAGCAGAAAGGAAATAATGATTTAAATATGTCATCATTAGGTGGCTTTATCAGATTTTTTTCTTAAAAGGTAATGGTTACATTATTACAATTGCATAGAATTATTTGCATCATAACATAACAGATCATGGCACTAACACTTCCAAAATATATTAAACAAGTCAGAGGATCTCTATACACATCTTAGGGAAATCCAAAGACAAGAGTCAGATTCAAAAATAAAAAATGCCTGTGAATTTTAACACTAGCAGTACCCTTGTGTAAAACAATAATTCATTTCAGCCATAAGCAGTGGCATGAAAAAGGAAAAAAAAACCATGAAGTTTAGAACAGACACTGGAGACCAAGAAAACGGTAAGCAGGCAGGCTTGGACAGATTGAAGGAAACATAGAAAGGGGGTGGTGAGAAAATAAATGCAGAATAATTGGCCAAAGCAAAACTACAGTACCTTCAAGTTAGAAAGAAGAGGCTTAACCCCCAGATCCAAAGGCTAGCTACACTTCTCTTACAAGCTTTATATTTTTGGAAAAAGGGCTCCACAAGCCATGGTATCTCCTGTTTGATGCTTCATGGATTGATAGCCTCAGTGAGTTAAGAACTCTTAATTTGGATAACTAACATGGATTGCAAAACATAAGTTATTCAGCAGCAAATTTTTTTCTTGTCTAGAAGTGGCCTCTTCTCTGTCCATTTCCAAAAGCCACTTTCTTTTCAACTCCTGGAAACTCTATATGTGGAACAGCTTTCTTGTATCCCTCCATCTCCCTGCCAGTGTCATTTTGGAGTCCTACTATAAACATATTTTTCTCCTTTGCCTATGGATCTTTGTATCTTGCCCTACTAATTGAAGAGCTTCAGGGAGCCATTAATTACAAATACATTATACAAAAGTATTGTGCTAAAAATGACTAGTATTGAACAGAAAAAGCCAATATTGTTATTATCAGATTTGGTATTAACAGAAGCCATACTGGAAAATCAATTAGAAAAATCACAAGACTCAAGTGAGGGATAAAATAAAGAAGGTGAAGTATAATAGGAACTAATGAGAGAATACTTACAATTATAGTAATGTAATTGTAATGTTCCTATTATTTCCTGCACAACTGAAATGGATGCTTATTTATAAAATATACTTTATGATATAAAGACTGTTTGGGAAAATGACCCAGATTACATTGGGCTGCTCTAAACCAGTGGATGTCCTGGTCACAGTGGCCATGTCTACACATTCATTAATGCACTATATTTTGTGTGCATCGTGAAATTTAGTACTTGTATAACCATATACTAAATCAATGCATGTTAACTGGTGCTACTGCACAGCAGCACCGATACACAGCTTGTTAGTGACGCTAACTAAACAGTAGCCTAATACTTCTTCACAGTAGCACATTAGCATGGTTTTTGCTACACTACTGCACAGTAGCATTAGGCTGCTGTGCAGTTAGCATCTCATGTAGATGCACCCAGTATGACCCAAGCATTGGAAAAAGCACTTTTTTGTGTTTTCACAAACATGTTTCTTGTGACAAAACTGAAGTTGCCTATGCAATCTATTCAATACCCTTGTGCACTTGCATCACAATACAATCTAATCACAGCCTTTCCTATTTATGTATACAGCTACAATTCTCACCCATGTTCACTCATCATCTTTCTACTGCAGCAATGCTGGCTTCAGCTTCTAATCACTACTGATGCCAGCCTCCATCATGTACTTTATACATTTTCAAACTAGTTCCTCATGATGGTCTTTATGCTGCCCCTAACATGTGAGGGAAACTTCCCCTAAATATCCTTTAAATTTCTCCTTAAACTCTTCTTTAGAACCATCTTTCCTATGGTACTTCAATAATGAATAGGCTGTTCATTCTCTCTATCATGCTAAGCAATGTAGTTTCATTGTTTCCTACCATTTCCCCATATTTTACATTGAAACAACAAACTCTTTGCATCAGGGATTATCTTTTTATGCTGCATTTGAACAATCAAATAGCACCTGGTCCACGATCGTGTCTCTTACTCTATATAACAACAGCAACAATGATAACAAACAACTAGATTTTCCATAGGGCCCCCACCAGTAGTTATTCAGTGCTTTTTCTCCTCTTTAATTCTTTATTCCTATACAATGCATTTAAATTAAAGCTGGATAAAAAAACAGCTATAAAGGTGTTACACATTTTTAAGCACAAACTCTGTAGCTGGATGGACTTTTTATGGCATGATAATTACTTGGCATGTGTCACCAATCTAAACTGATTGCAGTGGCAACACATAGGGAGTGGATAGGGGTGCATGTGCACCCCTGAGAGCCCTACTGCACCCGCTGACAGGCCACACTCCCCGTTTTGGTGTCAAGCAGGGGGAGCAGGCAGGAGCACCGGTGCCCCACCCCTGCGAGCACTGGCTGGGGAGTGGGAGTGCCAGATGAAGTGCCATGGCCACTTCCGGGAGCACCATAGTCACTTCCTGGTCGGCACAATTAGCCATGAGGAGACTCCCTCCCCCGGTCACTGACTGATCGCTGGGGGCGCATGTGCCCCCCTGCCTAAGGTGGCACCAGTCTCCTATGACTGATTGCATGATTAACAAGTCAGTTGTGTGACAGAGAGGTAAATGAAAATGAAGAATAATAGCAGGTCAGCTACTTCACACGGTTCACAGGCAACTTGAATCTTAGCATTTCCTATCTCCCTAGTGTTTGACTATATAACCTTAATAATATTCTTTAAATGTATTTATGTGTATATTCAATTTCCAAGGTTTACAAAAAGAAATATGAACAATCTGAAATGCTTTCAGGGGAATCATATTGCAATCAGTCCATATCTTCAGCATACCTGGAAACTTTCAGTCTCAGGGATCTGTGCAACTAGAGGTAAAATGTTAAAGGATAGCAGCAGTAGATTGTCCTGGTGAGCACATCATACATGTGCTTTAATGTGCATTAGCCTATTGTAATGCTTCTTAAAGCATCACAAAAAAAATCATTCTCTTTTGCCAATGCACATTAAAGTAGGCTAATGCACATTTTTCGAGAACTTCACAATGGAGGTACTAGATTTAATGCACATTACCTAAAACTCATTAAATATAAATAAACATATAGACATGCCCAGTATGGAACAGGACTAACAGTGGATGAGATATTTTGCCAGTGGGGCCCACAGGTATTTGTCTAGATTAGAAGAAGTTTGAGACAATAATAATCATGTACAATTAAAGGGTTGAGGAAAAAAAATTACATTTTGTATCCTTGTTACAATTTACTGGAATTGAATGATTTTAAAGTTATAATATTAAATTAGTAAGATTTCTTCTTTTTTTTTAAATCAGATTGTTCCAGTGGGATCTCAGCTACATACGAAGGGCAAGTATATACAGAGCATAGCACTTTCACATACAAGAAGCATCCTTTTTCTTACAGAATTGTATATAAATTATACATGTTGGTAAAAACTGGCATTTAATTGGAGTAGCTCTTTAATTCATCACATATTCATTTAGTATAACAGATCCACTTCTCCTACTGGGCTTTTCGCCACCATTGGTTTAATTTTTTCTGACAGTTTGATGCTGGCAACAAGTACTCTCAGAAGGTTTAAACAAAGGTTACTTAGCCGCATAATTGTTACATACAGTTATGGTTTCTGTTGTCTAACTTTTTCTGAATTCAAGGTAGATTCACTGCATATTAAATTAATGTATCATCCCATTAATTTTGCTAAACACAAGTTCCTCCGCAAGAGACAGAGCTATAACACAAGCAGATGAATGATAGGGACTGAAAGAAGACAGTCAGTCATACCCATTTTAATTTGTGACCTGAAGCAACATCTGGATCTATTTCTTGTTGAGGAAGAAAAGGCTGGTTAATTTATTTTTACAATACAAGGCCTCATGCAAAACACTTATTTTATTTGGAACTTCACTCATGGCAATGACATGAGAATTACAGCTTATTGTTTAAAAAACAGTGGAAAGATACCCATGACATTTCTTAATAACAAATCATAACAGTGTGTTTTATAAGCATGTTCTACAAAAAATCCCCCACACCAATTGCTTCCTAACAAATGAGTTACAATACCATTTTAGTAAGTGATTATGAAAATTTCCAGAATTACCCAGCTATTCATCAAAACAAATCTAATCAAAAAGACTTTAATCTAGCTTTTAAATCTTCCAGCATTCAGAGATATTCAGATATGGCTTTTTAGTTATGTCTTTTTTTGGAGTTACAGTCAACTGTGTAATCTAAATTATTATTCAGCTTGACAACATCCTTTCCCAACTGACTAACTCCCCCTATCCCACTGAAAAAAGAGATACCAATGTTTATGATATAGTGTGTGTGAGCTTTTCCTTTTTAGCATTTTGTTCCCAAACAACTCTTTGGACATAATCCTACTGACTCAGGGCCCATGTTGTGAAAGCTAATATTATTGATCAGTCAAATCCAGTGAAAGAAAGAAAACTAGATTGTTTCTTGTTTAAATTGGATTCTTCTCTCTCATAGAAAGTTGGTTTTGCTTTCCCTTTTCATTCTCAGGGAGGTAGTAGATTTAATGCCCCTTTCCATTGGTGGGTAGAGGCTTCCATATCAGAAGCTTCTTGTAAACTGCCCCGCTTATGCTCCCTGTAATAGGGTGCACCTCCAGGGACAGCCAGGCTCTACCTTGTGGCAAGGTGCTACCTGACCACCTACTCCAGTTCCCTAGCCTGGTCCCTTTCCTCTCTCACCTGCCACATCTTCGCGTTATTGAAGATGTTTACTCAAGAGGTTGCCTTTAAGTAATTTAAGCCTAGGCTTTAGCCACCTCATCTCCCTATGCTGCCCCCAGCCCTGAGTCAGACTGGGCAGTGTGCAGGGCTCTGCTTCCTCTTTCTTACTCCTGTCCCCTTTCTATTGGTGGGTGGAGGCAGGGCTTCAGACTTTCTTATTCTTTTAGTCTGGGCTATGGTTTCCTCCTAGGTGTCTCACTCCAAAACCACCAAAGTAAATCCAAAAAAAAAAAAAAAAAATCACAGTGCTCTGGGCAGTCTGTTCTGCAGCCGCCTTGCTTCCCTTCACAGCTACTTCAGTCCACTGGGTATTACTACTATCCAGAGAAGAAAAAAAACATCAGAGAAAGAGAACAGCAAGTAAGGTCATGTGTAGACAAAAAAGGGGGTATGTCTGCAC
>NW_017729024.1:96635057-96635264 GCF_001723915.1 Gavialis gangeticus
ATCACAGTGCTCTGGGCAGTCTGTTCTGCAGCCGCCTTGCTTCCCTTCACAGCTACTTCAGTCCACTGGGTATTACTACTATCCAGAGAAGAAAAAAAACATCAGAGAAAGAGAACAGCAAGTAAGGTCATGTGTAGACAAAAAAGGGGGTATGTCTGCACAACACTCTAAAGTGGGTTAAATGCTTTTGCACTGCTTTAATGGTGT
>NW_017729024.1:96635275-96641648 GCF_001723915.1 Gavialis gangeticus
TGACCTTGGGGCCCGATTCATTCGGCGATTTTCCCCAACACCCTACAGCTGTGGAGCAAAGCACTGGGCTTCATGCAGCTCAGGGGATCTGCAGGAAGCCCACACAGGCAGCCTGGCAGCACCCCAGGAAGGCAGACTTTGCCCAAGAAAAGCAGCGAGCCTGATCTTTTTTTTTTTTCCCTGGAGCCTGCCTGCCTGCTTGAGCTGTGCGGGGGCCAGATGCTTACCTTCATGGCTACAGTGCCCCCCGGGAATGCCTGAGCCTGGTACCTGTGGGCAGATGCCGCCTGGCAGGCGCTGCTGTTGCCGCGGAGGGTAGAACCAGCACCCTGCACAGCCCAGGAGCTGCTCCGTCCACCAGCAGCTTGCCCTTGCCTCCCCGCCACCTGCCAAGTTCAGGTGTGTTCATGACATGGGGGTTTAAGGGGCCCTAAATTGAAGTGGTGTTTTTAAAAACCCACTGTTTCAATTTAGGGCCCCTGTTTCATCTATACACGGCCCCCATACCAGGTTCTCATAAACAATCTGTTGTCCTCCAGGTACACCATTCCTTCAGACCCTTCCAGGGCCAACATGAATAATTCTGTCTGCTTGGGTATAATCAGTTCCCCACCTCCCCAACGAGCTTCTCCAGGTTGAACATAAAACAAGTCTCAATTCTTTATATCCCCTTCCCAGGCCTCTTAAGGCAAAACGGAGGGGGCAGGAGAAGGGAAGAAAATCCTTAGCCCTCCCCAAGTGCATTCTTGATCAATAGATGTCACTCCTTTCAAGCAGCAGCTCTCCAGGCTGGAGGAGTTTCTGCCTTTGCCTCCCTGCGGGGCTCTGTCTCCCTCCACTCCTGTAGCCAGTTCCCTTCTTCTGGTCTGGAGAGAGTTTATATCTCAGTTAGCCACATTCTTCTGGTCAGCTGCGGCTTCCCTTCACAGACCAGATTCCCTCCACCCAAGCTATGGTGACAGTCTTTCTTTTTTTTTTTAAAGCACGTAATCTTCCCCTTCTGAGCTACAAAGGTTCAAGCTTTAAAGGGGCCCTGCTGCCTTTCCTCTTCCGTATGGCAAAGTGGGGCTCCCTGACTAATCACAATGCTAGTTTCCACACCTGTGTCTGGGCACACTGCCCATCTGTTTTGTCTGCCACACCTTGATGGAACATAATTGAGGTGTTAATTAGGTGGGAGGCTGCCCATTCTTGCCCCCATGCCAGGGGGCACTATCTGTGGATTCATTCCTCCCCTACACCGCATCCCAAGCCTCACAGATAGCATCTCAGGCAGTCAACTCAACCATCCCCTTCGCCCATTAGCTATGGTCCCTTCTTGGCACCTTCGGCTCCCCTTTAAGCCCTGGCCCTGTCTCTGGTCAGTCGGGGCCCCGAGTTTCTTTGTTCTATGTGGGCATCCCTCGTGGTGGGCCCCTACCCCATTTGACCCTTCCGGTCCTGGCCCCAGCATTGACCAGTCGAGTCCCTCGGTTGGGTCTACACCTCCTGCCTGCACTCAGGGATTGGCGTACCCCATTCCCAGCTCAAGTGCTTCATTTAGCTCCTGCTCTTACCTCCAGGATGTTGCATACAGCCTTGCAGCCAGGCAATGTTTCTGCCTGGTCTGCCAGCAGCAAACTGCTTTGTATACATATGCAGCTGGAGATCCAAAATGGCTGCTGCAATCAAGCACCTGCTGGCTGCTTGGCTCAGGCCTTAAAGTGGCAGGCACCAAAAGTGCCCTGCCACACTCTGGCTCCCTCTTTTCCATAACAGTGTTAGGGTCTTCTGTTGCACTCCCTGGGATCATCTGCATGTGCAGTTAATGCACCTGAATAAACTCTGGCACAATTTGTGCCAGACTCTATTGCTCCCAGGCACAGCATTTATATGTATACCTGGGACCATATGTTGAGTTTGATGGTACAGCCTGGCTGCCAGGGGCCCTGGAGGGGGGGAGGGGAGGGTCACCTGCCAGCCTGAAGCTGCTACACCCTAGTTCAGTGTGCTTGTGGCAGTGCATCTGTGGATGCCTGCCACTTTAAGGGCTTAAGCAGGCTACAGACCAGCCTACAGGTGGGAGAAGAACCAATCAGGCAGTCACATGGCACACAGGCGGCTTCCTGATTGATGGAATCCTGGGAAGCCTGGGTATAAGACCAGGCCCTGAGAGCAGAGCTGGTAGTTGCTACAGGGATGCTGCTGAAGTAACATTGCCCACCTGCTCTCAGACCATGTGGAGATTAGGGTAGGAACTGTGGGGATGGAGGAGGTTCCTGTGGCCCTTGGTAAGACCTGAAACTGCACCCTTCTGGGGTTGGATGGTGTGGTGTGGCAGGGCAGTCTCCAGGAAATGTCAGACCTGTGCCTCCCCAGTGAAAGGTGAGGATGGCGTGCTATAAAGCCTCATCCCCTGCTGCCTTGTGGGTACATCATGGAGGGGAAAAGGTAGGGGTGCACACCTTGACAGAAAAGCACAGGGGGCAAGGCCCAAGGGGTGAAAAGCACAGGGGGCAAGACCCAAGGGGTGTAAGGCCCAGGAGCCCAGTGAGGGTTAAACAATTGGACCAGCCTCAGGAAGGCCCTGTGTCACAGTGCTACAGAGCGGGTGGTGGGGGCAGGAGGGTGCTTCAGTGTGGGACTTACCAGCAGGCAGCCACTGCCCTGTAGCACCTTTTACCCCAGGCAACCCTGGTCACAGTCTACACATGTGTTGTGATGGAGTACATAATTCTGCTGTAGGATAATACTTGTGTCAGGAAATACTAACTTACAGTGGAGTTAATTAGTCTACTCCAGCCTAATAGCTTCACACGTGTAGGTGGTGATGCTTTACTGTGGAGTTAACTGGGCAACTCCACAGTAAAATGTATGTGTAGATGCATCCCTCCCACATAATTTTAATTCTCAAGGTAAAACCTTCTCTTAAAACAAAAAGTAAGACAAGTTTGTATTTGTTTCTTTGTTGTTTTATAAAGCAAATTAATCCCTGAGAAATGCTTGCAATGTTTCATCTCAGTGCACTATAGTATTCTAATTCTCATCAGCATTGCTTATCATAATATTTACCAAAAATCTTTCTTAAACATCTTCAATACCTGAGAAGAAACTTTTCCTAGTTCATAGCAGAGATGGATGTTTACATGTCTCTCAGCCTAAACAAGCCCTAGGCACCAGCAAGTATAGGAAGTCATTCAGCCTTACAAGAAACTAATCAAATATCAAGATAGCAAGGCAGTGAATTGAGCAGTTAATGCAAGAGAAGGAAAAAGCCAGTTGTTGCTGACTTCTTAAAGGTTGTTAGAACTATGAAAGAACAAGGAAAGGAGAATAAAAGATGAAAAATGCTGGGAAAAAAGGAAAGGATAGCTCTAAGGGCACAAAAATTGTGTTCTGTAGGCTTCAATATTTTAATATAACCATACTTGGTTGAATCCTCTGAGGACCAGGGCATATATCAATCTAACTGTGGAAAATAACTCTATTTTCTTAAACTTTTAATTTTTCTAACTCAAACGTGTACAGTACATTTTGCATTGTGACAGGAGATACTGATAGCATCATTCCCAAATATATTATTTAGGGTATATACAGATGTTTGGGGAAGTTGTGGGGAGGTTAAGTCACACTAAAAATGGTCACCTGATCTAACTTAGTTCACCCATGTGTCCTAGTTAGGCCAATCTAAGTGTAAACTGTACAAAAATTCAGGAAGATTAGATCAGTCTAAAAATGACTGACACAATGTAAGTTAACTGTACCTTGGAGGTAGTCTGGCTTAGATCAGGTCCAGCAAGACTGATCTAATTGAGCCACTGTACAAAGCCAACATTGTGCCCAACTATGCCTCCGGGGTGGCCATGAAGCCCCTGGAGTTACTTCGGCCATTACCCACTCAGTTCTCTGTGGGCAGTCACCCCTTCATTGTTCTGCCATGCCTTGATGTATTTGCTTTTATATAAGGGAGGCTGCCCCAGGGCTGCTCTCACTCTAATGACCACCAAGTGCCTGTAGTTATTGTCTTATGGGCTAATTGTGTGGTTCAATCATACCTCCAGGATGGTCTCCCTGGCAGTGGCCTTGCCCACCCCACAGAGATGGCCCACATAGCAAAAGCTGGTGAGCATGGCCAGCTTCAGCAGAGTGAAGGCCAGCCAGGTGTCTGTGGGGAGGGGCAGCCACATGGTGGTGTCCTGCCATTCCAGGTGGGGCCAGAGCTGCTCATGGAGGTCCAGGAAGGTGACCCAGGTCATCCTGAATGCCTCCAGCCACTGCTCGTCATCCCAGGTGTGCTGCATGACATGCAGCCACCAGTCCTAGGTGGCCTCGCAGACCCAGAGGTGGTGGGGCTGTAGGCATAGGAGGCCGTGGGTGGTCCTGGCAGTGGCATCCAGCAGCACGTCGTCAGCATCCCTGCCAGGGTCCAACCAGCCAGATGGGGTCCACGCAGCAGGTGCATAGCAGTGGTGGCCCTGGGATGGCACGCAATGGCTTGGCAGGCGGTTGCTGCATATGAACCATGGGCAAGCTGGCAGTTGGCACACTGGGCCAATATGGCCAGTGCGATGGCCAACAGGAGCCCAGGGCACTGGTTCTTTCTCGCAAGGGCAGGAGCTGGAGCAGCCATGGCTCAGGAAGGCACAGGCAGAGAGGAAGGTGCTGCTGCATGCTACCCCTGCATTGCGCACACTGCTTCTGGTGAGGGAACGAGGAATGGGGCTGCCTTTTCAAGAGGGCTGCTGAGCTGGAGCCAGAAGATCCACCCCCAGTGATGGCAGGGGTCCATTGCAGGACCCCAGAAGCAGGAGTAGCTTGCTACCATTGACAGTAAATCTGCACCCACTTCCCTGCATGTGTAGATGCCTGCCCAGGACTGTTTACTTGTGAGCAGTTGTCACAGGCCAGCTGGGCACTGTGAGTATATCAATTTTATCACAGGCCAACCGGGCTATTTGATTCAGTTTCGGATCGAGGAGGCAAAGTTGGGAGTGAAGTGAAAGCAAATTTATCATAACTTACACACACACAACAGTTAACAGAAAGATAAATGCAATAAGCAGATAATGTAGTATTAAAGAGCTAATAGTAAATAACAGATAATAACAACAGATAGAAAAATCAATTCTGTCGCAGGCCAACTGGGCACTGCGAGGGTATTAGCCACTGGGCTGTTCAAAACAACAGATAGACAGACATGGGTTGGCAACTTATCGATAGTCCCTCAATGCCAGGTGAGCGTCAAGTGATTTCAGTGAAGTCAGGCATCCCTGATTGACGTTGTCAGAGGGATTAGCAGGGAAGGTCCCTTGATCAGGATCCAATCCTCACTCACACCAGGAGTCTGGGCGTAGAACAGAAATGACCTTTCTGTTCCCTCCTTCCTGCTGATCACTGGACGCATGCGCTTTTTATACCTAGTTTTATGCTAATATGTTAGCTTTAGAGCCACTCTCAATGTTACCCTATAGCTGTTACCCTATGGGATTGAAAGGTGTTAAAATTATCATAAAAGGTTACTAGCCAGACTCGGGTTTATCCAATGAGCAAATTATGATGTAGCACTTTTAGGTCTGAAATTGACATTGCTCCACCTAAGCCCAAACCCCTTTTAGGTTTCATTTGAATACGCTTTCTTGGGATGTGGTTTCCTGGAATGTGTTAGGTGTGACAGGCAGTTGGATCCAGTTTTATCATCAAGGCTGAACCCTGAGCAAAAAACCATTAGGTCTCCTAATCTTGCAGCTACAGCTTTGCCTATGGGGCCCAGTCAATTCCATAAACAGTTAATTTATCATTTTGGTTAAAGTTATGACAGACAAGTTACATTTGCAGTTTACAAACTTACAGGCTTTATATTAACTAATATTACCTGTTTAGGCAAAATACCACATGCCCCTATAGCAGGACACTAAGGTGCCTGCTACTCTCAGAGCAGAGGCAGGAACCCAGGTCCCGGTTGCTGGGACAACCGGTTAAGGAGGGAAATGGCCGCACCTGCACCTGGTCAGCTGACTGCAAGGGGCAGGACCTGGCTCCCACAGGAGAGGCCAGGAGAGCAGTTCCCTCTGGCAGCCAACGGGGAAGGAGTTCTGCCTGAGTGAGAAAAGAAGAGAGACCTGACTGCACGAGCAGCTCCTGCTGCTGTTATGGGATGGAGTATTCCCTGGTAAGGACTGAATGATGTTTTAGCCGGGCAGCTTGGATTTTTTTGTTATAGCCTAGGGGCTTTGTGTTTGTGTTTCCTTTTACTGGCAGTTTGGGTGAGGCTATTAGGGGATGGAGGAGGCCTCATAGGGGACCCACAGCAGTGTGGGAAATCCCAGCCCCCAGAGAGAGGGGGCATCGTGCGCCAGTGAAGGCACAGTGCCAGACAGGGCTGTGGAGAGCCCGA
>NW_017729024.1:96646648-96650655 GCF_001723915.1 Gavialis gangeticus
GAAATCCCAGCCCCCAGAGAGAGGGGGCATCGTGCGCCAGTGAAGGCACAGTGCCAGACAGGGCTGTGGAGAGCCCGAGCACCAGGAAGGCGCAGAATGAGATAGGGCTGTGAAAAGCCCAGGGAGGACAAGAGGAGGGCCAAATTACAAAAAGGCCCCAGATCAAACCACGTCAGTATCATCTGCGAGGCTTGGGCTGTGGTGTAGGGGAGGAAAAGGAGCTGCAGATAGTGCCCCCTAACAGCGGGGCAGAAAATGGGCAGCCTCCCACTTAATTACATCAATTAATCAATTAAGATCAAGGCATGGCAGGCAAGAAGGCAAGTGGTTGGCCCATAACAGGAGGGCGGGGTCACCGATAGAAGGACTCCAGAAGAGGCACTCCTGTCACAGCCTCCAAGAAGCACATATTTATTGCTTATTAATCCCTCTCGTTCTGGCCATCACAAGCAGTTTACTCACAAGTAAATTGTTCCCACATCAAATGTATGTGTAGATGCACCCACTGTGTAGATTACTGAAGGTTGAAATCTTCAGAGTACAAACACCACACAGTAAATCTTTTCTTTTCAGTAGTGTTTTGACTTTAAATAACTAAACCTTGGGAGCATCTACATGAGATATTTACTATGGAGCCAGCTAATTAGCTCCGCAGTAAAGTCTTAAGATCTACACATATGACCCTATTAGGCCACAGGAAACTAATAAACACCACCACAGGTTTGTACTTATAAATACAAATGCTATCCTACGGTGTTCTTTAGTGCACAGCAACACACATATAGATGCTGACAGGGCTGACTCAGGCACAAGTGTGCTTCAGTGCAGGGACTGCCTGCTAGTTAGCCCTGCACTGAAGCACACTTGTGTCCCAGCCAGCCCCACAGCACCACATTGAGCTCAGTCAGAGCAGCCTCAGGCTCTCAGGCTGACCCCCAGGTCTGTTGCCAGCTGGGGTTGCTCCGACCTGGTTCAATGTGCTGTAGTCCCAGGCATGCATTCAAATGCAGCACACAAGAGGAATAAATTCAGCTCATATCACATAACTACTCCATTGTGATATACAATGGGGGCATCTACACATGCAATTTACTACAGAGTTGACTAATTAGGTTCCCAGTAAAGCATCAGGTC
The DNA here is from genome assembly GCF_001723915.1 of Gavialis gangeticus. Classification (NCBI taxonomy): domain Eukaryota; kingdom Metazoa; phylum Chordata; order Crocodylia; family Gavialidae; genus Gavialis; species Gavialis gangeticus. The sequence continues at coordinate 96,647,783 of NW_017729024.1, forward strand.
CACATGTGTGCCCATTTTAGCGTACAGTAAATTAATTAACTCCAATGTAAAATAGCACTTATCTTGGACAACATTATCCTATGTTGATATGTGCTGGAGTTTATTGCTCTGTGCTAATAGCACAGGTAAATGCACCCCTTATATATATACAAGACCTATATAGTACCAGAGAAGTACTACAAAGTATAAGAGGAAGAGCTAGCATAATAGATTATTTGGAAAAACAACACATAAGTTTGAAAAAAATACCAAAATATCAAATAGACTGTCTTAAAGGAGTGGTAACAGCCTATTAATGACAATCTGTCTCCTTGGCAAATTCAGTTGGATATTGTTTCTAAAATATTTGAATTCCTCATTTATATATTGCCAAACAATGTATATTTTAGTATCTTTTTTAAAAGTAACATCATAATTTAGTAACTCTTATGGTAATACCTTATTAGAGGTATTGTGAATTATAATTAATTCTTGCAAAACTTTTAGAGAATCAAAGGTAAGAAGTGTGTTTGTAGGATAATGTGCTTTTTGTGATTGTGTACTCTTTTCTTATTATTTTCCAATCACTTATTTCTTCTGAGTTACTTTGTATCACTTTGAATTTTCACCTGAGAGAAAACAGTTTTTAAAAACCAGGAGAAGATATGAAATGCAGCATTTAAAATAAAGTGTAATGTTAACTAGATCTATCATTATTTCAAAACTGAACATTTTGAAAAGTATTAAGTAGGCAGACACAAAGAAGGGGAGAACTCTTGCCAAATGTAAAATGTATTCATTCTAGAAGGAGCTAAATATAGACACTTCTTATTCAGTCCATTTTCAGAGGACTCCTTTTGTGCTCATAGATTTTCAGGGTTTAGTCTTCCATAATGAGAGCTATAAATTTTCCTTCTAAAATAATGAAAGCTAAGGCACATTCACTTGACTTCAGGATCCAAGGCACTGGGCGCATCTACGTGTGCTATTAATGCACCTGAATAAACTCTGGTGCAAAAGCTGCTTCCCAGGAGAAGCATCTTCATGTGCACCCAGTACCACAGTAAGTTGAGGTGGAGCAAATCAGCCTTGGGCTGGCAGGGGACCCAGGGGGTCAGCCCTGGACTCTGGGTGGCAGGATTGGGTGGTGGAAAGGGCTGGCTGGGGATAGGCATCAGGCAGCCCACCTACTGTAACACCCTCGTGCCTCAGCCAGGCCTGGTTAGTCTGTATGTGTGTATGAGCGTACATAATTTACTCTGCTGTAGGATAGCTTGTGTCCTGGACAATACTATCCAATACAGTGAAGTTAATTAATTTACTGCACCCTAATACAGGTGCACGTGTAGACTGTGATTCTTTACTGGTGAGCTAATTAGTCAACTCCACAGTAAAACACGTGTGGTCCACAGTAAAACACATGTGTAGAGGCCCCCATTGTGTATCACAAGTCTTGTGATTGAAGTTGCAAGAATGGTCTGTACTGCTACTTTTTATTTTTATTGTATCAAGACGCAGCTGTAGGTATCTGAGCTAGATTCCATTCTTCAACCAATTATGGCGACTTCAGATCTAAATGTTGTTGAATTGATCTATTTAAAGGTAAAAGTATTAGTAAAAGTATGTCCTGTCCTGGCCCCATCCATACAAAAAGCTGCCCTGGCAAGCAGCTTGGGGCTACTCGCTCTCTGGAGCTTCTGCGGCCCAGCCAATTGATACCTGGGGAGACTACCCCTTGTGAACCATGCCTTGCTCTGCTCTATTGTGGAGCGGGTTTTTTAGACCCCATGATATCCCGGGGAGTGGGTAGATACCTTTCTCCAGCCCCCCTGACCCCTTACTCACCAGCACTGGAGCCCTGGTGCTGAACACACAGCCTGGCCAGCCACACATTTCAGCACCAGGGTGAGGAGCCAACCACGGAGACAATCTGGCAGCCAGAGTGTCTCCCTGGAGGACCCAGCCTCCGGTTGCCTAAGGGCATGGTCTTTTTTTGCTATGTTTTTTTTAGACCCCTGGATATCCAGGGGTCTAAATTTCTTCCTGCGCTGCAAGTTTGCAGTGCAGGGAACATTTTTTCATTCCTGCATGTGCCTGTTGCCCCACCTCAAAGGGGTGCACCTCAAATGTGTGCTCATCTGGATGTGCCCTAATATTCTTATTAGATTGTAATACCATCATAATATACCTAGAAAGGAGTGAAATACTTGAGAAATAATAAATGGGTGGTTACTAATTCAAATAGATGCAGCATGCTCAATATATCTGAAATTTAAAAAATCAACACAAAATTAAACTGGACATAATTTGTTGTAATTAGAAACACACACTACTCAGTGAAGAAATCTTCAGCACTACTCATTACATACTCTTACTCACATATCTTGAGCTAATTGGAAAGCAGTGATTAATTGGAGCATTGGCATGGTTGCAGACATTTTGGAAAACAAGCTTTGGAAGAAAAACATCTTGATAGGCTCATTTTATTTAAAAAGAAGGAAAAAAATTGTAATAATTGATGAAACAGCTCAAGACAAGAACATTTTTACAAAAGCAACATACGTACTTTCAATAACACTTGCCTGTTTCAGAAATGTAGAGCCTGGCAGGCACCCAGTCTTATGCTAGCTTCCTGAAAAATCTTAAAAGACAAAATATAGCAATATAGGCAGTGCGTGTGGGAGGAGAAAAGGGTGGAATGAGAGAGTAGGAGTGTGGAAGCACTATAATACGTTGTCCCAATTCTGAGATTTATTTGTTTAAGGAAAGCCAAGGAAATTCCCTCCTCAGACATATTTTCCCCTAAGTAAATAACCCTTTCTTCATTCTGGCAATAAACCCTAAACCAGGTGTCGCAGTGCACGTGGGTGCCCTGCGCCTAAAGGTGGAAATGG
>NW_017729024.1:96650666-96653849 GCF_001723915.1 Gavialis gangeticus
TCCAGAAGCCCCAGAGTGAGAGGGGGCAGCAGTGAGAAGCCCCGGAGCTAGAAGGGGTCTGGGGCCAGGTGAGGCTGAGGCCGCCTCAGCCCCGATTATGGGGGGGAAGCGCGAGTAAAGGCCCAGCGCGGGGATCGCGAGCATAGGCCCGAGTGTGGGCGGAGAGTGAGACATAGACCCCAGTTGGGGCGAGAGCACGGGGAGCGCGAGCTAGGCCGCAGAGCGGGCGACGCGAGAGCCGGAGACGGGCCACAGTGCAGGTGACGGGAGGACTTACTGGTAGCCCCTAAGGCTAGAGTGCACCGAGGCAACTGGACAGATCATTAGCTAAGTTACATCAAGGCACCGTATCAGAGCAGATAGGAAAGGCAGCCTCCCCTAAACATTTTAAACATCAAAGACGTGGCGGGCGAGATTGGTGAGGGTGCATTTTGACACCAGCTAGACACGGTAGCCAGGGGGCGCTAGGGGAGTTCACAGCACCCTTAGGGTGTCCTGCCACACCAGGAAATATAGTTTTCCCTCCCCTAATGTTGTTTTATATGGTTTCCATTATCTCTTATTGAACACAATATAACAATATATTTTCACATATTTTTGCCTCTGTTTGCAGCTTGAGCATAATCTGTAGCTTCCCATCCTTTGAAGAAGTCACAAGTAAATCACTATGTTGACATAGAAGAGCTAAGTTAATACAATTGGTGTTATGGTATATTCTTTATCTGGTGGTCACAGCAGAAAATAGATTTCTTACATTTAAAAACATTTAACATGTATGTTGTAAGTGAAATCTGGTATTACAATGAGCTTATGTTTATACCATTGAGCACTGACAATGTATTTAGCAGTGTGCAAATAAATGCAAAGGAACATGAGTGCTTACCCCCAGCGAGTTCCCAATTCAGACAGACAGTGAAGGCATGGTGATACAGTTTGAGGACATGCTACCATATTAGCAAAGATAATTTGGGGCGTTATTATTTTTTATTATTTGGGATAGAAGTTCTAGTGGATAAAGTCCCTGCCCCAGGAAGTAACAATCTAAACAAAACAAGTGACTTGCAAAGGATGGGGGAGAGGAAGAAATGCTCAGTTATCAGGGTAAGATTATGCACAACCCTTTCTCATGATTTAAAGACTTTATGGCATTTAGGAAAAAAGTAAGTACTGAGTTACAGATACAAATAAAAATAAGGCAATAGACCCCCAAAGCCAGTAAAACTGATATTTAACAGATATTTATGGCAGGGAACTGCACGTCTGTCTGCGCCCTAAGAGGCAGGTTCTCATCCATGGCTATATTTGAGAATCCATTTAAGTTTATCAGTATTTACTTTGTCCCAAAACTCCCCAGTTCAAATCTGACAATGTGCAATTCTACCAGGGCTGATGAAATTAAGGAAACAATATACTTACTTGCTACCATATTTGCAATGCTAGTCTTTTTCTCATTTTAGGTTTCATTTAATTTGTGTGCTTAGGCTTGATTTTTGTTCACTACTTCAGTTATTTAAAAGAGTTCAGCTTTGACTTTATGGAGGATCCATTGCTTTCACTCACAGCACCTACTCTGCAAAATGACTTTTTATAATAATCATCGTGTGGGTGGTGGTAATGGCTCAAGGTTTTATTGTTGATCCTATTTTTTTTGCTCTTTGTTAACACAAGCTCTCACGAGGTTTTCTGTCTCATAGTGATATAAGTTATTTTTGATTTATGTGCTGCTACCATGGCTTGCTAGCTTTTTGTTGGTTTTTTAGAAAATTGTTTCTGCTCAACAAGTATAATAATGTAGGTAAAATGCCCGTATTCAGCGAAGCATTTAAAATGAGCCATAAGTAGGTACTTAAGTATTTTGCTGAATAAGGACAGACTGTGGATCAAACTGCCTTCCATTGTGGAAATGATGTTTCCTACCACAACAATATAAGCACCTTATAAAAAAGTAATATTTTCAAAATAGGATGCAGACATTAAGCATAATGATCACATTAAAGCAAGAACTTTTAATATTTTGCATATTAAATATTATGCAAACAGTAATAAGCAAAGTCAAGAATAATAGCTTGTTGCTGTATCATGTGAATTAAAACACAGTTTTTGACATTGAGCATCTCACAAATGTTTACATATAAATATTTAAAAATAAATAAATGTGTATTGTTATTCATTATTTATTGTTTCTCAAGGGCTAGGTTGTCAGGACTTATAAACAGTGATATTGACTGAACTTTGATCTCAGCCTGAAGGAAGGACATATTCCTTGTTATGTCTTAATGTAAGATATTAATTAATTGCTGAACATACAGAGAAGCAGACAAGTTTTGAATATTTGGGAAGGTCTGTAATTCTCCATTGCACATTCACATATACAAAATAGATAAACAATTATTAGTTGAACAGTTTGTTTCTCTGATCTCCCAAGTAATTTTCTTGTTGCAAAAAAAGGATTCTGATTCAAGATGTGGTCTCAGGAAATGTAAATAAGAGCCCTTAAGCAAAAGAAAATGGGTCTTCTCTTACTGCTTTTTATCAAGGTTCTGCAGAGTTTCACATATCAGAATCACAAAGTTTGGTCCCACTTTATAAAACAAAAACATCTTATTAATCCAACCACAAAAGTTTGAGTCAGCTTCCTCTATTTGTTTCAACCCCTGGATTTTGCTTACTTAACTTCAAGCCCTTTGGACATTTAATGGAAATCTGTTGAGCACACTCTCTATCATAAAGCAGCAACAACATTCAAGGACAGGGTTCATGGAGACTGAAGAGCTTCAGAGAAACAAAAAGGAGAGGGGGAAAAGAAAGCAAAACTTAAAGGTTAACCAAGGGCATGATACCCTCATGTTAACCTTTGCATTGTTGGACTGTAACAAGTGATCATAGAATCAATGAGTCGGAAGAGACCTAGACAGATCATCGAGTCCAACCCCCCCCGCCATGGGCAGGAATGAGCACTGGGAGTGGGAGGGGTCATAAGACCCCAGCCAGGTACCTATCCAGTCTCCTCTTGAAGATCTCCAGGGAAGGTGAGAGCACCACATCTCTGGGAAGCCTATTCCAGGCTCTGGCCACCCTTGCAGTGAAGTAGTTCTTCCTAATATCCAACCTAAACCTATCCTCCCTCAGCTTGTGGCCATTGTTCCTGGTGACTCCAAGGGGGGCCCTGGTGAACAGACTTTC
>NW_017729024.1:96653939-96656137 GCF_001723915.1 Gavialis gangeticus
CCCAGAACTGGACACAGTACTCCAGCTGTGGCCTGACCAGTGCTGCACAGAGGGGGAGCAAGAACTCTCTGGACCTGTTAGTGATGCCCCTGTTGATGCATGACAGGGTGCGGTTGGCTCTGCCTATTGCTTCGTTGCACTGGTGACTCATATTGAAACTATATTCATTCTGGAGTCAATCATGACTCCAAGATCTCTCTCTGCCTCTGTGCTGCCGAGAGGGTCAGCCCCTAACCTATAACCATAATTCTGGTTCCCTCTCCCCAGGTGCAGCACCCTGCAGTTGTCCTTGTTGAACCGCATCCTGTTCAGACCTGCACACTTCTCTAACCTATCTAGGTCTGCCTGGATGCGGTCCCTGCCTGCCAATGTATTCACTTTACTCCACAGCTTGGTGTCATCAGCGAACTTGAACAGGGTGCTCTCCACACCCTTGTCCAGGTCGCTAATGAAGATGTTGAACAGCACTGGCTCAAGGACCCAAGTGATGTTTTCTAAAGTGGTCTAGCTAGCAATAGTAGACACTTCTACCTAATAATTATAGAATTATATGAAAACATTCTTGCCATGAAGAGGAAGAGAAAAATGTGTCACTTGGCATAAATAATTTTGTAACATTGATATTAAAACACAGGGCTGTGTATGTGTGTGTGTCAACACGTCTACATTGTTCTTTGTTTAACACAGGGCTGTCCAGCGTGCAATCCATGGACCAAATCTGGCCCCTGAGGGATTAAAAAGTGGCCTTCCTAGGTTCCTGGTCCAGGCACCACTCCAACTGCTGCTGTGCCAACATCTCTAGGCTCTGACTTACTTCTCCAGCTTTGGCTTCTGCCTCCGCACCATCACCCCAGAAGACAGGGAAGGGCCACGTGAGACCGTGGCCAAGTGGTTTCGGGCAGACCTGGGGACTATACAGTGCAGTGTGGGGGCACCAGCATGATATGGCAGAGGTTGCCTGCTGCACATTGAAGCAGAAGTGATACATAATGCAGCACAGTGCAGTGCAGAGTTAACCACCACCTGCCACGTGGTGCAGTGGCAGGAGAGCAGGAGAAGGGGGGATGCACTGCACAGCATGGTGCAGCATAGTGTATGGCCCATGCAGTGTGTGCAGCCCAAGGCCACAAGGAAATTGGACAGCCCTGGTTTAACAACAGTACCTAAGGATGCTAATTAAGGCCCCCAAGGCGCTAAGCACTCAATAGGCACACAGGAAAAGGCCAAAAATTCCTTCCCCAAAATGCCGGTTTCCTACACCTACCTGCCCACGGGGAACACAAATGTATATTGGGTCCAAGGTTACTACGGGACACAACAGAAACCAGAAGGAAAAGGAAAATGAAAGGTAATGAAGCTCAAACAAATCAAAAGAATAGAGACCTATAACTCCAATATAAGGTTAGAACAATCAACTGAGATTTCAGCTTGCTACTTATCTGGCTGTTGTCAGTTGTCAATGTTTCATAGACACTGCAGTGGAAGAGACCCTCAATCAAGAAAGGATCTGGAAGAAGACAAGGTAAATGCTTTATGAATACTGACAGGGAGTTTTTCCTATTTAGAAGGAGCAGTATAAGTGAGGGCACAGAGATATGACTAAAAGAAAAAGATGACTGGTGAATAATGAAGGCCTGGTACTTTTGCAGTCAGAATATGAAAAATAATGTTGTGGTTAAACAAAGTATCTTCTATGCAAAGCAAAAATAAATTGTGAACGGACATTAAATGGGACTAGGGACTTGATCAGTGATTCTCAACAAGGATTCTTGGGCACCCAGGGGTGCTGTGAGATGCAAGGTTCTCCACCTTGGGAGGGAAAACCTGCAGCATCCTTATAGGCTCAGCAGTGCTACGCTGGTTAGCACTACGGATCATAGAATCATAGAAGTAGGATCAGAAGGGACCTTTTAGATCTTCAAGTCTGACCCCCTGCCTGGGCAGGAGAAAAACTGGGCTATGATGACTCCAGCCAGGTAGGCATCAAGCCTCTTCCTAAAGACCCCCAGGGTAGAAGCCAGCACCACTTCCCTTGGAAGTTGGTTCCAGATCCTAGTCACCCTAACTGTGAAGTAGTTCTTACTGATGTCTAATCTAAACCTACTCTCCAGCAACTTGTGGCCATTATTCCTTGTCATGCCAGGGGGCACTAGGGGAAACAAGGTCTCTCCCAAACCCTTCTGGTCCCCCCTAGTGAG
>NW_017729024.1:96661137-96661422 GCF_001723915.1 Gavialis gangeticus
GCATCCTGTTTTTGTTAGCCCACCCCTACAATCTATCCAGATCTTGCTGCAGTCTTTCCCTCCCTACTAGCATGCTCACCTCACACTATGGATGAAAGGGACTTGGGGGTCATGATTGACCACCAGATGAACATGAGCCTTCAATGTGATGCTGCAGCTAGTAGAGCGAGCAGAATCCTGGCTTGCATCTATAGATGCTTCTCAAGCAAATCCCAGGAAGTCATTCACCTGTTGTACTCGGCCTTGGTGGGGTCACAGCTGGAGTACTGTGTCCAGTTTTGGGCT
>NW_017729024.1:96662337-96662623 GCF_001723915.1 Gavialis gangeticus
CTGAGGTCCCTTCCAGCCCTAATGTCTGTGAAATCTATGAGATCCTTTGAAGAGTGGGGGTGAGGAGATAAACAAATAAGGGCAGGCTTAGGCTCAAGCTCAGTTCCTGCTTGACTGCTCCCCTGCCCCAACTGCTCCAGCCCTCTCCAAGCGGGTAACAAATACAGGCAATCCTCGGACTTACGACACAATTGGTTCCTGAAAACCACGTCTTTAGTCAAAATGTTGTAACTTGAAATCAATTTTCTCATAAGAGACAATGTTATAAATGGGGGATTGGTTCCTG
>NW_017729024.1:96663827-96666368 GCF_001723915.1 Gavialis gangeticus
AGGGATGGGTTATTCAGTATTAATCTCTGTGTGTATATGTGAGGAAAAAGAGGTGTAGACACTGGTGACTTGTGGGAGAGGCAGGGGGGCACAGGCAATGTGTCAGGTGGGTAAGAGGAACACATACCCTCCCAGACTTCTGCACATACAGCAGGGTGTGGGGCTGCATCCAGGCCAGACCAGCTCTGGGCAGGAGCCACCTCTGCAGCCCAGCAAGTGGAACCTTGCATGGAAGGGAGTGCCACCCCACCACAGCCATGAAGGTGAGGCACCCCTAACCTCACAGCAGCAGTAAAGGCACAACTCCATGCTGCTGCCACTACTGGTGCCATGCCTCATCTTGGCACCTATGGCAGCATGGTCCCTCTGATGCCAGGTCCTGCCTGCTGGGCTGTGAAGGCGGCTCCTACCTAGAACTGGTGGTCCAACCTAGCTGCAGCCCTGCACCCCACTGTGGGTGCAGAAGTCTTGGGGGCATGTGCCCCCCTGTCACATTGCCTGTGCTTCCCCACCCCCCACCACGTCACCTGCGCCCCCTCACTGAATCACCTATGCCCCCCACTCCTGCCCCCATAGATTTACCTGGAGGGAGCTTCAGGAACTGCTCTCCACCATGCTACCTAGCTGCCACATACATATGTGCACATGCCTGCCCCCTGCATCCTGCTCCCTCCAGCCCCAAACAGTCCCTTGCAGGCTAAAACTCTGCTATCCTGCAAGGGGAAACCTGTCATTTCCCATTTTTTTCTCCTTTACTGTAGAACATCCATATTTTTCCACATCTTCCTGCAGCAAATCGAAAATCCAAATCCCTGATAAGGCAACTGAAAAGTGAGTTATAATGACAGTAATCATCCTAAAATTTTATTTCTTTATTTTTTATGTTTTCACTTGCAAAATTACTGTTTTGGGGCCATGCCTGCACAGAGTCTAGAAGAAGCTTTGTGAAGACTTGGTTTCTTTCTGAATAATTCCTGAATATAGTTTCATAGTTTCTAGGGTCAGAAGGGACCTGAATAGATCATCAAGTCCGACCCCCTGCCCTGGGCAGGAATGCATGCTGGGGACATAACACCACATCCAGATATCTATCCAACCTCCTCTTGAAGACCCTGAAGGTAGGGGAGAGCACCACTTCCCTTGGAAGCCCATTCAAGAGCCTGGCAGCCCTAACCGTAATGTCTCCTGATATTCAGCCTGAACCTGCTCTCAATCAATTTGTGGCCGTTATCTCTTGTTATTGCTGATGGCGCCCAGGGGAAACAGAGACTCAACTATTTCCCGCTGGTCACCCCTGGTGAGTTTATAGACATTATCATATAATGTTTATAGATGTTATCATATAATATGATCACAGTGAATTTCAACAAGTCAGTGTTTCATAACTGTCAAAAACATAGGTCATGATCCTTTAATGTGCTTTGCAAATGGAAGCGGTCTGCTCAACTGGAGTATCTGGCTGAATCAGGGTCTTGGTAAAGAAGAAATATGCCTCAAAATAAGACAATACAATCATGACTCATAAACAAGGAAAGAAGCACAGTAATCGTCATGCATATTGGTCTGCATCCTAGCTCTGGAAATCATGTTATAAACAATACAAAAAATAAAGCCATTCAAGTTTGCATTTTTTTAACTAAATTTTTACTGTGACTAAGCATAAAAATGAGCTTTGACTTCCAGGAATTCTGCTAGGAAAATGGAGGCTTCTTTCAGAGAACTGGGTTTGTCATTTAATGTGATAATAAACGAATGGCCTCAAGATCATGGGAGATCTATTTCAGAATAATTAATGTCAACTTATTGCCATCCTGAAGTCACTTGGCTCTAAAAATAATGATTTATGCTTCCCTGCAAAAACTAGAAAATACTGATAATAAACTAAATTCATTCCTCAAGTAACTCCATTGTTTTTAATAATTTACAGCAACATATATTTAGATCAATACACAGGTTTGCTTCTGAGAACAGTTTTTTGGGGATTTGATGATGGAAACTTATTCTGATCTGGAAAAAACTGCAACAAGGTGTGTCTGATAATGCTAATTAGAGTAGAGGAAAAAACATGTAGAGCCAATTCATCTCTTAATTACTCCTGTAAGACACTGGGTGCTATTTACATGAGAAGCCAACAGCTCAGTAGCTTAATTCTACTGTGCAGTAGCATGCAGGGCAAAACCTGTGCTAATACGCTATTGCACAGTAGTATTAGGCTACTGCACAGTTAGTATTACTGGTTATCCAAGTACAAAACTGAATGCTCAATGACTGTGGTTCATTAATGAATGTATAGATGCACCCACTGGCCGCATCCACACATGCAAGCACATGCACTTGCAGCAGCTCAAATAGAAGCAGTGCAAATTTGAGCTGGGGCTTTTTGCCTCAGTGCACATGCTCAGAGATGCACTTCATTGTGGAGCAAATTGTGCCACTTGGGGCAAAATAACCCTGCCTGGCTCCTTCCGGATCTGCAGCCAGGGGGAGCTAAAGCCCGGGGCCAGCACCTGTGCTGTCCCCAGTGGTATAAAAAGCTGCCCT
>NW_017729024.1:96666583-96666998 GCF_001723915.1 Gavialis gangeticus
AAAAGACCACTCTACACACACACACACACACACACACACACATCTGAGAGAGAGAGAGAGAGAAAGAGACAGCAATCAGTTGGGCAATGCTTTATTGATATATTTTAGGCCTGTGCGAGTCGGCAGTGATCCAATCCAGCTTCAGATCCGGCTGCTTCAGATCTGATCCAGAGCTATGGACCAGGTTTCCACTTCAATCTGGCCAAAGCGGCTCCGAAGCTTCAGAGCCGCCTTGGAGATCCGGCCATAGGGTATAATGGGGAATCAATGAAATATCTATAACTTTTTTTTTGTCTGATTTGGATAAAAGTTGCATGTGTGGTAGCCCCTGCTGAGTGCATGAAGTCTGCCAAGTTTCAAGAAGATCGGTGCAGTGGTTTGGGGGGAACTGTACCCCAAATTCTTGAAAGCAAAA
>NW_017729024.1:96667009-96681590 GCF_001723915.1 Gavialis gangeticus
ATTTTAGTGCCTCTGCAAGCTGACCTGAAAATTCCCTGTCACCTGTATGTGTTACAACACAGGAGGGTGAAAACTGCTGGGATGGTGGCCGCTACTGAGGCCACAAAGTCTACCAAGTTTCAAAAAGATCGGTGCAGGGAGTTTGGGGGAACTGTACCCCAAATTCTTGAAAGCAAAACTTATGTCACGTCTATGTGCTATAACACAGGGGGGTCAAAACTACAGGGGTGGTAGTTCCTGGTGAGGCCAAAAAGCATGCCAAGTTTCAAGAAGATCAGTGGAGGGGTTTGGGGGGAACTACACTTCAAGCTGTGGACAAGCAAAACTCGTGACATAGGTGACATTGTGTGTATTAAGGTGCAGCAGGGTGAAAGCTGCAGGGATGGTGGCCCCTGCTGCGGCCATGAAGCTTACCCCTTACTCACCTGCACTGGAGCCCTGGTGCTGGCTTTGTTTTGCTACGTTTTTTTCAGACCCCTGGATACTCAAGGGTCTAAATTTCTTCCCACGCGTCAAGTTTGCAGTGCAGAGAACATTTTTTTGTTCCTGCACATGCCTGTTGCCCCGCCTCAAAGGGGTTTGAGGTGGGCAAGAGGCACATGCGCGCTCATCTGGACATGCCCACTGAGGATGAAATACAATTAAAGAGAGTGTATCTGAGAAGAAAATTTTGTCTTAAAATGAGACAAACACTGAAACTGATACGAAAATTTAAAAATTGATCTAATACTCTATAAAGAGCTGGTGACTGACTCATAGGAGTCCACTGTAAAAGTTTGTTTTTCTTTTATAACTTGGGAGACCATAGCAATGTGTCCATTAATTTCATTACACGTGTTGCCTAAGTGGGTTTGATATTCTGCAATATTCAAACTCTAACCATCTCTTCTGGTTAAAACATTTATCATAATCTGTATTGATCTACTTGGTTTTTATCAGTCCTTCTTTGTTGTGTATATCTAAAGAACTGACCTCTCTTCACATCTCTCCATTTTTCTAACTCTCCAAAAACCTGTCACACATGCTATAAAGGGAAGTCACTAACTTATTTCTAATTTCCTGACTCTTATCATTGCAACTTCCTGTAATAGCATACAGTGATTATGCAAAATGTCTGAATGTACAATTTAATTATTTTCTCCCTCTTTGAAGGCTTCCATAGCACTTTGGGTGTCATAAAAGTGTTTAATTTTAATTTAATCCTGAAGGAAATGGTTTTGAAAATTTAACTGTTTATTGTCTTGATATTGCAGGACCTTTCTGTGTGGGCAAACACCTGTAAATAAACATAGCTACTGAAAAAAACGAGGCCTAAGAAGACAAATTGGTTAAAAAACCTTTAATAAAATAATCTGGAAGCCCATAGTAGAAACAGAACATCTGAACTTGGGCCATGGGAATTAATACAGGAGACACTGATAGTCAGTCTCATCTTTGGTTTTAAAATGTAATTACGTAAGACCAAATTGTGACATCCTTATTCAGTGTCTAGCTTTTCCTGAGGCAAACACCCAAGAATATCAATGAGAACTTTTAACTGAGTAAGTACAAGATAAGGACTTCAGGATTTGGCCTTATGTAATATTTACATCTACACATACCGTATGCTGATAATTATAGCTGACATTAGTGGTATCCTAAAGCTCATACCTACTGATTATTTACAATGATATCCTCTTCGGTTGACCTCTTATTGACCCCCAATCCAACACTGGTAGCTTTGCTGAATTTCTAGGTATGTAACTGAACCTTCTGCTGCTTAGCTACAAGCCTTTCCTTCCTAGAAATATGTTAGGAGCTTACCATATCCTGCAGGCTAGAAGCAAAGAAAGTTTCCCAACAGCAATCCCATCATTCCTTGTTCCTATCTTCCAGGCTTTCTGCATCCTACTTCCTCTTTTTACTAGCTGGAAGGGTAGACAAGTAGTTCAGACTAATTCCTAGTGGTGCTTCACAAGGGAACCAGGAGTACATCTTAGTATCATGCTCAAGAAGTAGTTCTGGTATGGGATATAAAGTAGAATAGGCTATATGAGGGTGTCTTATATGGTCCAGGTAGGTGGGGAATCTCAACATGCCTTCAATATCATTATAAACATACTTTTCAATGCTTAATATTCAGCTAAACAAAATGGGTGCATCCAGACAAGAACTCATGTGCCTCTCAAACCCCAAATAGTCCTGGACCATGCCCTGAGGCAACTGGAGGCTTGGTCCTCCACAGAGATGCTCTGGTAACCAGCTAGAGCATCTCTATGGCTGTCCCTTGCCCCAGTGCTGAAGCACACTGTCTACTCATGAGGGACAGGCAGCAGTGCAAGCTGCAGGGACCTGGACCCAGTTTTGTGCCAGGAAAGTTAAGGATTGGGAGGCTGGAATGGGGGAGGGAACCGAGAGGAGCACCCAGACCCAGGTCCTGTTCATTCCCCTAATTCCCTGTTCATTCCCCCCACTCCTGTTTATTCCCCCCGCTTTCTGCTCACTCTCCTACCTGGCCCCAGCCCCTGCCCCCCACTCACTGGCAGTAGCAGCAGTGGTTGGGGACTGTGGCTCCTGCTTCTTCTGTGCCCTAGAGAAGTGGTATGGGGCCAAGAAACACATCACCTGCCTTCTGGCAGGTGACGGCACCCCCGTCACAGATCCAGGTGATATGTGCCAGCACAAACGGGCCTTCTACAAAGAGCTCTTCTCCCTGGATCTGACCAATGCTGAAGCCTGTTGGACTTTGTGGGAGGGACTCCCACAGATCAGTGTGGGTGACCGGGACTGGCTGGAGGCTCCTTTTACTGTGGCCAAGTTTTTGGCTGCCATCTACCTGATGCCTGGCAGGAAGGTGCTGGGCATAGACGGGCTGACCACAGAGTTCTACCAGGCCTCTAGGAGAGGCCTAGCCAGAATTGACCCCCTGGCCCTGCTGGATCCCTGCTGGAGTCTTGCCTGCCCCCACAGCAGAGGTCTCAGTCTTCCCTACACCTGGAGGAGGTCATTTGGACTTCAACTTCAGGGTGGGGGCTGCAAGGGCATGCATCCTCTCAGGGGCTTGCCTGGGATCTGCCCCCATAGTGGGGGCAGATGGAAGTTCTGTGGGGTCATCTGCCCCCCCATAAGGTTCCTGCCCTGCCATTTCTTCACATAGGGGAAAGGGAAATCAATAAAGAAAAGCAAAAGATACATTGGGGCTGGTGAATCCAGTAGGAGCAGACTGGGGCTGTGGGGAAGAGGGGGGAAGGAACTGAAGCTCACTGAGCTATAGCCCCACAGGAAAGCAAGCAGGCTATGCTTGAGGAAGGTGGGGAAGGGGGCCCACACACACACACAAGGGCTAGGGAGACTCAAGCTGGTTTACTCAGCCACAAAACAAACACCAGGGCAGGGTGAGTGGACAACAGGACTTACCACACGAGGGCAAAACACACAGGGGAGCTGCTGTGGCAGATGTAAAAGATGGCTGGAGCAGTGGAGGTGCTTTGTTTGTGAATTCTCAGTCCAGAAGCCCATCAGGCCTCCAGCTAGGCACTCAGCAGCAGGGCAGCAGGCAGGAACACAAACACAGGAGTAGATATGATGAGGCAGCTGTGGGGGAGTGTAGAGTGCAACAGTCAATTAAGGAAATAATCTGGTACAGGTGCGGTGTAGGGCAGAGCAAGGTGGTGCAGCAGGGAATCTCCCTTTCTCCTGAGAGCGGGCAGCAGCAGAAGAGGTGGCGGTGGCAGCAGCAGCAGCAGTGGTAGTAGCCATCCAGTTTAGCCACTCAGGGTGTGCTTTAGGTGAAACTGGAGGTGAAGGTGGGCGGTGGCCTACCAAGGCAGCTGGGGCAGGCAAGGCACCTTTAGACTCTGGCAGTGACTGTGGGGGAGGAGCCCACAGGCAGGCTCCCTCCCCAGGCTGTCCCCCGACCATGGCTTGGCAGCAGGCTGGGTAGCAGCCCGAACAGGAGTGCAGAAGCTAGGGTGCATTGCTGGGGTGTAGTGCTGGGATGTGGTACAGTGAGGTGGGCCCCCCCCAAGGGGGGGCAGTGGCAGATGGTGTGCAGCAGAGGACCCCCCGTGGGAAGGGCAGCAACAGCAGCAGTAGTAGCCCAAGGCAGGAAGGGGTGTGACCAACTGACCCCCAAAAGATCTGAGAACAAGCCAGCAGCTAGCAGTAGCCAGAGGCAGGAAGGGGCCTGGACATCTTCTCCCCAGAAGCTCCTGAGGGCAAGTAGCCCTGAGCTGCTGGCCAGGGCAGGTTTTTATACCGCTGGGGCCAGCCCAGGTGCTGGCCCTAGGCTCTAGCTCCCTCTGGCTGCAGATCTGGGAAGAGCCAGTCAGGGTAATTTTGCCCCAAGTGGCACAATTTGCTCCACAACAAAGTTCATGTCCAGGCACGTGCACTGAGGCAAAAAGCCCTAGCTCAAATTTGAACTGCTTCTATTTGAGCTGTTGTAAGCACATGAGCTTGCATGTGTGGACACACCCAATGAGGCTTTACACTCAAATCAGTGGCATTTTTTCTTTGTTTTTATGCAAACTAACTACTTTTATAAATCATAGTCACTCAATTCCAGAACTCTAGAAAGTGTTCATGGTATCAAGGGTTTGATTTATATTGCTTTTGATGAAAATAAGAATGTTGGATAAGTC
Source organism: Gavialis gangeticus (assembly GCF_001723915.1). Lineage (NCBI taxonomy): Eukaryota > Metazoa > Chordata > Crocodylia > Gavialidae > Gavialis > Gavialis gangeticus. Next base: position 96,671,632 of record NW_017729024.1, read on the forward strand.
TGATTTCAACCACCAGTAATCTAAATGTTACAATTGTACAGACTCTGGATACAATGGTGAGGCAGTGACCATACAGAGGCCAGTGACAGGGGAGCAGAATCACTTTACATGGATGGGAAAGTGACTGCATTGGAAGTTAAAAGTGAGTACGAATATGAAAGAGGATGGAATTAGAGTTAAGGTGATAGAGAACTATCTCCAACTACAGCCCCAAATGCTGTTCCTATGTATAGTCATGTTAAATGTCTTGGCAGGGTAAATTAGCCCTTACAGTGCTTTGCACTAGTGCAACTATAATGCTTTTGGTACCTGAGCCACTGACCTTTGAACAGTATCTACTCAACATGCTGGATAGTGACTGCTACATCTAGAAGAAAAATAAAATGTGTTATTAATGACACATTACAAAATAATTAAAATTCTCTTTATAGAAGAAACTTTATAATGACAACAGGATTTGGTGAACTTTACTGCCAGGATTGTTCGTGTGTTGTAACTGTAGTGGTTTCAACTGAGTGGTGATCTTGCTGCAAGAGAAGGCAAAATTGAGTGAACTATTGATACTTTTTTTTTTTTTTTTTGCATTTTTTAGCTTCAAATAATAGTGTTTATTTGATTTTTTTTCTTTAGAGGACTAAAGGATGCCTTTTAACATATATCAAATACAAATGATTCAGCAAAGCACACATAGATCATAGTTTTGTTTCTTCATGTCTGCCGTAAGAAAAGCATAAAAATAGGAAAATAGAGACAAGTTCATTACAACATGTATTATTTGCTTCTTCATTATTATATACACAGCCTTTACACATCAAAATATGACTTTAGTAGAAATAAAAAAATAGACCTTATTTAAACACAACAAACTGAACAGAAAAAATCCATAGAAATTAAAAGGAAGAAGAAATTATATATTATCATTGTCAGTGGGTATGTCTAATAGGCTCCAGTCCCTGTCCCCCTCTTCACTTCCTGCCATGTCTTGATGTTAAATAAAAATAAAAAAGAATGGGTAGGTCAACAGTCAGTCTAGTCCATACAAAATCACAAGTTCAGTAAGACTTGTTGCACAGGGCTCCACCTTCCCTACACCCTAATCTGACCACACCTAGCTGGGTTAGTGTTTATATCTCTTCTGTACACGCGGCCACTCATTGACTCAATTTTGCATCTCACACAGTCAGCAATGCCCTCCATGTTCAATTCAACTTCACAGGTATATTCCTCCCTCAGAGGAATTATTAGTCTTCAGTCCATACTTATACAAATCACTCTGCCCTCAGAGGAATTATCACTCTTCAGTCAGTCCTTATAGAAATCACTCCATGGGGTGGGCCGGCTCTCAATTAATTATCCCCTGCTCACAAGTCTTTGTAAATTGGGTTTTCTCCAACCACCTACTCTTGGCTCATGTTAAACTGACACACCAGCTCCTGCTTACTCAGCTGACTCTTTCTTTCTTCCCTGCTCTGATTCCTTAGCAAGCAATCAATCCCTCACTTCAGAAGATTGTCCTTTCTAGCAGGGTTCCTCATCTGACCCCTGCTTCCCTATCCCAGCCTCAACACCTCGTCCAGCCACCTGGAGATGGTCACCACCTGGACTCACCATGTTGGCTCTCCTCCTGGCTCCTCTGGTCCTTGGGGCTCCTGGATCTGCCTTGGCTCTGCCCTGGCTCTGCTCCAGCTCTCCTCCATGCCTCCACACTGACTGTGGTGCAGCCTGTGCCCAGCTGCACACAACCCTTTCTGAGGGAAGTGAACCATCCAGCTTTCCTTCTGGTTTTCTGGGTCCCCAAGCCAATCCACACCAGCTCCTCATGTGCACTGCAGCAGATGTCAGGAAGCCATCTTCCTTCCCCAGCAGAATCCTGACCATAGCTTTCGGCAGGTACAGCTAGCCAGCTCCATATCTGGGTAAGTTTGTTCTCCTGGTGCTCATGTCTTCTCTCTGGATCAGGGGCTGGGGATTGCTCTCTGTTACAGTAATTTTCAATATTTTTCCCTTTAAAGTCTCTGACAAGATAATCTATTTCTCAGCATTAACATGTCTTACAATGTGCTGCAAAGATTGCAATAAAAAAGCTGTGGATGATACATAAAAATCAATAGCAAAACTAGATGGGGCAGGCACTGCACACGCTAGTTTAAAGGGGGTGGAAAAAAATGGTTGGTGCTACAGCCACACATCCCTGGTGCTACATGATGGGGGCACAACAGCCGTTGCAAATTGCCACTGCCCCCATGTAATGCAACTGCTCCAGACGTTCAGTTGCATTGCTACACTTCTGCATAAAATCTTGAATTAAAATAGTTGATATGCAAGTTAAAATGTATTGAGAGTATACTTCTCTTATGCAAGAGCTGTTTCTCATGCACTGTTGGTTTTGGTCCATTAAAAACAGCATACATATTTAAGTCAGGAATATTGTGGGATTTTGTTTTCAAGTGTTCAGCTTATAAATACCTATAGTGGTGTAACTGAGAGGCTGCTATTTATGCACAAGTCAGTCACATATTTTGTTTGTTTAAAGTACTTTATTCACTCGGATACAGCCTGTCTTGTACATTTTTCCAAGGAAACCTTGTAAAAATCAACACACAATCAAAGAAATGGTGTGCAATACATAAACACCGTGTAATATATTTATGAATCAGGCCCTAAAATCTGGTCATTAAAGAGCACTTCAGATTTCCACAGCTATATTCCTCAGGTATATTTCAGGCTTCTTTTGGATATTTTTCAGTTTTCCAGTTGTGTGTGCGTGTGTGCGTGCGTGCATGCGTGCGTGCGCATGCGTGCACGTGTGGAGCTTCTCTCTCATTCACCTTCAAGGGCAGTTATTAGCTGTAAGTAAATATTTATGAATTTTAGCTCCTACTTAAAAAACTAGTAGTAAAATAAAGCTTTTTATGCATGGTACAAAAAGATGCAGCTGCATTCATGTAATATTTTCTATGCTTGCTTGGCAAATAGACCTCCAAGCTGAGAACCTGGACCACAATTTTTTCATAGTGACACAGCTTCACACCATGCCTGACACTGACCTAATGCTTCAAATGTACCCCATCAGATTAATACTCAGAGCCTCCTTCCAGAGAACAGTAGCATTGTCATGAGGCAGTCAGTTTCTTTCCAATGCCTGTGCACAAAAAGCTGTTGTCAGAATGGACCCTGGAATGAAAACGTGTCACAGGCCTTATAAACTATGGCATGAAAATATTATAATATGCCCTTAATTCAGTTTAATTGCATTAAAATTACTCAAAATTCATCTTCCTCAGGTGACCAAATCATCGGTCATCCCTGGTGCCGTATTGTTTTTGGTCTGAGTGATAACATGCCAAACTCCTGTGAAGGATGGGGCATCAGCAAGAGATTCTATTACTGGGTGTTGAGGGATATACTTGATGGTGACAGCTGAGACCTCAGAGTCATGGTTGAGTAGAGTCTTGAAGTGCACCTTCCAGTATTACTTGGTGGATACATTGTCTGTGAGAAGGGTGGAGGTGTCCTGGGATTACCAGGTGGCTGGGCCACTGGACCATGGCCCGTGGATGGCTTTTATTGCTTGACAGAAGCTTCTCATGTCATGTTGGTCAGAGAAACTCTGGATCTCCATGGCCTTTGTTTGCTACCACTGGTTCTCGATGTCCTGTAGCCTCCTCTGAACTACAGCTTTGAGCCAGTGGAAAGCTTCTAATTTCTGCTGGTTTGAGGGTTCATTTTACCAACTGCAGAATGCAGCTCTTTTCTGATGTGCCAGGATTTCCTCGCTGTTCTTGTCAAACCAATCCTGATGATAAGTGGAGTATCCAGTTGATTCAGCGCATGCCTTATGAATAACATTCTTAAGCTCCTCCCAGTATGCCTGTCCAAAAAGCAGAGAGCAAATAGTAAATTACTGACTACATTTATCTTTATTTGAAGTAGTTCTGAATGTTACACTGTTTTTCCAAATATTTTAGTTACCAGGTCACATTACATTGTTGAATTGGGGAGTTCAGTCCCTACTGAAATAACAAAGTTTTTTTTTATGTATAGTTTAAGTGCTAAAATATAAACTAATATGAATAAAACTAATTTGGAAAAATGCTAAAAAGGTAAAAAAAATTGGAGGGACAGTCCACATTATTAATGTAGCTGGACTTCGTAGCATATTTCTTGTAACTGGAATGTAGATCTTAAAAGCACAGTTGGGCTTATTCTTCAAATGCAAAACTCCTTTTCAAACTTCTACAGATTCAATGTGATATCAAATCATTAGCCTTCTTTGCATGAACAAATACAGCTCACACCATTAAGAGGTTCTACATTTGTGCCCATGCATTTTTATTTCTAAATTACTAACCAGCAGCAGCGATTAGCACTCTTCAGGCCATATACAAGTTCCCCTGATCTCACATCTGTGTACATCTGTCTACAAAGGAGACTGACCATATAGACCTTAATGTTATATGCATTAAGAACAACTTTTTCTCTGTTGAAGTCAATGGGAATGTTATTTTGCATTATCATTATTACATCCCTAAATTTCTCTCCCTCTCTGTCTCACCTCCAAGTTCAGAAATATATCTATGTCTCTTATAGGGATATTATTTACCTGTGATACTGATATTTTGAGTCTGATTATTTAAAATGACAGTATTAAGATTTTACTTATCTTTAAAATATAGGTTTACAGCAAAAAGAAGCCACACAGTTGTTATTACATGTACTTTTTTGGTAGTTTCATAGCATTCTAGAGCTGCAGTCACAGACAAGGACAAGTGCTATATTGTACTGGACACTGACCAAATGCTGAAGAGAAAGACAGCCCCTGCCCTTCTTTAAAACCTTGATAATATAAGAATATTCATTATCATACTCAGTATAGGCTGTATCTTGAATATCTGGAGACTGCCAAGTGGTCTAAAATATTTTTAGTACAATACAGTGCAGAATTTTCCATTGTTCCGTTTTCAGAAGCTGAATAAAGTACTTCTCTTCCTTCACCAAATTTGACACGTATTTGTAGACCTTGGTTTGATTCTAGAACTTCCAGAACCAAAGCAGTTATCATTTATTTCCTCTTTGTTGTCTATTGCCATCATGGAGTCCACAGAGTATAGGTTCAGCTCTGGGAGTAGCATTTGCTAGTTAATTGCAGTGGAAAACTGAGGTTAAGGGGAGCTCATGTTTTCCTAGTAGATCTCAGCAAAATGATGGCTTGGAGACATATTTAAACAGCTCCACACCGTCTTTTTCGACTATCTTAACACTGGCTCTGTTGCTACAAAATATTTTATCTAAGGCAATATTTCTTATGAGTTGACAGCTTATCTCCCTTCAGAAAAAAACAACTAATTATGTTGTCTTTTCCCATCTGATCCCTACAGGTCTACCTTATTTATTAAAGATGAACCAATCTTAAATCTCTTCTTCCCTTTCTAGAGGAAAGACTAACCTAAGGGCATGGGTAGATACATAGGGAGCTTGGCCTAATGGCAAAAATAATTGCAATACTCATGAGTAATTAGTTGTGCATCTCATTTGTGGGAATCTCACCTGCATTTATATTTACAATATTTCCTGTCCTGATTTAAGGAACTGTATGCTACCTCTGATGAAATCTGTAGTATGTGCCAAAGGCCACACCTTACTTTTCCATATATTTGAATTTCCCACTTCCTGCTCAAGTACCAAATTAAATACAATTATTTGATGTTGCATTCTTCTCTAAGTATTTTAAATAGGTATATAAAAACCACATTTTTCTTAGGCATTTGTGATTACTACGCTTCAGGTTTTATTTAAGGAGGCCCACTTATTCCCAGTCACAACACATTTATTTAACATATGCTCAGAAGAAGTTATGGAGATATCTTCATTACTTTTATATTTCTATTCAGAATAAGTCAGGACTCTACTTTTCTTTTTTAGGGCTTCCTCCATACCCACCTTGAAATCATAAAATCAGAAACAGTCATCTAAAATCAGACAATAACTACAAACAGAATTTGCCTAAGTCCCACAAAGATCCCAATCAATCAGGTCATTATTTTCATCCTCACCTTCTTTTCCCTGAATGGGAGGTAGGTATTTATTTATATTGGTATCTCAGTCAAAATTTCATAGTTTTAGTACTGTGCATACAATTTTTCCTACACATATTAGTGCAGGGTTTAAACCATGAGATTCATAGACAATGCAGGATTATGAACTTGGGCTTCCCTTTTAAGCACTGAGTGAATTTGTATTTGAGATATAAACCCTGACATGGCAGATTTAGCAAGTCCTACTGTCCTGAAGGCATCACTTACTTTTGTTTACTGTTGGGATTCAATTAAAAAGTATCAGGTTGACTCATGACACAGAATCACTATACAAAGATGCCAAAGAAAGATACATTTGCATATCCTTTTAGCTGTGATTTTGCAGTTTGTATTCACTTAGAAATTTGTTCTTGCACTGAATTTTCTGCATGTATTTATTTATTTGCTTTTGTTTTATTTGCTTACATAATAGGAAAAAGTGTTTCCTTTAAGGTTACCAGGTAAGCATATAAATATAAATGGGATACAGCTGGTATCAGATAGATTATACTGTTACCTTGTATCTTTTGCTGATGTCACAATCTCCTAGTTACCTCCTATTTGTGGTGCTGAAGGTTACCTGACACTGTACGGATACAGCATGTTATATCCCTTGGCACTGCATTTTTAGTATCCAATTATTATTTGCTCTGCTGTTGAATTATTTAAGTAGTACAATATACAAATATTTTTACTTCTAGGGTTCAGGTAGAGGTATTTTTCCCTTTCATACTTCATAATTGTTGTTATATTTTGTTTTATGTGCTGTAATTGTACAGTAACTTGTGCATTAGGCCCTTGATCATGTTTAGAACTGTAATATAAATGCTAGAAAATAATATTATATACAGAATAAGCAATAATAAAGCAATCCTTATATGGAATTAAATCACTATTAATGTCACTGTTTTGATTGCAGAGTTGGTTTGATAGAAGGAAAAAACATTACTCAAGATAACTTTATCATCTTACTTTGTAACATTGTTTTCATGAGTAGGACATTTCTTTCAGTGTGGAGTCATGATGAGATTCTGGATGGTACTCGTGCAATAAAATTCTGGCCAAGGAGACAGTGATCCATAACTGTTCTAGTGACATATTTTGGCTAGAAAAAAAGAATAGTCTTAGTAGAAACACACTTAGGAAGATTAAAGAAATTATGAAGGATAATTTCCAACTAAGCACCAAAACGATCATCTCTCCTCCGTATTCCAGTTCTGTTGTTACTCCTAACACTGGTTTCCCTCACTTTCATGCCAGAACAATAGATCAAGGTGAGGTTGGTATTAACAGAATTTATACTAGTTTGGAAGAAATTTCAGAGGGGAGGACAGAAGAAGACAAGTAAGATGGGCAGATCCATGTAATCAGCGCATGTAGTATTTTGAATAAAAACCAAGAGAGAAGCTACAAACCTGACACTAAATTTACTTACACTAGTGAAAATTGGTGCAATTTCACTGAAGGTAACAGAATTACAATTGTGTAAAAGAGAAATGAGGTCAGAATTCAGCTGTACATATTAAATAATAAGTGTAGGAGGAAAATTAAAGCTACAGTAGAAGAAATATGTTTGACACCTTAAAGATACATCACCAAAGGTTTAAATTTATTAACACAACCAAATATATTGTTTGCTAATGTACACAGTCCTATTGACTGCAATAAGACTATTCATGGTCATAATTCAGGAAGCATATATTAAATGTATATTTATTTGAATGCCTAGCAATAGAAGAAATAAAAATAAGATGTATCTGGTGGAAATTAAAATATTCCTACACTATCATAATAAATGCATATAAGCTCTACATAGATTTAGGCAATTAAGTAAGAGAGGTGGCAAAGTAGCATAATAGCAAGACATTATATCTAGAGCAAACCGACCCTGTACCATCCACCTGGCCATGGGGCCAAAAGATTGAGCAGCACTGATGCATTATATTCTGAATCCAATCCAATGCAAAGTCTGCCAAAGTCTAACAGCCAGGCTAAGGAGGTCAAGCAGAAGGCGGAGTAAATTTGCACATTATAGCCAGTAGTTTTCAACCTTCTTAGACTGAAGGTACCCCTCAGAAAAGGCCAGCTCTTAGTTTTCTCTCATTTTTTTGACCACAGAAAAATAATATAGCAATTCTTCTAAAGTGGGAGCAAGAAGAGGAGCTGGAACTTGGACGAGAACTTTCTGGGGCTCCTATCCTTTCCCACCAGTAGGTGGCACAGCAGTAGCACCTGAAGAAGGATAAAGTATTCCCACTATGTGTCTGGACTCACCTCCTAAGAAAGTTCTGTCCTTCTGGGAAGAAAAAAGGAGAACATCCTGTTTTCTCCTGCTTCCTTCTAGTCAGAAAGGAGAGAAAGAGTACACAGCTCCTTCTTGCCACTAGGAAAGAGATAAATAAATAATATACAATAGCTTCTGCACAATATCTTTTACAGGAAATTAGCAAGGTTTAAAAATTATCCAGGGAAGAAACCCTCCCCCCAGCTCTAATTAGTTTTACATTAATACAAATTCGCCTTCCTGATCAAATTTTCCACACAAGCAGAAATGAGGTAGAGAGCATCTGGGATGAATCCAGTTCTGCACACTTTACACTGCACACAGACATGTTCATTAGACAGGAAGGAAGGGTACACGCCTGCTCAGCGACAAAAACTCCTTTCAGAAAGATTCTCTTGTTCACATTTTTTTCCCTTTCAGCCTGCTATCACCACAATATGATACCAAGTTAAGATCTATGATTCTAGCCACCACATTTAGTGAGAGCCCCTCCTTGCACTTTTATTTACTGTAACCACTATCTGACACTTAACTTTAGTAAAGGCAATTTGTAAAAAAATAAATAGGAAGGAAGAAGATATAGACAAAAGTCAAAAAATTTAAAAAACCTTACTGTAATTGAGGCCAATTACACCAAGGCACACCATACATGCAAACACATATAAACTAAGTATTAAATATTATTATGAGTCACAGAGCATATGCAAGCCCCTAAAGAGGAATAGGAAGTATGAAAGTAAAAATCCCTTATTAATATATGGCAAGATACACATAACAACAGCAGAGTCTCCCTATGGCTGAGTAAGCGTGCTTGTGCCTGAAAGCTTGCAAAGAACTTTTCTCAACTCTTCAGTTGATCTAATAAAAGATATCACATCTACCCAAAGAACTTTGCCTGGCAAGATACAAGAATTTATTTAGGCCAATAATGCAGACTTTTAAAAAATAAAAACCCTGCCCAAGGTATGCTGATAAAAAGAAACTAAATTATGGCAGTTAAAGTGTTCAATTCAAATGAGGAAAGCAAGGAGAGAACCTGAAGAACAAGTGGTGCCAAAAAGATAAGATGTCCAAGAATTGTCTAAATATATCAGAGGTAAGCCTTTGAGGGTACGTCCACACATGCAAGCACATGCTCTTGCAGCAGCTCAAATAGAAGCGGTGCAAATTTGAGCTGGGGCTTTTTGCCTCAGCACATGTGCTTGGAAATGCACTTTGGCAGGGAGCAAATTGTGCCACTTGGGGCAAAATAACCCTGCTTGGCTCCTCCTGGATCTGCAGCCAGAGGGAGCGGGAGCCCAGGGCCAGCACCTGTGCTGTCCCCAGCAGTATAAAAAGCTGCCCTGTCCTGGCCCCATCTGTACAAAAAGCTGCCCTGGCAAGCAGCTCAGGGCTACTCACTCTCAGGAGCTTCTGGGGCCTGGCCACTTGGTAACCAGGGACATTACACCTTGTGCCAGTTGGACTGCTGCAGCAGCATCCCAAATCCATTTTTAAGAATACCCCTAAATCCATGTTTTTCCACAATTAAAACAAAAGATAACTCTATACACACACACATTTATATATATATATATATATATATATATATAGAAAGAGAG
>NW_017729024.1:96685598-96693438 GCF_001723915.1 Gavialis gangeticus
ACGGTTCCCCCCCTCATCCAGCCCCCAACACCTTACTCACCAGCATTGGAGCTCTGGACCCCTGGTGCTGAACACGCGGCCTGGCAGGCTGCGCATTTCAGCATCAGGGCGAGGGGCCAACCATGGAGATGCTTTGGCAACCAGAGGTTTGAGGCAGGGCAAGAGGCACATGTGTGCTCATCTGGCCATGCCCTGAGAGGGTCCATGGCAAGGCTAACCAAGTAATGGAAGGAAAAGAAACTATCAAGAAAGATAATAGAAATTTAGTAGCTTTTTTATTTGTTTGTTTTGTCTTTTTGCACCATCCTTTACCACATAGGACACTGAGGAGGTGAAATAGAGTAAGAAGGATAAAGAGCTGACAAAGATTGATTTACCAAAACAGTGGGTGTTGGAAAAAACTGATGACTTAAATTGGAATAAATAACATATACTGTATGGTATTCATCCAAGAGTTCTGATGGAATTTAAAAATTATGTGGTTGATCTGCTAATTAATATATGCATTTTCCCATGAAATTCAGCTACTATATCAGAAAACTGGAGAGTAGCCAATATTGTATCTGTTGTTTGCTTATTATTAAATAAAGTTCTAGTAAGGAGTCCTTGGGAACTCTTGACCAGTAAGTCTTCTTTCAGGACAAAAAAAAAGTTTTAAAAAATAACTATCAGAGCAAGACCTAACAGAAACAAACGCGGTCAGATTCTGTAAAGGGTTTTCATGCCTCTATAACCTGTTAAAATGATATGATGGAGATACACAATAGAATGCTGAATAAGAATAAACCAGGTGATATAATTTATTTGTTCTAACATAAAAAAGCAAGAGTTTGATTATATTTAAAACAAGAAACTATGTAAAAAAATAAATAGTCAGGGATGGAAGTAAAGTATTGTCATTAATTAGAAACTGGAGAGAAATAATAAAGAAGTACTTGTCACGCTTTAGCCGAAAGAGGGAGTTCTGTTGAAGCTGATATATTTTGTTTTTCACAAAACTTATATCCAGAGGAAGTGGGGAGAGAGAGAGAGAGAGAGAGAGAGAGAGAGAGACTTCTTTGAATTTTAAAACCTTTATTATTCAAATATTAAAAACAAATGGTGAAAGAGAAAAGGTGTGTGGCCCTCCCAGGTGCTGAGCATGAAACACCTGTTAGTAACAACCCTCTCCTCCCATGTCATAGGAGATTGAAAGGCCCTCTCCCATGCCTCTCCTGGGGCTACACATGTAGGGCCAGCTGTCCATCTTCCACCTTGCAAAGTGCCCTCTCAATGGCTCAGTGCAACACACAGGTCCACGTTTTGTTGCAAGGTGAAATCTCCATGTGCCCTGACCAGGAATTGGAAAATTTGGAGGCCATTTTGGGAACTGGCTTCTACAAGCCAGTTTCTGTGACCTTTCAAAGTCACCACCTTTGCCTGATCCAGCAGGAAAGTGGCCAAGAAAATCATGCTCCCCTTGGCTGCTCAGTCCAGGATAGACAAGATGTACACATTGTTGGAGAAGTCCAAGTTTGTCTGCCAAATAGGTTCCTGAGCAGTGGTAATGCATAGGGGATGCACGAGAGTGCACATACACCCCCTGAGAGTGCTGGTACACCCCTACAGCCAACCTCTCCGCTTAGGCGATGGACAGGCGGGGCAGGTAGGAGCACCAGTGGCCCCCCTGCAAGTGCTGGCCAATTGCTGTGCTCACTGCAGCCACTTCCGGGAGTGGCTACAGCCACTTCTGGGAGTGGCTGCAGCGATCAGCCAGCGCTTGCTCCTGGAAGCAGCTGCAGCGAGCACAGCGATTGGCTGGTACAGGATTGCCTGCGGGATCTCGCCCCAGGTCCACAGGATTGCCTGAAGGGGATCTCTGCCCTCCCAGTCTGCAGGGTCACCCGCGGAGGATTCCCGCCCACCTGCAGGATTGCCCGCAGGGGACCCCCCTTCCTGGTCCACAGGTTTGCCTGTGGGGAACCCCCCCCATCCACAGGATTGCCTGTGGGGGACCCTCCCCCCAGTCGGCAGGACTGGTCGTAGGGGGGGCACATGCCCCACCTGACTGAGGTGGCACCAGTCGCCCATGTTCCTGAGAGTAAAGAGCAGCTGCAGTTGGGGCAGTCCAGGATGACATGGAGGAGAGTCTTGTGCACCTCCTCCTCACAGAAAGGACAGACTACTGATGCTCCCTGTTCCAAGGGGCGGAATGGGGGAGGAGGAATGGGAGAGAGAGAGCAGACTCAGGTTCAATTCTACACATGGGCGACCGGTGCGGCCTTAGTCGGCGGTGCGCGTGCCCCCCCCCCAGCAACCAGTCAGCGACTGAGGGGGGTTCCCCCATGGCCAATCTCACTGACCCAGGGGGGTTGGGTGTCCCCCAGCAGCTGATCGTGAGGCGGCCGATCGCTGCGGCCACTTCTGGAAGTGACTGCAGCCACTTCTGGCAGCGCCACGGTGCTCTCACTCCCTGGCTGGTGCTTGCGGAGGGGGGCACTGGTGCTCCCACCTGTCCCCCCTACCCATTGCCTAAGTAGGGAGCATGGCCTGTCAGGGGGTGCACTGGCACTCTCAGGGGTTGCACGTGCACTCCTGTGCACCCCCTACATGTTGCCACTGAGTTGGTCTGACATGGAGTGAAATGGTATGAAAGGATCTGTTCTGAATCAGCAGAGGAAACTGAGTGACAATCACCATGTCCAGATGTACATGGACGTTTGTTTCCCCAGGGACAACTAGCCATGGTGCACCTTGTGCCACTGCTTTTTGTACCCAGGGAAGGCCTATGCCATATGCCCTCTGGTGCCTGGCAAGTTACCCAGGGTGCGGTAGGAGAGGCTGGGGCCAGTACTGGGCTGGCCTCAGCAGACTTACCTGGGGGGCTCCCAGCACTGATCCTGCCACGCAGAGCCTGGCCGGCACTGGAGTTCAGCTCTGGCTGCCCAGGCTCCAGCTTTGGACAGCGCATTTGGGTGGCACATGCTTCCACCACATACAGCACTCTGCTCCCCCACCCCCAGTTTCTTGGAGCCCTGGATTATTAACAATAATAATTGGATAATCCCAATGATCATTAACACCAAGAAGGTTTATCATGCATACCTATTTGCTCAGTTTCAAAATGTAAAAAAGTGACTAGTGATTTTGGATGCCTTAATATTTGGCAATCCAATCTGAGATACCGTAAAGAAATCTGATTTTCAAAGTGATGTCCTCAGTCCTTCCTGAAAACTGGGGCACTTTAAAATGTTTTTCAGATAGGCACTCATAATTCCTAGACATTTTGAAAATTTGGAGCTAGATTCTACTCCACCTATGGACTTAAGCACCTGTGTGCAATTCCATTCCACTATTAATGTTCTCAAAATTCATGAATGTGTCTACTTTTGTAACACAGCATTATCTTACTGAAGACAGAATCACAAAGGAAAGCAGTGAGTAGGAGGATCCACCCATGTTTTTGTTAACTGTTTCTCGGTCCCTGTGTGTAGAACAGAAAAGAGTTTTCTACACTTAGAAACATAATAGGTGAAATAAACTCTGGACCTTCTAATGTTCTGTTCTAATAAAACAAATCACAAACAACACACCGTGTACTTAAAGTATAGGACTCAGATATTGAGGCAAAAAGCCTGGTAGGATTCAAAACAGGATTAGATATCTGTGGTATGGATACACATAACACTTAAACTGATTTAAATGAAGTTTAAACCTGAAGCAGACAGACATGCAACCTATTAAACTGGTTTAAAGCTTTGCCTCAAAACAGAATTTACACATGAACCAGTATAAGAGATCATAAACCTGTTCAAGTCTGTAACATGACACAAATTCAGTGCACACAAACCACTTTCAAAATGACTGAAACCAGATTAAGATAAACCTAGATGAATGTAGTATCAGACTTAACTGACTTAGGTTAAATTGGTTTATTGAACTTCTGTCCCAGATCTCCTCCTGATTCAAGTTAACTTGCAGTCCCCTAGCATCGTAGGATGCTTTGCACCTCCCCCACAAGCCCCGGGAGGCATGCTCTAGTACCCACCTCCCCCTCAAGCTTTTGGCCTGAGCCACGGTAAGCATGTGGCTGCATTTCCAAAATCAAAAGTGAATGTCTGTTTACTTGCTTATCCATTCAGTCTACACAGGTTAGACTAACTTAAGAAGATTGAATGGATACAGCCTCAGGCTTTTTGGCTATTTGCACTTAGCCAAACAGTTCAAAAGTATACCTATAAAATTAATGCAAAACTATAAAATGGTTCAGAGATTATTAGAACAAATAAGAAATTACAAAAAACCCAATCATTTTCTGCAAGCTTTTGGGCTCACATGCCCTTCCTCAAGCTCAGGAAAAATTAAAGATGGTAAAAAATCCCCATAGGTAGGAAATAAACTTCATTTTTGCACAGAGGAAGCTGAAGATGTAAGTCTGCTCCTCTGGATCCATGAGAGTGTCTTTGTGAGTTGCTCTTTGTTGTGCAGATAGGCAGGATTCCTTCCCTGATGGTGTCAGATGGCAGATAGGCAGAGAGGTGTAGAAATATACAGGTGGGCAGGGGGGTGCAGTGCAGCCCAGCTGCGGGATGCACATAGCATTGTGGGGCTCCAAAGGCAGTGGCAGCAGCAGTGGGGTGCAGAGCCCAGTGGGCAGCAGCAGTTCCCCTCCACCTGGCTGCCCAGGTTCTAACCCTCCCATGAACTGCCTTGGCTGGGACCCCATTCACCCCAGCCCCTGCCTCTGCCCCTTCCTCAGGGGCCTCAATCTGCCACCCCCACGCCCCTTCCCCTTCACAGACTCGATACTTGCCTGCTGTGCTGGGCAGCGATCCACACCCTGGGCTGTGATCCTGGCTGTGTGTACACCCCTCTCCACCCTTGCTGCAGCTGCCTGGAGCCTGCAGCCGGGCTGCCCTGCGGGCCTACCCACTACCTCATGTTTTGGGCAGGTTGAGCTCTGTTAGCTCTGGCCTTCCACTTCCTATGCTCAACATACCTCCCCAATCCTTGGGAACCATAAAGTGTGGGTCCAAACACTCCTCTCTGTGCTTTTCTCTGGGGAAACCCAACAGGCAAGCACACTGAAGACTTGAGTCAAATGCACATGATTGAAATTTATTGAATTCATGTTTAGGAGAAAAGACAAAGCAGGAAAGCGGAAACGCCTCCACGCAATCCCTGATGTTTTGGAAACCCCAAAGCATGGGTGCAAGCACCTGCTTCTCCTTACCTATCCATCGCAAGGAATGCTGGCCTGGGTACTCACTCCCAGCCCGTGGCATCAGTACCACAGCACTTGACAAAATTGTGAACCAACCCCCTTTGGAATGGTTTAATTGTTATGTGTGTCCACACCATGCCTCACAACAATTGTAAGCAGTTCCCCATCTGCAACATTTTGGAATAATTCAATTGTTCCATAGCCACAGATGGACAATAAGTGTATTGTTCACAGATACATTGGCTAGTATAAAATTTTTTTATTATAAGAGATATAAAGCCTCTGGACAAAAGTCAACCACTATCCTGATTAGAGCTGGGAAGCAACTTCTCCCATAGATATATTATTGCATAACTGACCATTATTATTCAGCTAAACCATTGGTTAATGGCCACTGGAAGAGAAAAAATACATGGACCTTTTTTCTGAGGTGGTGTGAAAATATTTATATTCCTACCTCATTAAACGAGGACTTTTGATCAGTTGAACTGTGATGTTGCAGATCCACCCATCATGTCACCACGTACCTACTCGTATATGCGTTCTTACCCAAGATACATACTGGAGGGTAAGACTAAACTCTTAAAACCTTATACTGCCCTCAAATTACACGTTAATAATCCACGGATATCAATGAGAGGGGTGCAAGCAGATAAAGTTCAGTACAGGGCCACTGAACTCTGAAAACATAAAATTAAAAGGTATTTTCACATTGTTGATATATAAGTAGTGTTCAGAGTCTGGAGAGACTCTTACAGTCCGCTGTAGTGAACATATAAAATGGGATTATCAAAGTCTACAGAGCGCTGAGTCAGACTTCCTCCACTGCGGGAAGATTACTTCATTGCAGGGCCTTTGAGGGCTGAAGTTGCATTTGTGGTAGCTGTGCCCTCACTGTGCAGAGGACTTTCGATCAGTTGACTTGTGACGTTGCAGATCCACCCATCATGTTACCATGTACCTACTCATTTTCCAAAGTTACCACAAACCTTTTCAGTGGCCTGGGATTCATGCTTATGTTTCTTGGCTGCACTGTGCTATTGCCTTTTGTGCCTTTTTTACCAAGAGCACAGTTATTAGCCTTCGGGGAAGTTGTTCTGTGAAGAAAAAGATTGTGTTATCACTGTTCACTTGATTACTGATTACCAATTTTATAAATGTGTATGTGTAAGTATAATGTCATGAATGTCACATAAGAATGACATACATCAATGTCATATAAATATCATGATTACTGCAAACCAATGTCTATAAGCTATGTTATTGCTAAAGTAATTATTAACACATACATATATCAGGGTCATAAATCACATACATAGATCTTTTTTTCATCTCAACATCCAGTCAGTTTAAAGAAATTGATGCTTTTACAAAAAATTTGAATTAAAAAACAGTATAGAATTTAACCTAAAAAAAAAAAATAAATCACACTTTTTGAGTTTAATGATGCTTGATTTCAGAAAGAAAGAAGCATGCTTATAAAAACAACCAGTAAGATGCAGTAACTGGTTGTATATAGTATGACACGTACATTTTGGAGCAAATTAATAAATGTTAGAATTATGAAGTAAGAAGAACTATTTTTGGACTCTAAAAGGTGCTGTATTGATCAATACATTTTAACGTGTAAGGTCACAGCTAGTCTGATGACTTGTGGCAGGCATCATATAATTCATACTCTCAGTAGCAGTAGCAGTCTGTTAAAGCACAACATCATTTTCAGTATTTATGTCAACAGGTGCTGGAAAGAGCATCATGTATATCAGATTGGTGGTGGGAGAGCTATGAATACCTTTAACTGCCTAGCCCCTTTATAAACTAGTGTCCCTTCAAGTTTGCTCAGCCGTGGTTAATTTAAAATGGTGGTGGGAAAGGGAAGAATGTGGAAAACTTTTAAGGACTAATGAAACCTATGCCCCACATCTTTTTCACATGTGTTCAGTTATATGGCATTACTCTGGAGTGGCAACATAATCCTAGACAGTATAAACACATGAAGTGTTGACCTGGGGAAGATAAATCACCCACCTGGTAACTTCAAGACTCCTTACTGCGGGAATAAAACATATGATATCTCAATTTGTGTAAATGGTATTATCTTGCTGCTTTTCTTTTTTGCTCTGATGGATGTGAAAGGTCTTTGCTTGTCTTCTTCTGTATATTAAGCCCCATAGATCTCACTGGCACGGCAAGTGGCAACTGGTGCCCGGAAAACTTTTATCCCCAATGTTTTTAATTTCCATCTGAAGACATAGAGAAGGTTGGTTTGTTTTTGTTGTGTTTTTTGGCCTTCCCTTTTCCCCTCCAGTGAATTGTTGCAATGCTACCAAACAGTCTCTTCCAAGAAGAGAAGGGAGGGCTATAACAAAGTGCCATGTTACAAACTGCACAGAGGCAGACAAAAGCAGATGGGGGGGGAAGAAAAAGAAAAACAAACAAAAAAGCCCCCCAACCCCAAAACATGCTGGTTTAAAAAGTAAAATAATATAAAAAATCCTGCCCATCAGGATAAATGTGAAAGACAATGTTCCTTGCGGCCATTTGGGGTGGGAGGGAGAAAAAAAGACTTGCTCCTCGTGGTGTCCTTACTTTTGGGGGTGGGGAGGAGGGGTGCACATCCCGGGCACGGGGGTGGGG
>NW_017729024.1:96694526-96695741 GCF_001723915.1 Gavialis gangeticus
TGCGTGTGCACATACACACCCGCACGCGTGAGCAGCTGTGCACCTGCCTGCCAGGTACACACACACCCGTGCACAGCAGTGCACATGGATGTGCAGGAACACATGCGCGGCAGTGGACACGCTTGTGCAGAAACATGCATGGGCACCCATCTGCCAGAATGACATGCATACACACAGGCAGCCATGTACATGTGTATGCAGATGCAGACACACACGGGCAGCTGTGTACTTGCACCCATCTGCTGGTATTACACACGCGTGCACACCCTGGGCAGCTGTGAACATGCATGTGGCAATACACACGGCTGCTGTGAACATGCGTGTGCACCCATCTGCTAGATCTTGCATGTGCATGCATACACTCCCCCCCACACACACACAGGTGGCTGTGTACATGCATGTGCACCCGTCTGCCACTGCTCTTGCATGTGTGGGTGGCTCCAGCTGTGTCTGGCTGCAGGGCTGGAGAGGAAACCAGAGGGGAATCAGCCCCCTCACAGCCCTGTGGGTGGATGGAGGAGACCATTCCAGCTCGGCTACCCCTGCCTTCTTCCAGCGGGCACTTGTCACCAGCATTAGATGCTGATCAAGGCAACCAAGCGGGTGGGGGTGGGGGTGGGGAAGAGACACAGGGTGGTGTGTGTGCAGGGGTGAAGGGTGGGTGTTGCATTGTATCCCTCAGCACTGCGACTACAGATGTGGCTGAGGCAATGATCACCTCTGGTTTCAGTTGGGAAAGCTAGCTGTGGCCTTCCAAAATGGAGAGAGGGGCAGGGGCTGAGGGGGTGGAAAGGGATAAGGGAAGAGACTGATACTTGTTGGCCACGGGTGTGAAGAAGCAAGGGCAAGGCAGCAGCTAAGTGAAAGGGCTGGAGGGGGGAAGCTGCTCTGCAGATTGATGGTGACAGGCATTAATGTCTGCATTGTTCTGGGAGCCCTGGCGAAGGGGGCTGCCTGGCTGCATGCTGAAGCTATGATTTTTATTTAATGAGGTAAATGGAGATGCATGGGATAGGCTTAGTTTATGGTCTATATCTGTATCTCTGTATACACATATTTATACACACATGCACATATATATATATATATACACACACACACATACTGTGTGTGTGTGGGTAACCACATACATATACACAGAGCCTGAGCAGTTTCCCTTAGGTGACTGAAGACATTTCCAGCATGCAAAGCAGGAGGAATCAGTAGCAGCCAGGT
>NW_017729024.1:96700741-96701398 GCF_001723915.1 Gavialis gangeticus
CTGACAGACTCTTTAATACCTTTGGAATCCACCCATTGGTCAGGAAATGTCATTTATAGCATACAGCGGCCTTTCTTTTTAATCTCGGCAGAAGCTAATGCCATTTCAGTAATTCTTTCTTAGAAATGTGGCTTATGTGCTCAAATAAGCCTCTTGAGTGAAAAGAAAAGGCTCCGTGTCCAGACTATTGTAATAACACATAGCCACTGTGGTAAGGGAGCTTTGTGCCTTGGACTAACAGGCCCTGAAAAATGTCTGCACCACTGTCTGGTGTTTGTGTGTCTGCGTGTGTGTTGGGGAGAGCAGGGGGTATATTGTGAAATCGACTCACATTCACAAGACAGGGACTATCCATTTTATTCAAAACATTCTGTCTTGTACTGTGTGTAAAGGTGGTAATTGATGTTGGGGAGTAAGTTGTCTTTCAAATGAGCTAAAGGCAAGTCAAAAATGAAAAGTGAAAATTAGTTGAAATGACTGTTTATGAATCTATTATTTCCCCCAATATTATTTTAATAAGATGATATTGTTAAATCAGATTGGTCTTAGATTTAGATTAAGGTATTGGGGTTTTAGTGGGTATGGAGGAGGGGAGGGAGGGAGGAGGAAGCATATGATCACATAACTGGGTCTATATTGTAATGCATATGCATAAGT
>NW_017729024.1:96706398-96723125 GCF_001723915.1 Gavialis gangeticus
TGGAGAAATAGCAGGAGATGACAGAGGTTGACATCAACATTACAATTACTTTGTTTGGTTTTGGTAGTGTAAGAGTGGTATTGTATGCGTGATGGTCCAGATAATAATGTGAGTCAATAATGTATATAGTTGGTCCAATAAAAGATATCACCCTAAGAAATCCTTGCCTCTCCCTTTGGTTTAATTTTGCATTTTCAGCTTTGAGTACACGAAGTAGAGAGTAACATAACCTGCACATGCTTTAAATTAATGGATATTTACTAAGTGTTTTATACATTTTATTCAAAAAAATTTGACTGGTGGTACAGGTCTCAGTTGTTTCTGCATTTCCTAGGTTTTCCTCCAGTAATGCTTACGGGTTTCTTCCCAAGGTTTTGGAGAAGTAAAAAATTTGAGAGAACACAGTTATCCTTCCACAAAAGTAAGGAAAACTGAAAAGTACAAAATATATAGTTTAAGAGATTTAAGCTCCATTCTACAGTCTATAATGGATTAACTTAATATACAAGTAGTCTCAGTGATTTGTAAGATTTGCCTGCTGGTAAAATTAAGTGCATGTGACCGAAGGCATGATCTGGGCCAAATTTTGACATTGCTTAAACCAAATTAAAGGTGTCAGGTTTAAAAACGGAACCAATAAGGGGCTGTTATTTTCATAGATTGGAAGAAAAATTCAGAGCTTGTCCATATTAAGGATTCTTGCACTCATTTCAATGCCAGTGCAGAAAGCTGTTTTAGTATGCTTCACTAGGGCAAACTGAGAAAATTGCATTAGTGCAACTCTTTATACAGAGTGATCCATCTATATCCGGCTTCCATGCCAGTGTAGCAACATCAGTAGAGAAATCCCCAATGCATAGATGCCTAGTTTTTAACTAAAGTTGTATTAAAGGAAACTTGCAACTTAAAGTCATACATGTCACTGAAAACAAGGGAGTAGGGTACATGTAGTGTTGGACCTCATACCTGAAAATGGTGTATGAATTGTTGGATTTAACACCTAAAGCTCTTAATCCTGAAAAAGTGCTCTATGCAGGCAGTCCACCACAGAAGCTAGTAGATTCCATTCAGGTTCAGGGATCTACCATTACAAACCTCTTTCAGGTCTAAAAATGCCATGCAGAAAAATATTTGAGGGAATTCTTATTTCCCAGATGGATTATTTTGTACATTTGACAGAGCTTTGTATTGTCACTTGTATAAACAACAAAACTGAATGAATAACTGAACATGCAAAAATGAGAGGGGGGGGGAAAAAAAGAGGGAAAATGTCATAGTAAGGCCATAAGGTTTGGTGAGACTAAAATTACTTAAACGCTTCTTTTAAAAATTTTTCAGGTTGGCAGTGACTTATCACACATTCCTCCCTCGCCCTCCAATTAAAAAGTAATAACATTTCCTAATTTTAGGTAGACTTTGGGTACAGTTTTTAAAAGTGCCTAATCTTTTCAGCTACCCAGTTGTTTAAATAAAAACATCTAAGTTGCATGATTATCTTTTTAACTATGTGACTTTGACACTTCTGAAATGTTCAGTGTCAACTCAGAAGCCATTTTCTGTAAATATTTATTTGTAACATTCATTGTAAAAGTTATTTGCATTTCTTTGTAGTGGATACTTTGTCCACTATCAAGTATTAGTGATAGTGGATTATTTTGATTACTGTGAATAAATACAGTATTTCAGTCTCATTTTTTTCTTCTACACATGTATTTTAAGTTTATGAAAACTCGCACAAGTAGTACTAAATATGAAGGAGGAGTTGAAATTTTTCTAGGTCAAGGTAGGAATGAACATTTCCCCCCCCCCCCCCCTTTAAAAGATTTTCATGCTTTCTTGTCGTCTGAAATGATTGGTCCTTCACAGTTGTGTAGCATGCAGTTATTACACAACAGGTAGATTACAGTATATAGTCATTTTATACATTAATAATTGTGATTATAAATGTAGTAGTATTTGTGGTGACAGAGTTCAAAAGTTGTAGTCTATCTGGCAAACATATGGCAATTCATGGTTAAGATTACTTTAAGAGATTAGTTTAGTTTCAAAGTAAACCCTTTAAGTAATTAAATATTAAAACCCAAGTTCCACACACTAAATTACATATCAGTCTTCTACTTGATATGTTTTTAAAGTTAGTTGAGGTGTTTGTTTCAATACTTAGCTTGGGGAATTGGATTTTTTTTTTTTTAAATGGTAATGATAACATAGTATTATAAAAGAAATAGCAGGATCCTAGCTACTACATGTCAACTGTATTAAGATGTTTTGGATCAAATTCAGTCTTCCACTGAATTTGGTTTGAACATATGGTATTTTTCCAAATTCTTCTGCTTTTCATTACTGTTGAACATTTGCAAAACTGCAATTGCTCTCTAAAGTTTAAAGTTGTTAATAGCCATCTATCCTTTGCTTTTGGTTGGAAAGATAGTGGGCATGTCTACCTGTGCAATTAGGGTGAATGAATAAACTCTGGCAGTTTGTTCCGGAGTTTATTTGCACCTGAGCACCATGTTTGAATGTGGACCCAGGACCCTGCAGCACATGGAGTTGGGTCAGAGCAGCCCTGGTTGGCAAGGGGCCCTGGGGGTAAGCCTGCCAGGCTGAAGCTGCTTTGACTCAGCTCAGCATGTTGCAGAGATGCTGGCTGGGGCCCTGAGGGTGCTCCAGTGCAAGGCTAGCCAGCAGGCAGCCCACATACTGAAGCATCCTTGTGCCCCACACAGCCCCTTCAGCATCTGCACAGACCTTGTGGAACAGTAAATCACTGTCGCAGAATTGTTTACAAGTACCATCCTATGGCAAAATGTTTTAGTTTACTGCAGCCTAATAGGGCCTCGTGTAGACATTGAAACTTTATTATGGAGTTAATTATACATGCGACATTTACTGTGGAGCTGTGCCCAGTATATTAGAAAGAACAAGGTATTTTTATATATTATCAAGATATTGCAAACTGTTGTGTATAAATAGTGTGCACAATGTTTTAAAAGCAAAGCTCGAGCTATGTTCTGAGGTTCCCTTCTGAACACTATTTTCACTGTCATCAGTGAGACTTTTGTTGAGGCCTAAAGTATAAAACCTGGCCTCCCAAAATTTATTCTCATATAAGAGTTATTTATAGTCACAAATATTTTTCATAATCAGTGGGAATTTCCCTGCTTGCTTGAGAACATAAAATTTACCCCTAAATAACTCTTAAAATTTAGCTCAAGTTAAGCATTGGAGGGACATGACAGTGTGTTCACTGCTTTAATTTAGACCCGTGGCTTTGAAGAACTAGGCCATCTTTAAAACATGGTTTTCCACATTCAGATGTTCTTTACTGTTGAGGTAGCAGATCTCCGAGATGAAGTAAAGTGTGACATATATCGGTGTTCTTACCAAAATATTTGCATTCTTCTTATGCCATCAACTGAAATAAGTGGAAGTTAATCCAGTTGAGCAAGCATACATTGCTGCCAGCCTCAACTAGAAACACAGTTTTGTGCCACCTTAGATGGGCAACCTGTAAATGTGTTTAGTAATGTTTATTCTTATATCTGTCTCAGTTAAACTAGAGATCCAAATACAAAATGTAGGATGTGATAATACAGATCTTTAAATTTCTGTAGAAATGGATTAGACTGGTGTAATGTAGCTTGGTCATCCATTAGATATACACTAGAGCTCCCTTATTTTTCATGCAATTTAACAAGTGATTATGTAGCAGTTAAAATAGAACCTGCCCAAATAATGTTTTCTTATGCAATACAGATTTATTGATACATAATATTACCGAGATGGATGCATTTTGGTATATGGATTGGGAGAACTTAACTAGTTGAATTTTCTGTTTTAGTTGTATACCAACTTCTAGCTATTTAAACTCTGCATCAGTCACACTTTCATCTTATTCTTATTACCATTACTAAAATACTCTGATGCAAGTTATTCCTAAATTCATGACTGTTCAGCAAGAACAAGGCAAGTAATAGAAACAGATTACATAAACATATAATATAATGCTCATGTTAAGGATTACATGATGGCCATATGGGACCTGGATAACCAGAAATTCAGAGATAAGAATTTCCCCTATACCCAGATTTATCCAGAGTCCGGTTTAAGAAAAGTTTGATATATAAAGTCTAATCTAGGATATTTAAACTGCTTTGGTGATGGTCAAAGATCTCCCAAGTTACCCACTTAAGGGTTTTGCACTTTAAAAGGAGCAGCATTTGGTTTAAGTCATTCAACTTGATTTTGAGTAGATTAACTGTGTCTGTATTTCTATTATAATGTTTATAGGCCAAGCACAAGGTAGAAGTAACAACTATAAATCAAGCATACTTGGTAGCAGTTTAATTTTTGTAAAGTGATGCAAAAATCCTAGTTTCCTAGTTTTAATTGTTAAGGAAACTGCAGAATGATAATTTTAGGCAATTAATTATTAGGTAATAATTTTAAAGTGTTTGGAATATTAAAAGTGTGTCAATACAGTAAGTGACAAATATCATAAGTAGTACATCTTTAAAACAAGTTAAATCAGTTTCAGACCTCTCTGCTCCCCAAGCTGCATTTTGGTGGTTTTGCAGTTCCAGTTTCCAATAGTTTATTTGGAATGCTTTTTCCTTCACTACTGCATTCTGAAAGATCAATAGAAAACAGGAGAGTCTGACTAGGTAAGAAATGGAACTGATTTATTTCCATTGTTGTCAAATGCACAAAGTAAAAACCAGTAACAATAATAAAAAACCCTTAACTGACAGCATGTATTTTATTTGGTTAATCTCCTTTAGTCTTGGGTGTTAGTTGGTATGAGTAACAACAAGTTGTTAGGCAGAATTTATTTTGTTTGTTTTGTATTTATCTTTTCACTTTAAGTACCTGTTTACCTTTTCAATCAGTGATAGTCAAATATATATTACTACTTTGTTTAATTTTAGTTGCAAATTGATCAGGATGTATATTATAAATAGACTTGGTGGAGGAACTTTATTAACATATTGTAACGGGCCTTCCTAGGGCTAGTCAGGAGTTGGCCTGCCCACCTGTTTCTCACTTAAGTGCCTCTCTTGTCTGCCACAACTTGTTCAACAATTGGGGTCTTAGATTAGCAGGAGGCTACCCATTTCCTCCCCCAATGCCAGGGGGCATTCTCTGACTCTGAAACCTTGCCTATACTGCAGCCCATGCCTCACAGATGGCATCCACATGATGTTCATAACCCACACCATGACTGGTGCTCCAGGGTCTCACAGGGACTCTCCCTCCCTGGAGCAGCAGGTCCTTGTGCTTTCTTTCAACCCCCACTCAGCTTCCTTGCTGTGGAGGACTTACCAGGGTCAGGACTTGCCCCTAACTCTGGCTGAGTTCCCCCACTCGGCCCCTGGCCCAAACTACAGCCTCAGGTATCCACAAACACACCTTGGCCTCTTCCCTACATGTGGGGTTCCTACTACGCCCACTGTAGGGCCTCTGCACCACACCCCACCTTGGGGTCTTCTCACCATCCTCACAATCAGCTACTCCCAGGGCTGGCCCTTGCATTGCCCTTCAGGCTTACTCCCAGTTCAGCCTTACTCAGCCCCCCTCACATACAGCCCTTCAGGCCTACTCCCATCCAACCCTACTCTGTGGAAGGCCACCTACATCCCTGCCCCCTCTTATGGGGACTGGGGGGTGGCATTGTGAAGCCCAGCTACCCCTAACCAGGGGCCTCTGGGGTCTTACTCCCCTGCAGGCCCAGGTGGCCATAGCCAGGCCTGGCCCTCATACCCACCAAAGTATGGGAGCTGGGGTTATTAAGGCACCCTGATCCACCTTTCATCAGGGAGGTTACCAGCCTGCCCTTTCCTGGGGGCTCCTGTGCCACCAGCAGCCCCACCAGGCCACCCAGCCCCAGCAGGGTGCAGCTTTAGGTCATGCCAAGACCAAGAGCCTCTTAGCTAGCTCTATGAGCTCCTGCCTTTACCTCCACCTGTTCCTATTGCAGCTCAACCAGGTAGTGTTCCCACTTAAACTAGCAGCAAGAAACTGCAGCCTTTATATACCTGATTCCCAAAAATGGCTGCCCTCATCAGGCACCTGGTAGCTGCCTGACTCTGCCCTTAAAGTGGCAGGCACCCAAAGGTGCCCTGCCACACAAAGTGTTGTGAATATGAGGTTTTGCTGATGCGCATAGATCCCTTTTGAAGAATGATATATCATATTGTCTAAGAAGATGGGGCATGCTTTTGCTGATGTGGCTTTAAAAAAGATGTACCATTTTTTAATGCATTGACATGGAATTTATCTTGTATAGTATCCTAGTTTCTCTTGGGGAGCTGGCTCAGGTTCTCAATGCACATTACACATTTGTTTAGATTTCAAGAAGTCCAGAACTTGCATAATGTCTACCTTGTATCAGACAACACACACCATATTAACTACTGCAGGGGGTAGAGAGAGAATTGAGAGTGTTCTGTGATATGGGACATTTTGGGCTATGAGAAATTATTTTGTTAGTGATAATAGCAGTGACAACTTCACAAAGGAAAACTTTTTTTTTTTTTAAATAATGTGACAATCACTGCAAAATTAATCCTGGAAAAGTGTGAAATAGCATTTTAAGGTAGACGTGTGATTAATGGTAATTAACTCTATTGCAGTAACTGAGTACTATAAACACTAAGCATTTTTTCTTGCCCTGCTGAATGAAATAACACTCAGGAAAGATCTGTTCTCGCCCTTGAACGCTATGATGTATGAACAGCTGTTACTAATAAAATTATGGGAAGTTTTTCAACATCCACCTTTTATTTGCTGTACTAATATCTATAAAAAGTCTTGACTGGCAAAGACCAACAGCAAGAAAGCAGTATTAAGACTTTAATGCAGGAAGCAAATTACTGAATACTAGGGGGGTCCTAATAGCAGGACACTAACAATCCATGCTCCAGAGCATTTATTAACCACAGTACAAAGAAATGAGGGTTATTAATAACCCAGTCTCAGTATTGAGTTTCAGTAACAGATAAAGTATTTTAAGCAGTTTTAAGTCTTCTTTTGGAAATTGCAAGAGCAATCTGAACGTTGTTTCAGTTAAAGCTGGTCATATTCTAAAAGCACATTGTTTCTCCCATCATTTAGGTTGTATATAGAGTCTAAACTGAAGGGGCAATTGCCTACAGATTATTAGTCCTTTGTGTATTTGTAAAGGAGATACTGTCCTGAATAATCAAGCTGTTTGGCTTGCACACTGTTTTTTCAGTTACTTTGTGTTTGATAGTTATTCCTCATTCTTTCTCACTCTTCTATAAAAGGGAAGTGACTCCCTTTGTTTGTACTCTGCGTGTGCATGTTTATAAATTAAAATAAACTGTATAACATCCTGAAATTATTGAAAACACTATTTATATCAGTAGAGTGGGGAGAGAAATATGAAGGCTCTAGCTGTCCTCACTGCACAGTTGGTGGGAGATATTGGTACTCAGGTCTTGGCACTAGTATTAGCAACTCAGAAGTGAACCTCCCACAGGAAAGTGGTATATGTTGCTGTGTTCTCAGTGTTTCTGAACTTGTCTGTGTGTATCTGGGGGAATATTCTGGGATTCTTTGTGATGAGATGCCCTTAGGTTCTGACTTAATAAACTGAGTTAATTGAAGGAGACCTTGTCTCTCTGTTGTGGGAATTGTGAGAAGGGCTGTTCTCTTGAGAGAGGTTTACTTGCATCCTCACTGCTAAGTGAGGTATTCCAGCTTGGGTTAAACCAGAATCTGAGTTCTGCTCTATCCTGAAAACTGGGGGATTCTGGGTTGAGTTTTCTGTGTAGGGAAAGTAGAATTTAAGCTGCAACTAAAGTTAGAACCTAGGTTAACCATTGAGTAAAGACATGCCCTTAGTAGTGTGTCAGAGGTAGTGGAGCCCTAATACAGATTCTGTGAACTAATTAGTGTCTGTGTATAGCTTTAGCAGTGTTTGGCTTTATGGATCATTTATAATCAGACCGTAGCCATATATCAGTTTCCAAAGAGATGAACCCAGGATTTAATTCCAAATAGAAGAACTTTAATCTGTGTGCCCATTAGGGAAATGCATCTTTTATGAAAGTATCTTCTAGTTAAGGAGATCAGTATGAAGTATCCCTAGCGTTTGGAAAGTAAACTAGAAGATATGTTAAATGAAGATATGCATTACATATATTCTTAATTTTAAAATGGGTTTTAGGCTTTAAATTAATGTGATGTACTCCAGCAACAATAAATTACTCCAGAATGAACATTAGTGGCAATACTAGATGCTTAGGTGACTGAAGAACTCTGTCCCCCATCTTGTGCTTAACAGCATTCTAAGTTATAAACCATTGCCCCCCTCAATTCAGTAACCCTCTATAAGTTTTGCTACATATACATTTAAAAAATGGCCCAGAAGTATTTTGGTATCTCTCTTGCTAGAATCCTTCCACTCGGGAAAATATATAGATGAGTTAAGGAGAGTTCCCCCCCGTCCCTTGTTCTGAATCCCCATTATAGGAGAATATCAAATATCCAGTCTGTAATCTTAAACTTAATCCTCTTGCTTGGATTAGAGAATGCTGGAAAAGAATGCCTAGAGCTATTCCAGCCCACATTTCTGGGTACATGGGTGTCAGCCAGGAAGTCAAACAAAAGATTTCCTTAGTGGCAACTACTAACTTATAAGGCCAGAAAAACTCAAGCACATAAAAGTTGGGAAAGGTGCCATCATTCCTTGTACTTTTAGGAACCTATCGTCCTTAGAAGTGGGTGATCAAATATTGGGAATGTATGCCCACATGTATTTTACTTTGATTTATTAATCACTGCAAAGTACCATTCATACCAGTTTGGGCACTATTGACTGTGTGGTGCTACTTAAAGAAAAATACTTAATTTCTTGCTCTGTAAAATTTGTTAATTTGATATTGTAATGGTTATGAAAACGAAAAACCACTTTATTCAGTAATCCAATAGGTACTAGTAAAAACACTGAAAATTATAAAGGAGTAGCTTGGGTGTCTTTAAGAAGTTCTTACGGTGCAAACCGTATTTGAATGATGTGGTTGTTGTAAACGTGTTTCATGGAATGGTGTGCTGGTGGGGGTAAAATCAAGCATTTATATTCATAATGAAAATCTTTTGAAGATGCCTGGCCAAGGTAAAAAAAATAGAGTGAGTATGGTTATAAGGAGAGAGAGAGAGAGAGAGAGGTCCGCTGAGAAAAATGTAATGTGGGTGCTTCTATCCAGTCCTGTAGCATCCTCCTTTGAGGCAGGTTAACACTATCTCTCCTTTTTACAGCTTGCAGACTGAGACTACTCAGTGTGGTTAAGGACTACTGTTACACTAAGGAAAGAACCAAGAGTAAAACCTAGATTGCTTGATTTCAGCTCTCATTGCTTTTGTCAAATCCCTTTTTTCACCTGTTTATTTTCTGCAAGTCAAGTGATGCCTGGATGGACAAGATGCTTTCACATTTTTACATGGGCAGTGGAAGCTTCTCTGCCAATTTAATTCTTTACTTTTCCTGAGATGGCCAGTTTTTCTGGTGGTAATTATGATTTCTGTGTGTGATTTCTATGATTTCTTTGATTGCTATCAATTATGAGAGGACTTTGTGGACTCTTATTAATGTAGGCCACCAAACAGCTGTCTGAATGATTTTTGATCATTACTGATCTGGACTGTGATTGAACCAGGGATTTAAAGATGAGTGAAATCGCTCTTTATCCTATTACTAGTCCCCTGAGTCACCAAGTCTCTTCTAAGGTGATCTTTTGTGCTTTTGATCCAGGAAATAATATAATATTGTCCTCTTAATTTAACTGAAAAGGATGGCAAAAATTTGACCACTGTATCCCAGGAGAAACACTTTTTGTGTAATATTACTACTACTACTATTGCTATTACTACTGTTACTACTAGTACAGAGATCAGTGTTTTCTTCCAAGATCAGAAATAGTTCACTGGGGGCCTTTTACAACCCAATAATCTAGTTATAACTTATGGTACTTTGGGTAATAACTTCCTAGAATTAATAGTTTTGTACTTCTTCCCCACCCCAGACTTTTGGGTGTAACAACGTTTTGTTTTCCTGTAACTTTGAAAGTGCAACTAAGCATGCATAGTATTTTCTCTTAGGCAGTCTTAAGGAGAAAAAAGTGTGTGATTATTGCAATATGCTCTTTTCTTGTGCTCTCTATTTATGCCAGTGTTGAAATGGAAGAGAACTTTTGCAGTGGTCTGTGCAAAGAGAAATATTGTTTAGACTGCATCATTTGGTTGAGTGGTTGTTCCATAGAAAAGAAAATCAAATAGGTTTGTCCACCCTTCTTCCAAATCCAGGTTCTATAGTGTATACTTTTAGTTTGTTATAAGTAAGTTGGATCGCATTCAGTTAGTTAAACCAGTTTAAAAATTATTGTTATCACCAAGGATTACAAATATTAGTGGAGGCATATTTTTGTTTGAAGTAATTTTTGGTCTTCCCTATACAGTTGAATAAAATGGAATTAAAATTTGGCAATTTCTATCGTTTATTAAAGCTTTTTATGTTGTACTGCATCTTTTTTTACAGTGCAGTAATGTACTATTAATTATTAAATAGAATTAGGGTTAAGAACTGAATTGATGGTATTCAGTGAAGATTTTAGCCTTTGAACCAAAGCCAGATAAACAGTGTGTACTGAATTTGCTAACAGCCAAATTATGGCTTGGTTCCCAGTGACATATCCCAAGCTCTGTGCTATTCAACAAGGAAGGCAGTGGATGTACCCTTGAATTGTTTTCTCTCAAGAAATGTCTGTGTTCCCAAAGGATGAAGTATTATTCAAACACTAATTTTGCTGTAAATATAGTTTCCTTTTAGATATTTTCATGGTAAATGTTTTAGTTTAAAAACTCTCCTCTAAAGTGCTATTCTCGTAAAATATGTTTCTTCTGAAAATCCATTCTCTTTTGGCCTGTGCAATGTGGCAGAGCAGGAACAGAATTTTAGCAGCAGGCTGTGTTACCTGCACAAGGGCTTTTAACATTAACAACAGGTTTTTTGTTTTGTTTTTTCTTATTCCCTCCATTCAATACATATTAAAAATAAACACAAAAGGTTATATAGTCTCTGCAGTTAGCAGGGATTAAATGAGCAAGCTTTTTGTTCTGCTGTTAGTTGTTTATATAGCCTTGCAAGCATACACTGCCCTTTACAAAATACATAACTAAAACAAAAACCCTGGTCTGGATGCTTTTTCAATTGTCTTTGCTTTCAATTTTAGTTGTTTAATTGTTTCTACATTTGAACCTTGGTACTTCTCTGGAGTAATGCACAACTTGACACTCCCTCTCCCACTCCCTCTATTTTTTGGACTAGTGTACTATCCTACTTTTGTTCTGACAGTTTGTACTTATTTGGTGTCATTAGCACTGTACACCACACCAGACTGTAGATAGATGAGAAATAGAAATGCAGGTGTTTTTTGTAGGATATTTTGTAAAAGTTACCCCTATTTGAGCAGTTTCAATTCATATTGTGCTGAAAACACTAGGGGAGATTTTCTTAGTAACTATGACAGTTCTTGTGCAGAAGTTTTATCTGTTCCCAAAGGCAGGAAAATTGTGCAAAAATTCCTGGTGAGAAGAAAGTCTACAGGTGAGGAAAAACTTCCATTTAAAAATAAAGCCCATGCCAAGTCATAGAATATTTTCTCACTTGCACAAATTCAGATATCAGTTCTAATCTTTTAAGCTTCTCAGTGTTGATGGTCTGTTTGCACCTACCATTTCCTTTATTGGGGTTTTGCTTATTTACAGAGATTTGATTACATTTGGCAACTCAGAATCATGCTCATAACGAAAAATGGGAGGTATCATTGTAAAATTGTTTCAGCCTTTCATCTGCAGATTATGGTTAAGTTGTGATGAATTGTGGTGAGAAGGATGTTAGACATCTTGCCCTGTTTCTGTATTTATTTTCCTATTCTAAGTTGATGATGCCGAGAAGTGTCCATGGACTCTGATTAGCCACGTTATTTTAGATTTACACATTCTATAGAAACACAACTACCTTTGTTCGAAATGCCCATTAACCCAGCTCTAGGAAGAGGCGAGTTGCAGAAATAGAATGGCTGTTGTCTACACTGTATCTGGCTTACTTTCTTGACTTTATTTACTATCACTTTTTTAACATCCCTGACTTTCCCCTCCATTTGGAGGGAATAATTCTTGTTTTGGATAGAATTGTAATCGCTTCTTGGCCTTTCTGACTTGGCTCAAGTATGTTTAGTGTCCACATGGTGACTGTCTTCAGCAGGCCCTGTGAACTGATGTACTTGCTGGTACTAAATGGGCATGCAAAATTATATTAAATTCACTGTGATATGGGGTTGGGAATTCCCCATGATTATACAGACCTTCCTTACCACTTTGTTTTGTGTGGGCATGTGTTCCTTGCTGATAAATCATAGTATATTGTGGCTACTATGATATACCTGTTCAGTTGCAACTATACAAGTAAACTGTGTTACAATGAAGGGGGTGTTCAGTTAATGAATGTGTTTATTATAACTGAAATGTTCTTGTAATGAGATTTCTCTGTGAACAGTTACTATGGAGTGGCTGAGGTATGGTAAGAGCCTGTCCCCTTTTAATTGCGGTTACAGTCATGTAACTGTTCATGAGTCTGCAATTCACAGAGAGCAGGCCTTACCTGTTCTGCATTAATGTTCATGTACATGTTTCCAGCCCCAGGGTTAAAGCTCAGCTGGAGTAGCTTTCACCCAAATGAAGCAGGGCTAAATTACATTGGTTTAGTTTTCAGTACCCTGGGGTAATTACAGTCATGTGAACAGTTATGACAAAGTAGCCAAGGCACACAAACTAACTACTTGCCTGGCCACAGTAAATAGCAGGTAGTGACATACTGTGTGTCAGGTATTCTGTCGTAAGTGTTCAAGGGCCTGCAGTTACCCTGTGGGAAGGGAAAGTCAAACTGGAACAACTTGGACCTGTTTCATGTTGCCCTGGTTAAGCTTTCACCATATGGCAAGAACAGGCATAAGGACGCTGTAGTGAAGTGAGACCCCCAACTTTACTTATCTGGCTTTGGGACAATGCAGACAAAAGACTATGTTTTAACTATATTCTATCGTAGGCAAGGACTGAAAGGGATGTTTGTAAGAGTGGGATTTTTGTAGCAGTGGATCTCATTCTAACAAGATCCGTTTGGCAACCTTTACTGTGGGCCAGCAGTCAAGGCTTGGACATCATTTCATTGTGATGGAATTTCACTGAAATGGACTTTGTGATATCCCACTTCTTGTCATGTTCTGGATTCTTTTAAAACTTGAATGCAAATAGAGATCATCTTTTTCAAATGCTGGTTGTTAGTTTGGCTTTAGTACCCATATTTAGACATGTAAACTACTGGCATGGTTTTTCAAAGGTGTTAAGCACTTGCTTGCCTGTTAGCTTTGATGGGGTTCTTACAAGTTCATGAATTCACCACGTGGAGCACTTCCCATGGTGTATGGCAGGCTGACCTATCTACGGCAGAAATGGCACAAGCAATCCCTGTGTGTGGTTTGTAGCAGATCAGGGAGGGGACAGGCAGCACAGCAGCAGGTAGGGCAGGAAGTGGAAAGCAGAGCAGGAGATCAGGCAGAGGAAGGGGATCAGAGTAGCCCTTGGGTTGGCCCTCATTGTTAAATAGATTTTAGGGTATGAGAAGACTATTTTGATAGTCTGCTCAAACTCCTGTTTCAAGTTCAATAACTGTGCTTAAACAAGAGCATATAATTTAAAGAAAAACATCCAATCTTGATTTAAAAATTTCAGGTGATGGCAAATGCCACTGCAGCTGTTCATACATTGCTTCAAGGATTCATTACTTACTGTTAAAAAAAAGCACCTTTTTTCTAGTCTGAATTTGCCTAGCTTCAGCTTTCAGGCATCAGTGACTTTTAAACCTTTGTCTGCTAGGTGAAGAAGCCCCCTGTTATCAAATTTGTGCCCAATGTGAATGCACTTAACTGAGATAAAGTCAACCCTCAAGCTTCTCATTGTTAACCTAAATAGAACAATCTATTTAGCTCTTTAGCTCCTGTACTATAAGGCGTGTTTTCAAAGCCATTACTCATTGTCCTGGCTATACTCTGAAATCTTTCTGATTTTTTTGCAGCATATGGTTACCAGAACTGAAGAAAGTATTCTGGAATTAGATATGCTAGTGCTCTATATTGAGGCAGTATAAGCTCTCTACTCCTACTTGAGGTTCTACTATTTATATATGAATGGATCACATGAGCCTGTTTGGCCAGTGTCAAGCTAGGAATTCATGTTGAGGTGATTATCCTTAATGATACCCAAGGTTTTTCAGAATGTTTTCTTCCCATGATAGTCCCAATCTTGTGATTGCAGCCTACAATCTTTGTTCCTAGATATATGTGACCTTACCTATATTGAAACACATACTGTTGACCAACTAACCCACATTTGCTCTGTGTCAGACCTGTGCTCTTTATTATTTACCACTTCTCCTATTATGTCACTTGGAAACTTTATCAGTAAGAATTTTTTTTCCAGATCATTAAAAATTACAAAATTTTTAAAACAAAAAGCCCCATTATTAAATAGCAAAAGGCCAAAACTGATCTCTGATCAGCTCTTTTGTAGTAGAGTCCTGAGATAATGATTCCCTGTTCTTAATTACATGTTGAGACCTATCATTTAAGCAGTTTTTATTCCATTTAATGCATGACATGTTGATTTTTCCCATGGAGTACTAAGTCAGAAGCCTATTAAATCATCACCTGTCTCATTGTTATCAATAGGACTGTTGCAGTCTCATCAGCAAATATCAAGTTAGTTTGACAATTCTTGTTTTCTAGTTATTCATGTTGATTGTTTTAAATTAAATTAACCCCCTTTTATCCTTTACTGTCTGGACCTGTCTCAGCCATTCCATTCATTTGTTTTGAATTGTCAGGCTGACAAGCATAGTTATTTGAATCATCTCATTGTGCCAACAATTTAAAAGGACAAAAAGTTGGTTTCTTTTACTCCTCTGGAACTTCTCCAGTGATCATGGAAAATCAGTATTAACAGGCTGCAGAGCTTCATCCATCTATTTTAAAATACCTGGACCATCTGATGAAGAATGTTTAATTTGAGTTGCTGCTGTTGTTGTGGAAAGCACTTAATAATCATGTGCCATGATATACATTTTATATTTTTTAATTATGTACCGGAAGCATTCATTGACCACTTATTTTTTTTCTTCATTATATCATTATTGAAAATTCTACTATGTCAGCACAGGAAGGGACCAATGCAGTGTGCTAATGTATTACTTTTATTCTTGGTGTACTTAAAGTTAACTTTTTTGTCTTTATGCTGGAACCATAGTTTTTTGTTTTTTTGGTTTTTTCCCCCTCATGCCCTTGTTGCTGCTTTTTAGCTTCTGATTTACATTCCTTTTGACCTTTGTTAGATGGTTTCACTTGCCATTGTGGTCATCTTTCTTGACTATGGCATTGTTGCTATTTGAGTTTCTAGAAAACTGTCCTGAAAAGTATTCCTAGTTGTTCACATTTTAAATTCTTTATTGTACTTCAGCTAATAATTGTTTCAGCTTGGGAAAATTGGCCCTTTCAAATCATGTAGCACATAAAGTACTGGTTTGGACGTTATTTCATTTGCACAAGCCACAGTCACTTGTAGCCAAGGAGCCAATAGTTTTTAGTTCTGAGATTAATTCCAATTTACCTATCAAGGGAAGGTCTAATATAAAGTGTATCTGTTTCGAATGCAGCACTTCTTGACACTTCTAAAATTACAGAACTCAGTGTCATGTAGAGTTCCAGAATTGGTCACCAGTTGAAGTTTCCTAGGATTAGTGGTAAGCAGGGCTGTCAAATGATTAAAGAATTTGATCAGGATTAAAAAAATTAGTCACAATTAATTGCAATTTTAATTGTGCAGCTAAAAACTCAAAATGATGCACAGAAAAACTCAAAGTTATGCAGAATTATGCAGGTACTTTGTATGGTTGGGGGGTGGTGTGGGGTATGTGTTGGGGGGAACTTATGAAGGTGTGGGGGCCTGTGGGTGTGTGTGTGGGGGGTTGGAGCCTGGGAAGGGGAGTTCCCACATACCTTAGCAGGATGTGGGGTACTGTGGGTCAGGACTGAGGGGCAGCAGTAGGGCTGGAGTCGGTGGGGCTGTGCCTTGAGAGTGAGGGGCTGACATAGAGACGCACAGACACGCATATATGCACATACGCATGCAAACACATACACACACCGCCCAGCAGGTAAGTCTGTGGAGGGCCAGGGGTGTGGGGAAGTGGCGTGGGGGTGGGCAGATCAAGGCTCCCACACTGAGGGAGGGAATAGGGCAGGGGCTGGGGTGAATGCGGCCCCAGGGCCGAGTGAGGTCATGGGACAGAGTTGTGGGTGGCTTGTCCAGGGGCATGTGTGGGCTCCCACTGCTGTGTGCACCCCTGGGGGAGACATGGGGGGCACATGCCCCCCAGACTGTATGTGGGGCAGAGAATGGCAGTGCTGGGCTCTGCGACCCACTGCCTTTGCTCCAGTAGGCGTGCACTGGCTGTGCTGTGCCTCCCATCCCCACCCAGCATTGGGATGCACAACATTGCATTGTGCAGCTCCTGGGGCAAAGGCAATGGGGTGCAGAGCCTCAGCAGGCATCCTGCCTCTGCACCATATGGGTATGTGCAAAGCCAACCCTAGGGG
>NW_017729024.1:96728125-96731715 GCF_001723915.1 Gavialis gangeticus
TCTGCACTGTCACCGCTGCCCTGCGGGGCAGCCCAGGAGCAGCGGTGATGGTGGCAGAGCAGAGCCTGGGTGTGGGTTCCAAAACCATGTGTACAAGTAACGTGTTAAAAAATTAAGGTGAACGTTTAGCACGTTAATCACATGTGTTAATCACATGTGTTAATCACGATTAATTGACAGCCCTAGTGGTAAGTGTTGGAGGAGTGATATTTTTTGCACAGTGTGATTTAGTGGTCAGGCACCAAATATTCTTTTGCCCACGCTTTATCTATTAGAACAGTGGTCTCCAAAGTGGGGTGCGTGCACCCCAGGGGGTGCGCAAGACGACCCATTGGGGTGCGGGAAGAAAATATTAGAACTTCTATTTATATTTATATTTATATAAATATACATAATATTGGGGGTGCATGCTCAAAAATTTTTTACTGATAGGAGTGCGTGATCAAAAAAGTTTGGAGACCACTGTATTAGAACAAAATGAAATAGCTTTGACTTTGCTTCAAAGCTGTCAGTGACTTGAAGACAAGCATTCCTACTTCTGATATAGAGTGCTATTCACCCCTCACTTTTGCCTGCTCAGTCTTACCTAAGTTGGTTTTAACCAGTTATTTTAACATTCCGGTGCCGTGAATCTTCTCAGCAGGGTTTCAGTAATACCATCTAAGCTGAATTTATGTTTGTAAATGAGCAATTCCAGTTCCTTGTGTTTATTACCCAGGCTCCTAGTATTGTTGTATAAGCAATTAAAGAATTTTCTCTCTTCAAGTCCCTTGATGCCTTGATTAATTTTGTTCTTGACATCTTGACTTTGTGCTAAATGAGTGTACAGTTGTCCCCCTTTTTCCTCCTCTCTTATAGTTGTTCATTTAACACTTTGATGATTATTTTGGCCGGTCTCTCCTGTGGAAGGTCAATTCTTATACTGAATGGAGGCTATAAAAACATATAAAGTCCTGTCTTTCTGTTGAAGGCAGATCACTGTTCCATAAGACAGAACTCATTACTTTACACCACTTAACCATTCTGCAGTTCACTTCTGAGTTTTTAATGTTTTCTTTTGCTATTTGGATAGAAAGGGTCTTGCACAAAATCAGCTGATAATTCTCTTCCTTCCACACCTTTCAGAGATTTCTGCAGTCATCTGTAATTTGTGAGGTATGGTGCAAAGCTGTGTTACTGATGTACATAGGGAATATCACCAGTATCTCCTTGCTTGCTGTCTCCAATATCCCATTCAGTTTTGCAGCTACATCTCATGTCTTGTCTTCACAGAAGTTCGTACAGTGCTCTGTTGCTTCCCCATCCTTTGAAGAATGTAAAGAACATTCTGCTTGGTATACGATAAAAGGGGTTGTCTGTCTTTCATGGATGGATGCAAATCTCTTTGCAGGCATGCATGATTGTCTTGTAGTGTGGGCAGAGCAATCATCCTAAAGTTTTACACACTGCTCCACCAGTAGATCTGCAGAGACACTCTCTTCAGTTTTCAGTGTGAAACCTGGATAGTTGTACATTTTTATATCAGGGCCACTGTGACTGTTTCAGATCTTGCATGCTTTAGGTATCCATTCACTTGTGTCTAATGACAAATTTGTATTCAAGTTACGAGAGATGAGAGGTTTGAATTAGCTGTGCCTGAAAGCTCCCTCACTATAGTTTTCCCTTGCCTTTTCTCAGCTCTTTGCATTCATTGTATTTTGCAGTCGCTTCTCCAGCTCTCAACATAGGATTTTGCTGCTGGAATATAGACTTGGCTAGAGGCTGAGATGATTGCAAACAGTTTTTCCAGACTTTTCATGGCTGGTTCCAATAATAGATGATAGTATAATCAACCATTTATAATTATACTATTATTTTTCTCTGTACAGATCAATAAACGCGAATGAGGGGAAAAATCCATTTGAATGTTGGATATTTTTTCTGTGTCATCTCATTGACACAAAGACATTTTCCTGCCAAACCATACTTTTTGTCTTTTCCCATCTTTGTTCTTTAGTCTGCCTTGTACGGAGGAGAACCTTGTTTGTTATGTTGATTATTCATAGAGATTTTCCCCTTGCAGAACAGTTATGCCAAAAGTTTTGTGAAGCTGACTAGCTGTGAGGCAGATTAGAAATGTGAGGCAGATGAGGGTTTTTTTTAACATCCATTTTAGGTAGTAGTACTGCAGCTCTTAAGTGAAGGTTTCACTTCCTACTATTCTCTATTCCAACTCAATTACTTTATTAAATGAATCTCCCTTCATGGCCCCTTTCCAGAGTCCAAGTTGGTCAGGGCCTCTTTCATTCTTTCCCAGTTTGGATGGTTAAATTGAAGAGATCACGTCTATAGGAAACCTACTTTAAAGGCAGACAGGAAATACTCAATTGTTTTCACTAGTATTTCAGTAGTTATGGAAGAATATGAAGAATATCTCTCTAAGCCCTTTTGAAGTGGAAGACCTCAATGACAATTGATAACTTGAATACAGAAGCATACTACTCTCAGAATGATCTTGTTTTGGATTTCAGCCAGTTCCTTGTTTTTATCAGCATATAAGGTAGGGTTTTTGTCCCCCAAGTAGATTAAAACATTGCAGTTAATTATACATCATGATATAGATGTCACCTAGAGGTATTTCCTTTTTTCTTAAGCCAGTAGTGTCTCTGTAATGATAAACCTGATTTTGCATTCAGATACATCATTGTAGATCAAAACTTCATTAAAGTCAGCAGAGGTAAAAACTCTTTATTCCTGGCTTAATAGCACAGTTCCCCCAATTCTCTGGGCAGGATCTTAACACTGGCTGATCTAGCGATGATGGTTGATGATAGGTTACTTTCTCATGCACTGGTGCTATCTCTAGTGTTACCTTACTTGTTTGAGATGGCATAGAGAGCAGCCATTTATCATCAGTATTTCAATACTGTATATTGCACTAGAGATTCTTGGCCTGTGTGTCCAACATGATATCCAGGTTAAAGGATTTTACAGGTTGAATTTTAAATAGTTTAATATATGACTGTAGAGCTTTTTTTCTGCTGACGTTCATTTTGTCTACACAAAACATTCTCTGTAGCCATTGAGCAGAGGTGGTTCACTGTTTTAATCTGAAGTCAGGCAGAAAGAAAATAGGGCAGGGTAGCATCTTAGAGACCAACTGGTTTGGAAGCATGAGTTTTTGTAGCCAGAAGCTTGCTTTGCCAGATGCTATGAAAGGACTGCTATGCTATGAATGAACAGTCCATTCATGCCATCTAATGAAGTAGGTTGTTGGCTATAGAAGCTCATGCCTTTTTGAACCAATTAGTCTCTAAGGTGCCACCTTACCCTGTCTTCTGCCTGTAGCATACCTCAGAATGCCCACAATATCTGGGTAACATCCTGCATTTCCTGGCATAACCCTTTGAAGCTGCTGGATAGTTTAGGAATTTCACTCCTTAACTAGTAAAGGGGTATAGTAAAAGGAATAAACATATTTATAGATACCTACAAATGGGTAAGTTTGTGTGAACTTGTAAACAAAAATTAGATGTCATTAGTTACATTACCACTTATGACATCTTTAATGACTCCAAAGAGGAGTATACCTACTCAGCTCGGGCCTGTAG
>NW_017729024.1:96731726-96733740 GCF_001723915.1 Gavialis gangeticus
CTTAATCTATGAATCTATGAATCTATGAATCTATGACTTTTTTTTAATTTCTAAGCCAAAAGGTATGTGCATAAAACCACTGAAATATAGTAACTCAGAACAAAAATGAACCAATCTCTAGAACAACAATGAATGCTAATTGAAGAACAATAATTTAACAGTGAGGAGAAACTAACATTTACAGTAGCTTTACAAAACTGGAGACTCTGTTGCTGTTCTTACTTCACTCAGCATTGTGGAATTGTGTAGAAAAAGATAACTTAATTGTTGCAACTATAACACCAGCAGATCCATTCTATAGCAGCGTTTTGACTGACAAGGTTATCAGCTTTGTTCTGAATCTTAAGCAGTTTTGCCAGAACTTGAAACACCTTTAACCACATTTCTGTACCTGGAGATAAAAGATCCTATTCTTCTGTTCCATAAACACCTATTTTATGTAGCAGAAATCAGCAAAGTTATTCCAAATTTATCTATTTTGTGTATTTAGTTAGTCTCTGTCACTATAGCATCTAAGCATCTCACAGCCTTAATTTATTTAATCTTTAACATACCTTCATCACAGTCCCTGTATTTACAGCTAGAGGATGGTGGCACAGTTAGGCTAAGACCCAGATCTCCCAAAGAGATTTAGTTATTACAGTGCTTATTGTTGTAGCACCTAACTTTTAGGTATGTAGGCTCTCACACCTCAATAGGGGATCCTATGGCCCTGAGTATAGTCTGTCTGTACAGCCAGAATAGAGGTAAAGGTTTAGATTGGGCTTACACACAAATGGTCCTTGGTTCTGGAGTGGAATCCATGTATCTCACTTTATCCAGGTGAGTATCCTATTCATCAAGCTTGAGAGTCACGTTTGCATTTGCTTCTTCTCTCTGGCCCAGTGAATGCTGAACTATTTTTTGCAAAGAAGAAAAGTTCAATAGGGTTGGTGGAGTTTCCCACCAAAGAATAACCTGTAACTTAGTGGTAAACACATTTTCCTAGGAGGTAGGAGATGTGGGTTTGATTCTTCTTGGATAGAGGAGGAAGTTGAAACAGAACATCACCCATCCAAGCAGACCTCTATAAGCACTCACTTATCATGAGAAAAGGAATGATGGTCTCTGCTGCCTCCAGCCAAGTTTTTTTTAAAAAGCAGGTACCACAATATTTTGTGCAGAGCCCAGTACATCTCATGAGTTCTGAGAATGCCTGCTGGATTCAGCCCCTCATGCATGGTAGGTAGAGGAATGCTTAGTTTCTGGGTGCCATTGGAGTTTAGGCACAAAGTAGGTACTGATCTACTTGGTCCTGTCAAGTCTGAGGCACATGTAGGCTTACCGAGTAACGACATCAGTCACCTGGACACTGATGCCAAGAAATTAGGTTCCTGCAGACTTTGGACATCTCTTGGGTTATGTGCAGGGGTTTTAAGCAGATGAGCATGGGTTTTGAGGTTTGCAGTTTTGGACTTAGATGACTAATGCTTTTGTGGATTTTGGCCCAAGTGACATGATCAAGGTCATGCAGGATTTTGTGTCAGAGCAGAAGTTGAACCCCAAGACATCTTTAGTAACCTAGGCTAGACTGGAACATCTCTTCTCTCCGTTGTGACAGGAAGTTCAAGCCCAACCATTCCAGATGCTTGAACCACTTCTGTAAACATCAGGGTAAAATCCCAGCTCTATATTAGTCAGTGGCAAAACTGTCATTGACTTTGGGGTGGGGTACATTTCACCCCAAAGTTTCCAGCAAATCCACACTTAAATTGCAGAGTCCTAGTCTCTAAGTAAGAAATCTGTTTTCTCATATGTCTGAGTAAGCAGTTGTAACAGTATACTTACTGCTTCCTTATGTTTTGGCTCAGATCCCAGACACATGCTTCCAGGAAGCTTAGTCCATAAACCTGGGTCTGCTAAATCACAACAGACTACCAAAACTGATTCAGTAAGGAGTTCTAGCAAGTGATTGCACAGTCAACTAAACATATTATTGACTCCAAGATGAACATGGGCCGATAATGTGAGGTCA
>NW_017729024.1:96733751-96737703 GCF_001723915.1 Gavialis gangeticus
CCCTTCCGACCCTTAATCTATGAAACTATGAAACTATATTGAAGACTAAAACTATACTGAAACAATAATTATTCTGACAAAAACTTTTATAGTAAATAATATCTATTAGCTCCTCACATTTTGTAGGGTCCTTTGTGTTTTGTAAAATATATATACAGTATTTAAATATTGTGTTTAGTTTGGTTTTTCTGTCTTGCCTTAACTAAAGCAACAAGGAAGGCCAGTAATGATAAACTAAAAGACTTAGTATTAGGAACCAGGTAGTTTGCTTTGAAAAATATATATATTTTTTTACGCAGGAAAAGTCTGAGGCTTGAGAATTATATTTAATACCTATCAGCCAGGGTTAAAACAATATGGTGAAAATGAAGTGAATCAGCTCTCATCAGTTTCACTGGCATGTATTAAGTATCATGGTGTTAAGCCTCAGACTTTTCATATATAAAAAGTCAGCATTTTTCAAATAACTTGTCCAACTGGAACCGTCAGAAAACAGTTTAAGTAAAGTGGTCATGTCAGATTATTTTTTAGAATACGTATGTTAAGATCTAAGACATTCTGCTTGTCTACTGGACAGCAGAGGAATCAAGGATATTTCATAGATTTATAGGGTCAGAAGGAACCTTTTAGATAATTGAGTCTGACCCCCTGTTCTGGGCAAGAAAGAGTATTGGGGTCAGGTAATCCTAGCCAGGTGCTTGTCTCATCTCCTTTTGAACACCTCCAAGTAGGGGAAAGCACCACCTCCCTTGGAAGACCATTCCATATTTTGGCTACCCTCACCGTAAAGAATTTCTTCCTGATGTCCAATCTACATCTGCTCTCCTTCAGTTTATGGCCATTATTTCTAGTCACTCCAAGAGGCGCCGTGGTAAACAGATTATCCCCTATCCCCTGCCTGTCCCCTTCTGATGAGTTTGTAGACAGCCACAAGATCACCTCTCAGCCTTCTCTTGCAGAGGCTGAGGAGATTCAGGTCCCTCAGTCTGTCTTCATAGGACCTTACTTGCAGACTCTCAACCATACAAGTATCCTTCCTCTGAACCCTTTCTAGGTTATCCACATTCCTCTTGAAGTGCGGCGCTCCAAACTGGATGCATTACTCCAGCTGTGGCCTCACCAATGCTGCATAGAGGGGAAGTATCACCTCCCTAGACCTGCTTGTGATGCACCTACTAATGCAGGAAAGAGTGTGGTTAGCCTTACTTATTACCTCGTTACATTGGCTACTCATGTTCATTTTTGCCTCGACTATAACTCTGAGATCCCTTTCCACTGCTGTGCTACTTAGAATGGTATTTTCCAGTCTGTAGGTGTATTGGTGATTCTTTGTCCCCAGGTGCAGCACTTTGCACGTATCTTTGTTAAATTGCATCCTATTCTCATCCGCCTACTTCCTTAGTCTATCTAAATCCACCTGAATTCACCCCCTACTCTCTAGTGTGTTTACTGTACCACGTAGTTTGGTGTCGTCTGCAGATTTGGACAGAGTGCTTTCTACACCCTCATCCAAATCACTGATGAAGATATTGAACAGTACTGGTCCCAGGACAGAGCCTTGGGGGACACCACTGCCCACATCTCTCTAAGTAGAAACCAACCCATCCACCACCACTCTCTGGGTCTGTATTCTTAATTCTGGTTTTGTTTTACTTATTCTGCAGATGGTAACAGCTCTGGAATATTTGTAGAGATCTGTAATACATAGTGCTAGACAGCATCAAAGTCCAGAAATGCACTTTAATCAGTTATTGCGTGGCTCCTGTGAGGGACATAAGTAATTATTATCCGTGTGATAGATGGAAAAATGGAGAAAAAGATATCATGTCTTTTTAAAAACTGCAGCATACTTTTGCGTCAATTCAGTGTGCAGTGAGTGACACCGGGGTCCTGATTTTCACTAATGCAGAGTTTCCTTATTACCCTTTGGATTTTCAATTTCCTTGCATGTGTTCAGCACCTCAAAACATTATCATTTTGTGCTCTCAAATTTAAATTGAACCTTAAATGATTTACCCAAGGCCACGTACTATAGGAAAACGGCAGAATCAGAATTAGTAGTCGGGATATCTGGTTTCTTGCCCCATTATACCTTGTTTTGTTAATATTCTAAATATTGGACTAGGGTTGGGAAAAATCTTATTGTAAATTTAAAATTATAATAGTTTTCAGTCCTGTTAATAACATTAATAACATTTAAATGTCTTTGCATGCATATTAAGACAACTGAAGGCATTTAATTTCATTACTTTAGTAGGTGGGAAAAGTATCTTAAGACCTACTGCTTTTTTAGAATATTTTCATATTTAAAATATCTA
The DNA here is from genome assembly GCF_001723915.1 of Gavialis gangeticus. Classification (NCBI taxonomy): domain Eukaryota; kingdom Metazoa; phylum Chordata; order Crocodylia; family Gavialidae; genus Gavialis; species Gavialis gangeticus. The sequence goes on from NW_017729024.1 coordinate 96,736,070, forward strand.
AAATTAGAAAACTTTCAGCTATCTACCTTTTCTGTGTAAGGCTTAGCAGAAAATTGAAGAACAATTAAGTCTGTAATGAAACCTGACTGAGAAGGGAAATCATTTTTATTTAAATGGCTTTTTATTTGTTTTTGCCAACACCTGTTTATCAGATATTTGAGTTAAACAATTCAAACCTTTTTGTTTCTGTGTTTTCGATGCTTTTAGTTAGTAGCTGCATGAATTGGCACTCACTGTTTTAAGTCCTCTAAAGGAAATCACCAAAAAAACAGGAAAGGCAAGAGTAGATGTTTCTGATGTGTTTAAAAAAATCGAGCTAGAGAAAAAAGGGAAGAAACCTTTCAGACTTTCTCTGAGTATCAGAAAGCAACAAACAAGAGTATGAGATAATTCCTGCCCCTGCCCAACTAATTGACATGATATTTAACTTAGTATTGACTAGCCTAGTATTTCCCAAACTTTTGATCCTTTTTTCTGGATTAAAATTTTGCTCGCTCTCTCTCTCTCTCTCTCTGTGCGTGTGTGTGTGTTCAAATACATCTAAATTCAGAAAAGACATGGGGCGGTGGGCTTTGAGGCTAAAAAAAGTTAAGAATCACTGAATAAAAAATATTAGATTTACCCAAAAACCCTTGTCTGCGTGTGTCCTTAGACCAGCATGGCTACAACTAGCACCCCGATCTACCTTGTGCCACTTAAGCGTAGTGGGGGCAGGACTTCACCCTGCTGTGCCCTGCTGTTTCCACTGTTTGCCTCCTCCTGGCTCCTGGTCTGTACCTCACGGGGCAAGGGCAGTCCCTGTTGCTGAATCTGCTCCCTCGGGTTCTCACACATGCGACCACCCTGTGGCCCTTTCCTGCTGGCTCTAGAAGTGTAGAAAGAGTGGAGAGGATGAACTGGGCTGCAGAGCAGGGCTACATCTGTGCATCTGCCCAGTTGCAGCAGAACATGCACCTGGAAATGTGAGGGCTCAGCACAGGGGCTGCATGCAGGCGAGGCAGGAGAAGGCAGCAGCAGTGGCAGCAGTCCCCAAAGGAGCTGCTGCAGGTATCACAGGATAACCTGGGGCAGGCACAGGATACTAGTCAGGGGAGGATAGCATTTACCCACTCACACAGGGGGATTTTGTGGCATGCTTCCATAGCATGCCATGGCACACCCTTTGAGAATCACCTAACTGGCCTGCACGTGTTGCCATAAGAAGTGTTGAGTTCTCCAAGAGTGGGAGGTTTGAAACTGGATCTCTCACACAGCACTTCTGAGTCAACCTGTGTCTCTTCTGAATAATTATTGATTCCGTGTCCACAGTGGAGTAGGTCATAGGTGGCAGAAGGCTGGGGCTAATGGGGCTCAGCCCCCTCCCCCCAAACGTGGAGCAGCGGGTAGGCCACGAGCTCTGGGTGGCTGTAGCAGGGGTGGAGAAGGGTGCGCATGCAGCCAGGATCACAGCCCGGCATGTGGATCACTGGCTGCCCAGCACAACAGGCAAGTACCAGTTGATTTTGTGAAGGGGAAGGTGCTGGGGTGGGGGCAAATTGAGGGCCCTACGGTGAGGAAGGGAGTGAGGCACAGGCAGGGGCTGGGGTGAATGGGGCCCCAGTGGGCACATGCCCCCCGATCTGTGCGCAGGGCAG
>NW_017729024.1:96742703-96743296 GCF_001723915.1 Gavialis gangeticus
ACAACAGGCAAGTACCAGTTGATTTTGTGAAGGGGAAGGTGCTGGGGTGGGGGCAAATTGAGGGCCCTACGGTGAGGAAGGGAGTGAGGCACAGGCAGGGGCTGGGGTGAATGGGGCCCCAGTGGGCACATGCCCCCCGATCTGTGCGCAGGGCAGTGGTGGTTGCCGCTGTGCACTGTGCTTTGCACCATGCTGCAGCTGCCCCAGGAGCAGCACAACGCCACCACCGGGCTGCCACATGCCTGCCACCACTGGCCTGTGCCATGTCCCCTGCATGCCCAGTGGTGGGATGCACGTGGGATTGCACATCTCCAGAGGCAGCAGCAACAGCTGCAGCGGAGTGCAAAGCACAGCATGCAGTGGCAGCCACCTCTGCCCTGTACACAAATCAGGGGGCACATGCCCCTCAGGTGTCTGCCGGGGTGTGCAGAGCAGCAGGAGCCCCCCAACATCTCTGGACGAGCCGCTCAGGGTCCAGTTGTCCCAACACCTGGCCCGGCTACATGCAACCCAGCCCCTGCCCCTGCCTGTGCCCCACTCCCTCCCCCACTGCGGGGGCCTCGTTCTACCACCCCATGCCCCTCCCCTCCCCC
>NW_017729024.1:96743307-96745178 GCF_001723915.1 Gavialis gangeticus
GTTCTACCACCCCATGCCCCTCCCCTCCCCCCCTTCCCCCACAGACGTACCTGGTGGAGTGGGGCAGCGCACGCGCATGTGATCAGCTCCCCCCAATTATTCTCAGCCTATGGAGTTAGGTGCATATAAGTTGATTAGAGAATCTTTCATATGTGCCTCACAGAGGTAGCAGTCCTCAGCTGATGAGCAAAGGAAAGCTTTAATGCAGGGGTTGTCAACTGGTGGTACCCCCCCTGCCCCCCCCACTGCCCAGCGGTACATTGCTCCGCGTCTGGCTGCCGGGAGTAGACTGATTCAAAAAGGTTGAAAACCCCTGCTTTCATGAATTAAAAGAGAAGAAATGACTAGCTCACATGTATGGTAGAAAAAGTTCAGGTTGTTGCAACAATTTAATATCACAGGGAGAAAAGTTCTTCTCGCTTTCTACTCACTCTTTTCTCCCATATTTGAGAGGGAGCTTTCCAAATCAGAACAATGGTAAACAGTCTCATCATTTAAACTGTTTGGCCTAGGGCTATCTTTTCTTGTGTCTTTCTTTAGAATTTAAGGCAAAAGGATCCAGACCTTGATTGGAGCTTTAAGGCACTCCTGTTGTACAAATACTAAGTTTTATTAATAAAAAGTAATCCTTTATTGAACAGAGACATGAAAAAATACATCATTTGTATGAAACCAGGATCTGGATTAGAGCATATTTGCAGCCAGCTAAGTTAGCTAGTTAAAATGGCAGGGGATGGGAGTAATATTAAATTTTTGAGTAGCAGGAGAGAGCCGACTGTTTTGTTTTTCTGCTAAATTTGATCAGTGAGATAAAAATTTCAGTGAACGAGTCCAAGTATAGCTGTAGTATAGATCTGATTCCAGCCAGGAAGAGTGGTGAAATATGTAAAGGTACTTGTGTTCCATATCACTAGAGCTGTTCCTAGGAGTGTGCGGGGCCTGGAGCATGTCAGCCTGTGTGGGACCTGCGGGGTGGGCAGAGGCCAGCAGCACTTGGCAACACTCGGCAGTGGTGGCACATGGTGACCGTGGTGGGATCTATGCAGCACTGACCATGGGGCCTGGGACAGTCACCCTGATTTGCTCCCCCCGTCTCCAGGGATGACCCTGTATATCACTGTATTCATATTTTTACATTAGCATTCCTTTCTAGTTGCAGCCAGCTTTAACTTTTGTCAGTATTAGAATACATTGTCCTTTGGTAGCACAAGAGTACAGTCTTATGCCCAAGCCACTGTTCTTATAAGGTCTCATATGGATAATACCATATTTACTTGATTAGAAAATGAGGTTTTTCCACCCCCTATTTAACATGGGGGAAAAAGCCCCTTTCCTTACAGTCAAGTGTGAGGCAGTGGGGGGCAGGCAGCTGTTGTAGCTTCAGCCCCAACCTAAGGTTGAGGCTGGAGTTGGAGCCAGTGCCATAATGCCTGCTGCCCCTCTGCTGCCTGACCTGCCACATCTCCCCTGCAGCTTCCAGTCTCCCCCCCATAATGTTTCTCTCTGTCTCCCCCTCTGCCACACTCTTCCTTACCTTTGATCCTACCATGTGCACCCCACTGCCTGTCCCCCAGCACCTACCCCATTACTACCCCCACCACCTGCAGTAGTTGGGGGAGGCACCACAAATTTAAGATGATCCTCCAATAATTAGATTCCATACATGGAAAATTATAATATATTTATAAATTTTCTGTGTGTAAAATGTAATGACTGGGGGGTAATTTTGCATTCAGGGTCATCTGGTATTTGGGTACATATGGTATTTCTTTGTTTCAGGAAATTATATTGGCTATTTGTTAAGTAACCTTTTTTTTTTAGGGTTGGTTGCATCCGTGTCCAGGATGGAAGGAATATAAAATTAGGGTTCT
>NW_017729024.1:96750178-96756397 GCF_001723915.1 Gavialis gangeticus
TATTTATAAATTTTCTGTGTGTAAAATGTAATGACTGGGGGGTAATTTTGCATTCAGGGTCATCTGGTATTTGGGTACATATGGTATTTCTTTGTTTCAGGAAATTATATTGGCTATTTGTTAAGTAACCTTTTTTTTTTAGGGTTGGTTGCATCCGTGTCCAGGATGGAAGGAATATAAAATTAGGGTTCTTGTCTTGTAATTTGATTTAAAAATGAGTTCCCAGCTACTTTTGTTAGTGCTTTATGTATATAGGGGTTTTAATTATGCGGAGGTCCAGGTATAATAATTATAGTTCTTGACTCCTAATAATTGAGTTTCCCATCAGTAGATCTTATGTTCCCCGTTTTACAGCCATGAAAGTGGAATCATGGGAAGATGAAATGAGTTGGCTAAGGTCCCATCAGGTCAGTAATACAGCTGAGAATACAATTCATGTCTCCAGTCCAGTGCTGTATCCTCTAAGTCAGAGCTATTCAACCGGCAGCTTGTGGGGCACATGTGGCACCTAAGGGGTTACGCTGTGGACCCTGGGTCCCTGGTCCAGGCAGTCCTCCCCCTATTATTCTCATACTGTTGCTGGCAGAGTCACTGGACTCCCTCTTCCTCCTCTAGCTTCTGCCTGCCCGTGGGTTTGGAGTGCTATAGAATGGCCTCCAGGGCGAGAGATCATGCAGCCAGTGGGCTGTGGAGGGGTGATCCGTGACACCATTGCAGTGTGGCAGAGTTTGGGGTGGACCACATATTATGTGGCCTGGGGTGGGGCATAGGACATGTGCGGCATGTGGCCAGATGCCTGCAGCTCCCAGCCACTCAAAAATCCTAGCCCTGCTTTAAGCCTTTATTTTCTATTCCAAACTTATGTAGACTGCTGATAGCTATATGTTTTTAACTAGCTGATGTGTTTCAGCCAAGGTGTGGATGCATTTTAGCAATGAGCAAAGTGACAAGAACTGTACAATACAAGTTGATATATCAATTTAGTGATTGGTATTCTCTTATCCATAAATCATAGTAGGTCTACATGGAAAGACTACATTTTATTACTGTTCAATATAAGAAAATATCCAAAATATAATTTTCCCTCCTTGGAATTTCCTTCTTCATGTCACAAAGTGTTTAGCAGAATTTGCAGTTTCATTGGAATGTGACAGAAATGCACTATGAGGGTTTCTTGAACTTGCAACCTCTGGGTTGTCAACTACGTGCCTAAGTGCCCACACTGCCTCAACTTCCTTTTTGGGGCTTAGATACCTCTGAATAATAAAGAAGTGAAATGTTTGCATTCCACTCTTACTTGTTCAGAAGGAAACTCTGGGAGAGGAGGGAAAAATAACAAACAAACAAACAAACCCCATTGTTCTGTGTTAGGCTGTAATATATTCGAGTGAATAGAAATCTAACATTGTAGTCTAATTATGTAAGAGCCAGTATTTTGTAAAACTTACTGGACAGTCCAGAGTTCATTGATTGCTTCGTTTTAGTGCCTCTTAAGTGAGTTTTTAGTAAAGACACTAATGGTGACTAATGCAAGCTGCAGTATAGAAAATAAGCCACTGTCTGTACACCTGTTTTATTCAAGGCTGTTATCACTCAGTCTGTGGTTTCTATGGTGTTTAACTGAGGAAGGCTAATGCACCTCTTAGTGATCCGTAAGCTGGGAAAATGCACAGTAATGGAACTCAATTAAGCAGAGTTTAAAGAAATCCAAATGGCACTGTGTGGAGATATCATTTAAATAGGGTATGTGGGCTTTTTGGTGCTCAAAAAGACAAGTGTTGTCACCTGATTTACATAAGGAAAACAATCTTTTGTCAAAACACCAAGTTATGTGGGTAGTTTATGAACTGAAATATGAAAGACGGCCAGAACGTTTAGAAGAATCTCTACATTTAGAATTTTGCTCAACATTTCAATAAGGCTAACATTAAAAAATACACCAGCAAATAGCTTAGGTAGTTAAGTACTAATAGTGCGTTAAGTTAGGGCAGGAAATTGCTTCCACAAGTTCATGTTTGTTTTTTTATTCCTTCTGATTAAGAAGGAGACACACTATTTAGAAAGTAAAATGAAGGATAGCTCAAAGAATGAAATACGTGCTTCTTCATCAGTCTTCTTAAAGAACTGAGAGTTGGGAATATGTACAATGCACACAAGTTAAAACTTATTGCCATTTGAGCAAATGGAAATTTTGTCATTGACCTTAGGGCAGGCAGGATCAGGACCATGACATCTAGTTTTTATTTTTGTGATAAAAAGAAACCCCTCAAAGAACTTTTTCTCAGTTTAAAAGAGAGAACATTAAACTAGTTTAATGATAAGGTTATAAAAGTAAAGCTTTATTACTTCATTAAAATAAATGTAGGGAATTAGTATGGAGTAAACGGTCAGGTGAAAAAGAACAATTCAGTGTTAACCTAAGTTGCTGAAAACTACTGAAAACCCTTTAAGTATATTCATCTTCAGCTATTAGTGTTCAGTAACTTGTTTGCATTTCAGGAGAGCACCTAAGCATTACCTTAATGTTACTTACTTAACCATTGACTTCACTAAAATTTCATCATGTGCAAAAGTGCTGTCTTGAATAACAATGTTTCTTTTCTTTTTTAACATTAAATATATAAATTTTAAATAAAATAACCATTACAGGGAAGTTTCATTTTGTCTTAGTAATCTTGAAAATTTAAATTAAAATATTAAAATTCTTTTTGCATGCTTATATGGCTTCACAGGCAAGCCGTTTGTTTTGTTCATTGTTTTGAAAAGAAGCAGTTTCTACCAAAAGCCAGACTGTGGGGCTTTTTCACACCTGATTAATAACTTGTTTATTGAATAGTTTTGATAATGAGAAAGCAGAAACAAAATAATTTGCATTTTATACATTTTGTGGTTTTAAATACCAAGAGGTATTTAAAGATATGCCTTGTGACCCATGCTAAGATTACAAATAATACAGATAGATATTTCCTATAAATTTTTGCTCCATCTAATTTTTAGTAAATTTAACTAGCTTCTATACCATCAAAAACCATAAAAAGTGATAGTGTGAGAATCATGTGGATTCTGTTTTTTTATTGAAAATGGCCTGCATAGTTTGAACCTGCATCGCTACCTAGCTACATGTATGGCTTTGATACTGTGTTTTTAGTATTTGAACTTCGAGTCATATGCTATGATAATCCACATTCCTTGAGCAAGTGCAATTTGAGCTTTATCTGGTTTCATTTTTATGCTATACCAATTATAGAAAAAGCTTTTCATTCAGTTAAGATCTGAAAATCTTTTATGTTTAATGTTTAGGGTATTCACATTTATAAAACATTTCCATTAAAAGAAGTCTCTCTGTATTTTTTGGCTTCTTGAATTATTGTCCGGGAAGCACTGCCATTTGGCAGATTACGGTCAAACTATACGATACGTGAAACAAGCCCAAGTCTCTGCAAGTCCCACTATGCCATTACATATATTAGTAGTCTTAATATCTGTATAAAAGCATTTTTATTTCTGATCTTTTAAAGCTGATAAAAAATGCAATGAAGCAAGCAGAGAAAGAGACATATACAGTAATTTGACCATTTAATTATAAAGATTGTATTTTTTAGGCATACTTTTTAAGCAGTACGCAGTGTCAGCCTGTGTAGTCACATTCATTTCGGCTTCAGTGGCTGGGAACCCTAGGGGGTTCAAATGGTCCAGCATCCTGATTTAACATGTTTTTTAGAGGTCCAGGTTTAAGTGCAAAAATAGTTTGGCTGACTTCTTCTTGTTGGTATAAAGTATGTGGAGATACCTCTTGTGATTTACCAGATAATATTTTTCTATATATTTATGAATTAAGGGCCAAATCCTGATATGCTTACTTTTTACTATTTTAAATAGGAATATTCCTTAGAGTAAAGGATCCTTGTTTTGGCAAAAAAGTATAGGGACTGAAGTTTCTTGTGTGTTTTCCAAGTTCTTTTAGAAGACACAAAATAGGGTGTAACCTCTGTGTATGGTGAACATTTCTAGGGTCATGACTTTAACTTATTAGAAAGAAGTGCTGATTTATACTGGGTATGCGTACCTGACTCAATAGCCTCTATGGGTGCATCCAGACGAGTGCACACGTGCCTCTTGCCCTGTCTCAAACTCCTTTTAGACAGGGCAAGAGGCATGTGAAGGAACGAAAAAATGTTCCCTGTGCTGCAAGTATGTAGCACAGGGAGAAAATTAGACCCCTGGATATCCAGGGATCTAAAAAAAACGAAGTTTAAAAAAGCAGGGCAGGGAATGGGACTGTGCCCTGAGGCAACTGGAGGCCGGGTCCTCCAGGGAGACTCTCTGGCTGCCAGAGCCTCTCTGTGGTTGGCCCCTAGTCCTGGTGCTGAAGTAGGTGCTTCAGCAACAGGGCTCCAGAGCTGGTGCGTAAGGGGTCGGGGGGCTGGAGTGAGGGGCACTGGGTGGGGACTGGGCACTGATGTTTATAAATGGGGCCTGGTACAAAAATGTTTAAAAACCACTGGCATAGCGTACAAGATCTAGCTTCCAGGGAGGTGAAGGCTGTGGGCTCCATGCTACACAGGAGCTTCTCAGAGTCCCTGCCTCAGTTGGGTCTGTAACATATTTGTGCTGCTGCCCTAGCCCAGATCAGCCCCACACCAGTTGGATGTGCAGAGCCCAGCTAGCATAGGACCAGCAAGAGTGGCCATGGGTCATGGTGCTGCCCCATCTGTCTGCTCCTCCCCTGGGGAAGTGTTGCCGCTGTGCCATACCCCTGGATGGCTCTGGCGCCTGCCCTTGTGACTGAAGCAAGGAGTTCCAAGCAGCTCTGTAGCACAGAGCCCACAGTCTTCCCCTCCCCAGGAGCCAGCACTTGTGCACTAAACCAAGCTACCCCACCTCCCACAGCCTGCTCCAGTTCCCTGCTCCCAGCCTCTGGAGGAACTGAGGCAAAGCTTCTCTCCAGTCACTCCTGAGCCCCATCCATGATGGTGCTGGTGTGATCTGAGCCTCAGGAGAGATGCACGGGGCTGGCAGGTCCCTGCACAGCACACCAGAGCACAGCACCCCCAAATGACCTGTCTTCCTCTGCCAGCGGGAGACACAGATCCCCCAGGTCCCAGAACTGCTCAGCTCCTGCCTTGTCCTGGCACTAGTCAGGAGCCAGAGCATGGGTTGGGGGTTACCAGCTCATTGCTGCCCTCCCTCTGGCCAAGTGCCTTGGCAGGTAGAGCAACCCCAAGGAGCAGAGGCCCCAAGCCAGCACTGCTGAGCTGGGCTGTAATCCCAAACTCCACATGGCTAAGACCTGTCGTCTGCTCCAGGAAAGCTCTCCCACACTTCTGGGAGCTCAGCAACTGTGGCCCCCTGCTGTCTGGGCTGACCAGGAGGAAATTGCTCCCAGTCAGTATCTACATGGGTGCTACAGTGCATTGAAGTGATGTTTTCTAGTACTTGTCTCAGTCAATACTCATGTCTACACAAGACACTTTACAGCTCATTAAACTAATGCATAGTAAAGTGTCATCATCTACACATGCGCAGCACTTGCTGTACATTAATTTAATGTACTGTCTGCCAGTATCAATATGTAGGGGTACTAGAAAAATGAAACATTAACTAATGCATTGAAGTTCATGTGTAGACTCTGACTGGGAGCAAATTGCTCCCGGTCAACCCAGGCAGCAGGGGGCCCCATCTGCTGCCTGGCTAGGCCCAATCTCCATGGGGCGGGGGGAGCTGTCCTGCTCTAGAGGCAGCTCCTTCCACCTTACGTAGATTAGATTGGGACTAATCCCGATTTTCATGAGGCTGGGAGGCAGCTGTCCCCAGAGCCAGGAGAGCTCCCTGTGCCCCACAGATGGATTGGGACTGGCCCCTGTGCCTGCTGCCAGCCCAGGGCTGGTGCACATGGGAGCCTGAAGCTCCCCCTGGCTACTACAAGGGAGCAGAGCAGAGCAGGAGCAGCCCTGGACTGAACTGCTTCTGTCAGAGGCAGTTTAATGCACCTGAATTTTCTGTGCAGATTAATTGCAAATTAATTGCATGGGTAGATGCACCCACTGTGAGTCAATAGGGAGACAGGGCGCAGGTAGAAACACATTGCCATTTCTTCACCCACCTGAAGTGATAGTCAGCAAAGCTGACTTGGCATGCTACAAAGACCTGCAGTTAAAAGAAGACTGTGATCATGTACAAAGGGGTGAAAGAACCAATACCTGACATCACTCTGGAGGA
>NW_017729024.1:96756408-96758741 GCF_001723915.1 Gavialis gangeticus
GGCTGCAGATCTGGGAGGAGCCAGACAGGGTTATTTTGCCCTAAGAGGCACAATTTGCACCACAACAAAGTGCATGTCTGAGCACGTGTGCTGAGGCAAAAAGCTCCGGCTCAGATTTGCACTGCTTCTATTTGAGCTGCTGCAAGCGCATGTAGTTACATCTGGGGACACACCCTATGTGCTTACCTGGAGAGGGACATTGGTTAATTCCTGACTAATATGCAAAGGCATGCCAAGAACATTTCAGTTAGTCAGACTGTCACTGGAGCACCTGGCATTTTTGCTATTCCTTCTATTGTGATAAATAGTGGGGATTGAGTAGTAGGGTGCAAAGCCTAGCAGATAGCCAGCAGAAAATAAGTCAGATTGATCAGCCTTTTACTGCCCAGTTCTTCTAATAACAGAAACAGTGCTTGGTCTGTAGACATGGGTTGCCGTAGAGGCTAATATCAGTGTAAGTAGCTGATTCCTTTTCACTCTGTTCTGGTTCTTCAATGTGATGCTCATCATTATGCTCCATATGGCTGCTCATCTATTAGGTTTAAAGGGGGAAGTAACTTCTCTCTTGTCTACTGTTTAATTTGAAGTGCTATTAACATTCACTATGAACTGTACAGGCAACTAGTAGAGGGGGTACGGGGGGCTGGCATGTGCCCCCCCCCGAGATTGGCCCCTGACTCAGCATCGCTCAGGACAGGGCAGTTTTTTTGCTGTGCGGGCAGGTGGCATGTTGGGGTATGGGGGGAGGGGTACTGAGCCACAGCACAAAAGTATAGGAGTGGATATGGGGCTTTTGGCCTGCCCCTGGGGCCGCCCACAAATTGTGCCCCCCCGCCCTCTTCCCCCTCACCCCCCGACTCAGGAGGCACCAGTCACCCCTGACTGTAGACAAAAATGCTTATAATTTTGAAGCAGTGCAGGTGACACAGCCAATGACTTCTTTTAAAAATTAGTGGAATGTAAGTAGCTAGGTCCCCTGCATTGATAGCAATGCATGTCTTTGCCCAGTGGAGATGACAAGCTAAAGCTTGGCGTTTGCAATTTTTTAAATTTGTTTGCAGTTTGATCCCACAGAGGTTATATAGTTAAAATATTCACACACACACACGAAAAAACAGAACAAAAGCATGTGAAAAGAGAAAGTGTCTGAAAGGTGTGGACAGTCCACTGACTGTCCACACCTTTCAGACACTTTCTCTTTTCACATGCTTTTGTTCTGTAGTTAGAAGGTAGTTATTCTAAAGCTGTATCAGGAAGCCATCTGAACAGTGTCCTGGGAAAATTTCTTGGGAGAAGCAGCACACAACTTCAGGGGAAGAAGTGTCTTTGTATCAATAAATTTCCTTGAATGGTGTCAAAAATGACTGATAATTGGGGAATAGAGGCTGGTGCTGCTGTACTTCTTGACTTATGCTTCTGAAGGAATAAGGTTATTTCTATAAACCCTTTCCTACAACTGTTTTGAAAATGGTTTCTTTTGTCATTTCAAGAAATTGTATCTTGAAAATCCTTGCAATATTTTTCTCTGCTTTTCATAGAAATTTCTCTCAAGGAGATGGAAAGAAAAAATTTAGAAAAAGACTTGTTCCTATTTTTGTCAATTTTGAACTCCAGTGTCATTTAAAAGAATTTAAAATGAGTACTTTTTCACTATTGTCAGCATAAGGACTTGTAAACTTATAAAGCTGAATAAACCATGTTGTTTTTTTTTATTTTGATACAATACTTCTAGCACATGGCATAAAGATAGGTATATCAGAATTTTAAAATGACCATGGTAGAGGCCATATTAAATGCTCACCACTCAAAATCTGCATCCCCTTAGATGGTTTCCCCTTAGGGAAGGTAAATCCCTAGTCAGCCTTTAAAAGAGAAGGAAAGAAAATTCCCTTTTCTTCAGCAATTACTTTTCTTGGTTTTATTCATAATTTAGTGTGCGCTTTATAATTTTTAGTTAAATTTAGGTCATAGTAATAATTTTAATTAACTTTGTTTATCTTCATTTAATACTTTAAATGCAGACTAAATATTCAACAGCTAAATGTAGACTAAAAATTCAGTTTGACCTTTATGCATTTGACTTGTTTCCAGATGGATGAGATGTAAAATAAATGTTTATTTCTTGAAAATAAAAGGTTCTGCCACAAAGGGAGAATAGTTCATCTGCCATTATCATAGGATCTTTCAGCTTATTTTCCTGAGAATGGTGCTTTGTTATGGTATTTGTCTAGGAAGGATGTGGGGCAGAGACTTGATGGAGAACTGATTAACTAATTGTTGCCAATGGGGGCGGGGAGAGAGAGAGAGAGAGAGAGAGAGAGAGAGAGAGAGAG
>NW_017729024.1:96758900-96780299 GCF_001723915.1 Gavialis gangeticus
GTGTGTGTGTGTGTGTGTGTGTGTGTGTGTGTGTGTGTGTGTGTGTTAGGGGCATCTAGAGTTTAGCAATTAATTCCATCATTTTTTTTTAACTTTCCATAATGATAAGAACACCACATACAAAATTGTAGGGAAATTATATTATTTCTACATGAAGGTAGTCCAGTTACCAGATCTACACTAGAAACCTTTTTCAGAGTAACTATGGGATTGCTACTTTTTTAAAACAGTTTTGATTATTGGGAGACTGATTACTTCCTTCTGTAACTGGTCAGGATTGCAAAAACCCTTTAGTAGACATAGCTTTTGTAAGTGTTGCTATTTTGCTTACCAAAGTAGTATAAGCTATACAAGATAAATAAATTTTTGGCTGGTATAGGCTGTCTCAGTGCTAGGTGGGCTGGCCAGTATAGGTATACCTACAAACTTTTGCTGTGTAGAATCACACTCTAGTCTAGTCTAGTCCTTCTGAGTGCACATGTTCATGTATCTTGCTAAATAGATGCAGTAATGTATGAATTAAAAATGAACAGAAACATAGCTGTACATAAATATAGAAAGGGGAGCAAGTAAGTCTCTTGTACCTACACAATTTGAAGAATATACATAAATGAATGTCTGTGGAATGAAATTCTGGCCACATCAAAGTCATGGAGAGGTTAACCAGAATTTCACTCCGGATATGTGTAGGTGCCAGGTAAACAGAATGTACAAATCAATTGAACAGCAAGATATGTGTCATTTCAAGGAAAGGCAGAACTATGTCATGGTAAGATAGGAATGTGTGGGGTCATAGCAATACAGTTTTATTATCTAGAGCAGATAATTGGTGAATAAAAGCATAACAGTAACTGAAACGCTCCTAATTTAAACATGCAAGAAAATTTCACCCTGAGAACCATAATACATGGATATATTTACCTCTTCTCTTGCACAGCCAGGTTGCCTATCTTATTTTCTAATTTTGTTCCAATTGACATCTTTTATGATGCCTTATACCTTTAGAAATGAAAAACTATTATTGATATAGATTCATGTGCTTATCTTTTTGTCTACATGATACATATCATGCAAAGAAATCCCTAGAAATAAAATGCATGTTTGAAATGTACTAATTTTTATATTTGAATATCAGTTCTGTGTGCATGTGTATGTTCTGAGAAAGATTCATAGATATTAGGGGCTGGAAGGGACTTCGCAAAATCATCGAGTCCAGCCCCCCCACCATAGGCAGGAAGTCTGCTGGGGTCAAATGACCCCTGCAAGATAAGCATCCAAACCCCATCTGAATGAGTCTAGAATAGGTGCTTGTACCACCTCTGGGGGGACAATCTGTTCCAGACTGGACACTCAGACCATAAAGAAGTTTTTCTCTAAATCAGCCTTCCAGAAGTTTGTGGCCATTAGACCTGTTCAGATTCAAATATACCTGTTCAGTGACAGAACTGTTAGATTGCTCAGTGTGTAAAAACTGTCAGATAATTATAATGTTAAACAGTAGTCTTTCTTAAGAGGATGTTGGGATGCTTGTGCCATCACTTTAATGTGTATGGAACACAGCCAGAATCTGCTTTCAGCTTAGCCATTGAAGCACCTCAGTTAAGCAGGTCAACAGAACAGAAGTGGCTCCAAACTCCTTAGACTTAATGAGTAGTACAGGTGAATGCTGTCTGCATAACAATGAGAGAGAGTGCTGTGCTGCCTAATAATATCTCAGAAGAAAAAGAACAGTAAATGTTGATACTGCCTTAGGGAAGTGAGGCTTTGAATGACGTGGCACTTTAATACATAGTGCTTTCATGAATACAAATGCAACAAAATGTGTTATGTGCAAGTTGTAAGGTACTTTTAGCTCAGGGAGTGCCTCCATTTGTTGCTGATCCTTATTACTTCTGTGTTCATAAATGACCTGTGATAGGCTTTTCTTTTCTATAGAAGGATAATTTTTCCTAATCTTTTTACTATCTTAATACAAAAATATTAGTTTAGAAAGTAATTTATAGTTAGTTTAGAAAATAATGAGTAAACAGGTAGGTAACATCAAAATGCCAAAAAGCATATACAGCATGAGGCTAGAAAGGGTGTCTTCTTAGAATCAGCTCTTGAGTTCACTTGCGGTTTTTTTTTTCCTTAATAAAACAGAGATTTTTTTCTGGAGAATCTAATTATAAACTTTTAATTATAAACTTGTTCTCTGGTAACATTACCCTTGACCTGATTTTTAAACTAGCAGAGTATGTGTTGTGTATTTGTAGACACAAAGTATCTGTCACAGTGTGTGTGCAGGGGTGTGTGAATGCACATGTATATAAAATATAAGAAACATATGGATTTTAATGTACACTAATTTAATACATTTATATTACCAGTAGCATTAGTTCAGTTGACCACAATTAGATTTACACTGTTACTTTCACTTCCGATGCAGAAACCTGTGAGATTGGCTAAAATACTGGCTTGGCTCTCATGAGTTCCCTGTGAGGGAACCTGGCTGGTTCCCTTGATGACTTGTCCAAGAGGAGCTGGCTGGCTGACTGCTCTTGGGTGGAGTTGGTCAGCTCGTGTAGTGTACAGCTGTCTGTAAGAGCTGTTAAGACTTCAGTGTATAAAAATCCAAGGGAATAACAAAACAAATAGTTAGTGACTCTCTCCAAGGGAAACAGAAGTTAAAAAGCACTCTCAAGTTAAGGACAATCTGCCTTACACTGCAGGAAATATGCCACAATATCTGGAACTCTGTTTCCCTCTGGGTGGATTCATAATGCTGTTGCCCTTGGAACCAGTTTAGATTTGTGTGTATGTCCTAGTATGTGAGAAATAGATAAAACTGGAAGTGCTATTACTAATTTAGGACACTATCAAACACTGCATGTGAATTTGGCCCTGAGCTCCTCAAATTATTGGAGGGATAAAAGCAAAAGTAGCACAGCATTTTGTGCAGCCTTCCCCCATGTTGTGATGCACTGTCACAAGCATCACAAGCATTTTGTGCAACCTTCCATTAGTTCGTGATATACTGTCACAAGCCTGCAGAACCACTTCAGTGTGAATTCCCAGGTAGCTGGGATTCCACGTATTTATTACTAAGCTTCAGAGAGGCAAAGGTGTCTTGGGGCCCAATCCTCCTAACAGCTTTGTTGCCTACAATCAGTTAGGTAACTGCAGGGCATGGGGGTGAGCTGGGCACCAGCCCTAGACATTGGGTATATGTCCCCCCCACCCTAGGAGTTTTTGCCCTGGCAGCCATATGAACTGGGCAGCAAAGCCCTGCACCCATCGGTGTATCTTGGGGATGAGTGGAGCAACCACACTGGTGGACCCCCTGCTGCCCCTGGGGATTCTGCCACATCAGGTGCAAACCCAAGCCCAATAGCATATCTGATGTGGGGGGAATAAACGGCACCAAGGGCTTCTAGTGTCCTAGCTGATGCACTTGGCTAGAGCAAGAGCAAGGGCAGCAGTCTCCCCTGTAGTGATCACCACACGTGCACACATTTCCACTTAGGGTGTTGAATGAGCTTACTAGGCCTCTGCATGCACTTAAAACCAAAGATGCCTGTGGCAGCAAAGTCTCCTTTGTGAGCAGCTTGGTCATGGAGAAAGGGGGTCAATCTGAAAGCAGCTCAAAGCTTTGCAAGCTGCTTTCAAATCATGGAAATTAGGGAGTGACTATAGGAAGGCCATACCCTTTGTCACTTCCTTGTGCCCAAATCCCCTCAGTGATGGAGGAGCTTGTGGAGTTCCCAGTTGCATTTTTATTTCCTCTTGGTTTTTCTGTTACATGAAAATACTTTTCTTTATTTGTCACCTAATACCTGGAACAAGAAAATAAGCCTGGTAGTTTTTTTTTTTCTTAAGTGACCTACATTAAGAAAGTTCACCTTTAACAGTGAACCCAAATGTTATAAAATTAACACAAATCTCTCTGAAGCTGAGTAGCAGAGATGACAGAGCACATGGAGGTGAGACAGATTTTCCAGGGAGCGGAAATGAGCAGCCTTGAGATCAGGCAAAGCTAGGTATTTAGGCAAGAGATATTGTTGATGTCACTTAGTAGGTAGCTTCCTTAAGGAAATAAACATTAATATGTAGAAGATCATTTTATCTTTCATTTGTGCTTTTAAGATGACATTTTTTTTTTATTATTTTGGAGGAATTTCTCTTTATGCTATAATGAAGTTCTGGGTTTTAATGTGACATTATGGCTTGGCCCATAAAACTCCCTGTCATGTTATTGGCAACACAGAACATTTTAAAAAAAATGCAGTTATCACACAGGCAAATTTCTTGTAGAAATAAGTGGTGGAGGGAGTAGCAGGTACCTGTGTACTGATTGTAGGCACGGACTTTTAATTTGTGCCTGTGATTTGAATATAGTAAATTGATTTCTTGTCAGTTTAGTGTTACTGGTTTAATTAAAGCTGGAAAATCACACTTGCCAGCTTAAGGTGAGCAGTAGTGTGGCTGGGTAAGTAGCATTATGGATTCCTGGTGGTGTTTGGGAGGTGGGAAGCAACAACTGAATCAGACCAGCCACTGCCACTCCTTTAAAAGAATGGCAGAGAGAAGTGGCTGGGGCTGAAGGGGCTCCACACTACAGGGGCAGAACTAGTAGGGGTTATGCAGCCCTCAGAGTGGGCACTCTGTCCCCCCACCCGCCTTGCTGGACTGTGCACATGGGCACTGTCCTGCACAGCTTGGCACCTTACCTCACCTTCATTTTTCTGCATCCTCTACTGCGGCACCATGCCACTCAGGTGCTTTGGTCTGTCAACTCCCCTGGCACTGCAAGCTGTTCTGCTCCATGCTATCTCATGTCCTAGGGTTGGAGCATACAGCAGAAGGCAGGGGATGGAGGGGAAGCCCCAACTAATGGTGAAGCTGGAGCAATAGGGGAAGTGGCAGCTAGGTGTAAGCTCAGGCCAGACAGCCATGACAGAGAGCATAGCAGGCTATCCTAATTCCTTTATGAGAAAGGGAAGAAAAGACAAGGACTTCCACGTGCTTAAGTCAGTAGCATGAATACAGGCAAAAGCAAAATTTATTTTTATGAAAAGTATGTAAGCGTCTGGAGTATTGGAGAGCTGTATGCACATTGTATTTTCTTGATTTATACAAAATGAGAATGAACCATACTGGTATAACCATGTTCAGTTTAGCAGAGTTAGTTCCAGCTTATTTTAAAATAATCTCACATATAAATAAAAGTAGTTATATAGATACAAACTATGTTCAGACTAGATGTTAATAATGGGTAAAAGTAACTGATGATTCTAGATTTAGCAGAACTTTTAATTTCAAATCAAAATTAATTTGATGGATTTAGGCCAGTTGGATCAGTAGGCAAGTTGGTATGTTCTTGCCGAATATGCCAGTTAGATCATGAATGGTGAGAGACAGGAGCAGGTATAAACAAAGGGTTTGAATATTGGCATCTGATTAACATTCGTTTCAATTTCTCTTTCTTAATACAGCCACAGTTATGGGAATATTAAGCTGAATGGGTCTTCACATTTTATAAACAATCCTGGTTTAGAATTTTTGCATGCAAAAATGCTTTCAATTTTTTCCATTTTGAAACTGTTGAAAAATAAATGCGCGCGCGCGCGCGCACACACACACACACACACATAGTATGTGGGTACACTCACACATACCTCTCTCTCTCTCTCTCAATGCCTTTTATCCTCATTGGTCTTGCTGTAGTTCCATTTTTCTAAATGGGTTAGGAGCATGTTTGGATGTTGGAAGAAGTGACCATTGTTTCTGCTGTATTTGGTTCTACAAAGTTATCTGTGCAACTGGCCATAATATGTATGTGTGTATATGGAGTTGTTTGGCAGGAGAGTGTAGTTTCTGGAGTCATACATACCTACTCTTCTAAGGGTGGCTGTAATAAATAGTGCCTTGTCCCGTCAACAGTCTACAGTTCCCAACACAATGATGTAGCTACACTGCTCAGCACTCAAGGAAAGAGTCCTTTCCTACCCACCTATGTAAGCAGTCTTGCAGAATTTACTACTGAAAAATCTCATGCATACTCAAGAAGCAGCAGTGCAAGAAATTAAGGGGGAACTTTCACTATCTTGCACCTGTGGTATCAGGACATGGATACAGTCTGATCTCAAATGACCAAGAAGAGGAAACTAAAGTCAGCCTTAGTTTAGAGGAACCACAGGACACAGACAGAAGTGACAATTTTTGCCCGAGGTGGCCACAGAAAGTAACCTATAGCCATGACCAAACACAAGTGCACGGCTGCAGATCACTTAAAAATAGATGATTGGGCAAAATCCGAACCCTTATTGGATGAGGGGTCAAATGAAGATTTCAAAACAGAGCATCTTCTGTAACTTGTGTCTGCACTGCCCCCCACCCAGTCCCTGTTTCAGCATGGGAGGGGGGAAAGGGAGCAGACAGAGTTAGGTCTGGGGGTTTTTCAGCCCCTGCTGGAGGGTGGGGCAGGTATACTGGAAACCCGCAAGGTGGGGGGCTCCAATTCATCCAACCCACCCTCCAGCACTGGCTGGGGAACCCCCAAAATGAGCTCCCTCTGCTCCCTTTCCCCCTTCACATTCTGAAACAGTCACAGGCTTGGAAATGGGAAGGAGGGAGGAGGCATTGCTAGGGGGAACCAGCTGCAGACTGGGAGTTGAAAGTTAGATTCCCCTCCCCCTGGACTCAACAGTGAACCTCTGTTTGTTCCTGGGGATCACTGTAACTCAGAACACTTCCTGCAAAACTTTCTCAGATGCTACACTTCTGTCTGCTCCCACAGTGATCTGAATAGGTTAGTTGTCTTGCAAGGTCTGGTACAAAGTTTTTTTACTCCACTTTTGTAGAAATCAGCATAAACCATCTGGGAACAACTGAAGGTTGGTGTTATCATTTGATGGTTATAGAAGGCATTTTAAAATACACATTTAAAACCAAAACACATGCATTCAAATTATGTAAGCAAAAGTAAATTTGGTAAAAAAGGAGTCCTCTGGCACTTTACAAGTGACAGCTAGGCAAAGCTAGAATTAAGCTGAATAGCTTTTACGGAACAATGGCTAACCATTTTGGAACGAGAAAGCACAAATGGTAGATCTAGTATAGCACTCTAAGTAATAGACAAAAAAAATTAAATATAATGACATGCAGTAGCATCCAAGATGCTTTTTGACATAGTCTTGCCTCTGTTATAGTGCAATATTTATTCCTGTAACACCTAATTTAAATTAAGGTATATTTTTGGATGAACATCTCTCTGTGAGTAGAAAGTCAATATAAATTTTACAAGCATAGAGTGTTCAAAATATTACAAGTAAATCTTATATTGAAATGTATTCTTAAGTTTCAGTTAGATAACTATTATTATCCATATGTTGGTAACACACTTGTGGGCTTTTAGTCACCACTTTTAGTGTACTTAGTAGATTCAAAAGCAACTTTTTCTTCATAATTTTTAAAAACATGAATTTTAGAAAATATGCTACCTCAACGTATAGTATATCTAAATAGTAGTAGCTTTCAATACACTTTTCTCACGTGGGCACAATAGGCAACCCACAAGAATTATATTTTTGTTATTTATTGTCTTTCTGTCCCTTTGTTTGGTTTCTGTAAATTATTATTATGTTTGACTATACTGGAAAACTTAAATAGATGCAGACCCTCTGTTTCAGATAAAATCATTGAAATTTCATTCAGTATTGCAAACCAGTAGCTGAAAATCACAAAGCTGTTCTCAGATATTTGGCATTGTAGATCTTATGCACTTTGAAGATATATGGAAAGGGATCCATTTTGTTTTAAAGGAGTTATGATTTGTTATTCCTCCGCTGTACAAATATAGGAAACATGTTAAGATTTTTAACTACTAAAGTTATTTGATTCTTTCTATTTGTTGACCATAAGTAGTGATTTTAATGTGGGTTGAAATTGTATCATCAAAAATTCCTAGGAAGAATGCAGAAATTCTTCTACATATTCAGAATCTCTCTGAATAACAGAAAATGGGAGAAACTGTAGAGGAATTTTACACAACAGACTTCCACATTGGAAACATTCAGCTCCTTCTGAGGCATAAATTCAAAGTATTGATGCTATAATTTTTTTCTATAATAAAAAAATGTCAAGTTATTGATACATGTAAATATATATTTTTAAATATATATACAAGTCATATAATACTGTAAAAGGGATAGATTTTGCTTACAAACTTTACAGAACTTCTTTTGTATTAACCACCATAAACTCTGTCATCTAATTATTTTCTTGCATTTTTTCAGTTATTTAGAAAAGTAACCAAATACTAATTTGCTTGTAGATTTATTTTATTTGGTTGCATTGTTTAAATGCTTTACACTGAGTAAGTTTCGTAGTGGCTCAAAATGGGACATCAAATGCCAAAAGCTCAAGGTCTGTATTTAATGCCATATTTGGCTTCGCTGATCTGAAATGACAGCCAAAGTAGCGGTTGCTTCCTGCTCCTCCTCAAGTATTTATATAACACCCATTAACCTTAATGGGTTGATATAGTTAATGAAAGTTCACAGGCTGTTTAATGGTTGATCCTGCAGCAGTTTAAGCATGCAAAACTTCCAGTGAAATCAATGGGAGTTTTACCTTTCTAGTTTTTGCAGCTTTTGACTACAGAATACATCCCCTGGGACTGCATGATTGCACTTGTAGCTCCTGCTGATTTCGATGGGGGTCCTGTCCACAGATCAAGGGCAATATGTGGCACCTATGAGGAAATTAAAAGTCGTGGACACCCCTGACTCTTTTATTCAGAACTTGGATGAAGAGGGTTGCTTTTGTTAGAAGAAAAAAAATTCCAGTAAAATAATAGCACACTTAACATGTTTCTATAATTTTGGGGGTGCTTCACACCATTAGTATTAATGAATACACTACAAAATATGTATATGGCTCTTTGCAGACAAATTTAAATGGCAGTCTGTCTCCTACAAGGATTTTATATTAACCTGAAAAGAAGGGAAAATAAATAAAGACTTGAGTGGAGGTAATATCAGTCTATCTCAGTAGGTTTTTACACCTTGCTCATCACGATGATGATAACCAAGACCCTCTGGGAACAAGGATCAGCACAGCGGAAGGTTTATACCTGTGAGTTTACTTGAGTCTGCTCTCTGAGCCCGAGCTCTGTCTTCAGATATGTGCGCACAAAGCCAGCTGAAATCAGGTAGCAAGATCCTTACGTTCCGAAGACAGAATACAGCCTTTAGTCTGTGTGAGGCAGCTGAGGCATACCTTATTTTGTATTGATAATGCCCAGAATAAAAGGTGGAGAGGTGGGTGTTAGAAAAGGAGTGAGTCATTTTTTTCCCTCATGCTGATTGATTCTTAACTAGTCTACTGTATCCTGCAGAACTTCCTGGCATCTGTTGGGAGCAGGGGAAGGGAAATTTCCCCAGCTTTTAAGTTTTTTGATTACTAATTCCAGTGCCACTCTGTGCTGTTGGTAGTGGCTTTTCCAAGAAGTACCAGCAAGAATTAGGTGTGATTCTCAACATTTTGTCTGCTGCCAGTAGAACAGGACTAAGAAAACATTCTCAAGCATGAAACTCATGTTCTGTCACTTGGTGTTGTAAGCATGATGCTGCTGTTCAGATGTGCTGGACCTCCTATGTATGTACTAGGAGTAACTCCATACTGTTCATAGTGTCTGAAAACAAGAGGCTAAGAATAATAAAAGGGGTTGTTTTACTTTGGGCATTCCTAGACTTTCTTGAACTAACAGAATTAACCTCTAAAAGAAAGATTTTTAAAAAAGCAAACTGAGGATTGTGTCTTGTATGCTCATTTACCTTATTTTGTGCCGTTTCTTCATGTGGCATTTGTGGTCCTTGGGACCTTGTGGAGCTATTGTGCTTGTCCGGTGAATAAAGACTTATGGGCCACTGGATCTCTTTCCCTCCCTCCGCCAACCAGTGCTGAGTTGTGGCTATGGGTATGGACAGATGAACTAATTATGCCAAATTAAAAGAGAGTGGATTTACTGTATGATAATCAGACTGGCACTGCTCAGGCACTAAATAAAACAGGGATAACTCCATGGTTCAGCTTTCATTTACAATGGGATAGGAGCAGAAAATTAAACAGTTACAGTAGAGCAATGGATTTGTCCCTGACCACCCTCCTCCACCTCCCAATTCTGTGTAATTTGTTCATCTGGCCATATCTTGTGTGCTACAGGTAATGTTAAATGTAAGCTCTGATAATAGGAAGATAGAGCTCAGCTTCTGAAAATTACCTGATACTAGCATGAAGGGATACAGATCTTCTTAATATTATTTTCTTCTCTTTGTACTTAGAAGTTAAGGTCAGGGCGAGGAAGAAACTGGATTTTCTGATTGGGTTCAATAGCATAGCAATACTCTTTGATTTTGATTGTTTGGTTCAGGGTTGTATTTTGATCAGCTAGATTTCTCATAAGGATTTGAAACTCATCCCTTCAGCAACAACCTTGTGGAGACATGTAGAATACAAACTGAATTTTAAATGAAGTTCTGCTTTTACACCAGTCAGCAAGTTGGTGCCCTATTTTATGCTTTCTTGTAGTAGTCACTTTGGACCCCTTAATTGTATCATGGGTTCAGTGAGATGTGTAGTAGTTTGATCTCACTGGGTTTAGTGGCTACACTAGAATGCTAAGCAAAATCTATTATCTGCTCAAACATAGCTAGATTAAATCTGTAAGAGGATTACTTAACTTTAAAAAGCATTTACAAGCTAACTGTTGATTTTGGAGGGGAGATTTTGTGAGAAAGTGAGAAAAATCAGCTGATGTCCTTTGTGTGGGAAATCATTGGTACAGTATGCTTTATGTTACTAAAATATGTTTGCACATAATACAGAGAGCATAAAAAAGATTCAGCTCTTAACAGTGTGTAATGAATAAGGTTTTTGTAATCCAATCAAGGAAATAAATACACACAGAACTTCACTTACAATGCTGTTCTGTGGTGGGTTTCTTGTGTTTTGGTTTATAATTAATACAACTGTTTAGTTCACATGAACATATTGAGATCATTCAATACTGTATTCTTGAAACAGTGCGCAGAAGACTGATTTTGAGGTGTCAGGTCACTTGTTTCTGTAGTCTTTTTGCATTCAGAGATGTATTTAAAAATATATAAGACCCGTTTCTTTGGAAGGGAGATGTATATATCTTGTCAAATTTTTTTTGAAATCGTTAGCTTGCAAAGTGATGTTTTGTTAGTTTTCATTATTTATTTGACAGGTTTCTCAGCTATCTACTTATAAAATACCAGACAAAGAAGCTAAACAAAATACATGATGACTTGTATAATTTTTTTTAATTCAACAAATTATTGAATTTACAGACTGAAATTGTCCTAAACACTATTAAAAAGTGTGTTTAATAATTTATAGCATTATATGGGACTAGTGTCAAGATTTACATGCATTCCCTTGCCTGGTGCTGAGTGGTGCCTATTCTTCTTTTGGTTTTTTGCTAATGTGCTTCAGTGTTAGGCAAGTTCCAAAAATAAGTTTAAATTTCCCTCCAATCTAAACTGTCCTAAGAACTTCATGCTGTAGGGCAGGGGTGTCCAACCTTTTTGAATGTGGGGCCAAATCATGAACTTTATCACCCAGTGGGCCGGTGAGCCATATTCAAAGACCTCACAGGAAGCAGTATCACATCACACCCCCCCCCAAACAAAAGTACTGTGTTTACTTTTGTTTCCCATCACAGCACCTCGGGCCTCAGAAAACAGCTTGGAGGGCCGCACAGGCCACATGTTGGACAAGCCTGCTGTAGGGATTCCATATAATCGTTTGGATATAAATACCAGAGCAGAGATCCATTTCTGTGCTTAAATTGCAAGTCAGAAGGCCTTAGGTCTATTCCTGGCTGTTGCAACCTCACATAGAATACCCTATCTTTCTGTGCTTTAGTTTCCCCAATTTTATTTGGATGAAAACACATCCAAATCTCTCATGGCTCCTGGGAGAATTCACTATTAATGCTAATTAAGACTTTGCACATTGTTATTGTTATCATTATATTATTGCCATCATTATTGTTATGTAAATATATCTAGCATCCTTGTTAGCACCATTATCAGGACTAAAGATAGAAATCTAACTCCTGCTTTCAGGTGCAGCTCCATCACTTACTTTTTGTCTTTATATCTAAGTTTGTATGACATGATGAAATTTGGGGGCTGATCTAATAATCCCTGAATATTATGATGGTATCCTACATCTCCTCTTTATTAATAACACTATGAGAAATGGAAGAAACATGTTGCATCATATGAATCATTGTGCAAGAGGTATTCTTGATATCCAACTATGCCGTCTAGATCCGCTGATAATCCTTCTTATGCTTAGTCCCCTCTAATGATCTCATAAAAGTCTTACAACATACTTTAGACATTCGAGCACTCTAGAAAGCCAAGTCCTGTATGCTGCACTGAGTGTGCATGCTGATGTAGGACCAGTCTCTGCTTCATCCAGAAAATGGTCTTCCTGCATTCTCCCAATGGATAACTAGAGAAGAAATGTTTGCCTTCTGCTTTGATTCCTACCAGTTCAGATGGTGTAAGAAAGTTTTTTCTCCTTTAAAAAAATACTATACTGGTAGTTAAAATCAAGTACTTTGCTTTCTTCATAGTTTACTTTTCATTGTTTTCACAGGTCTTTTTGTGTAAATTAATCTATTTCAGTGACCACATTCATAGTAATCCTAGGTGAAAGGTGACTGACCACTATTTATGGATGTTTAGTAGTCTATTTCAGTAAGGAGTCCCTTTCTCATTACTTTCCACCTAGCTAATCTTAATTAGATCACTATAAAACTCCAAGCAATAAAATTATGGCATTGTGCTTGTATTTTTTGAGGAAAGGGCAAATTTGGAGAAAGGCCCCATTGAGATTGGAGCTTATTTTAACTTAATAACTACAATGTTTTTGGTCAGTTTAGAAATATGTGTTCTTTAAAAAAGGTGATAGCATTCAGCATGATTTCACGTGGAAAATGGTGTTACTTTAACTGAAAACAAATCTAAAAGTTAGAGCATGGAAGAACAAGGTTCATTACAGTTACTTTATATTGCTGAATGCTAAGCAAAGCTCTCACTCTTGATTCATTTTCAAAAGGTAAATCCGAATAATTTCAAAACCATTTGCTTAATGTATGTCTGGAGCATAGGGATATTTTGAATGTTGAATATAGTGTCTGTTCCTGTAAACTTTTATTGCCAGATTTTATGTTTAGTAGCACAGGTAGTTCTAGTCATGTCAGTACTGCTCCTACAAATGAGTGAGTATTTGCAGGAGTGGATCATTATCTTCCATAATACTTAGATAATCATTATTGTATTTTTTTTTCCATTTACTCTCATCATAATTTGAACACTGTATAACATACAAATCCCTAACTACAAAATGGGCAGGTATCTTGTATGTCAGTGAACATACAAGATACATACAAGATTCTGGAGTATGCAGCCAACTCCAAGAGCAGTGCTTCTCCACTAGGGTGTTGTGGCACATCCTGATGAGGATGTACGTGCGGGGGGGGGTGTGTTTTCCACAGGACAGATAGCAACACACATTTGTGCCATTGCTGTTTGTCCCTGGACATGCCCCTGCACACATGCTCTTATGCACAGCCAAGTGACCCAGGTGTGTAGTGGCCTACTGTGGCAGCAGTGATACTGAACTGGCCACTTGGCACCTGGCCAGCAGGCAAAGCATAGTTCTGGCTGGCCAGGCTTCCTTTCTGGTGGTGTACGCTGCTGCCCTGTATGCTGCACCGCTTTTTTCAGTGGCAGTTTTTTTGGACACCAGGATCTCCCAGTGTCAAAAAAAAACTGCTGAGCTGCTAATTAACAGCACAGCAAATGGGTGCACATGTGCTGTGTGTGGTTTGGCATGCCTCAAACTTCTTTGAGGCATCACAGCCCTCATATGCACACTCATTAGGACATGTCCCTGGCTCCTTGGGTGTCACTGCACTCAGCACCTGTGAGAGGAGGAAGGTGCTGGCTCCTTCACATGACTGGTGCCTTGTGCATGCCGCAGCATCCCAGCAGCACTCCCCACAGCCCATTCCACCATCTCCAGGAGCATGGGAGGAGCATGGGAATATGCTGGGCTGAAAAGTGCAGGCCTCGACCTCCAGTAGCCCTGCACCAACTGTTTCTGTGCTCTTAGTGGCATCGTCTGCCACACGCTGGGGGGCTGTTTCCTGGTAGGAGTGGCAGCAGAGAATGGTCTGGCATTTAAGTCCCAGGGGTACAGCGGCAGTGGCAAGGGCCACGCTCTCCCCCTCAAGTAGAGATGGGGGCAGGAAGGGGGCAGACAGTGGGAAAAAAGAGCACAGCAGGGTTCTGCTCTTGCCATCCTCATCCAGCACCAGTCTCTGCACCAGCAGCCACTATCATCCCATTCTGCCTCCTGCAAGGGTAGTTGCCTCCTTCAGGAGTCTAGTGACCTACCCAAAGCTCCTCAGTCTGTCCTGCCTTGGTGAACACCAAGCACCATCCAGCAGTTTTTGCTATGTTCTCAGGCATGAACGGTGCATGGCCCCAGCAGTTGGGGGAACGCAGCTATGCCGGCAGCAGTGGAAGCATGGCAGTGGTGGCAGGAGCCTGACAGCAGTGAGTGGGGAGCTCCTGCAGTTGCTGCTGGCACTGTCGGCGGTGGGGGTGGGATGGGGTGGGGTGGCGAGCATCGATCCCTGGTGCTGCTGGCAGCGTCGGCGGGAGCCAGGGGCGATCATGGACCAGCGGCAGGGTGGCGAGTGGTGACAACACACAGGTGCCACCGACAGTGTTGGCAGCGCCTTTTTACAGGGGGTGCACCGCCACACGCAGGAAGTGCATGTGCACCCATGTGTATCCCCTATGCATCGCCCCTATTCTCAGGGGTTCCCTGCCCAGCCGACCATCTCATGACGTCCTTTTGGGGTGTTGTGGGGTGCAAGGAGGTAAGCACTGTAAAAAAAAGAATTAGATTTTAAATGGGGTGCCACTCAATTCCAAAGCAAAATAATGGAGGGATGCTCCTCAAGTCAAAAAGGTTGAGAACCACTGTTATAGAGGGTGCAGGAAGAATGCAGAAGGGAAAGGGAAATTATAAATGGGAGAATAAAACAAATGAGAAATAAACACTCTTATAATTCTTAGGTTATTGTTAGTGTTACAGTGACAGCTGTATTTTTGTTTTAGTACCCATAGCATGGAATCATGGGGTACTCAACAGCAAAACAAATTTATAAAAGGACACAGCCCTGCCCACAGAATTGGAGAATCACTGCTTTAGCATAACCTTGAAGTGAAAATGGCAAAGTCATATATAACAGGAGAGAAGCCTGCTTCTGAATGAAAAGTTCATAACCTTGCCAAGCATAGATAAAAGAAAGCAATCTTTGCTGTGTCTGCTGCCGGAGCGTCCTCTAAGAGCACAGGCTTTAGCATGACATTCAGATTGCAGATCTGAGTAGCAAACAGCCATCTGGTCTTCGTTGTGGTGGACCATTCAACAAGGGCATTTTTAAAGCCTCTAGACTCATGGCTTTTCAGTATTGGGTCCCTGTATTTGTTTGTGAGGTATAAATTTGAGAAACTTGTGTAGATGATTGGATTCTAGGGGATGTGCTAGTCAAACCAAGATGAAAACAGAAGCTGTGACCCTTCTTTCTATTCCTGAATACAGTATTGAATCTCTTATGTAGACAGATGAATTAATTAAACCAGTATCTGATTTGCTGAGCCCCAAGTTGCTCTGAGATTCTGGGACCATGGATTGGAAGGCCCAGGTATATATGTACTGAAGTCACTTAGCACATTTAGCATTGGACTGAGACTCATGCAACCTGGATTCTCCTCTCATCTCTGGATTGCTGGATGACTTTGGGCAAGTCTCTTGCCCTTTCTATGCCTTGGTTTCTGCATTTGTAAAATGAGGAAAATGGATACTGATCTCCGTTGTAATGTCCTTTGAGACTTTTGGTGAAAAGCTTTGATAGGCAAGAGTTAGATTTGGGGGGGGGTGTTTAATACTAAAAAGGCAACTTTTGGGCTAATGAGGTCTCCCAGAAGATCCAATCTTCATGCTGGAATTGCTCCATGAATGGTGGCATTTGTGCCTTATAGTGGCAGGAGAAGGATGCTTTGTTTAAATGACCCATCAAGACCTTCCTCACTGTCTGAAACAGGATTAATCTCTCCACACTTTCAAAGAGTAGCTGTACTTTTTTTTTTAACTTCCTATATGGTTGAATGACCTTAGCCAGCCCCAGATTTATTTTTGAAGACTTCTGGTTATCACCTTTTTTACCTCAGGAACAAAACAGTTAACCATTTTGATTGTTGTATTTGGGGATTTCAGCTAGTGGGTCATTGAGTCATTCTAGGTATGCTTCAGACTTGTCCCTACATGAAGGGTCATGTTTTTGAGAGATTTACCTGAAGCAGAAGTAAACTGCTTTCAGGAGGAGAGAGGAAGCTGCTTATCAGCTATTTGATGGTGACTGATAGATCTACATGCTCCTATAGGGAGTGTAAATCACTGTCAGTTTAGCTCTGAATAAAACAGGATTAAAATGAAAACATTTTCCCTCCATTTATACTGTCAAA
Organism: Gavialis gangeticus; assembly: GCF_001723915.1. NCBI lineage: Eukaryota > Metazoa > Chordata > Crocodylia > Gavialidae > Gavialis > Gavialis gangeticus. Next base: position 96,775,526 of record NW_017729024.1, read on the forward strand.
GGAGCAGCAGATGTGAAAGTTCCAGCGTAACTTATGTCCAGTGTGTAAAGTCTGTTTGTACCCATAGCATTTTTAAATGAAAGTTGAGGCTATGGAGAACAAGATGATACCTTCAGAGAGGTACAGAAGCATGTACAAACTCCTTTTGGGTCTTGCTTGCCACTAGAGCTCAGGCTGTGTGGGGGGCTGGGTAGGGGAGGGTGGAGAAATTGCTGACCTACATGTTAAAGCTGATATAAGCAGGGACGTATACAGCAGAGAATTAGCAGTAGTGCAGCCTTGCTCTACCATACCCCATTGCGTCCCTCCCCTCCTGACATGCACCACTGCCTTGTCAGAAGTGGCAGCAGATGTGCCAGTGTGGCACTGCTTTGGCAATGTTGACAGCAGTGGTTGGCAGAGCCAGTGTACAAGGTAGAAGCCACATGCGCTCACTTTGTACCTACCATGGCTAGGGACAGACATTCAAAAAGCACGAGCCTGAATTGATTCACTCTCTGCAGGTTAGTCTAAGCTGTGTAGTTTAAACTGATTCCTAACTGGACAAACATGCTCTGGTAAATTAGGAAGTGCAGGCACGAGTCTGTAGTGGCTCAAACCAGAAGCTGGGGGCGGGGTACTAGAGCATGCTTGCCAGCTGCTGCCAAAGGGGAGGGAAGTGAGATGCCCTCCAGGACTCTTGCCCCTCCCTGCTGGAGCAGAGCAGGCGTGGCCAGGCACCAGCCAGGACTAGCACAACACACAGGATGCCAGCCACCAGCCAGGGGCATGCTGCCAGACTGAGGAGTGGGGAAAGTCCTCTCTCTGATGCAAGCATGTATTGACCACAGCAATTTGCAAAGCATACCACAGGGAACTACCAGAAATCTTCTCCTAAGCCCAGTAAAACACGGCATACACAACTTAGTCCAACTTAAAATGTAAAGCAGGAAGACAAGGGACAGCCTCACATAGGTCTTACTAATCCTGAGGGCAGTGTTTCCTTACAGCCAGGCATTCCGAAAGGCTTAGTTTAGGTTTTACAGATTCTGCTTTATAATGTAAATGTAGCTCTCTGCATTCTTTGGTCTTCAGCTTCCACCCAGAAGCTGTCTGCAGCTTCCCTTAACTCATCACACATGTGCTTGAGATGGATTGTCAGGTCTTTGCCAACACTTCCCACCTCTCAGTGTCTGGTCATGTAGGTTTTAGCTCTGGGCTCAGAGGTGCAGCAGGTCTTGCCTCTCTCCCCTGCTCCGGGACTGCTGTGGAATTAATGCCGTCTCTGGCTGGAGGGAAGCTGGACACAGGGAGGAATTAGCTCCATCTCTGCCTGGCTGCAGAAAAGCTGTGGAGGTCCACAGGTTTTGCCAATGGGGAGGGATGGGAAGAGGGGAGAAGAGGGGCGGAATTTGCCTCAGGGGCCATGGCAGGTCAGCATCGGCTCATACCCCACCCCTGCTCTGGCCAGAGAGCAGAGGGGAGGGGTCAACACAGCTCTCTGGAGCAGAGCCCAGTCCAGGCAGCATGCAAGAATGCTAGAGGTCTCTGATTTAACTTAAACCAGCAAGGGGGTCTGGAACAGACATTGCATAAACTGGTTTGAGCAAAGTCAGTTAAGTCTGATACTATATTCAACCAGGTTTATCTCAAACCAGTTTTTGCCATTTTCAAACTGGTTTATATGTGCACTGAACATATGTTCTGTTATAGGTTTAAACCAGTTTCTGATCACTTACTTAAACTGGTTTGTGTGTAATATCTGTCCCTAGGCTAAGTTGCCCATGGAGTTCTTATTTCAGGACACAGACGCAAACTCTTGAGTTAATTAAATTTTATTTTATTATTACTTATTTCCTCAATAAGTCAGTCCCGCTTTTACGGCAGAGTTGAATTTCTAAATCTGTAGATGTTGATGAGACTGGAAGGTTTTCTGGGTGTGAACATTGGCCAGTGAACCAGGTTTCCCATAATATTAATTATCTGCCTTTCAAAGACCATAGACAAAACTCAAGTCTTGGTTCATCTGTAAAGATAGTAAATTTCAACCCCACTCTCTGCCTGGAATTAATGTCACAATTGATGCAGCATGGCTTAGCTAAAACTAGTGACTCATCCTTTCAATTTTTTTTCCATGTTTTGTTACAATGCTTATTTGTTTTCCTCCCAGTTTTTCGGTGTTTGGGAAAATATCCAGCCAAACCCCACAGGGATACACCAGCACATTGTGAATATCATAATTATTTTATCTAGTTTTTTTCTCTCATGTACAGAGGATATTTCCCAGAATATTTTGACCTTGTGGTGAACAAATGCTATGCTAAAACTTTCTCTTTCAGAGCTTTTCTTGTCACCAAAAACATAGTTTCATAGTTTAATAGTTAGTAGGGTCGGAAGGGACCCGAGCAGATCATCGAGTCCAACCCCCTGCCTTGGCAGGAAGGAGTACTGGGGTCAGATGACCCCGGCAAGGTATTCATCTAGCCTCCTCTTAAAGATCCCCAGGGTAGGAGCCAGCACCACTTTGCCTGAAAGTTGGTTCCAGATCCTAGGCGCCCTGACAGTGAAGTAGCGCCTCCTGATGTCTAATCTGAATTTACCCTCTGCCAGCTTGTGACCATTATTTCTAGTCACTCCTGGTAGTGTTCAGGGGAACAGGGACTCCACCAATGCTTGCTGGTCCCCCCTGACTAGTTTGTAAACAGCCACTAGATCCTCCCTCAGCCTTCTCTTGTGGAGGCTGAACAGGTTCAGGTCCTGTAGCCTCTCTTCATAGGGCCTGCCCTGCTGCCCCCTGACCATGTGAGTGGCCCTCCTCTGGACCCTCTCCATGCTGTCCACATCCCTCCTGAAGTGCAGCGCCCAGAACTGGATGCAGTACTCCAGCTGTGGCCGGACCAGGGCTATATAGAGGGGGAGCATCACCTCCTTGGACCTGCTTGAGATGCATCTGTGGATGCATGACAAGGTGTGGCTGGCCTTCCTGACTGCATCCCCACACTGCCGGCCCATGTTCATCTTGACATCAGTGATGACTCCAAGATCCTTTTCTGCCTCTGCACTGATGAGAAGGGAGTTCCCCAGCCTGTAGGTATGGTGCCAGTTGTTCCTCCCCAGGTGCATCACTTTGCACTTGTCAGTGTTGAATCCCATCCTGTTCTCATCCACCCACCCCTGTAACCCATCTAGGCCTGATAGTAGCCTATTCCTTCCTTCTAGCATGCCCACATCCCCCCCACATCTTAGTGTCATCAGCAGATTTGGACAAGGTGCTTTTTACCTCCTTGTCCAAGTCACTGATGAAGATGTTAAACAGTGTGGGCCCGAGCCCTGCGGAACCCCACTGCCCTTATCCCTTCAGGGGGAAAATGACTCATCCACTACCACATAAGATGTGACACTTTATTCTCTCCCTTTTAACATAGTAGTCCAGCAGAAATAGTTGTGATAGCAATAGCATGTGAATCCATCTACCCTGTGCTAAAATGAGCTTTTTCATTTCCCAATAGTCTGTAACGAGGGCTACTGGGGCCGATCTCCGCGTGGCCTGCCCATCTGTTCTTGGGCTAACCGGCTGCCTTCTCACCCACCACACCTTAGTCTTAATTGATTAATTAAGAGATGCAGTTAGGCAGGAGGCTGCTCATTTACTGCCCCACTGCTGGGGGCACTATCCACGGCTCCATTCCCCGCTTAACACCACAGCCCAAGCCTTGCTGATGACATCGTTTTCTCATACCTGCCAGTCCCCCACGATGGGGCCCAGAATCTTACTGTAGGACCCCACCTGGGTTCCTCCCTTCAAGCAGACTCTGCCACCATCTATCTCCCCACTGTCAGTTCCCCTTCGGGTGTGGTCCCATGACTGGGACCTTTAGCTCACGCTGGCCCCGGCCCACCTCCAGGCCAGTCAGGAGGCCAGGCCCATGGCTCTTGAGCAAGGAGGCCCACCGAGAGGGATGCTCTTCTGACCCTCCTGGTCCTGGCCCCCACCTGGGTTAGTCAGGGGAAGCTCTGGCAGGCCCTGATGTATGACCCATACTCTTATCCCAGGGTCCCCCTTTCTGGGTCCTCCTTCATGGGCATGGGGAGCTGGAGTACCTCACACCATGACTGAGGCCTCAGGGTCTCACACGGGACTCACTCCCCCCCTGGGCAGCAGGTCATGGTGCTACAACCGGTGTTATTTTTGACCCACTCTGCCTCCCCACGGTGGAGGACTTATTGGGGTCAGGACTCAGCTCTCGCTCTCTGGCTGAGCCCCCTCTCCCTTCACAGGGCTCCACAGCACTGGCCCTCTCTCAACTGGGGCTCAGATGTTATATTTGATCCAAACTCTGCCTCCCAGTACTGGAGGACTTACTGGGGTCAGGACTCAGCTCTCTCTCTGGCTGAGCCTCCCCTCACACTGGAGGCTCCACACGCTGCCCCCCTCACACACCCTTTACTCAGGGTCTCAGGGCTTCCCTCCACAGGTGGGCTCAGATAGCCATAGCTGTGCCTGGCCCCATCACTCCTCAGCATCCCAAACCCCCACAACTACCTCCAGTGTACCACAGCCCACCCTAAGGTGAGGGATAGGGGTTAAGGTACCCTGCCCCACCTTTCACCAGGGTGATCACTAGCCTGGCATTTCCTGGGGCCTCTCACACCACTAGGAGCCCCACTAGAACACCCACTCCCAGCAGGTTGTAGTTTCTGGTCATACCCAGGACCAAGAGCCTCTTACCATCCCCTACCATTCCTCCCATACCTCCAGATGACACTCAGCAACCCTCAAGCCAGGTAGTAGCCC
>NW_017729024.1:96785299-96785951 GCF_001723915.1 Gavialis gangeticus
TGGGTCCTCCTTCATGGGCATGGGGAGCTGGAGTACCTCACACCATGACTGAGGCCTCAGGGTCTCACACGGGACTCACTCCCCCCCTGGGCAGCAGGTCATGGTGCTACAACCGGTGTTATTTTTGACCCACTCTGCCTCCCCACGGTGGAGGACTTATTGGGGTCAGGACTCAGCTCTCGCTCTCTGGCTGAGCCCCCTCTCCCTTCACAGGGCTCCACAGCACTGGCCCTCTCTCAACTGGGGCTCAGATGTTATATTTGATCCAAACTCTGCCTCCCAGTACTGGAGGACTTACTGGGGTCAGGACTCAGCTCTCTCTCTGGCTGAGCCTCCCCTCACACTGGAGGCTCCACACGCTGCCCCCCTCACACACCCTTTACTCAGGGTCTCAGGGCTTCCCTCCACAGGTGGGCTCAGATAGCCATAGCTGTGCCTGGCCCCATCACTCCTCAGCATCCCAAACCCCCACAACTACCTCCAGTGTACCACAGCCCACCCTAAGGTGAGGGATAGGGGTTAAGGTACCCTGCCCCACCTTTCACCAGGGTGATCACTAGCCTGGCATTTCCTGGGGCCTCTCACACCACTAGGAGCCCCACTAGAACACCCACTCCCAGCAGGTTGTAGTTTCTGGTCATACCCAGGACCA
>NW_017729024.1:96790951-96809081 GCF_001723915.1 Gavialis gangeticus
AGTGATCATTAGCCTGAGAGGTATTGGGTTTTCTTAAAGGGATTGTGCCTGAAGCAGGAGAGCAATCCAATTAGTCCACAAGGACATTTCTTAGGTTGGGACTGTTACCAGTTTTGATTATTTGATTTTGGGTGCCAGAGGCAACAACACTTCAAGGCAGTTGAGCCATTGGTCTCTGATGTCACTAACAAAGGAAACCACACAAACCTGGTAACTTCAGCAGTGTGGGGGGGGGGAAGGGTGTAGGAGAGGTGAAGCCCCAGATCAACTGGATGTTGCATAATGAGTAACCCATGGGACACCATTGACTCCTTTATCTTTTCATTATGACAACTAAGGCATGGCAGGAAAGTGAGCGGTGAGTTACTTTGTTACAGGGAGTTACACCTCTCACGGGAAGTGGCCCTGTCACATCCTCCCTAGTTGTTTGTCCAAGTTTCCACTTCTTGATTTAGTTTACTGAAATGTTCCCTGCTAAACTAAGCTGGTCTTCTGCCATACATGCTAGTCTTCCTGCACATTGGAATGCTTTGTTCTGGCACTCGCAATAAGGTTTCTTTAAAAGTATTACCAGTTCTCCTGGACTCCTCTTCCCCTCAGACTACTTTCCCAGGGGATCCTGCCCATGAGTTCCCTGAGCAAGTCCAAGTCTGCTTTTCTGAAGTCCACAGTCCTTACTCTCCTGCTCTCCAGATGACACTCAGCAACCCTCAAGCCAGGTAGTAGCCCAACTGCCTTGTTTATATAGGCAGCCCTGAGCCTAAAATGGCTGCCCTCATTAGGCACCTGGAGGCTGCCAGGTCCAGGGCCTTAAAGTGGCAGGCACACATACTGCCCTGCCACAGAATCATTGAAGATTTATTGTACCTATCCTGTGCATATATATGCCATATATTTATGCATCCTATGTTAAGAGTTTTACAGCAATTTCTTCTTTTTTTCCTTGGTATTCTTGCCAGTACTGTGGATCTATTTGTCATCCTTGTTACTTTACATACAGCCCTGCCCTTTCAAGTGTGTATTCTAGGTGCCACCCTTTCAGCTAAGAGTGTGGAGAGATACTTGTGGAGTGAAATAAAAGACCAGGATGGTAAAATGCACCCTAGTTGCTTCTAAGGAGTAGGGAAAGCTATGAGCAATTCTAGCTTTACACATGCAATGCACATTTCTACAGGGTTTGACCCTACTGCTTTCAAGAGCACTGAGACAAAAATTGATTATATTACTTGCTTAACAACTCTAATCTAGACCCTTGCTTCTTGACCTTGTCTGTTCCTGATTCTCAGGGGTCAAGCTCTGATCACCCATATCCCAGTCATCTCCTGACATAGAGATTAGAGCTTTATACTTATGGAAAAGGAAGATTACCAGGTTTCCAAAGGAGAAAATGCATCACTTTCATGGGAGATCAAGAAACATTCAATTTAAAAAATCACTGAATTACAGATTGGAAAGCTAAATTAAAGTAATAGTGAAGGTTCTCAAAATGTTTCCTCTTTCACTAAGTACACACTTAGTGAAAGAGGTTCTTAGATTCTTAGAGCTAAAACAACAATTTCAACTTTATGTGCCTTAGCAGTACTTACATAGCAGTGTAACTACAATATTTGGAACCTACACACAGTTAGGATTCTGTTTGTAATTGCAGAGCTGTTCCAGGCCTGAGCCTCTCTTCCCAACATAGGACTTAGACCATGCTGACTAACCCACTTAGCTTCATAGATGGAGAAAAATGAAATATCACACCAATGTCAGTTTTATAACCTCTAGAATATTTCCAAGTTTTCCTGCAAAACGTGGCACATGAACAGTTCATGTGGTACAGTACCAGAGAGTGCCTAAAACAAATCCTGAAAGGCACATATTCTCTGATTTAATTTATATGGCAAGCCCACTTGCAGATATCAGCTCTTATTCAAGCTATTCTACTGCAAATAAATGCCTTAGGAAATCATTTATATCAGACCTCTGAAGTTATTTGAAAACAAAGCAATTTACACTCTTGTTAAAGATGAAGCTGTCTTAAAGGAAGGTGTAGACTCCTTGAAACTAAGTACAGGGAAACCAGGAATAAAGGTAGATGGAGGAATATATATGCATTTGTACTATTTTTGGTTTGTTTTGAATGCTTAAGTTTAAATTCTCATTTTTCTTTTGGGAAGTTTAGGTAGCAATCAAAAGAATACATAGAGACAGATTATATCCAGTTTTTACAGCAGTTTTCAGAAGTGTGACCAGTAGAAGTCAGGCAGATGCCAGAAGCTGTGTCAACAGAGGTGGGGGGGCAGGTGGCAAGTGGTGACCACCTGCAGAAGCTGGTGTCCTCCCGGGGGCCCCGGGCCCTCTGCCAGCTCTGGGCTACTCCGCTACAACCTGCTGTAGTCCCAGGTGCATGTGTAAATGCTGCACCTGGCAGCAGCTGACTCTGGCACTTCCTGGCAGAGTTTATCACATCACCCTCATTGCATGTGTAGATGCACCCCTGTTAGATAACACTAGTTCACTTTAGGGTAAAAAAAATTTCCAGGCTCTTATGTTTAGTCCCCAATCCACTGGTGTTATGAGGCTTCCGCACCGTCTGTGCAATCCATAGAATTCTTCTCCTTGGTAGAAGGAGGGATTTTATTTTAGTGTGTTTAAGGCCTATTCTAGGAATGAGTTACATTCAACTCAGTTAATAGCTTTCATGAACGTTCTTTGAGACTTTTAAGTGTTTTGCTAGTTCAGTCTGTATTTTGTATTGGCTTTCTGCATTAAATCTTCTTCAGTGTAGTTAGAATATTTACATTTTCACTTCCACGTGAGGTGTCTGCTGATGGGCTGTAATAGTGCAGAATGCAAATGACTGTATGCTTACTTTACATACCGTAAATAATTGGTACAGAGCATTTGACAGGGCACTGTTGGTGCCTGCCACTTTAAGTTCTAGAGCAGGCAGCAACCAGGTGCTTGAGTACAGCAACCATATTGAAACCCAGGATATATATAGATTGAAGCAGCAGTTTGCTGCTGCAGCTGTAAGAGAGACATCAGCTGGTGGAGCTGAGGCTTAGGAACATCTTGGAAGTTTATGGGCTGGGGCTTTGGGGATGGAGGAGGCCGCTGGTCTGGGCATGACCTAAAACTGCACCCTGCTAAGGATGGGTGGCCTCGTGGGGCTCCTGGTGGTGTGGGAACCCTCAGGAAATGTCAGGTCAGATACACCCTGGTGAAAGGCGGGTTGGGGCACCTTAATAACCCCAGCTCCCACAAGTGGGTGGGTAACCCCGTAGTAGGTCCCAAGAAGGCAGACCCATATAAGACAGTGTGGGCTAGTTACTCAGAAGCCTGACTTGAGGCACCCATGATTGGTCAGTGCTAGGGCCAGGACCAGAAGGGTCACAAGGGCCAGGGGCCCACTGTGAGGGACACCCAGAGCTGAGGACCTGGGGTTCTGACTGGCCTTGGAGGTGAGGCCAGGGCCTGTGTGGCCAGAGGTCCCGGGAGGGCCACACCTGAGGGGGGGAGGAGTGCAGGGAGTTTGACAGCCCAGAATGAGGGTGGAGTAGGTCATCTGATTAGGAGGGATCTAGTTGGGGTCCAGAATAGAGGGTTATGGGACCCACTGTGGGGCTGAAGATGTTAAGAACTTAGATGCCATCTACAAGGCATGGGCTGCGGTGTAGAGAAGGTTCAGAGCCGCAGATAGCGCCCCTGGCATCAGGGAAGGAAATGGGAAGCCTCCTGCCTAATTAACACCATAATTATGTATCATCAAGGCATGGCAGGTGAGAGAGGTGGGCGGTTATCCCAGAAATAGGTGGGTAGGCCAACTTCTAACTGGCCCAGGAAAGACCCCCTGTTACAGAGCATATTGCACTAATTTAGAACAGGAGTATGAAATGGAGCATTTATCCTATATTGATCAATACCATGAGTTTCATGCATGGAATGTCTGTGGTAGACTTGTATCTGTTACTAAGGGTTTTCTTTTCTGTTCTTTCCTTTTTTTTTAATTGACTCTCTTTGCTCTAAATTTAAGGGTCACTAGTGATCTTGGTGGATTACAGAGAATTTGATTCTCTTTTAACTTATTCTGATGTTATACTGGCCTAAATGTTCAATAGAATTGCACCAGTATGAAGCAAGAATTGGTCTAATTGCCTCTGATCCAAGAGATCGCAGTCCAGATATGTCCAAAGTATATTTTGTCTCCTGTTCATTTGTATTAATGTGGCATTTTAAGGGCCAGATTCTGTTCCACGTTTTAGGTGTCTCAAGTGTGATTCTATAACATCCTGCAGAAATCCTGAAAATACATTAATTAATCTGCTTCTGTAACAAATCATCATCTTGCCCTTAATACTGAGTCACAGAAAACAGCAAGGAAGAGGAGGACCGCTTATGCATCTGTGTGGTGAACTAGAATCTGAACCCAAGGGTCTATAGCCATGATAATGTCACCTGTGCACCTATTTTGGCCACTAAAGGCTTTCTCTTTCCATATGTCATAGGGCTGCTGTTGAGGTTGATTCAGGGGCTGTAACATCTCACAGTTTTAAGAAAGGACTGTTTGTGCTCTCTGGAATTCATTGTCTCTTTCCTGGTCCAGTCATAGCAGGGTATCTTAAAAGAACTGTGTAAGACTTGTATTTGCACAGGAGTTTTCCTGAAGGGATTTGAAGTTTTTCTTTGTAGAGAGAGTCTTTTATTGCAATTTTACTTCTTTAAAAGAAACAAACTTGTTCTAAAAAAGTTGCATTTGTCTAAGAGTGTTTTGATTTAGTGTGTTATTACTAATTTAAAGAGTTAATGTAATAGAAACTGAATGAAAGAGAAACTGCATATTAGGGGAATGTAGCAGTGTGGAAGAGGCAACTAGATTAGAATGACACCCAAAGCTCCAAGCACCTATAAGGGGATTGGAGAGACAATGTTCTCTCACCACAGATTTGCCTGTTTAGCGGGTTAATATTTAAGGGGAATTAATTGTGGCCTTACAAGTAATCCTGATGAGATCTAAGGGTCTAATCTCTGTTCTGTCCCAGATTTCCTATATAACCACAAGGAAGTCCTTTAATCAATTTGTCTTTGTTTCTCCATCCCTAAAACAGGGATACTAATACTCCCTTACCTCACAAAACATTGCAAGAATAAATTAATTAATGTTTTTATCCTTGTGGATATCACTGCAAGTTTTCACATTTTAAAACGTTGGTATGGAAGGTTTTATGGGTTCACCTCTAAGTTAGGTTTCGTAAGTTTCCTTTTTAAAGGTAGAACTTTAAGTACATTAACATGTACCAGCGTTAAATATATGGATAGGGTGGCCATTGGTTCTGTTTTACAGTGGACTGTCCTTTTTTAAAAACCTTTGTCCCCTGTCCATTTCTAAATGAGGAACAGACTGCCAAAAGTCCTGTTTTCCAATTCATTGGTGGAAATACATGTCAATCATTTGTCCTCACAATTATTGGCTGTGCCTAGAGGTAGGGCAGTACACAGCCAGGAGGAGCAGGGTTCCCAGCCAGGGAGGGTGGAAAGGGTGGCCCTGTCCCTTGCTGCTGATTGGCTGAGGAGGTGGCAGCCCATCCCTCACTGCTGATTGGCCAAGGGGGCTGCTCCTCACCCAGGGTATATTTCAGGGATGCAGCAGTGTCTATCCATCCTAGACATGGATAACATGTTTAGGTGATATGTTCTAAAGTGCAACCCTTCTTTCTGAGGAAGAAAGTAAAATAAACAGGTTATGTTGGCCCTCCTGACCTAGAGTTCTCAACTTAGCCATGCAGGGATATAGGGTGTACTACATCTCATTTTTTCTATGTATCTTTTCTCAGCAAGTTCACTCTAAATTTGAAATGCACCAGGCCTCAAGAAATTAATGGAGATCCAGATAGAACACAGTGTTGTCCCCTGTAGCTTTATCTAAAGTAGGAGTGCCTAGCTGTGGATTGGAGGCCATATATGACTCCTGAAAAAGTAGTTAAACAAAAAATTATTTTTTTAAACTGTAGGCATGCACACCTTGAAAGTTTTTTGTCCCTGGGCTTTAAGCCACAAATTTGGTTTGCAGCCTGAAGGGTTAAAAAATTTGGCTACCCCCAGTTTAAAGAATGAAGATACACAAAAAACCCCAAAGTGACTGGCTGAGTGATTATTAGGTAATAAATTAGAGGCAAATTCAAACTAAGGTTGCTTGTCTGTCTATTAAAAATTCAGTTCTGCTGAGCTCTGATTGTTGTACTTCTTTCTCTAGTTTTATTTCTTAAACGGGAAGTTATCCGCCCTAGCAAGTTCATACTGCTGTCCATTACCTTAATATCTCAAGTTTTCCATGTAAAATCACCTTTTTCCTTCCTCTAGAGCTTACATGATAAAGCATTTCATAATAATTTATATAAAAATTGAAAATGTGAACACAAAAATAAGTGGAAAATATATGCCCATAATTTTATAGCCTCTCTTATTCAAATGAACAATAGTTTATATTGTAGAGAATTTTTTTATTCATACATATTTTAGCTGATAATATTTTGGAATCCAAACAGTATGCTGTCATTTATTTACTTGAATTATGATTATATGCCATCATTGTTTTGATACAGGACCACTCATTGTAAGGTCTGTCTGTAATTGAGAATGATGATTATTAGGTATTACTGGTTAACTAATGATAGTGCTCAGCTCTGTATAAACCAGCTTGCTTAGCTTGTGCAACACTTTCATGTTTGAGGTCTGCAAATACTGTGATTTAATCATGTCTCCTTATTGGATGTCTTGCAGGTACAGGAGAAAGTGGCAAAAGCACATTCATCAAACAAATGAGAATCATCCATGGTTCAGGATACTCTGATGAAGACAAAAGGGGTTTCACAAAATTGGTGTATCAGAATATATTTACAGCGATACAGGCTATGATCAGAGCTATGGATACGCTCAAAATCCCATACAAATATGAACACAATAAGGTGAGATATATTTTTAAATACAGAGCTGTAAGTTTTTCACTTTTATTCCGGGAAATGTCCTGAAGGGCTTTTACATTAATGTGGTTGCCTTATGGTATTTAAATTATGCTGTACTGAAAATTCAGATTAAAAAATTTCTTGTAGCTCTTGACCCATGCCTTGACTTCAGCAGTGCAAAAAAGATAGAGAATTCACTTGACATAGGGAGGCTTCTTGTGCAGGACATGAGCATTGTTGTGGGATGGATGTTTGATCATGACAGCTTCCCTTGTTTTCTACCACCTCATGTTCTGCACAAGGTAGATCTCAGGTATACCTGAAGATCTGCCCAGGTATATTTAACATAATGACAGAAAAAGCTTTACTTATAAATATTATTAAACAAGTTATGTTTGTTGGCGTAAGTTACTTAAATTTTAGTTTTTATGTTGTATATCTGTGATTCTTAACCAGGATGCTACAGCATTCTGGGGTGCCTTGATATCTTTTCAAGCGTGTCCTGGGGCACCACAAAATGGTAGCACTGTTAGGTGTCCAAGAGATTTCAAAGAGGAATCCAATCCATTTTGACCTGTTTGGCTTTTCTGAGTTCTTTCCAACAGAAAAACAACTAATTTTTCCATAGTCAAAACAAAAAAAAGGGAAAACTAAGAATTAGCATTATCTGAGGGGTGTCTAATAAAGGGTGCCTTGAGTCTAAAGAGGTTGATGACCAGTGTTACATATCTTTCAGAAAAACATACTAATAGTAAATAAGAGCAAGTGACTATGAGACTATTGTTAAATCACTTTTCGATGCGAACCAGCAAAAGCAAACAAATTTAATTGAGGTTGATGACACCATTGCAATTTAGGCCATAGGGGCATTTATACACATGCCCTGGGATGGAGGGGTGGGGCGCTTTGAACAAGCTTTAACTAAAGTGCTCCTGCCACCATTTTTCAGTGCAGCATGCTGATACACGAGAGTCTGGAGTCTGCTGGAACACGGTAATTACCATGCTCTAGCGGATTCAATTAATCGAGTCTGCTTGGTAATTACAGTGTGTTGGAGCAGCCTCACTGAATGTGTATAGGTGCTCTTGGTGATTAACTGAACAAAAGCATTTGTAAGGTTTATCTTTGAATAACTTGGTTTCTCTCCAATGTTTTTTGGGGAGAACTTACTATTTAAGCATCAGAAGAAAAAAAAATATTCATATGTAATATAAGTAAGTTGTTATAAGTTATAACTAGGTTATAACTTAGGTTATTTAAATATATATATAATATTATATATATATAATAATAATATATAAATATTTTTAAAGCAGTAAGAAGTCCAGTATCCATTTGTACATAGGTTTAAAGAACAGAACTGGGTCAGGACACTTGGCATCAAATGCCTCTGCCTCTCATTGACTCTCAGTGGAGTGGCACATTTCTGTTTCATTGGCTTATTATGCGACTTTGAGCAAGTCTTATAAGCAGGGAGAGGTCAGGCTGCCAAATAAAGTAGGGAAGATTATATTTGTTTATATTTTATACATTTAAAAATATTTGAATGAAAGTATTTTATCCAAATACATTATTATTGAAATGCGTAAATACAGGTTGGTTGAAGTCTTTTTAAAATATTTTTTTTCATTCTCGTTTCTGTAATAGTACATAATATCTCTTTATAGCTGTTGCAGATAGCATAATTTTCAATTTTACTACTCCAGTAATAAGAAATACAATGAAATGAATTGAATTTATCAAATTTAATTTATTCATAATGTACCTAATCTGCCATGGATTTTTTTTTTTTTACAAACTCTCAATTAACGTTTTGTTATGGAGTGATCACAAGTTTTGGTCCAAAAAGTTTTTGGGTGTGTTTTGTTGTTTTCTCCTAAAGTACAGGCTCACTTCTCTGGGAAGCTTTTGAAATCAGTCACCTGTCCTTATGGTGATCTGGTGCAAAAATGGGATTATGTCTTACCCGTCACTAAAATACTCTGTTACTGTAGTATTTACTGTTGAAACATTAAAAACTGTCAAAGAACTAGGAAATGCTTACTTAAGTGTGTGCATTAATCATATTTAACAGTACTATATGCAGTAATTAGTTGTTCTATATGGTGGCAGGTGAGACAACTGCTCTTTGTTCTCTCAAGTTGCAGCAGGGGAAATTTAGGTTAGATATTAGGAAAAGCTTTCTCATGAGGAGGTTTGTAAAGCACTGGAACAGGTTACCCACAGAGGCTGTGGAATCTCCATTAGAGGCTTTTGAGACCCAGCTAGACAAAGTCTTGGCTGTGGTGATCTAATTCGGAATGGTCCTGCTTTGAGCAGAGGTTGGACTAAGTGACTTCCTAGGGTGCACCCAAATGAGTACACACATGCAGGCACTTGCATTTGCTGCAGCAAAAATAGCAGCAGCACAAATTTGTGCCGCTGTGCACGCCCCTGCATGTGGAGTTTGGTGCAGGGCAAGCTGCCCTGCTTTGGGGGAAACAGCCATTTCTGTGCTCCTACTAGTTCCTGGTGTACTGGAGGAGATGGGGAATAATTACAGAAGGGGAGGTGCTTTAGGTAGCAGCCAGAGTGTCTCCCTGGGGGACCCAGCCTCTGTGTCTGCCACACCAAGCCACTTTTTTTTTGCAGTGTTTTTATTTTATACCAGCAGTTTCCAGTATCAGATTTTGGTGTTGTGCTGCATATTTGCAGTGCAGTGAACAGTTGCACATGTATCATGTGTGGTTTGCCGCACCTCAAACAGCTTTGAGGCTCTGCAAACCATGTGTGTGCACACCTGGACATGCCCCAGGGTCCCTTCTAACCCAAACTGAACCTATTTTCTATGTAAAAAGAACCCATCTTTCTGCTTTCAGATTCCCTAAAGTCATGCCAGCTGGGTCTGTTTCTCTTGTAATGCCTCAAGCAAACATCATGATGCATTTTCTTTAAAGTGCCATTAATTGTGTAGAAAATAATTTTAAGAGACTTTGAAAAACTGCCAAGTAGTATAAGTCCCTTGCCTGGTTCTATGATAATTCTGTCTACTATTTTCTGCTAAGAAATTGAAAGCAAAAGGAGAAATTATTAGGGGTTCTTATTATGTGTCAGACTATTTACTATGTATTTTTAAAGTACATTTAAAAGCTGAAGTTTTGATTTGCAGCTTTTAAGAAGTTTAATACTTCCATGCATCCTGGGATTTTTTTCTTCCAAATCTCTTAACCCCCACCCCTCCAAACTGCCAACTACTAGTAGTGGTCATTTTATTGTAGCACCAAAAAGACCTGATCAGACCAGGACCCCATTGGACATAAATCATACTGCATTGCTGTATAATATATATACATGGCTCTTAATCCACAGTAGACTGAGTCATGTTTATTGACTTGTTTTTAATATTTACAAGTAGTTTAGGTCAGTTAATTTGGAACTAGCATGACTGGCTAATGTAGACCAGAACTTGGAACCTGGGCTACTGTAAACCATAATACTATCTAAGTTGTGTCTGTTCTAGTTAAAGCTCTGTCTGTTTTTAATGGGTACCATGCTCTTCTTTAAAATCCGGATGCCTTTTAAGAATCGACTTCTGTTGAGTAAGCCTTATGTTGAATTAGTGGCTTACTTGACAAGTGCCCTCATTGACTTTTTACTTGGCAACAAGTGGAGTAAATTACCTATTAAGTCTCTCTTAAGTGTATCTGAATCTAGTCCTAAATTATAGGGACCGGCACAATTTTCTTAAACTCCCTAGAGCTAAAAATACAAGGGACAGTGATGGGGTTATAAAAAACATGCCTAAATGTTGTTTTCTGATCTCTCTAGTAACTTTTGTCTTTTATACTGTAACACTTTGTAGGCACTGTTGCTTTAAAACACCACTCAACTCTAATCAGTTGGTCCTCTGTGTTTAAGTCTGTTAAAAACAAGCTTATTACCCTCGCAACCTAGAGAACACAGGAAGGGCACTTCCTATTAATTTGAATCTCGTATCAGGAAATCCTATCTCTGTAAAGAATATCTTGAAGTTTGTGTAATTGCATATTTTTAGCACACTACTTGTTTTGCACATTAGTTTTGAAAGTTCTGCAACTCCAATCCATATTAATATTTGTTGTGCCTAAAAATTGGTCTGTAGAATGGCCTTAATTCATTTTATACACTGCTCTGTGCATGTCCTTTCACAGCATCTGATGAAGTGAGCTTGGGCTCAGAAAAACTTATGCTCCCACTCCCTCTCCTTTTCCGACTCTACAGTGCAAATCTACCCTGTACAGTGCGGATCTTTCCGACTCTGTACAGTGCAAATCTATCCTGCTTTCTTATTCATTAAGTACAGAAGACTACAGTTTATATTACAGTACAACAACAGGCATTGTTCTGCACCAATAGTTCCACCACTCATTGTTCAGAAGGCTCTTAATTGCCCGGTGTTTTGGACCTCTTACTGTTTCTGGATATTTCAGTGAATGTAATGGCAGAAAGTGGGCTTCCAAACCTCCAAGTCCACCTAAGTATGAGCCCTTATTATGGTAATCTGTGAGACTGATTCTGGACTGGATTAATGTATAGGTATTATGTTTTATGAGGGCTACTTGGAAGAGATAGCTAATGCAGAACATGACAGCCTGCCTGTTAATCAGTGTTAGATACAGGGTACGTTGTGTTGACTTCTTAGTCACTTGCAGATAAACATAAAGATACTGAGTCTGATCTACAAATTTATACTCTAAAGGTCTTTAATGTTTGAAATGCTCAATGTCATAATGGTGGAAGTAAATTGAGGATCTAATAGTACCTAGATTGAAATGCCTGAGAGCCAATAATAGGACTTTGTCATGCAAGATATTGATTCCAGGGTTTCTTTTCCTGTCAGACTTTTAGAATACAAGTTCTGCTGAGGCTTAAGATAAAGGGTGAAGCTTATCTCTTCTCTCAGGAATTTGTTGGGCATGGAGGATGGTGGTTTATTGCATGGTGTTTACTTTGTTTTTGGAGTAGGCTTATTGTGTTCTCTCTCTCTCCCTTTTTTTTAAACTTGTGTTTTATGCACCTTGAATTTTTATAACGTGCATTTTATAAATTAAAGAAAAAGTCTGAACTTTACATAGGAAAGTGCAGCAGCAATTATCTGGATTGTATACACAAAACAAGTTCTGCATACATACATGGCTAATTAGGATTTTGAATGCCCGTATGCTTGGAATGCTTGGAAATTCCCAGTATGAGCATGCAACAGTAGTAATAGCATGCACAGCTGTAGATCTTCAGATTCCCATATTTTGCATTCCAAAGATAGGTCTGTCTTTCTAAAAAATTGTCCCTGTATGTCTACGCTCCAGTCAGCTCGTCTTTTAGTTGCTGAGTTCAATATAGCATTATTAGCCATTATTTTCACTGTTTGACTTCTCTGGTTGCCAGCGTCCTAAATACTGGACTGGACGCTATTGCTTCAAAGATACTAGTCCTAATGCCTCCCTTCCTTTGTACCTTTCCTGTATGCATCTTATTGTTGAAGAAAAGAAATAGGAGTGAGTCCATTAGTGACTCAAGCCCCTTAGTTGTTGTGATATGAGCCGTGTTAAACTGGAGGTGGGTGGTTTTGTATGATTCCCAAACTTAATTTGCCACTTCTTCCAAGCAGCCTCGCATGAGGGCAGTGGTTAACTGGTGGCAAATGAGCACAGACATTTACTTTCACGTAAAATTGAATTCCATAAAAATCTAACTTGCCTTTTTTTGTTGGAATGACTTGTCTGCTGTTAGCCACATGCAGAAGAAACTGCTCAAAGAACCAGAAAAGACAAAACGAGAGTAGGTATTGCCAGAAGATCAAATCTGTTCTTATTCTAAGTGTCTGTCATAGGTTTCAATTTGATTCATCCAAGCTGCTAGACCTGAGGAGCTGTTATAGTGGGTGCGTCTACACGAGACGTTAACAGTGTAGTAGACTAATTCTACTGTGCATTCATGCAGCACAAAAAAAATGTACTAATGCACAGTAAAATTAGTCTACTCGGCATTAGGGTACCTTAAAAAGCATGCGCCTGCACTAATGTGCAGTATTACCAATTATGGTGCATTAAGTTTAGTACCTGTGATTACATTATGAATATATTCAAAACATTAATGAATGTATAGACACACACAATAATTTTTAAGTTTGTTTTAATTCCTAAGAGAAATGTTTCAAAATGTGGAACCAGCTGGATGTGGGAAAGGCTACTTTTTTTTTAAGTCCAAAACCTGACTCTGCAAGATTCATCTCAAAGCAGTGTGTATCTTGGTGCTGCTTCAGAGCCAGACAACTCTATCCAACAACCTGATGAAAAAAAATTAATAAAAAATTCAGGCAGTTGTAAAACATCTGTAGTCACCATGGATGCCAAATTGGATAAATTGACTTTGCATGTAAATGACTCGGAGACCCAAGCAGACACTGTTAAAACCTGAACTTCTCAAAAAAACCCTCATTGTTGAATAAATACAGATTAGAGAGCCTACCTCAGTCAGCTCATGCAAAATGCAGAGCATAAAGATGCCAGTACCTAGACTCAGACTGCTTGAAAATCACCAATGTGCCACTAGTGTGAAACTAATCAACTTCCAGATGGAGCACAGCCTGTGGAACTACTGGCTTTTTAGATAAATTATGTTCCTGAGATGTTGAAATTAAATGTTAAAGAACTGTTGACCTACATGGAGCAGAGATATAAAGCAGATGGAGAAACCCAAACTGTGACATCTGCACAAGCAGTATCCTTCAGAGTTTCAAACTTGAGAGAGCATCTTAAAGGCAGGGTGAAGGAAGGAAGGATTGATTAATAATTTGTATAATTTAGAAAACCCTTACAAATGAAACAACAAATGAAGAAATTGGGCCCAGAAGGAGACATTTTACACAGAAATCAGAGGACTTCTGTTGCGTTTCTGCTAATATTCATTTCCTTTTATTGGGATCCAGTCATCATAAAAAACAATATAAATATCTGAGACTATTCTGTTTTGTTTTGTCTTTTAAAAAAAATCCCTATATGCAAACAAACATTTACCCTTTTCTAGTGACACTTCAGCTACCAGAATTAAGTGACCATTTTGGGTTCCAGCCCTTCAAAGACTTATGCATCTACTTAAGCTGAAGTACTTAAGTAGTACAATTACTAATATGCATAAACTTTTATAGGATTTGGGTCTTAGCTACGGAATACATATACTACAATACATTATACTTCACAAAGAAACCTTACATATACTTTTGAATATTAAATGTTGTCGTTAGGCATTTTGTAGTGCAGTAGAATATTTTCCTTTTTGTTTATTATCTTTTGTTTTAGAATTTTCTTTTATTTATAATGTTTAAATTGAAGGAGCACATTTTTTAGGTGAGGGTGAAAAGCATATACAATAGGACAGAGTTGCAGTGTGATGCCTATGTTTTATCTTTCCTCTGCCACCATTTTATTGCTTCTCCTAGTGTAGAGAGAAGGAAGAGATGGCTTCTTGTTTGGAAGATTACTGTATGTTTTATTAAACCTATCTTACCAGTGCTGAAAGGGGTGTTTGCTGTGAGAAAATGTAACTCCAAAAGTCTGTATTATTTCAGCAGTTATGTTCTTGCCTAATCTCACTCCTACTCTGACACATTTGTCAAATAGTATTTTGTTTTTGGGTTTTTTAATTGTGTGGGTCTGGACACTCATAATTATACAGGTGCTCCCTGAATGAAAGATGGGTGGATGGCCTGGAAATCTGAAAGGTCATGAGGCTAACACCCATACTTAATTTGAGTTTGGAGAGTTGGGTTTTTTCAATAGTAGATAAAGCTCTACATTTACAGCTATACATCTAATACTGAAGTACTGCTTTATTAAGAACAACATCACTGTTTGATTAATGCATTTGTTAACAGTTAGCCACATCATTATTTCATTAATTAATAGTCAAGTCTTAAAAATTGCCAAGCGATTAATTTTGAAAATACATTTTGAGTTAAATATTTTTTCCCCTCTAAGAAGTTTTCTAGTTAATCACCTTGTGGCTGCCTACAAACTCATCAGGTGGGGCCAGCAGGGAATAGGGAATGCTCTGTTTACCAGGGTGCCCCTCGGGGTTACCAGGGATAATGGTCATAAACTAAAGGAGAACAGATTTAGATTGGACATAAGGAAGAAATTCTTTACGGTGAGGGTTGCCAAAATATGGAATGGGCTTCCAAGGGAGGTGGTGATTTCCCCTACCCCGGAGGTGTTCAAGAGGAGATTAGACAGGCATCTGGCTAGGGTTACCTGACCCCAGCACTCTTTCCTGCCTGGTGCAGGGGGTTGGACCTGATGATCTGCCAGGTCCCTTCTGACTCTAGAAATCTATGAAATCTATGTATAGTACAGTGCAAAAATTGTGCAGGTTTGCTAGATATTGGAGCATTTTATTTCTACTATCACATAGGATTTTCTTAAAATAAGATTTCTCAGAATGTGTCAAGAAGTCTGCAGCTGAGATACTACATTTCTTTGAAGATTTTGTCTAGTCCTTTTTCAGTTTGCACTTCCTATGTGGTAAAAGTTGTAACGGCTCTGAGATGTAAGAAAGCTTCCTCTTACTACACAGTCCTTCTTCACTTCAGGACTTTGGTGAATCCTGAGCAACAGAGATTTTCAAAGAGGATTACTGACCTTAGGTTTACTCTGTATACTGGAATGAACTGACTGATAGATGCATGCACTTAATGTTCTTAATTTGTTATGTCCTTGTAAGCTCATACAAAATGTTCAAAGTTAGGTGTAAACACTACCAAATTATTGTTGAACATTCTTGACCATGAATAACTTCAACCAGGTGGGTCTGATTATATGGCTGGGTATTTAAAGGATTGGGCACAGTAGTAACATTTTACATCCATTTCCCATTCTGCTTCACTTTATTCAGGTGGAATTGACTACATAATCAAAGCACCTGAGACTAAATCCCATTGTTTTGTTTGAGAGAATGAGAGAATGCTGAAAGGGTAATTCAAACATAACACTGCTGGCAGAAAGGTATAATAAATAATAAATAGCTTTTGCAGACTATATAACGTTAGAGTGCCAGGGTGTAAAAGATACAGCATGTGAAGCCCCGCTGTCTGACCCCCAGTGCTGTCTCTGGGTCTCAGCTGATCCACGTATCACCAGACAGGCCCCATTTGTGTGCCCCACATAGCACCTGCTCTAGGATCTGCATTGCATGTGGTGACTGCTCTGGGACCTGCACTGCACACAGTGCCCATTCCTGCCAGTTTGGGATCTGCACTACATGTAGCACATCTGCCCCTTCTGAGGAATTGAGCATACAGACATTTGTTCTAGTAAAAGAAACGCTCACAAGGAGGGGATATTCCAGGTGTCAGAGTCGAAGAACTTTCTTGCAGATGAGGCATATTTTTTTCCGTGAGCAACTGAATGAGTGCCTGTATGCTGGCAATTTCTACTGGGAGAGCTGCAGTTCTCGTAGTAGAAGTATAATGCCTGTACATGGATGTGTTTGCAGTGTTGGGGGGCCTTGCGTGCAAATTCTCAGGAATGTTGTAGTAGCGGTAGTTTAAGTACAGCTTCGGCCAAAACAATAACATGAACAATGCAAATTATATATCATAAAATCACATTTATATCATTACTAATTTTTGCTAAAAACATGCAATAAGGATGATCCTTTCTACCAGTTTACATTCATTTAAAACAGAACGTAGTATTGGGCCATGTAAAAAAAAAGGATAAATGAAGCAGCAGACAGTAAAACAAAATGGGAATTTGATTTGATTTTGGCCTTTATTCTTTGTGCAAAGTAAGGTCAATATACCTAAGCTCAGAAATGTCATTTTGTTGCCAGGTAATATCTTAAAATTGGTGATGAGCACTATGTCTGTGCTTAAGAAAGGTGTTCAACCTCTGCAGCACTTACTATTTCTGTATCTTTATAGCAATAGATAAGTACAGAGTACAGAGCCTGGGGTCCTCCACTACAGCCGAGTAGTGATAGGCTCAGCTGAGGTCTTTGTAACATTCCCTTAAGCCTGGGCCAGCTGTTTTCTGTACCCACTGGCTTAATTTAGAACAGACTGCTAGCTGCCAGTGGCACTGCAGTGGTGACATTGTTACTGTGGATCACTGAAGCATAAGGAAATCCTGCCCCTACCGCCCCATCTGCTGACAGGAGGAGGAAGAGGGAGGTGATATTCTGTAGTGTTGCTGCTTTATGGACATTTGATGTTTGTGACTCACATTTACAAAAGTGAGATATGCATGTTTTTGTTTTTTCCTCTTTTTTTTAAATATGGTTTCAGGCTCAACCTCTGAGACAAGTCTCTAGTTTGACCTTGGAATGCTGTCATTCTCTCTGTTAAACTGCGTTTCCTAGCTCTGCCATGGGTGAAGCAGCTAGGAAGTGGTCACTTTCATTTCAGAATAAAGAGGTTGAAACAGTTGAAATTAGATCTTGTGTATATGCTTGTAATTACTGTCTGTTCATTTCCCACGATTTTGAGAGCGCCCACTCTTCTGTGGGACATGATTAGCTAGGTGCTGGAAGTTGGAGAAATATGGTAGCAACAGTTATGCAAGGCTCCTTCAAGGATCATTGAAATAGAAATCTGAATGCTAAATAGACATTTAACAGGTTTTACACCTGCAGGGCTCCTTCAGTCATTTCTCAGACTTCATTGACAACTCGGCTGTGCAGAAGCAGGGCTTGTGCCCAGTATAGGCATTTTAATTATTGCCCTGACAAGCATACATTTGTATGGCAGCACTACTGAACTTAGCTTACATATAAAGGAAATGTCAGTCTGTTAACCCACCTTTCTAGGGAAAAAAATTATTACAGGCCCTAGGAGTTGTCTCTCTGTCACTGATTTCATTAGTGATTGGAATCATGATTCATGATATGTTCCATATAAGTCTCTCTGTGTAAATCATTGCAGCCCATGTTAATTCAGCTTTTAGCTATGGAGCAGTTAAGGCCAAAAGGATTCATTTGATCAGCCTCCTGAAGAGCTAATTTATTTTCTTAAAGGTATGTGTAGCAATAGCACAAAAGAGTTTTATATTTTAACCACTTGAACTATGATTCGTTTGTAATATACAAAATCATAGTTACATTCAGAAAACATGCAAAATGTGCGTGTGGGGGGGGGTGGCAACAATCCTATGGATGTTTTGTACAACTGA
>NW_017729024.1:96814081-96830333 GCF_001723915.1 Gavialis gangeticus
TAATATACAAAATCATAGTTACATTCAGAAAACATGCAAAATGTGCGTGTGGGGGGGGGGGGCAACAATCCTATGGATGTTTTGTACAACTGATCCAAAAGCTTAATTCAAAACATTATAGACAATACAGCTGTTATTTTTCAAAACTGAACATGTTTGCAGCAAGCTGCCAGGGTTTCCCCCTCCCCTTTTTTGGTGGTAGTGGGGGGTCAAAATTAGGAGTTTTTGGAGGGTTTCTTTCATAGTGTTGACTTTGGGGGGTGGGGGAAGATTGGACATTTTCCCCTTTTTCTACCTCTTTTTTTTCCTTTTGACATTCTTTAGCTTTTTGAAAGTTAAGTAGCAAATGAAAGATTTTTTTAAAAAAGGGAAACGTTTCCTACAAGTAGCCCATCAGTATCATTGTTTCAGTTGCATTTAGTGGCCTATAAATAAATAAAAGAGGAAAAGAAAAAGAATTGTAACATGTTTGCAAGAAAAAAAATGTTTACATTAATCACTAATGATCAAATCATTTTGGAATTAAAATAACCCCAGCCTTGAAAAATTGTGTCCTTTCTAACCAATTCTGCTAGTATGCAGCCAGTCTGTAGAAACCACAAAGGTGTGTTCCTATCAGACAGGAGTTCCCAGTGACATAATAGCAGCCTTCAACTACCTGAAGGGGGTTTTTAAAGAGGATGGAGCTGGACTGTTCAGTGGTGGCAGACAACAGAACAAGGAGCAATGGCTTCAAGTTGCAGCAGGTAAAATTTAGGTTACGTATTAGGGAAGACTTTCTCACTGGGAGGGTAGTAAAGCACTGGAACAGGCTACCCAGGGAGGTTGTAGAGACTCCATCCTTGGAGATTTTTAAGACCCAACTAGAAAGTTCCTTGGTGGAAGATCTAGTTGAGGCTGGTCGTGCTTTGAGCAGGGGGTTGGACTAAACCTCCTGAGGTCCCTTCTAGCCCTGTTTTTCTATGGTTCTGTATTTAAAACATCACTGCCTCAGTCGGGCAGAGAAATAGCAGTGTTGAGCTGACATGGTAGCTGTGATAGTCCAGGGAAAATGCAAGAAGCAAAGATTTCTGTGGTGATGTCTTTCATTATACCAACTAAATAGTTGGGAGGGACATAGGTGAGTTTTTGGGTACTGAGAAAGGGTACAGTGGTACCCAAAAACTCATCCGTTTTCTTCCCAATTATACATTCAGCCCAATAAAAGATATATCACCCACAAAAATCCTTGGTCAAAAAAAGTTTCCAGGGGGTGTGTGAAGAAATTTTGGAGGCTGTGCAGTGAAGCAGTGTTTATGTCGGTGAGCAAGGAGTGTAAAGGAAGTGGCTAAGTATGTGCAGAGGTGTTCTTTGGGGGCGTAAGGATATGCAGATGGGCATTTATCTACACAAATGAACACATGTGGAGAGGGACCTTGATAGGAGTCATTCATGGAAGGTATTGTGAAGTAAGGGAGTACATAGGATGAAGTAAGGGAGTACACAGAGTGTTCAGGCCTTGCTCCAGGGAGTTTCTAAAGAAGATCACTTCAGGGTTCTCAGGGAGTACATCTGGTAATGAGAATATGAACATGTTGGACTTTAAGGGAACATAAGAGTGTGTTCTCTTCTAGTCTGTGTAATGACAATACTGCGTACAGCTTGCTTACCATATGTGAACCAAACCCTGCAGTCTTCAGATAAAAATCTGAACTTTTAGAAGCACTTTCCAAAAGAGCTTCCCCTTTTCTAATTCAGATGTCACTAATTAGGGAAACAAATTTCATGGCCTTATGTTAGACTAATTCTGAGAGGATTTATTTTAAAAAAACCCAAAGAAAAAAACCTATTTGCTTGGGTAAGAAGCCTGTATAAATGAAACTGCTCTGAACTGGGAAGGACATGGGCTCTATGATGAGAGCCACGTAGCTTGTGTTTTGCTTACACGATAAACCATGACTTGCACAGCTGCTGTCAGACACTGTTGCAAAATATTTTAAAAAGCAACTGCCCCTTGTATGTTTAAAAAGTGAAAAAGTGGATTTCCCTTCCTTGGCTTAACAATGCAAATTGAAAGGTGACATTTAAGAATTTCAATGTTATTTTTAAAATAATCATCTAGTGAAGCAATAACTAGCTAGCCGTATAGCTTCTGATTTGGATCATATGGATTTTGACTGGTATTTCACTAGTTGCCCTCTGTTTGTCCCACTTCGGATTCTCATCATCCTTTGTGGTCTTCCTGTAGCGCTTCCTGTGCACTGCACTCTGATGATACCATATGAATCAGCAATGTGGGTGGTGTTTTAGCCATATGACAAATAATAAATATTGCTGTTGCGGTTTTATTAAGGTTCTTCACTCAAATCAATCCCTCAGTCCCTTTCAAAAGACTGTATCCTTAATTTAGTGGGAGGGCTGGAATGCGGGGGGGTAGCGGGGAGGAATGCACTTCTGTGATATAGCAGGTCCTTTTCTTTAGTACAGTAGAACAGACTATAAGAGACAGCTTTTTGTGAATCCATCCCAAACAGATGTTATAAGCTTCTAGCTGAGTTGAAAGAGACATCATCTACAGAAGCCTTTTGTGACTGTTCTAAGGTTTTAATGTAATTTGTTTTATTGTGCCCTGCTTTATTGACCTGAAGTATATAGGAATTAGATCATATGATTTCTTTCCTCTTGGGAAAGAAATGAAAATGAGATTTCTCTTGTGAAGCTCTCCCAATAAGATGAGATTTTAAATAAATATATTTTGGGGATTTGGAGGAAATGTCAGGTGTCTAACAACATAAATGGAGCATTAAAGTCAAATCTACTTTTAAGGCAAGGGTTAATCTTAAAAGTTTTGTTCAGAAATGGTGTTTCGATGGACATGTTCAATTTTTTGTTCTTTGAACTTGATTTAGTTAGCTCACCAGAAAGCCAAATAAGTTTTTTTTCACAGTATATGCTTTTTCTCTCCTCCTTCCCTGCTAGCCCCACTTCCCCACCTGTCACAATGGCCATTCTCAATAATCCATCAAAGAATGGATTTAGTTTTAAATCTTTCACGTTTACTTTTTCTCTTTGGCTGAAAATAGTAGGGGGGATAAATAAATAAGAAGCTTCTACAGTTGGGGTGGAAAAGAGGAGTATCTTCAGCTAATCATATCCTTCCAGACCTTTGGGTTCTAAGGAGGGTATTACAGTAAAAGCTGCCACTATCCAGCATCTTACAAGCTGGCATGCTCTACTAACTGGCATGCCGGATTGTAAGATAAAGTGACGATAAAGCAGCCTGTGCTGCCAAGCCGCCACAGCCCAGGGACATAACAGGCTGTGCGGGGTCTGCCTCCCTGTCCCGTGGGGCCTGCAGGGCCTGCGGGATGGGCGGCAATGCAGCAGGAGGGGCAGAGAGATGCCCCAAATGCGGTGGGAGAAGTGGCAGCTGGGGCCGCTCAGTTAACCAGCATATTTTGTTATCCGGCATCCCCCATTCCCGAGGGATGCCAGATAACAGCGCTTTTACTGTAGTTAAGTCTAGGAGCAGAAAACTTGGAGCTGGTCAAAGAGGGCAGAAATTTTTGTTACCCTTTGGGCCCCTAAATAACATTTTTCCAGTTGCTTAAGTAGAATTGTTAGCATTTTTACACACACACACACACACACACACACACACACAGACACCCCCCCCCCCCCCAGCCCCCCCCCCCCCCCCAATTCTTTTACCAATGTATTATGGACTTGTAAATGTGTATATAGACTTAGCACAGGGGTGGGCAATTACTTTGGGCGGAGGGCCACTTACTGAGTTTTGGGAAGGCATTGAGGGCCACATGACAGGCAGCCGGGGCAGATGAATATTTATTTTCTAAACTTTTTAGGGGCCCCGCGGGCTGTATAGAATGGCTTGGTGGGCTGTATCCGGCCCGCCGGCCGCATTTTGCCCATCCCTGACTTAGCATATGCAATTGGCAATGCAATGCATAAGAAACAAAGGAGCAGTAAGAGGAGGACATTCCCAGGTTTTAGCCCCAAAATTGAGTGCTTAAAAAGAGGAGGGCATTCCCAGGTTTTAACCCCAAAGCTAGTCCCAAAGCTCACCCAAGTTGGCTGCATAGGGTACTGGATAATGATTAAACTGAGGTATGATGGTTCGATCACCATGCTAGCAAGGGGGACCTAGAATCTGGGTATCCTGCTTCCTGGCTAATGCTGTAACCACTTGGTTAAAGCATCCAAGGGTCGTCTTCTTCCCCTTCCCTGTTAGTTATGGGTTTTTGCCTGGCTTAATATTTTAAACTTGTCCATATTAGGTGTGTGTACTTACTTACCAGTGCATAGGTAACTGCACATACTCAGTTTGTGTTCATGCCTGTGCACCAGTGGTACAGGAGAAATAGAACCACAACCTGTTAGAGGTGCACCAATACATTGGTCGATATCATATCAGCACTGATGAAAAGAAAATTGACATTATTGGCAATCAGCCTTTTTTGGCTGATGTGGTTGATTATGTCACCAGTAAATGCCGCATGCATGCATGCACACAGCCAGGAGTACAGCCCGGCAGCTTGGAGAGCAGTGCCCACGTGTTGGCAAGTCTGTGGGGGAAGGGGGCATGGGGGAGGGAAGGGGCATGGGTTGGGGCTCAGATCAAGGCCCTTGCGGTGAGGGAGGGAGTGGGGCTGGGGCAGGGGCAGGTGCTGCACAGCTGATCTGAGCATGGGACGAGGACGGGCTGTCACTGCACGCTTGGGGCCAAAGGCTACACCAGCCTCTTCTTGGTGGGGGGAGGAGAGGAGGCCGGGCTGTGGCTGTGCTCAGGGCAGGCAGGGGCAGCACTGGCAGGGAAGCTGTGGCAAATTTTGGAGTGACTGTAGCCTTCACCATAGTCCTCCCACTCAGCGCTGCCACCGCCTGCCCTGAGTGCAGCCCGGGCCCAGCCTCCCCATTGGGAAGAGGGTGGCTTAGTGTTTGGCCCTGAGTGCGGAGCAGCAACCCACCCTTGCTCCACACACAGAGCCACAGGCCCCCAATGCCTGCCTGGGGGCACACACAGTGGCAGGAGATGCCCCCCATGTGCCTCAGACATGCCATAGCTCCATCCTGTGCCCTGGCTGTGCATGCTTGTCCCTGCTCCTGCTCCAGCACCAGCACCAGCTCTACTCCCTCCCCTCATTGGGCAGGGGCTCAATTTGCCCCCCCCATGCCTCTTCCCTTCCCCTGCCCCTTTCCCCCAACAGGATTACCAGCCAGATGCTGGTCGCCAAGCTGCTGGACTGCATGTCAATCATCGGCCATCAGTATTATGCCAAAATATCTTGATCAGTGCACCTCTACAACCTGTGCATAAGTGCCGTAAGTGGTACTTCAGCATCTGGAATACTCCTGTTTAGGTGTTTAAAGGCTAATAGAATTCCTTCCACATAGTCTGGTTCTCCAGTGGATTACAGTCTACATAAAATAGGGGCACAGTGGTAGCATTTTATGCCCTTTTTGCAGATGGTGATTATACAGCATGCATAGAGAATGTTTAATGCTTATTAAGAAAAAAAAAAGAAAAGACATGCTGGAGAACCTGGACGATAAACAGAACATGAGCACTCTGATGTCTGGTCAGCAGTCAGGCTGACATTAGCTATTGTGATGCTACACAGGATAAAGTAAAAAAAAATAATCCTGGATATCCTGGATAAAAGCTGTCACATCCTCCTTCTTCTGACAAGTACATTTTATGTGTGTTTTTACTGTAAACTGTTTTTATATCAGAAATCCAATTTGACTTTGTAAGGAAAAATAGCAATTATTTGACCAGGCTTCTGCCACACCCCAACTTCAGACATCTGTATTCATCTTGAGATCCTAATTATGCCTTAGTACATCAGCAGAGAAGTGTAATGAAGATAATAGAGATAATTTTTTTCTGCTGCAGTATCTTAGATGCATCTGTACTGTTGTGTTTATAAATAAAATCAATAACTGATTGTGAAAAAATGAACAAAGTTTTCTGCACAGGCCCCTAATTTTTAAATACTACATATTGTAACTAAATACACATTGGTGGAATAATTGATTTTTTAGCCTAAATAATGTCAGACTAAATAATAGGCTTAGTTTACACAGTTGTAATATTTGAGAGAATCTCTGTATTACCTTTCGTGTTTCCATGGTATCTTCAAATGGGATATCGTTCCTTTTTGGGGCCATTGGTTCTTCTGTGAAATGAGTAAATATAAAATCACAATACTTTAAAATGAGGATTACTGCTAGAAAACATTCTGCCGTGGATATATGCTGCTATAACACTGCAGCAAGTTAGACCTTCTCAGGGATCCCATCCTCTCATGGTTCGCCTGATATGTGTTTGGTGCTTCAAGAACAGAGCTATTTGGCATTGGTATAGCTTTGCATGAACATGGATATATGTACTGCTTTTGGCTTGCACACGCCAAACGAGTTTGTGTATCTCTACACGGACTTGCCTTGCCTGGAGTTGGATATATCAGCTCTATGTCTGCCTTTGCCAGTGATTTATCATGTGGCTTTAGTAACGTCAAATTTTCATTATTTTCAAGTGTTTATCTAAATCTAGGCAGTCCAGTCTATGTATGGACAGTAAGAGGCCTGATTTTCAAGCTGCTGAACACCTGTAGCTTTCCATTAATTTCACTGGCAGACAAACATGCTCATTGCCACTTATTTAGATCTAAATATAGTTCTAGGGCCAGATCCTACACGATTTAATTGAACAAAGGATGTTATTTTCTTTAATTAACAGCTCTGAAGCTGTTGTTGCCTGACTTCAGGCACACCCACTTGAAAACTGTAGCCCTATCCTTTTATTTTTGCTTTTTACCTCCCTGTGGTAGGTATCATTGCTTAATCCCCATAGGAGTGCCAAGGGGTAGCTTGGTACTACTCTGTATCGTGTTCAGTGGCAGAAGTGAAAGACACAAGAACAGATCTTCAGCCTCATTCAATTCTTTTGGCCACTCTGATGGCATAAAACGGATGATGTAAATGGCCAGCTGTAGAATATCATGCTGTTTATTGTCTAGTCTCATGTTTTGTACCACTACTCTTGGTCTAGTTACTACATGACACATGATAGGGGTGACTGGAGATGTGACTAGAGCACCTTGCATTCTGGCTAATCTGGGGTGACATAGTGGTAGCTGAAAAGTCTTTACTTTCTGGGGCTAATCATGAAAATGTCCCAGGATCAAGAGATTACAAAGGTAATGGGCTTTTTCCCCACTGCCTGCCTTCTGCCTGATGGATGCAGGCATCTGTCCCTGATGCTAAATGTGTGGCCTGATATGGCATGGGTGCTGCAAGGGGAATTGAGTTTACTTAGTACATCTCAGGAAGTACTTTGGAAGTACTCTTTGAATTTGGCCTCCCATTTCCCACATGACAGTAAAGAGTTCTGGGCAGCCATAGTCACTCAGAAGGTTCCTAATGTATATTTACACATCTGCTTTTAGGTAGTACTGATGAATAAACATGTTTCTGACTGACTGAAACCCAAATGAAGCCATTTCCTTGAAATAATCGGAAAGCATTTCATCCCTTCTCTTTGTGTAAGCAACTGTCAAAGGGCCTCTCAGATGCACTCACAATTGTTTGTACCAGATTTTGCCCTAAAATGCATACGGGTCATTGAAACCATGCTCTCAATATGCGCCTAAGAGCAGAATACAGCTACAAGACTAAGATTAATGCGTCTCTTCTTAAAGAAATCTTTTGGTGTTTTAATACAGTACCAACACTGCCCAGACAGGCTGTTGTCTGTCCTCACTGTTTTTCTTAATTCACTGTCTTCTAAAGTGGAGCCAGCACCACCTTGGCAATATTACTTTTTAGGCAGTGAAATGCTGTATCTGCCATGTCAGTTGACAGTGGTTTTTAACTATTCAGCCATCTAAACAGTGCAATTTACAAAGCATTTATGCACCCACGCAAACACCTTTTTTAATGTTGATTATGTAAAAAACAAATTGTAGAAACATGGATCTGAACAAATCTAGTTTTCTCTGAAAAAATGAGAGAGGAGCTGCAGCAGCCTTCTTTAATAAGACAGACTAAATGCTGCTTCTTCTGGCATTGGCTCTTTATTTGAAATTTCTGTTTTCTGCTAAAATGTTTTTGAAAGTTTTCGGAAGCTTAATAGATTGTTAAACTAGACAAACTAAACCCATGGAAAAGCTTTGAATTGTTCAATTGATAGCATCATTCAAGGGGATGTATAACCAAACTGCTTATTTAATTTCAGTTGATATTTTTTAAACTACTTTTATTTAGGTTTAACACAGCTGAATCTATTGAGAAGCTCTCCCAAAATCAGGAGTATGTTTTAACTTTTAGCAGTCGAATCTATGCATTTTATAACAGACATATCTTAATGGCTTTTCTTCCTTAAGCTCCATCTTTCCCTTCCTCCTTCACTATCCAACAGTCCCTTTTCTTTTTTTCCACAGGATGCAGTGCCTTTCCCCCAGAATGCAGTGCCTTTTATGCTTTCTAGAAGAACTTTCCTTTTTATATAAAAACAAAAGGACAAGAGTTTGTAGCTGACAAGAAGTTTAAAAAATCCTTTTTCTAGTTTCACAGTTCCTTTAATAACATGGTAGTAAGCACAAAAGGATTTATACTTGACAGATATACTGACATAGTGCATTGAGTTTATGCAGACCATTTTCTCCCTGTATTGCACCACTATCTTAACCTCAGGGCATGAAAGACTGACTCAGCTGGCCTTTGTGATCCCCACACCCACTCAGTTTGTTAATGCTGTAAGCATACAGTATACATTGAAATTTCATGAGACTTGAATACAGATGTAATGCATTAGTCCAAATGTAATCTATAGTCCATAGGTCAGTTGTTTGCTGTGTTGACGGGGTGGGGTCTGTAGAAGCAGCACAAACAGCTTCTTGCAGAGAAAACCACCGTGTCTGGAATCAAGCTGTGTTTTACCATCACCCAAGTGCCAGATAAAGTGTATGTGTGTTTGTGTTAGTGATGAGGAGAGTGTTTATGTCCTGCCCTGACTCGCACACTTGCATTTTAGTTCAGTAAGTAATAGCAAAAGGCTTTTATGAGTGTCCACCACATTAAAGCAACCGCAAAACTTATCCAAATCAGAATTTTTTCTTAAAATAGCAGGATGCTATCATGGCGTCATTTTCTTGGCAGTACTACAGTAAATGTCTAGGCGAAATTCGCAGTCCCAATACAACCTATCCTGTGAAATCCTCTTTCTAAATATTGGTAGACTGAGAAAATACTTTCAGGAACCTTAAAAAAAAAACTATACAGCACTGATAGAAGTGGGTTCAACTCCTTTTTATTGAGGGAGGACAGCTGCTGTTCACATCTGTACTGGACTTGGCTCATAAATACCTCCAGGTTGTGGCTCCACTGTAATTTTGTTGGGCCTAGTGACTGTATTCTTTCTCAGGTTGATGAACCCTTGCTTATGTTGATGTAGGATTACTCACCTGTAAGGGCTAGTTTACACCAGTGAAGAAGGCACAGTCAGGCTTAGTGTTTTTAGAAAATTAAAAGAATAGGCCCCAAGCTATTTCCACTCTCCCTAAAATAAAAATAGGTTGGTCTTCTAATTATGTTGGTGAGTTGAATTGTCTTTTCTCTCACTTGTGCAGCTTTCCAGCAATAAAATTCCAACTCCAGAATGGACCCAGGAGGCTCATCAAAATGTGTTGTGAATTGTTACCCATTTTCATGGGTTACACTGTGTGAGGCCAAAAAGAACTTTGGATTTTAAATATTATTGAACATCCCTTTTAATAAGATACATCCAAAGGAAACATTGCAGTTCATAATCACACTTGAAAATCACTTAGTGTTGCCTGCAACGCTAAAGCAATCACACTCTCTCTGCTTCAGTATATTTATTGTATTTTCTCTGCTGTCTTTTAAATCCTTACCTTGCCCTTACATTTCTCCGTCTCCTGGAGCTGTCAAGAGAAAAAAAAATAACATCTCAAATCAAGATGCTGCTGAACTAATTAATTTTAGCTCTGCTTCAAAAGAGGTAATTGCTGAAGTCTTTCCCCTCCCCACTTTTAATCAAGGTACCATCAAATTTCATGTGGAATAAATAATTATTTCCTAGCAGTTTTTTATTTTTTAAATCAGCAGATGTGGTAGTTTCATCTTCTCACAGTGGTGAAGTGCTTCCAGAAAGCGTATTGGTTCAGGGGCTGCGGATAGGGACGATATTGTCCGATTGTTGCTTTTTCTGAGTTGTTCAGGCAATAGCTGTGCAATCTTTTTGAAGCTTGAAATCTGTATTGACTGCTTACGTGGTAATACCTAATTTTATCTGCCTAATACATAGTCTTTTTTATACCTACTTCTTGTGTGCTCTCTTTGGACCCTTTCTCCTACTGCCTTCACAGGTTTTGCATTCCCTGTTAATGAAATGGCATTTTTCTGTAGTTACTGATGAATTCACTCTCCTTAAAGCAACCACCATAAATGGGTGGAAATTTTGTTGTTATCAGTGCAGATTATTTGATTCTGGAGGTTCCAAAGAAGTGGTGAATTGAGATAGCCAGTTGCTGATTTAGTAAGAGGGAAAGTCATTCTTTGGTTATCTGGCCATGGCATGTCCTTGTTGGCACTTCTCAGATTTCAGACTCTAGTTCTTTCTTTCCTTTTGAACCCATCCAGTTGATGGTCTGGGAACATTTCCCTCCCCCCCCAGATACTAGGAAGCAGGGTGACTAAACCCAGTAGACAACTGCGCAAAAGGAGACTTAAAACATACC
Source organism: Gavialis gangeticus (assembly GCF_001723915.1). Lineage (NCBI taxonomy): Eukaryota > Metazoa > Chordata > Crocodylia > Gavialidae > Gavialis > Gavialis gangeticus. Next base: position 96,824,845 of record NW_017729024.1, read on the forward strand.
TACCATGGGCATTTCCTATATCCCTAAATTACTGTGTAACAGCCTGGTAAGAAACTACTCGGAGGGGTTAGATTTGCTGTCTGCCTGGGTGTTCTCTTGAAATGCTTTATAATAGTGCCACTTGTGTATTGACCTCTGAGTCTGAGGTAGGGAGGAAGAAAGGAGCCTACTGTCCCAACTTAAACACTCTAAACTTTTGCAAAGGAAAATGGAGAGATGCTTCCCCCTGCTCACTGCGTATTTAAGGAACTCTGATTGTTCCAATGAGTAGGGGAAATGGGTCTCTTGTTACTTTATATCTCCCCTTTCCCCAAATATTATCTTTCTTTTTGATTTTTCTTCCTTTTGAATAATTCTCATATCAGTCTGTGCTGCAATTCGTAGTTTCTTCAGGCACTGGAAAAGGCATGATGTTCTCATGATTCTTTAGTTTCACTGCTGCTCCTGGGGTACTGAATAACAACAGTGAATCTAATGAGAGAGTTGCCAGTTTTTCTCTGCTGCTGCTTGCATGGAGAGCACTACAATCAGCCTAGTTTTTTGGCTGCCAGCTCAGAAAGACAATACTGGGAATGTATAGAAGTTACATTTTTCATGCGATGATGCCCCCAAAAGTGCTCTGTAGTTGTAACACAACAAATGTTCATGGCTGCAGAGCACTTTTAAAATGGCAAATTGCACACAAATTTAAACTTCATTTGATGTTGTATCAGACAGGAGCGTACTAGGGCAGAGTGCTTTGGGGAACCTGTGTACAGCTTTATGGAGCTGGGCTGCTGCTCACACAGGAGAGCATTAGGCATGTGTGAAATGGAAAGTATTCGCTCCGGATTTGGATTCAGCGATTCGGAGGGACAGTGATTTGATTCGCTGTCCCAATTCAATTCGGCCGAATCTGAATCTGAAGATATTCGGCACCGAATCTTATTTGGCCAGAGACTATACAGGCAGGCAGTGCCGGCAGGAACACCTGCGGGAGCAGCCGGACAAGTCCCGGCTTGAGCCAGCAGCCCCGGGAGAAGCCATGGCTAGTCCAGCTGCTCCCCCGGCTACCCCCCAGCCGAGGCAAGGTAGGCAGCCCTGGGACAAGCCGCTGTTCCCCTTTGCCCCAGCTCTGGGCATAGCAGCCTCTGCTGCTGTCAGGATGCTCACCCAGGAGGAAGGGAACTGCCCAGCCTAGCTTCCCCTAGGCAGGCCCAAGGACTCCAGCAGAGGTGGCTGGGGGAGGCCGTGCGGCAGGGGGCTCCATCCCCACCTCCTTCCCCAGCTGCTGCTGACAGTTGCCAGCTGGTGGGGGGCACGGCAGGGGTGGGAAGAGCGGAGGCCATGCTGTGGAGTGTCCTGGCCTGCTGGCATGGCTTTGAGGCAGGCTCCCAAGCTTGCTCTGAGCCCCTCACCCACAGGAAGACGCCTGTTGGGTTCAATGGTGCTCTAACTCATGTTGCTTTGTATAAGGTGCCTTAAGTTAGAGTGTCTCCCTGACAGGGTGCCTGAACTTCACACTCACTGTTTCAACTTAGTCATGAGTCACACTGGCTATGTCTGAAAACGTATGAGAAGGCAAGCAAACTAACAGTGCTTACGTTACAGCTCCAGGTCCTCATAAACATGCCTTAAAACTGAGTTAAAACTACAAGTTCCAAGGAAAGAGGGAGGTGCTGGTAACTGCTGTGCTGTAATGTTTCTCAAGAAAGCATCTTGGCCCCCTTACATATATTGAGAGTTATAGTCGTTGCTGCAAGAAAAGAGTAAAAACTGCCCTGTCATTCCCTCTGATAAAAGTGTCTTTAATAACAGGTTGAGCCTGGAGTTTGTCTCTGGCAACGAAGTACTGGTGCAAATTTGAACACAAGTTGTGAGAAGCCCTTTGAGTAGAAATAGCTTGCATGTTGCCTTAAAAACAGAAAGGCTGTCTGCTTCAGGTCCTGTGAATTGCACAGTGCACCGAGAATGCCCGTTGGTTGACAAACTTTAACATAACCTCTGTCTGCCTCTTGTGGATAGCACCTGGTGATTTGGGGGCAAACCCTAGTCCCTACACTCTCCCTCTCCAACAGGCTGTTAGGCCATATTAGCATGGTTCCTTATCCTAACCCTCAGCCAGTGCCTTCTCTATGCTGTGTCTTCCTTTGTCCTTCAGTCTTGTTCAGATCTTGGCCATGCTGTGGTTACCAGCCAAGGCACTAATTATTAGCTCAAATGTTCTAGGTAGGGGTATCAAACATACAACCTGCAGGCTGGGTCTGGCCCCCATTGCTCTCCAGGCACTTTTCAGTTGCCACTGTCATGCTTCTGCCTTCCCAGCAGCCCCTGCCGGGTGCCCAGAATTGGAGTTGCTGCCATGGCAGGAGGTATACTGTGGTAGCAGCTCTGGCTCTGGACTGGGGCATGTGGCAGCTGCAGCTCTGGCTCAGGCACTAGATGGAAGCCACAAATCCTTCCCATAAATCACCATGAAGCTATCAGATAGTGATAACCATTACTTTAGACTGGGCTGGATTAAAACTGGCTTTAAAAGTGGCCCATATAAAAGAGGAAGGAGAAGGGTTTTGCGTCTCAGGTGTCCTGTCCTTTTGAGTCTCATTTTTATTGCTAACTCATCTTTGTCATTTAAACACAGATATACTCTGGAAATTCATTGATAAACATAACTTTTTTTTTAATGTAAACATTCATGTGTATCTTTGTTGTTTTTTTCTTAGAGGGCGGTTTATTACAGCTTGTTTGAAACCCTTTTTTGTTAAAAGATATAACTTGTCTTGACAATACAATACACTGCTGTCTACACTTTGAAAACATCTAGGGTAGAAAAATATTAATGCACTTTATTCTAAACTGTCTAAACTATTGTTGCTTAAAGTTACTTTGTGACGCACTGAGTACAGCCATGTTTAATCATGAATTTTCACTGTCTACATTAAAAGAATTTGCATTTGCTCCAGGTGATTTATTATACCTAATCAAAAAGTATCAAAGTATCATTCAAAACAGTATATATGATAGGAATGAATACATTTTCAGTTTTGTGTAATATATTAGAAAGAAACCAGTTAAATTAAGCTGTAAATGCTAGATGAAATAAAGATTCAACATATATATATTTTTAAATAGTGTACTATTTGCCCCAAATAAAACATTTTATTCTGAAATTGGTGTGATTTTCAGTAGTGCTTAGAGACTTATGTTATTAGCATACAAAGACTGAGACAGAAATATACCTGTTTGTATAAATTATAGAAAATCTAGTAAACAGAGAGGGAAAAATGACTCAGTTCCTTATCTCCTCTGTAATCCAGACATCTACTGAGGCAGACCCTTGCCCTGCACAGGAGAGCCCTGTTGAAATAACTGGACCCTTGTAGGATCTTGTAACAATGATAAAAATAAGAGAAGAAAATATACACGCAGAAGTGTTGTAGGCATTGGTTTATAGGTTATTTATAGATTTTACATTATAAATGTCCTTCATCATATTCATTGTATCTTCATAACAAGTGGCAATAAAAAGTATCTATCCCCATGAACTTTCAAAACTCAGTCTTTCCTGTGTTTGTTAAAAAAAAAAACAACACCAAAACTTCTTTACTATGCCAAATCTATAAAAGACTTGGAGAATAAGTGTCAGGAAATGAAGTTCTTAAATGTAGCCCTCTACTGTTATCCAAATAAAATAATGCACTTTTTTTTAAGTACATGGTCAGGACAAGAAAATTGTGGCTCAAGAATTAGATTAAATGCTCACCAGCAATATTTCTTTTTGAGTTTAGTTTTGTTTTTAGCCCTTTAACTGTTACAGAACCATGTCCTGTAGTCACGGTAGAAAAGGGAGTAGGTGGTGATGGTGGACACTGAATTCCTGTATATTGAGAAATATATAGTTAATGCTAGCCTTATGGAGCTCTGCCAAGTCCTCTCAAAAGTCATGGTTATGATTTTACCCAACACAGGCATGTCACTTAGAAGCAATGACCATTATAAGCATCTCTGAGTGGTACAGCTTTTTGGCTCCAGTAACCAAATGACTACTTGTAGACTGGGGATGATAGGTTCTTGCACCTTGTCTAACTTGTCATCTAGATGTTGAATCTAATTTAGTAGGAAATTATATTGTCATTGGTTTAGCTTTAAAACCCAGGCAAAGTGAATCACGTTACACTAATTTAACTCGAAAATTTCAAAAATCTTCTGGCATTCAATAGAATAAATGCATTTTATAACCAAGTGAAAATTTTCATACAAACAAGCAAGAACTTCCGTTTAGACCCTGTTGTTCTGCCTGCTGAATTCAGAGACTAATCATAGAGATTCCTGAGGCACTGTTGCTAAGCATTTGTGACTGTGGCAACATTAAAATAATCTAATGAAAAATACGATAGCTTGGATTACATACAGATTCTTCCTTATAATGCATGTTTTTATAGTTACTTTAAATTGAACTTGGTGTACAGAGTGATCAGAAGAGCTGTGTAATAGTACAACAATGGCTTTTTTTTCATGTTGCCCTATGAAGATACTGTGAGTAAAAAGAGTTTCTCTTAGATTGTGATCTAGTAGATTATAGAATCTCAAAGGAAGTGGTGGAACTTGTCGAGTTTTAAATATTTCTGCTTACAATATATTTTCCAATTATTTGAGAAATAATCTTCATAATATATAGGGCAGAAGGAGGACTGACTAATTTTGACCTTTCTTTTGCACTAATTGCACAAATTCTTTCTAGTTGTTCATTTCTGATGTATTAAATGATGACAAATAAACCCAAATATCCATATGTAGATATTAAACTGTAGCGCTATAGTACACATATATGATAAGCTGCAGTACGGAGCTTGCATGTAATCTAACCTTACTTTTCCTACGAAAAGCAGGCTGCATTCAGCCTGTGGAGCCACAGAGGACTTTGAGATACAGGCAGCAGCTCTGTCTGTGGCCTTCTTTAACAGCTCTCCCCAGAGCTTAGAGCAGTGCAGGAGCAGAGGGAAAGGGAGAAAAAGGAACTGCACTGGGGATGGGGCAGAGTCTGTTAAAGGAAGACTTAGAATTACTAATAATAATCATACTGCAAAATATCAGGATTGGGGCCCCAATAATTCTTTCCTGCTTGCATCACAGTACTGAAAAACAAAGTGTAAATAATAGGGCTTGGTAACAAAACAGAATGCTTTATTTTAATCGGAACTGGAAAGGGTTTGACATTTTGCAAAATCTGGCATATTTACAAATTGGTTCAAGAAGGTCAGGGCCTCTTTATTTCTGTTCCCTGTTCCTCTGTCCCCTAAAAAAACCAGACAGACAGACTTCAGAAATTAAATACGCTGTTTTTCCCCCCTGATCATAGTTTCATAGTTTCTAGGGTTAGAAGGGACCTGAGCAGATCATCGAGTCCGACCCCCTGCCATGGCAGGAAAGAGTACTGGGGTCAAACGACCCCAGCAAGGTGTACATATAGCCTCCTCTTAAAGACCCCCAGGGTAGGAGCCAGCACCACT
>NW_017729024.1:96835333-96851926 GCF_001723915.1 Gavialis gangeticus
CTTGGAAGTTGGTTCCAGATCCTATCCACCCTGACAGTGAAGTAGCGCTTCCTGATGTCTAATCTGAATTTCATAGGTTCATAGATTTAGGGTCGGAAGGGACCAAGTAGATCTTCTAGCCCGACCCCCCACCAGGGCGGGAGAACAACAAAACCCCAAAACAAAAACGGGACTCAAATGAGTCTAGCCAGGTAGGCATCCAGCCTCTTCTTAAAGACCCCCAGGGTAGGGGCCAGCACCACTTCCCTTGGAAGTTGGTTCCAGCTCCTAGCCGCCCTAACTGTGAAGTAGTTTTTGCAGATGTCCAATCTATACCTCCTCTCCATCAACTTGTGCCCATTACTCCTTGTTATGCCAGCGGGCGCTAGGGGAAACAGCGTCTCCCCCAAACCCTTCTGGTCCCCCCTAGTGAGTTTATAGACGGTCACCAGGTCCCCCCTCAGCCTTCTCTTGTGGAGGCTGAATAGGTTCAGGTCCCGCAGTCTCTCACTGTAGGGTCTGCCCTGTTGTCCCCGGATCATGCGGGTGGCCCTCCTCTGGACCCTCTCCATGTTGTCCACATCCCTCTTGAAATGGGGCGCACAGAACTGGACACAATACTCCAGCTGTGGCCTGACCAGCATCGCATAGAGGGGGAGGATCACCTCCTTGGCTCTACTCGACCCTCCAAGTCAGCATGGCTCTTCCTCACTGCAGTAGCAAGCAGAGGGTTCTTGGTAATACAGGGCCCTTTAAATATGCCTTGGCATTTCTTTAGGTCTGTAAGATCCTTCTGCCTTACATTGCTGCACTGCTCTCCTTTCAGATCACTGATGTGGGACAGCTCATACCTTTGACCTTAATAAACCTCTAAGTCCAAGCAGTTTGTTCCCTCCAAGAATGTATTAATCATTGCAGTTCTGTTATAGTCTAGAACAGGGGTAGGCAACCCCTGGCAGAGTTGTCAGTGTGTGACACAGGCATTTTGCGTAGCACGTGCACCTTGGGGCAGACAGAGGGGAAGGGGCCAGGGCTGCACTGCCATAACAAGGATTAGGCCCCTCACAGCTTCTCCGCCGCGGCACACCAACATCTTACAAGTCAAGGTTGTCAGTGTTTTTAGCACTCTGCCCAAAAACGTTGCTGACCCCTGATCTAGACCACCAAAACAATTCCTTTCACAGCAGATGCTCCTTTTTAAAGAAGTAGTGGATTTTGTGTTTGCTACTACAAAATAGTAATTTTGATCAGCCGGAATTAGGCGATCTCAAGCTCCTTCGTTTCCATAGGCTACATGGTAGTCTTGCTTTGCCTACTAAACCACCAAGAAAGCAGGGGGAGCTACTTTAAAATCTTTTTGTTTCCCAACATCATGGGATCTTGGGCTTCAATATCTCATCTGTCTCTCCTAAGTGGGAAGGAGGACCTTACTCTGAAGAGTATTGTTTTATATTCACTTTTAACATTTCTTCCTGTGATGTTTCAGGCAGTTGTGCTCACGAAGTAACCATTGCACTTCAAAGAAATGCCTATCATTTGATCTAGAATTGTCAAACTTACGAATTATGCAAAGACATCCGGTTATTGTTTTTGTTAGCTTGTGTCTTTGTTCAAAGGCTACTCATATCATGTTGAATATGTTAAATGTATTTAAAAAATAAACATTTATTTTTGCACCACACCATTATGGTTTAACACTGCATGCTTCTCCTGCAGGAAAAGCGACCATAACTTACAGTTAGTTATTTGCAAACTCTACTGTATGTAAAGTACAGACCTTTTTTTTCCTCTGCTATGGGAATTTCCTGAAACTGTAGAGAATGTTGTTCTGGTTTTCTTATTGGACTAAATTGCATATTTGACAAACTGTTTAATGCACAAGAAGACTAATATTAATAGTATTTGAAATTAACAGTAGGAAGCATTACCCACTAAACCAAATTAGAAATTAAGAATACTTAGTGTTTGTATAACACCTTTGTTCCAAGACCTCAAGCCATGTTACAGATTATTGTGGTCATCACACAGATGGCAAAATTGCAGAAGGCAAAGAGTGGATGATTTACCCAAGGTCACCCAGTAAGTTAGTGGCAAATCTGAGAATTGACTGCAGTCAAAATCTCACAGTTACAAACAGCACCCTGGAGAATTTGAATAATTCTGAAGAGAATCACAAATCGGGGGACCAGTCCCACAGTCAAGTAACTTATCTGGCAGATAGGTGCTGCGTATCTGCTTTCAGAGTCAATGGCACTTAGTACTTCCCAAGTAGCCTTTCAGATCAGGGTTGCATAAAATTATTGGTTAGTTAAGCATAAACTGAAAAAACAAATTGATATGTAACCTTCTGCCTCCCTCTGAAATAAGAAGGGGAGGAATTGTATCCTGTTAGCATGTGATGTACTCTGCCACCCATCCCTCTTACTTTGAGCTGTAGTTGCTCAAATTATTTGGAAATACCACAATCAAGAGATAGTATGGAAAACCAGTGACTGATTCAAGAATTCCAAATTGAGTATGATAAGAATGTGATTTTCTCATATCTATGAGGAAAATATGATTTTCACGAAAAATGAAAAATATAAAATGGAATAAAGTTTTCTGTTCCAAACAGTCACTGCTAGAAGGAGTACAAAAAATCCCTTTTCTCCTGAAGCTAACATTTGATAGTAAAGAAGCAATAAGTGCTTCCATTTCTTAACTACAGGGAATGTTCAGCCAAGAAATGTCACACAGGAAACCGTAAGTAAGGATATCTGTGCCATGGAGTCCTGGCCCACACTGGGCAGTCTTGAATTGTCTACACACAACCCTTGGTTAAGCTGTCATTCAGTTTTTTGCCTATCAGTTACTTAAAGAAAAGTCCCAATTGAAAATCTCTTTTGTTTTCTTTTAATATCAACAAACTTTACCAGCAAATTCCAAGTTAGTTTTATACAATGCAACTTTTTTCTTCTATTAAGAAAAGCTTCAAGAAAACCAGTGTTACCAAAATAACTTTAGCTTTGAATTGATTTCCTGCTGATCATTCACTTATACACCTGCATCTGTCACAAGCTGCTTGTCAGATGAAGACAGTTTGAAAGGGCTTTTGTACTTACTGTGAGATGTTTCGGCATGATCCTGAAGTGTTTTGGATGTCTAGGTGCACATATATCCAAAGTTTCCCGGTGCACCAGTGATACTTATAGATTTGAAACCCTTGGTACTTTTAAATGGTTCTTCCTCATCTGTTCTGAACTATGTAGAATTTTTTTAATGGTTTAAGTGTTGGAGGAGAAGGAGGAATGGTTTGCTTTGAGGACAGACCTATACTGGTGTAAAAATTATGGTACAATATCATTTGTTGAATATTGGAGTCCTTGATGGGATGAAGGTGGCAAAGTTACCTTTGTCTTTGCCATTGTTCTCTAAGCAGCATTATTGGGGAGTGATCTTAGTGGTACATTTCTATGCATTTTTAGCATATAGTTGTATTGATGTGTTGAAGTTGTATTGTTATTTTAAATTCTGAAGATTTTTAACAAATGAGGGGGGAAAAAGTTTCGCCTGAAGTAATTGTCGTTACAACCTGGATAACTTACAGTTATTTACAAATGTAATTATAGCCTAAGGACCTTTTGCCTTCCCCTTATAAGAGTATCCTTCAGTTTTTAAATAATGTTTAAGAAATGCTCAGTAGCAGCCCTCATGAATTTTATCATTTAAGAGACTCTAGGCTGCAAACCTACTTATCCCCAGATCAACCCCATCTTCCTTTGCTCCTGTTCGTCTTCCTTGATATTGCAGATATGTAACAATCTCTCTCTTGCTTTGCTTCACTTATCTTCACTTCTGTATGGTTCCACTTTCTTTATCTGAGCCATTCCTATTAGAGCTATATGAAACTCAGAAAATCATTAGTGAAACCTCTTGGTCTAATGTCTATTTCAAAACCTCTGAAAGACTTAAATTTATGGAGATGATAATTTAATGTGAAAACCAGTTATAAAAAATAGTTCCTTCCCTATAGAACTAATCAGATATAAGTGTCGTTGGAATTTGAGTTGTAAGATTGGTATGTGTGGCAGGGCACTAGGTGTGCCTGCCACTTTAAGGCCCTGGAGCTGGCAGCCTCCAGGTGCCTGATGAGGGCAGCCGTTTTGGGCTCAGGCTGCCTATATAAATGAGGCAGTTTGGCTGCTGGAGAGTAGGCAACAACATCACCTGGCCTGAGGGCTGCCGAGTTGCATCTGGAGGTAAGGGAGGATCTGTAAGGGATGGTAGGAGGTTCCTGGTCCTGGGTACAACCAGACACTACACCTGCTGGGAGTGGGTGGCCTGGCAGGGCTCCCAGCAGTGTGGGAGCCCCCAGGAAATGCCAGGCCAGTGATCACCCCGGTGAAAGGTGGGTTGGGGCGCCTTAACCCCTAGCCCTCACCTTCAGGTGGGTCACATACACCGGAAGTAGTTGTGGGAGTTTGAGACCCGGAGGAGGAGAGTTGGGGCCAGGCACGGCTATGGCCACCTGAGCCCACCTGTGGAGGGAAGCCCCAAGACCCTGAGTAAAGGGTGTGTGAGGGGGGCAGCGTGTGGAGCCTCCAGTGTGAGGGAGGGCAGTGATCAGAAGCCCCAGAGAGAGGGTGATGTGGAGCCCTGTGAAGGGAGATGGGGGCTCAGCCAGAGGATGAGAGAGCTGAGTGCTGACTCCAGTAAGTCCCCCAATGCTCGGAGGCAGAGTTTGGGTCAGATATAACATCTGAGCCCCAGTTGAGAGGGGGCCAGTGCTGTGGAACCACAGCAAGAGGGAGCAGTGATCAGAAGCCCCAGAGAGGGGGCGATGTGGAGCCCTGTGAAGGGAGAGGGGGCTCAGCCAGAGAGTGAGAGCTGAGTCCTGACCCCAATAAGTCCTCCATCATTGGGAGGCAGAGTATGGGTCAAAAATAACACCGGTTGTAGCACCACGACCTGCTGCCCGGGCAGGGAGTGAGAGTCCCTTGTGAGACCCTGAGGCACCAGTCATGATGTGAGGTACCCCAGCTCCCCACGTCTGTGGAGGAGGACCCAGAGAGGGGGACCCCAGGAAAAGAGTAAGGGTCATACAGCAAGGCCTGCCAGAGCTTCTCCTGACTGGCCCAGGCGGGGGCCAGGACCAGTAGGGTCAGAAGGGCTAGGAGGCCCACCAAGAGGGATGCCCAAGAGCCAGGGACCTGGGGTCCCGACTGGCCTGGAGGTAGGCGGGGGCTAGCGTGAGCCAAAGGTCCCAGTGATGGGACCACACCCGAAGGGGAACTGGTGGCAGGGAGATATGTGGCCCAGCATGACGGTGGCAGAGTCCACCTGAAGGGAGGAACCCAGTTGGGGGTTCCTACAGCAGGATTCTGGGCCCCATCGTGGGGGACTGGCACGTATGAGAACATCATGATGTCGTCAGCGAGGCTTGGGCTGCGGTGTAGGGGAGGAGTGGAGCCACAGATAGTGCCTCCAGCAGCAGGGCAGAAAATGGGCAGCCTCCCGCCTAATTACATCTATTAATTAATTAATCAATTAAGACCAAGGCTGTGGTGTGCAGGCCACATGGCAATCAGCCCTGGTAGGTCCCCTGTTACAGTATATTTGGTATTTTTTGTGTTTCTGTTTGGATTATCCTGGGGATTTTCATAGATAGCAGGAGGGGGTGAATAAATTATTATAGTTTTGCTTTTATTAGGGAGATAGGAAGAATTAAGGATCCATAGGGAATTTAAGAAATGTTGACCCTTTTCCTGTTTTTTTCACAAAAGTATTCTAGAAGCATAAAATGCATCCAGTCTTGAGTGAAGGAGAGCAAGACATGACTGGAAGTAAATTTTGTTCTGGGAAGTTCCCTGGGGTTATATAAAGTTTTCTTTTTACAAGTAGCTGTGTTTTTCAGATGCAGTTCTGTTTGGGGAGGCACGGTTGTATACACTTATCTGCCTCATTTGAGTAATTGCCTCCTCTAAATTGGCCACGGGAGTATGTTTCCCTATGAACAAACATGTTTATATATTACTTGCATGCATTTCATAATCTAATAATTTGTCCTGTAATAAAACCATATGCAGATGAATGTTCTTACAAGGCAGAATGTGCTTACTTTAAGTATTATACTGGCTTCTAAATGAAACTCATGCAGTTGTGTTTCTCTACTGCTGTTTGCCCAGCTCAAGCTAGATGCTCTCACCTCCCCCTTCCCTATCTTCAAAAATGGCAAATGTTAAAGTTATTAAGAGGATATGATTTTAATTTTTTTAACCCTCCTCTGTCACAGATGCATCAAATTGCCTCAAGCTTCTATTTTAAAAATGTATGTTGGGATAGAATCACATCTATAGAAATGTCAGGTAGAAGTTTTGTTTTGGTGAAGGCTTCTTTCCAACTTCACTATGTAAGGAATAATTTTGGTTAATACTGCCTTGTTCTAAGATGTCATGATTCCTCCTTTTTCCTTCTTGCCCCAGGCTACAAATGATTTTACTTTATTTCCTAAGAACTTGAAGAGCACTCAGTTCACCATGGATGAACTTCCAGTCTCAAACTGAAATGTTCTTGAATGTGTTATGAAGACAGCTCAAACTGACATCTTTCTTGAACTCCTGATCCTAAACAAATCCCACCAAGCTACTCTCTCTGGACACACCTCCTTCCCTGCTCCCACTTTACCTTGAAAGATGCATCTTTCTACCTGGCACTTGGTGCCTTCACTTCACATTCTTATTAACTCTGTGTCCAGGCTTCACCACGTCTCCTTCTTTACTGCATGTGAGAACATACCAAACTTGAATGACTTGATAAAAAATCTTTGGAAAATATCTATGCAGGGAAGGCCAAGTGGTCATTGAGCCAGGAACCAGGAGAGAATTAACTGAGACCATTTGTCATATGTAAGACCATTTGTCGTATGGGAAGGTGTCACGGAAAAGGCTCCGGTGGAAAATGGAACAGAAGTTTTGGCTTTTTCTGTTGTTGTTTTTTTAAAAAAAAACAACTAAAGCTTTACTGACATTCCCAAGTTATGATGCCCTGAACAATTTATGATTATAATCCTGTTCATGTTAACAGCCTTTACAGTATCTACCATATTTTCTCACATACAGTGCACCCTCAAATAAAATACCCACCTTGTTTTTGGAAGACAGAATATAGGAAAAAAAGATTTTTCCAGAGTCATGGGCAACCAAGTTACTTAAGTCCTCCTAGAAACGTAAGTGTCCAGGAAGTGTGACATCCCAGAAGACACCATGGGTGAGGCAGCTAGCAGCAGGAACCTAATGAAGGACTTTCTCTGTGTCATACAAGGTTAGGCCCCAAGCAGTTGCAAAGATAGTAGCAAAGTTATTAGTTCTTTACTGTAAGTGGTTCTTGTAAATAATTGTTGCTTTCTCATCAAGGTACTACTAACAGTGCACTATTTCTTCAGGCACAGAGCTCAGCCAATAGCTATGGCTTAAAGGGTTAACACAGGACACCACCCCTTCATTTGGCTGAGTCATACAAGGTAGCCATCTTGGCAGCTTCCCTGCTTAATATGAATATCCCAACGTTGGCAGGGCTGCTTTTTGGGGAAAAGGTGTGAGTTGTATGCAAGAAAATATGGTAATCCACATAAGTAGGTCCTTAAAATGGAATGCTGATTCTCTGATAGTTGGAATCAATGTATGTTTTCCTTTTAAAGAGAGCTTTTTCAAAAAATAAGTCCACATTAATGTTCTTCCCAATCTTATTTCCCTAGGGGGCCCTAACACATGTTACATTTAAGACTCAGTTCAGGTGTTAATTGCACTGTATATATCAGCTGTCCCTCGATACAAGGATGATGTCTGCTAGGGGTGTGGGATTACTGGTGAGTTTTAAGGTGGCTGAGGAGTGCTCTGCAAGTTTTTTCACAGAGTTGACAAATGGTGCTTGGGTGTGCGGGGCACAGCTGTTGGCCAGGATGTTGTGTGCTTTCCTTCATCCTCTGCCATTTCTTGTCTTCTTGAGCAAGACAGTTCTCTTTGAAATGGGCTGTAGCTTGATTTATGGTGCCGCGCCATTGAGACCGGCCCAATTTGTACAGTTGATGCCATCCTTCTTAAGGTATGCTTTCAGGGTGTCCTTCTAGCACTTCCTCTGTCCATGGAAGTTTAGCAGGTCCTTTTACCATAACTAAGTTGAGAGAAGAGGACTTGCTTTGGGAGTCATCCATCCGCACACAATGGCCAGCTCAGTGGAGTTGATGTTTCATGATCTTTGCCTTGATGCTGGTTATGTTAGCTGCAGAGAGGATGCAGAAGACCTTCCTGAGGCAATGCTGATGGAACCATTCCAGGTGCTTCATATGGCTTTGATATGTCACCCACCTCTCATACCTATAGAGGAGCTTGGGGATAACCAACCATTACATTATAGACCAGAATCTTAGTTTGCATCTGCAGATCTCAGTTAGCAGAGACACGGTGATGTGGCTTTCTGAAGGATATGCTGGCACAGCGAATCCTATGTTCCAATTTCTACATCAAGACTGACTGACTTGGAGAGGTGACTGCCAAGGTATGAGAAATGCTCAGTGTTTTCCAGGGGTTCTCCACCAATGGTAATTTGTGGGAGGAGAGGGTAGCTTGTGCTGGGGCAGATTGATGGAGCACCTTGTTCAGAGAGAATCCCGGGCTGTGATAGGCACCTGAGAAGAGGTCAAGGGTGGACTGCAGATTGCTTTCAGTGTGCGTGAGGATAACACCATAAATGAGTCTGTCTCTTATCTGTTGCAAAGGGTTGTGGCAGTCATCCCATCATGGAATAGCCTGAAGACACTGAACTTCAGTGGCCAACCAAACCTAGCCAGCACCTTCCATAAGGCTTCATGACTGATGAAGTTGAAGGCCTTGGTTAGGACCATGAATGCCATAAACAGCTGTTGCTCTCCATGCTTCTCCTGGATCTGTTGTGCAACAGAAATTATGTCAGTGGTACCCCAAGATGATATAAAGCCACACTGGGATTCTGGAAGGACATCTTTGGCAAGAGGGAGGAGGCTATTCAGAAGAGCGCTAGTAAGAATCTTCCCAGCAGTGGAGAGGAGGGCAGTGCCTCAGTAGTTCCCACACACATCCCCAGCACCTGTCCACGTTCTTGTAGGTGGTCACAGTGTTGGCATTCTTTAAGTCTGGTGGAACTTCCTTGTTAATTCATATTTTGATGAGAAATTTTTGTGCTAGTGCTGTTCCACCTGTTTTGAAGACCTCTGCAGGGATGCCATCTGGGCCTGGTGCCTTAGTGTTCTTGTTGTGAGTGGTGGCACGCCAGACTTCTTGAAGGATGGGGGATCAGCAAGAGGTTCTATTACTGGGTGTGGAGGGATGGACTCAGTGGCAGCTGAGACCTCAGATTCACAGTTGAGTAGAGTCTTACCATCCTGAGATTGCCTCAGGGTTGTGTCATTGGACTGTGGCCTGTGGATGGCTTTTATTGCTTGAAACAAGCTTCTTATGTCATGTTGGTCAGTGAAACTGGAGCTCTATGGCCTTTGCTTGCCACCACTGGTTCTTGATGTCCCGTAGCCTTCTGAACTACAGCTTTGAGCTAGTTTCATAGTTTGAGGTGGTGATAAGCCTCTTGTTTTTGCTGGTTGGAGTGTTCATTTTGCCAACTGCAGAATGGGGCTTTCTTCTGATGCGTAAGTGCTAGGATTTCCTCATTGTTCACAATTTCATAGTTTCTAGTGTCTTGAGAGACCTGAACAGATCATCAATTCTGACCCCCTGCCCTGGTGATATCACCTTGCACTTCCTGCCATGGACATGTGGTGTTCCAGGAGAAACAATGGCTAGGATCAGAGATCAGATCCCTTTGCACCATTAAATGAATGTGCCAGGGGCCTCAGCTTCACCTGGAAAGAAAGACTTTCCTTACTTACAACATATTAATATGACTCAGATCTGAAACTTGGTTCTGAAAATCCTAATTCATCTTAGTAGTTTTTTTTTCTTTCTATTTCTTCACATATCCAAAAAATTCAGATTCCCCCCCCCCCCAAACACCTTGGATAAGCAGTGGTATAAATCATTCTTGTTCTGTGTGATTGTTCAGTAATTCCAAGTTACTTTGGGTTATTTTCTTTCCATTAAAATAAAACAATATCTGTTGCATTAAAACAAAACAATATCTATAACTTTGAACATCAGCCTTTGTTAGAAAAAAAACATTTAAAAACCATGTACAGGTTTCTCTCACTTCATGCGGGTTCTGTATGTGCAAATTCACTCTTATGTGATGACACTTTTTTAAACCAAAAATGCCTTATATGCGAGGTAATTTCACTCTTATGCGATCAGTGTGGTGGAAGCCCGCAGTCAGCTGCTTTGTGCGATGCATTGTGGGAGTGACATGCACCAAAATATAGTAGTTTTCTGCGTAGATCTGTGCTCCTCACTCATTGTCTGCAACACGTGTTTCTGTAGTTGCCATCCCCATTATGATAGTGCCCTGTGCTTGTGTGTACAGTCTGCTGTCGGCAAGTACCAAAATTGTCCTGTAAAAGTGGTAGAAATGGATCTGGGGGTCAGTACAGTTGAGGTCACAGAACATATCCCTATTTGTTACAGCATAAAGTGGGTTCCCTTTAGGCAATTCAAATTATGCACCATTTTCCAGGAACACATGTACAGCATAAAGCAAGGGAAACCTGTATTTAAAACCAAAGATTAAAAAGACCCTATGAAAATTCTTATTTTACAAAATAAAATAACATGTATCTCTAGATCAATTCATGTAGTTTAAGCCCTATTATATTAAAATGAATTATATTAATTAGGTGATATTAAAAATATTTAAGTTTTATGCAGAGTTGTCCAAACACTGTACAATTTCCACTGTCTGCAAGATGTAATGCATGTGACATTTAACATACTGTAAGAAGTAGGTTATACAAATGTATGTTGCTGTATTTAATAAACTGGCTTATGCTCTCAGAATCTGGCTTTCTTCCTCAGTGTTCAGTTAAAAAAAAAAGACTAAAAATCTATTTTCCTCTGAAGCCTTTTCATATGACTTTTGATTTAATCATTTCATAGGATTGACTAGGACTTTAACATCGTCTCATTCTACATAATTTAAAGTGCTGTCTATGTGAAGTATGCACTTCCAAATTCACTCTCTCTAATACTTTAGACTTGCATGTAAATTTGATGAAATGTAGTGAGATCTTACTTTATCTGTGGTGAAGAAGATCACCTCCTAAGTGGCACATGCTTCAAACTGGACACATGTTAATTGCAACCAAAAGCTCCCAGAGAGAGGCTTACTCTTTAACCATGTAGTTACTGTGCTGGACTCATGAACCCTCTGAAATGTGCTGCTGGCTTTGGTGTTGTAAAGCAATATGTTTGAAATGAAACCTCAGCTTCTCATCTGGTATAAATTGGCTTTGATTTTCAGCGGAGCTGTAGTAATTTACCCATTTAAGGATCAGGACCCACATTCAAACATTATACATTACCACTCATATCATAATTTAGCATTCTATAAACTATTTGTGAAAGATGTGTATTATATATAGATATAGATATATAAAAATAATAGAATTATTATTGTTCCATTAAAGGAAACATAATTTTTAAACAGTTTTATTTCTCTTAAGAGATGATTTTTCTTTTAATATTTGGAGTTTGACTCAAGTATGTTTCAAACTAATATAATATGTGTGAGCTGCACACTTTCTTCCTCTAACACTGGACGTCAGTGATTGAAGTGTTAATTTAAGTGGTAATGTAATAGAAAACCTCATGATTACATTAAAAATTTGTGCTTAGGGTGATATAGCATGCACAGCCAGTCTGGTTTATTTTTCTGGTTTATTGTGCAGTTTCTGGACCCAATTCTGCCAGTAGTTTCTACTGAATGTGGTAGATAGTAAGTATTTTCTACTACTTGGTGACTAACAGTTTAGTGGATTATGAGACAAGATGTACTACAATAGTCTTCGGCTCATGTTGTGTCTAGATGTTCCAAGAATGTCACAACTGTGTATGATCTTAAATAACGTGTGTGTGTGGCAGGGGTAACTGGTGTGAGGTAATGACTCAGAACTCACTGAAAAGCCTTCTTTTGTCATTCTAAATTATGCTTTAAGAGCTCGTGCTATACAGAGACAGGGTTTGTGAAGACTGTTGGTTTTTAATTTAAAAATTATTATTTTTAAATACCAAAGATTTCTTGAACTACTAAGAATCCATTTGTTCAGTTTGTATAATAGAAGCATGGGCTTGCATATGGAGAATGCATCTGTTAAAAATTGTTGTACATTTAAAATAAAGGGTGGTTTTTTTAATCTTATAAATATATATAGTACCAACCTCTCGAAATAACACTATTCTTTTTTTAAATTTCACCTATGTCCCAAGCGTCAACAAAAATTGAACAATTAGTTTCCATTAGATTTCTTCCTGTAGCATATCCATACCCAAATAAGCAAATGTTTTTACTTTCACAAATGTAATGAAGATATGAATTTCTATTCTGTTTCAATTCTATTGAACCCATGTTTTTAAAAATGTAAACCTAATGAATGTGAGTGACTTTTGTGTGTGGAGCTTCTAGCCTGTAGCAGATTTTGATGGAATATATTATACAGTGCATACCAAAACAGGCCTAGAGTGTTAATATCCTTGTAATTTTCTTCAAGTTTTACTGGAGTGTAGATGTCAAAAATCTATGTCATGGATTGCAAGCAGGTAGGCAGCTTAAAAAAAAATAACACTTGTTGGAGTTTGGATTGAAGTAAAAAGTTGTAGAATATGTTATTTTAAAAATAAAGTAATTACAGACCTATACAATTATCTAGTTGCCATAACTTTTGCATTTGCCATTTTTCTTAAATTATGAAAAAGAAATTTATAATTTAGCATATCCATGTTTGTTAACCATGATACCATTCTAGAATGCCTTGTATGCAAAGGCCTATCTTCATCCCAGCCATGTAGATGGTTCAATAAAAGGTATCTCCAACAAAATCCTTTCCAGTAACATTCTGTACGCTCAAATTATCATTTTTCTTCCTATGCTTTAACTGCCTGCATATTGACTGAGGTGACAGAAGTTGCACCGTGGATGTGTACTGAACCCATTTTTCTTCCTGTGTGTTTTAGCAGAGACCTCACACAGTGGGCAGTGCTGTTGGAAGCCAGTCTAAGCTGTGGTTGAGCATAGCCCAGTGTGTGATAAATCTAAATAATATCAGTTCGATTTTAGGTCATGATATTTTACAGTAATGCTGTTCTTCAGAGGCACCAATCCACCAGCCACCTTGAAAACTGCAGTAGTCCATTTACTTTTAGAAGTCAGAATAGAAAGCATCTTCAGTCTCCTATTCCTGGGTGAAGTAAGTGAGAAAATAGTATCCAAGCACCAGTAATGTGATACCTGCTAATATTTCCTGGATGTTTCACAACTGGGCTTGAAATTAGGGCCCAGCGTCGAGATCATCTTGCTATCTCTGGCCTATATCTGCATGACTGTGGATGTAGGCCTGGTCTCCATTCTAAGGCTACTTCATTTTTCTGCAGTTTCCATGGTCACACTAGCTTCCAGAACAAATTAAGCTAAACTGAATTAAAGACACTAATAGTGAATGAATGTGTCCTTACAGAGCATTAATGTGGTTTAACTAATTCACTTTCAAAATTAATTCAGACGAATTTTCCTGTGTTCCCCCTTGTAAACGAGCTGTTAGATTTTATTTGGGTGCTGGAAAAGACCCTCTTCCAGATAGAGATATTTTACTAGCAAGGTAGAAATATATAAACCACTTTGGTTTGAAAACTAAATTGTTATGAAACTGTAAGGGAGTCATTTCTGTATCACATTTCTTGTGCTCCACAAGAGGAAGCACAGGAGTACAGCTATTAATATATACCATAAAATACTCTGCATAAGCAATAACCTAATTCCATGTCAAAATTAATCAGTGGGGATAATTGCAGAAACATAGCACTTACCAGAGCCCTAGCTATGATATAAACTAGCCTGCAAAATGTACCAGAGAGAAACTAAAAGTAGTTATTCCACAAACCCTCATTCTCCAGAACTGCATGATAGATGCATATGCGGCTTTGGAATCCTGCAGTGCCTGTGAGTCAGTGAAAACTACTGCACTGCCAAAGAATGAGCTCAACGTAAAGCTTCATTTCTTCTGACCAGAAAAGACGGTGGTTATTCCCAAATAAGTCTTTTTGGTAATAAACCTATGTTCAGGCACACTGAAGTTAGCTGGCTTCCAAGCTTTCGGGAAAGAATGGTGAAGAGCTTACCAGCATGAAAAAAAAAGATTTAAACATTGGCCTGTTGAACTGAACTTCAGGAAGCAGTAAAGAAATAGCAGTAGGAATTCTTCAAACATTCAGCAGTCAGTGTAGCTTTGATTAATCTCCAAATTAGTTGGAGCAGAGAGTTGTTATTCATCCTCAAAGATCCCTATTAATATGAGCCACCCTCCAAATATGAGTTATATATGTGAGCTCTACCACATGTTGCCCACTAAGGACACATCCAGACAAGTGAGCACATGCATTTCCCCAGGGACAAACAGCAGCAGCACATAGCTGTGCCGCTACTGCTTGTCCCCCAGGAAATACCCCTGCACATGTGTTCTGGCGTGTGGCATGTTGCCCCGGGTGGAGTAAGGGAGGCACCTAAGCTGGCTCCAGCAGCCTCACCTTGGGTCCTGGGAGCCTCCCGGGTTGCAGCAGTGATTGCAGGCACACAGACCCTGGCCGGCAGCCGGAATGTGGCTCTGGCTGGCCAGGCCCAGTTTCAGGCAGCACACATTGCTGCTGTGTGTACCACCCAACTTTTTGAAATGCAGGGGTTTTTTTGACATGGGGAGATCCCAAATTAGCAGCATGGCAACCGCGTGCATGTACACTTTGCAGCGCTGCAGACAGTCTTGCAGTGCTGCAAACTGCACGTGCACACTCGTTTGGAGGTGCCCTAAAGGTTTAGTGTGAAATGTAAGAGTGACTTAAGTGTGACCAGCTAAATGGGAGGAATAATAATCACAAGAGACTTTCCTTGGAAAAAAGACAGAACATTTCATAGGAACTTGGTACTGATGAATAACACATTAATAGTATTCAGTGGTGACCTGAGTACTAAGAGTTGGTTCTTTTCCTGACAGCTTTAATTTTTGATGGCTTGTATTCTTAATAGTTCTGCTTGCTTCAGGAGATGTCTGGCTGGCTTTAGTAGCCAGAAACCTGTTTTGTTCCAGCAGCCTGGTACTGCATTAACATAGTTCTTTGGATATGTTCTGCTTTTGTCTTCCCAGGCTGAAGGCAGTCTGTAGTCTGAATAATATTATAAGAAATGTCTCTAGGCTTAATGTAGTCTAGGGAGCTGCAGAGTGATTTTTTTTTTCTGAAAGGATGATCATTAATTTCAGCCTTAATTTATTAAAAAAATGACTTTTCTGTTTAAAAGCATCAACTATATTGAAATTATAGCTTAAAATTTGAAGTACTGTTCTGCCTTGATCCGTTTTTAAATATCTTTAGACTTCAGATTTAAAAAAAAAATCTATATTTTTTCCTTATTCTCCCTCTCTGGGTTATAAATAGGCTTGCCTTGGAAAAATTCTGGAGCACATCTTCAGGCATGTCATAGTCGATCAGAAGTGGTATAGGAAGGCACATGAATTGCTAATTTCTAATGCAGTCCTAAGCTTTCATTTTCTACAGAAATTTTAAAAATCTTCTAGTTGTACATTTAATAGGATAGCAGGGCACATACGCTGTTTCTGACACTTATTTAAGGCATTACATTTTGCTCTTTTGCATAACCTTCTGTGTATTTTCTCTCTCTGTGGTTTTCACTCTACCTATTACAATTTTCTTAAGTTTGTTCTTTGCTTCTAGAGTTACTGCTACTATATTGACTTTGAAGTGTTCTGTATTGTCAATACAGCGTGTTTCATGCAAGGAAGTGGTGGTTAGGGCAGATTAGTTCTCTGATGTGTGATATTTGAAAATGAAAAATCTCAAACCAACATAGACAGGGACGAACCAAGATAGCACAGTTCAGATTTGTAGAACAATTCACAGTATTGTATTTAGAACACACAGGGTGAAGAAGAACACTTTGTAGTCTGTAGAGTGACTAACATATGATGACTAGCTGAAATGGTTCCTTAATTGAATTTTTAATTAGGATCTAGATGCACATCTATAAGTATGACAGAATATGGCATTTGACAGAAATTCCAAGTATCAACTGTCTGCCCTCACTTCCTTAAAACATAGATGTTTTATAAGCAAACAAAATTAGCATCAAAGAGGTTTTTTTAGCATTTTAAAACACTCCTGAAATGCTTTTAGTTCCTCATTGCACAATGTTACTTATTTCTGACGTCAAAGTATGTCCTGAAAAGTTCTGCATGATATGGTGATATACGAACTATATCATTAGTATCAGTAATACATACCTGTTGAGGGGCAGGTGATTGGTGTATTCATTAGGTCTTGCCAGTTCAGGGAATGTCTGTTAGAGGTTTTATTATATGTAAATCACCTATATGTATGTATACAAATTATTTTTGATGTTTAATTAAGTTTTAAATGTATGCAGTAGAAATGAGTTAGTGTT
>NW_017729024.1:96856926-96861445 GCF_001723915.1 Gavialis gangeticus
TTTTTATTTCCTTTACCTAAGTGGCAATGAGGGTCCTCATTTCTGATCCCAATTTGAATGAATTACCTAACCTGCTGTACCTCAGTTTCTTGTTTATTTAAAATAGCAATAACTTTGCACAGTAAAGTTGCATCTTTGAAGGAAACTCTTATATAAGAGAATGCTTAGTTAGTGTTAGAGTGGGACCCCAGAGGTGGTTAGCTGTGGGTTTTTTCTGCTCTCATTCTTCAGTGTGAGAGTAGAAACATTGGTATTTTCTGATTCATGTTGACATTTGTAACTTTAATGTTGCATTAATGGTAGTTTCAGCCTTTTAAGTCAGAAAAATATTGAAAAGGGCAACCCAAAGCAAAAGATGCAGAAAATGTAGAAGGAAATTTTCTTTTGGGTTATTCATTGCCTTTTTTTAGCTTAATTCAGACAATATGCTTTAGGATGGCAAAATCTAGTTCGCAGACAAATCAGCCCTCACTTTTTTCTGCATAGCAGCTCCCTATTAATAAAGAAGTGCAGCCTGAGTAGACTATGCAGCATCTTAGTACTTCATCCTGATCCAAAGGAGAACTATTAGTCTCTCTTCAGGCATTATTTTCGCACTAGTGATGAGTGGCAGCTGCAGTCTGCTCTGTTTGATGCCAATTACATGTGGCCCACAGGTTCATGGCAAGTTGCCAGGGTGACATTTGGATGAGTAATTTGGGTTTTCCCAGATTACTTGCTCTGCTTGTTTGAACAACTTTATTAACTTGTCATCTCAGAAGGAGGGACCAGTATTAGTTTGTCCAAACCCACCTTGAGAAAGGGAAAAGGATGCCAGTGTCAGCCACCTTTAGCTTGTCCAAGCATGTGACATCCAACCTCCCTCCTTCTGTCCACTCACTGTCTTCCAAGTTTGCAGCCAGGTTTCTGCGTCCCACTGAGCACATCACTTTTAACATTTTGAAGTTTTTGTAATTGTGTAGACACTAAAACAGATTTCTCCTTCCTTAGGTTCCAAGACAGCATGCATACCTATATATATAGTTAATATTACAATATGTCTTTGCCATCCAGGGTAGAAACCTCATCTCACAGAAGTATATTCACATTGGTGGATTATTTTTCCATGGGTGTTTTGGATACCTAAGCAAGCAGTTTCTCTTGCCCATCTTGGCTCTGAGAAAAAAAATGAGGTGAGAACCAATCTCCCTAAATCAGCATTGGTTTACATCTGCCTCTGGAATAATGTTCTGGAAGTATTGTTAGTGTTTTTTCTCTTACCCAAAGTTACACGCCCTTCCTTTTTGATAGTGTGCCTTGTAAATCTGGAGACAACGCTCCTCACAGGATGTTGTTTTTTAAGAAGTCATTTCCATTCCCATCTCTTCCTCCTTATTGCCATCATGTTTTTCATGGCACATGGAACAGGAAAATACACTGAATAGCTGCACTCTCATTTGTATTATGAAAATTGGATTTGTTATTAATTAAGGCTTCCGGGTTTCACAGTGTCCTCACTAAATGGTTGTAGGTCTTTTTCAACAAGTGTTGAAAGCAGCTTGGCCTTCTGAGCCACTTAGGCCGCAAGAGATAATACATTTATACTAGTTTCGCTTCCTGTTTGGGTCTGAAACTACATGGGGAGCTTCCACTCCTAGCGTCCTGTCACCTATACTGAGTCCCAGTTTCTTTTTTCTGGTATTCTGCAAACTATGTGAGTTATTCCAGCCAAGGCCAAATAAACAGAAGATCAGATTTCTTAAACTACTAGAGTAGAAGTAGTTTCCTTTTCAATGGGGTTCAGGTGCTGAGAGTGTCTTGGAGCCCAGGGAAACTCAAGATGATGATAAGGGATGGAGCAGTTCATAAGCTATTTACTGGATAAAATGAGATTTGTTCTTAGTTACAGGGTATGATCAGATGGCTGTGCTTTGGAATGACACTGGAGACAAATATTCAAGCATTCAAAACATTTTGAGTCGGTGGTGCTCATGCTCTTCCTCCCACCCCAAGCAAAAATATTGACTTATGAATTATGAGCATTTAAAATCTGGGATTCTGTTTGTCTGCAATCTTCTTCTCAAGCTCTTATGAATAATATCTTTTCACTTTTCTCCACAGCCATTAGTCCTAGAAAACTTTTTTTTTTAAAAAAGAGGAAGACTTATTCTCGGAGTTGGGTCTTTAACAAATGCACCAGGCAGTATGCAATTCATGATAAAATTGTGAGAATTGTAACACTGGTACATCTCGTGTTGTAATTTCCATGAGTCCAATTGACAAATGGCCTGCATGGAGTGAGAGCTGGCATTGGCTGCAGGCCTACTAAGCTAAAAGTCTTTCCATTTATTCCCCATCGCCCTCATTTGAGGGCCTAAAAATCCACTCAGACATGTTAATGAATAAATGAATATATTTATGTAGTGTCTTTTTTCTTCCCCCAGGAAAATAGAATCATTGCAACCAATTCTCCTAAACTGAAAACTTCTATAACAAGTGTATGGTATGATCTCAAACCAGGATGCAGCATCTATTACTGCATAATGCAAGAGAGTCAGACACCTTCCACAGAGCAGAAGTCTCAGAAAAGTACTTGGACGGTCTTGTGTACTTATCTAGACAGTTAGTTTTTTCAGACAGTTTTGCTTCTGTCATATTTGGGTCATGTACTGAGTTTCAGGAGCACATGCTGCAAACACTTCTGGCTTCTTGCAGCTTAAATTGAAAAGAGGGTGACCTACAAAATAGCAGAAGACTTTCTGACCTTAAACTTCTATCATTTCATGTTACCTTTTTTCTTTTTAAAAACTTGCGGGTTTTTTTTTACTGCTGTGTAGTGTGGACTTTGTAAATGTAACTGTTATTGGTTACCCAAATGGATCTTCTGATCATATTCAATTATTCACTTAGAGGCAAATTCTGTTCTCCATCTGCTACAGCTGGGAGGTGCTCTGAATGCAGTGGTACAGTGCACTAGGGTAGAAGACAGAATTTATGGAGTTTGTGGATTAGGCAGTATCTTTGCTTACCATTCAGCCCAGCCCTCGGAGGATTTCTGTGCACTTTTGTACAAAGGGAAATTTGGGGATAGAATGGGGCCTAGATAGGATGTCTGTAGTAGTAGCTTAAGAATCTTAGAAAAGAAGACTGCAACCCTCATTTCATGGAGAATCTGACTTGCCAGCTGGTAGAGTGCTGAATTTGAATTCCATTTTGCTAAATAAGAGAACCCTTTAAAAAAAATACTCTTGAAAAGAAACATGTTTTTATTTGTATTGCCCTAATACCTAGGTATCTCTGTCCTATCCAAAATTGCACTCTGCACGGCGTTCTACAAACCCAGAACAAAATATAGTCCTTCCCTTGTACACCCCCCAAGACAAAAATTTAAATTTAGCTTCCTTTGTTTTATTTTTATTTTTTTTAAATCCAACTACTGCAGTATAATAATTAGGCAGGTGGAAGTTTACAGTTACATGTGTTTTGCCAGCAATACAACGTGACTTGCTAAACATTTTTATTGCACTATAATTAGTATTTAGAAAGTATACAAGGACCTAACTAACCAAAATGGCATGAATGTAGTAAATTTACCCAACTATTTTATTAGAGCCTTCTCTACTTAGCTGGGCTCCAGGGAGTAAATAGTTCTGCTGTCATGATAGTAATAGGAATTGCAGGCACTCAGCATGGCACTAGTGATTTGTATACCATCTTTATATTAACATCTAATAAAGTATATTTTGGTTGTGGAATTCTGATATTTAATTATAAAAGAAGTTTTTCAATGCTACACGAGTAATTAGCATATGGGCATTTTTTGGTTGTGCAGTTGTGATAGTTTATAATAATAGAAGCCTTTCCATGCTACATCAGTAGTTAATGGATTAACACTTATCTTGAAGGTTCCACTCCATCCAATTAGTGTTAATCTCTTACAGTGTATCTGTTAATTAAATCAGTGATTTAACAATGTGTGCTAATTATCATTCTGAAATGGCATTATGGAGGATTAAAGGTCATAGCAGTTCATTTGGCTAAGTGTTCAAAAAACAGAGCTGTGCCCTCATCTTTTCTCTGCCTCCCATCTGCCCCTTTTTAGGCTTTCAAAAATTATTCTCTACTCATGTCTCCAGGTAGGATCTACAAGAGTCTTGAAATGCAGGAGTGACATGCATCTAGCTTAGTTTATAACTAGGGACCTATTCAATTTGTGATTTTGAGGATTTTGGAGATTGCAAAATCAGGCACTGTCTGTGAAATTGGGCAATGTCTGTGAAATCCATGGAAAAAAATAAGTAAAAATAAAATGCTGGCTCCCCATTGCAAACCAGCAGTTCCCATGGCCACTGTGGCCTGGCCTCACAGCCTGCGGCGGGGTAAGAGGGCAGGCGAGCTGCTGGCATGAAGGGAAGGTGCAAAGATGGCTGCCACCTCTGCCTCTTGCCGCTGACTGACTGAGAAGGCTGCCTGTCATGCAGCCCCCCCCCCCCCCCCCCGGGGGGGGGGGGGGACCGCAAGTTTTCCCCCCCCCAAAAAA
>NW_017729024.1:96861492-96882697 GCF_001723915.1 Gavialis gangeticus
CCCCCCCCCCCCCCCCCAGCGATGAGGGTGAGACCGCAAGATTTTCAGCCCTCAGAAAATCAGCGGCAAGGGGTGGAGCCACCAGGGCCACTCAGCCCATCAGAGGCATGGGGGCCCCCCACCACGATAAACCTGTAAAAACCCCATGATCTGTTTGTTAAATTGGCTACCTGCCTCCTTGGTTTCGGTAGGTCCCTATCTATACACGAGGGGAACCTGCAGGATTACAAGAGCTGCCGCGCAGTGCACTTCCACCATGTACTCGGTAGGTCTCTAGCCGTGTATATATGATTATTAGAATTAGAAAACAACTCTAGGTGTTCCAGAGCAGACATTTAGGGACTACCATATTTCATGGTGTATAGGTCGACACAGTGTATAGGTTTTCCAATGCAAAAAGTTTGGATTTTCATAGTAAGTCAGGGCCGGACTTGGCTGGTGCAGCCCCATCCCCTACAAGTGGCACTGCCTGGGCTGCGCCAGCTGAGCACCAATCTAGACCCTATCTTCTGCAAGCAGCGCTGCAAGTGCCAAGCCCGGCCCTGTCCCTGTGAACGGTGCCAGGCTTGGTGCTTGGCAGTGCCACTTGGAGCAGACAGGGCTGGGCTCGGCTGTTGATGTTGTGCAAGTAGGTGATGGCTATGCAGAATTTGGCTCAAGATCATCAGTGAGATCTGGACCACCTCCAGAGTGATTGCCCAAAGGGACTTTGATTCAGGGTACAAACCTTGCTTTTGCAGTAATGAGAAATCAGAGTTTTTCCCAGGGACTCAACAGTATTTTCTTTTTTGACCTCTCTCCTCTTTCCTTCCAGACACTTGCATGCTTATTTTAATCAAAAGTGAAGCCAAAAAGCCCAGCTCTGCTTTTGGTTTTGGAAGTACTGTACCCATTTGAAGATTTGGGGCCATTATACTTAAATTTGTATTTATTATATTTTAGATTTTCCCCACTGTATGATTTGTGGACACGTACTTTCTTTGTTGGTCTGTTTGTTCATTGGTGTGTTTCCTACCCATCACTAACTTTTTGGAGGAGAATCTCCTCTTACATTTTGGCAGACCCACGAGCCTTTCCAAACAATTATTATATAAACTAACTAGACCTGGTCTTTATAAATATTGAATAACTGGTAAACAGAATGAATCCCTCCCCACAACTCCAGTGTAGTACCTTTACAGTTAGGATATAAGTAAATAATCAGTTATACAGCCACATGATACAGGAAGCAGAATTTTCAAGCTGTTGATTATACAGATTTCTCTTCCTTCATCCCCCACTTACTACTCCTAGGTGCTGACAGACATTGGCTCGATGTTTCACAAAATTGGCTGTTTTTTTTGAAGCACAGAGAGACCAGTCCAGCAGTTTAAGTAAGGACTGAGACAGGTCTCACTGTCTTCAGAGAGTTAACTAAGGGAAAATAATGTGTGCTTCTAGCAACTGGAAAGCATGTGTCCTTTTAAGATGCCATGTTTGCTTGACATCAGGTGTCAAACATGACAATCTCTCTTTCTTTTCATCTCTTTCAAAAAACGTTCAGAATAGCTGATCAATAACATAGTGATGTGTCCAACACCGGCAATGAGGGAATAGGATCAAGCTGCTGTACTTAACATTGAATTCCAACCATCCCTTGCAGGGCTATCCAAGGCAACAGAGTTTTGCCAAAGATAAATTTAATCTTTTATTAGCTGTCATTTTTCTAGTAGATACACAGGCTGAAATAATATGGATTTGGGACAGTGAGAGGGTACTGCTAGATACGATACTGGTCGATTTGGTATGCCTGCAGTTGAATACTATTTGATTTTGGGGGTATATGCAGAATGGATTAATCATATTGTTTTGTGTCTGTATGCCTACCCTTCAAGCTAGTGACAAAGACAAGAATGTTTTCTACCAGAAACTTGAAAAAGAGATTGAGAACTCACAGAAATGAGACCATTATAATACTTGGTGACTTCAATGCAAGAGTTGGATGTAGTTTTGAGAACTGGCCTGGTATTCTGGGAAAACACAGAATTGGGAATATGCGTGAAAACAGCCAACAAGTTTCAGAACTTTTGCAAGTCAAAATTTATGTTTTACCAACACCTACTTCACTGGGAAAATCGAAAGAAAGATTTTGTGGAAACATCCAGGATCTGGCACCAATGAGATCTAGTTCTGACCAGGTGTAACTACCTGAAAGAAATACTGCATACAAGGTATTACCACACTGCTGACTGTGACACTGACCATGCAAAGTCAGAATCAGTGTAAAAAAGATCCACTGTAGTAGCAAAACTACCAGTTGTCCTCAAGTAGACATCAGCCAAACTGAAGTAATAGGAAAATGCAGACTATTCAATGAAGAAGTTGTGGAAGCAAGTTTATGTAACAACTCAACCACTGGGGCTTGGAGAGGCTTAAAAACTAATGTACAATACTGCTCCAAAAACTTTGGCAAAAAAATGCAAGAAAAATTCAGACAGGTTTGAAGAGCATTCTGAAACCCCTTTACCACTATTTGAGAACAAAAGAACAGCACTAACCAACTACAAGAAATCTCTCAACCCTCTAGCCCTGGAAAATATGAGAGAGGCTCAAAGAGAAATGCAGAAGAAGGCTAAGAAGTGTGCCTAAGATTTTTGACTGAAACTCTGTGATATTGAAAAAGCAACTGATGCAGGTGATAGCCATGGAATGTACAAAGACGTCAAATGAACAATTGGTCCAGTCAAGAAGAAAACAACTCTGCTGAAGGAGTTAAAAGGAAGTGTCATAACTGATAAAAACAGCTTGAGCACTATGGAATTCTATACTATAGTGAGACGGAAATCAATCACAAAGAGCTCAAACAACACAATTCAAAGTTATGGTGGATTTGGACAATGAACCTATATCAGAAGATTTCCGGAAAGCCATTAAATCAGTTCCTGGAAACAAGGTATCCAGCAACAACTGTTTGCCTGCTGAAATCTACAAAGGTGCCAGTGACAAATTTACTTGGAAAACTTCATGAATTTATACTGCCTTGTTGGAAAGAGGAAGTGGTACTAGAAGATTTTGAAGATGTTTGGTTTGTACAGTTATACAAAAACAAAGGAGATAGTAGCGAGTAGGGCAATGGTTGAACATTGTTGGAAACATTGTCACTTGCATCATGCTCCCTAGGTTGCAATCTCTAGGTGAAAAAATCTATTCTGAAAGTCAATGCAGTTTCTGTTCAGGGTGCTCCACTATTGAAATGATTTTTTTTTTTTGACAGGCAACTGCAAGAGAAGTGTAGAGAAACAAATACTACTGTACATATAGCCTTCATCAATCTGATGAAGGCCTTCAATGCAGTCAACAGACAGGAACTTTTTACTGTTCTGAAGAAACTAGGTTGTCCCCCCAAGCTGTTAGAACAGCATTCACTCATTATATCGAGGTATGAAGGCAACTGTACTGTATGAAAAAAGAATTGAATGCCTTTGACATCAACAATAGGGTGAAACCAGGGGTGTGTCTTAACCCCCTTGCTTTTTAACATCTACTTTTCATTCCTGCTTCTTCATGCATTCAAGGACAGCAATGATGGCATTCATCTTCAAGCCAGACTAGATGGAGACTTGTTCAGCATCACAAGCTATAGAGCAAAAACCAAGGTGAAAGAACTGGTTCTGAGAGATTTCTTCTTTGTGGATGATGTGGCCTTCGTTGCTCACAGGGAATCTTCCTGCAAAATGTCTTGGGCAGATTTTCTGAGTCATGCAAGAGCTTTAGGATCACACTTAGTCTCAAGAAGACTGTTCATGTACCAGAGGGTGAAAGAACCAATACGTGACATCACTGAAGAATACATCTTTTGGTGTTGTTGACAGTTTTTGCTACTTAGGTTCTACAATCAGCAGGAATCTTGACCTTCAGACTGAACTGTTTAATAGAATTGGAGAAGCAGTAAGAATTTCAGGCTATTACAGAAACATGCGTGAAATAGCAAACTGTCAGCTAAGGTGAAAATGCAGATCTGTGAGACTTGGGTGCTGTCATACCTGCTTTATGCTTTAGAAACATGGACTACATATGCTAGGCACATCAAGAGATTGAACAACTCCCACATGAGATGTCTACATAAGATCCTGAAAATAAAGTGAGAAGACAGAATACCAAACACAGAGGTGTTATAGCGCACAGGACTGACACAGTTCAAAACCACTATCAAAAAGAGAAGGTTACAATGGGTTGGCCATGTCAGGAGGGGACCGTGTCCCCTAGAATATTTTGTACAGCCAGATTCAATACAATTCTAGAAAGCAGGGTCACCTATGGTGGTAGCACAATGTGGGAAAAATTATATGAAGTCATTCAACATAAAAGTAGAAAGGTTGAATGACTCGCAGAATCCTGTCCAATCTGGAGGGAACATCTGGCACTGGGCGCTTCAACATAAAGTGGCTTTGATCCCGAGGATGGAATCAAAATGAGAGAGAAGAAAGCAGCATGCTATAAATGTGGACTCCAACTCAGACAACATATGGATCTGTGAAATTAGTAACAAGCTGTGTCACTCTCTTGAATTTGCCTTGCCAGCCACAAATGGATTCATCAGGCATCTAACTAGACCTTTTCCATGTGCACCATGATCCAAAGGATCAGTGGCTGCCTACTATGCCTGGAATAAGGTTGAAGCTAATTTTCTGTGAGTCTGTTCTGTTTCATGGGATGATGTAATTGCTTTGAAATGTTTGTAGTGGAGAACACACAAACACAACCACGTAAAATTGATGCTGTTTTTTTGCAGAGGAAGACTCTCACTGGGATGATCTTATTTTCCACAAGTACCCTCCCAAGCCTCAGACATATTTCTAGAAATATCAGCTTGAGCTTCTTCCTTTCTCCTAGCTGTGATTTGGTCAGCAGAGGGCACTATCTTCCTTAGAAATACAGGACAGAGTAACATAAAACTACAGAGGTTAAATATTAGTATCTCTAGCCAATACTGAAAATAAGGCAACTTTTTTTCTGACTTGTAGCATGCCACAGTTTATGAAAGAAGTAAAACTTAAAAATCCCCCATGGTATAGAACCCATACATACACATGTACATATATACATAGAAGTGTTACAAGTTAGAAGAGGAAGTGGCAAACTGATGTCATAATGTG
This sequence comes from Gavialis gangeticus, assembly GCF_001723915.1. Taxonomy (NCBI): domain Eukaryota; kingdom Metazoa; phylum Chordata; order Crocodylia; family Gavialidae; genus Gavialis; species Gavialis gangeticus. Next base: position 96,866,628 of record NW_017729024.1, read on the forward strand.
TTATCTTGTCAGTTTCTTTTCCTGTCCCTACCTTGTATTTGATTGGAAGTTGCTTTGTATAGGCTTCAGGATGTCAACTGAATGTGTAACAAGTGGGTCTGTGAACAGTCTAGAGCTAGTAGGAGACCAGGGGCTGAGGAATGGCAGGAGGTTGAGGCAGAAATTAATTACCTAGTCCAGTGATTCTCAACCAGGGTTCTTAGCACCCTGGGTACCTTGAGCTCACAAAATAAACCCAGAGATTTCACGTAAGAATCCGGAGTGCCAAACGCATTCAATTCCATTATGATCCATCTGTGTTCCTTGCAACAGAATTGCTCTATTAGTTTTCTCGTGTCAAAAAAACAAAAACTAAGAGCTGACATTTTCCAAGTGGTGTCTTGAATCTAAAAAGGTTGAGAACCACTGTGTTAGTTCATTCAGGTAACCCTTATGCAAAGTGCATTCAGTCTAGCTTTACACAGATTCAGGTTTTGGTCCTACCTGTATACATGCATGCGCATTGTATTAACCATTGAGCTAGTATAGGCAATAGATTGTTATTGATAATTATGTGCAGGCAGTTATAGTTTCTTGGACGTTCTCTGTTGAATCTAATGTATTCTGTGTTCAATAAAATCTGTACCAACTCAACCACACTGGAGGGATGTTGAAATGTGGACACTACCAAAAGGCAGTTTTTGCTAATTATTAGCTATATCACTTAAATTAACATAATATTTTAAAGACCTGTAGTAGGATATGCTCCTAAACTATAAATGTCTTAGAATCTAATGTTCATATATAGAAAGTGCTGGAGAAAAGTTAGTTTAAATTGCAGGAGTTTTGCCTAGTTACTTCTGCAGCCATTGCAAAATTATCCTTGTTTAGTTGCAAATAATTTTTCAGTTAGGAGTTTGCCATATGACCAGTTGAAGACACAATATTTTATGGTTTCATGGTAGGGTCGGAAGGGACCTGAGCTGATCATCAAGTCTGACCCCCTGCCATGGCAGGGAAGAGTACTGGGGTCAAATGACCCCAGCAAGGCGATTTGTCTATTTATGGATAAAATATTTGAAGTTTCTTTTTTAAAATGATAACTGTATATTGCTCCACTTCTGTTACACTTTGTTCTTGGCTTTTAATGAGAAAAAACAAGTCCCTGTTAGCTTCTTTGTATGCTCAATATATATAACAACTAGAAGAGCTAGGACAATGTATTATAGCTCTCTGCTCCTGAAGCTGGTTCTTTTGTGTCCTCAGCCCAACTGTAGTTTGGAGGAGCCTTGTGTCCAGTTAAGGGTTTGCCAACTGAATATAAACAGAGCTCTTTGGTGTTTCAGCTAGTATTAGACCAATAAGATTTTTGCAAAAAATGTCTTTAATTGCAAGCTTTTGGGCACAAACATCCTTCATCAGGCATCAGAGAGGGGGGGGGGAAAGTTCTCCTGGGTAGAAATAAAAGTTCATATTTCATAGGGTTTCACAGAGTTCATATGAAATATGAACTTTCACTTCTACCCAGGAGAACTTCTACAGTCTTTTCTCTGATGCCTGATGAAGGGTGTTTGTGCCGGAAAGCTTGCAACTAAAGAATTTTTTTTGCAAAAATCTTGTTGGTCTAATAAAAATAGCATCTCTGTCCATGACACCCAATTGCTTTTTCCCTTAGACCAGTATGGCCACAACCTGGATACCTGTCAGCTAGTATTTGCACTCTTTATTTCCTTTCCTTGCAAAAGGAGAGTTCCATATAAGCATGCTACTCTAGCTTTATTTGTATTCCTTCAGAACTGCTCTGGTGGCCTGCTGCCTTTGTGGTCCCTTTGGATTGTTGGAACAGTGCTAAAGAACCAATTCTGTACTTCTGGTGTTTGTCTTGTAAATATCCGCTGCTTAGCTAGCTTGAGAAACAAGTGTATCGGACTGTTATAAGTACATGCCTCTTTACAACAGAATGTCTGTTTTGAAAAAGCATGGCTGAAACTGTTTCTTCAGAACACGTTCAGCATATTTAAATTTTTATAACCACATAAGTGTGTGTGTGTAAACATGCCTAGCTTTGATACTTACATGGTAATCTCTGGTTATTAGTTTTAAACGGCTATGCCAGCTAGGAAGGTTTGTTCCTTCCTTTGTTTTAACTGCACATGTACATTTATTTTGATCCCCAAACAAATTGTTTCTGTGTTATTTTCTGTTACTATAGGTTTCTGTTGACTTTGGAAAAAAGTACAAGGAATAGTATCTTTGGAGCTTGTACTTAAGATTTACTGGTGAGGGATTTATGACCCTGTCAATTTTGTTATCAGTGATTTATGTCCAACTGTCAGTGACAGCAAAAGGAGAAGCTATTAAATTCTCTGTTAAGTTCTGATTGTTTAAACTAAAGATGTTTGAAACCAAATTCTTGAAATACTTCCCACCACAATTTCTGGCAGAGTTTGGAAAATAAAGAGATTTGAGACTTGCAGCCTTCCTGAATTCTAGAAATTCTACAGATTTGTCTGAAACAAAAACCTAGAACTCCGTGTTCTGAATCTGCTGCTAAAAGGGTGCCCCTAAATCAGGACTCAGATTTGAACCCTTCAGGGCTTTGGTGTTGAAAGGAGGAGTTCTTATCCTTACCAAAACCCAGTTGCCCAGATCCACCTGTAGAACAGTTTTTGTGCATGGTGCGGTGGAGGCATCATTAAATTAGTACTGGGCAGTTAAAGAAATTAGTTTTAAGAAGTGTTGTGTGGGAGTGTATATATAAGAATGTACACAAAAGGAAGGATGTATGATCTAAGACTTTTTACTCATATTTATTTTTGTAGCCTAAAAACATTTGGCACATTTCTGAATTTGCAAAAGCAGAATATAAATAAAGCAGAATCTGCTTATTTAATGGAATAAGATCAAATATAATCTGTTCCGATTTTGTTTATGTATGTATGTATGTAAACAAAATCTGAATATATATATATATATATATATATATATTACTCGGAGTTGTTCAATCAAGCCAGAAGGTCTAAGGAAACTGCAAATATAATATTAGAGTACAATTTCAAATAAACATATGTTGATTATTACCAGGAGTGAGGAGGTATGTACAGGGATTTTTTTATATGGATTTGCTTGAGTAATTGCAGATCAGAATGTTCAGACTCCCATGGATTGGGGGTAAATTGTTGGTGCAGTTGGAAGGGATACAGTCCTTGGCGGATCCATAAAGAGATCTTCTAAAAGTCAGCAGTTGAATTTGTCCAACCCTGCACTTTCTAAAGTGTGGTCCAGAATGTAGAGTAGTCTGTCTCCCACAGAAACCCTCAACCGCAAAGCAAGTGAAAGATCTTTACAGTATCTGTCTTGAAAATATTCATTAACTTCATAGTTTGGAGCCTACTGTTGAAAAGGTTGATCTGTGGCATTATATTAACTACAAGTAGGAGAAATAAAGAAGTTTAATTTATAACCCACTGCAGACATATCACAAACTTAGTAAGAAAAATGAAATACGGATTTCTTTTAGAATAAGGTGTAATATAAAAACCTTAAACATCTTTGCATTCTAGGGTGTGTGGACAGTTGGTATCATCAACTATCACTTGTTTTCCTCCTTTTTTTTTCCTTTCTTTTTTCATAGTTGGTAGGGTTGGAAGGGACCTGAGCAGATCATCAAGTCCGATCTCCTGCCATGGCAGGAAAGAGTACTGGGGTCAAACGACCCCAGCAAGGTGTTCATCTAGCCTCATCTTAAAGACCCCCAGGGTAGGAGCGAGCACCACTTCTCTTGGAAGTTGGTTCCAGATCCTAGCCACCCTGACAGTGAAGTAGTGCCTCCTGATGTCTAATCTGAATCTACCCTCTGCCAGCTTGTGACCGTTATTTCTAGTCACTCCTGGTAGTGCTCGGGGGAACAGTGACTCCCCCAGTGCCTGCTGGTCCCCTCTGACTAGTTTGTAACAGGCCACTAGATCCCCCCTCAGCCTTCTCTTGTGGAGGCTGAACTGATTCGGGTCTCTTAGCCTCTCCTCGTAGGGCCTGCCCTGCTGACCCGTGATCATACTTCTGACAATATTTAACAAATATTATAGTTAGCAGCCTGTACAAAACAAAGTAATGATACCGTATAAGATCTACCCTCAGAAAAAAGTTGCTTAAAATTCTCATGACCCCCAGAGAAGAATATTGCAGCATTAAAATATCAGACATTTTAAAGAAAATATAAGATACCTTTGTCTAACAAGCCAGATTTTGTATTGTTGTGTATATCTGAAACCCTGGCAGTTACTTCTAGGAACAGAAAGACAAGGGAGGAGAAATAAGCCAACAAGTCAGATCTTAAAACTCTCTTACTATGCCTGCTTGTGGTCACATAGACTTAAATTATATGTCTCTTTCAACAGATACCAACTTTTATCCCCTGTATTCGGGGAATAAAAATCCAAAAGGACAGGAGTATAGAATTCTGATGGAAGATTAAGAAGCTGTTCTACCTAACTGTACCTGTGAACCTGTTCCGACTGTTTTAAAAGAATAGATCAAGAAAGAGGACATTTAAAATTCCTAAAAAGTTTTAAACTGCCCGGATTTTATCCTTTGCTTCCCTTTCCATCTCAAAGGCTGTAAGATATTCGTCTTGTATTGGCAACCTCTTAAGTCTTTATGTGTAAAATTTTACTGTGCTACTTTAGAATCATCAGTGGGTTTCTAGCAACTGTTTGCAGCCAAGTAAATTCAAGGATTAGTGCCATATTTCATCTGATTTATTTTATTTTTCTAAAAAAAAATTAATTTACACCTGTAATTATCACCTCATCCAACGTCTCTTGGGGGCTGTAATACACCAATGCCTGGTAGTCTGCCAGGTATGTTCTCAGGCAGGCAGCTGTAGGATCTCAATGTGTTCCAACTGCCTACAGCTATTCAGTTCTTCATATGGCAGCATAGACACCCAGGGTCTATAACACACCACTCAGTAACTGCATCCCATTTACTACCTTCCTGGAAAAGACTGGCTGCAAAATCCCCCTCTTAGTTTATCTACCACCTTGCTTCTTGCTGTTCCTTTTTTACAGCAGCAGATTTCTAACACTGCAATCAAGTACTTAGTTTATTACTATTCAGAATGCCCTTACTGTCCTGTTAGGACAGGGCTGCCCAGCTGTCAGCCCACAAAGGGTTATGTTGGAGCCCCTGGACTCCTGCCTGGCCACCAGGACCCCCATCACTCTGGCTTGAACAACAGCTGGAGTCTGCAGGCTCCCCCTCCCTCCTCTGGCAGCTGCCTCCTGCCCGTGCCTCCCAGGGTGGGCGGTGTGGCACAGCATGAGGAGCTGAGTTAGGGTGGGGAGGAGATTGTGCCCACATGGGACAGCAGTGGGGAGGGGAAGCCTACACAGAACAGTTGGGGATGGGGAGTGACTGCACAACTTGTCGCCCATGACTTGATAGCTGCCTACAAGTATGTCGGGGTAAACACGAAGATCAAGGGGAGCAACTCTTCAGAAAGGCACCCCCTGGGAGGACAAGGACCAATGGGCACAAGTTAATTGAGGGAAAAATTAGGCTAGATATAAGGAAAAACTTCTTCTCCATAAGGCTAACTACGATCTGGAACACGCTCCCAACAGAGACGGTGCAGTCGCCATCCTTGGAGGTGTTCAAGAGGAGGCTGGACAAGCAACTTATTGAGCTTGTTTGAGCCCAATAACCTCCTGCCCATGGCAGGGGACCGGACTTGATGATCTTACAGGTTCCTTCCGCCCCTTTGATTCTATGATTCTGTGACTTGCCTGATGTGGCCTGTGTAGCATGTGGCCCTGGGTCTTAGAAGCTGGACAGATTCATTTTAACATATAAGCTTGTTACAGCAAAATAAGGATAAGGATTAGTAGTACTCATATTTAGACCATAATGTAGGACAGCAGCTCCCAATCTGTGGTACGCATGCCACTAGTGATATGCAGGCAACCTGTCAGTGGTACTCATTAACAAATTTATTATAATTACTTTATATGACAAAAAATTGCTGGTGGTACTTAAGGTTGTATCATTTTAAATTGGTGGTGTGCAGTCTGTCAGTTTGGGAACCACTTGTCTAGGGCTTCCTGTCCCTTGTTGAAGCGACTAGAAACATTTGGGGTGAAATCCTTGCCCCACTTAAGACTATGTCAAAACCTCCATTGACTTCACCAGTCCCTCTTTTTTTTTTCCAGCTAAGAAAAAGCAGATATGCGTCATTTTATCTTCTGCATAGGTACGTAGAGGTGACTGTGCACCCACACATTTTTCCAGGGTGGAGCAAAGGTGAAGAAAATGTTTGCTTTCTTCTTTTAGAAAGAAGTGCTGTAGCAGCCTTTGTGAGACCATGCCTATGTCAGTGTTATTTGAATGCCAGTATTTACAGCTTACATTGGCTCACAGCTGCAGTATGTCACCATTCTCACTTCTTACAATTTTATTGCTAGACCATTAGACTGCATAGTAAAAAACCTGTGTGTTGGAAAACATTAAGACATCTGAGCACTGCAGCAAGTAAATGTTTTAGCTTTCCCTTCTGGAGATCTGGGTTCAGATATGAAAAGGTGCAGAGGTGAAATAAACTTATTCCAACATGTTTAAACAAAAATATAAACAAGATTGTAAATGATTGTAGTATATTTATTAAGGAAAGTCATGTAAGATCAAGGAATATGCAAGTGCCTATAATTTGAAAATTTTATTTTCAAGCAATTATATGAGATAACTAGGCACAGTATGCACTAGTAGCCATTAAGACACATGAGCTTAATTGGAAGTTGCTCTGGTTAGGGTCAGGGGCTTATCTCTGAGCAGAGGTCTTGCATGCTTTTGAATGCTATAAAAAAAGAATAAACCTGCATATATAGTCATAGCAAATGGACTCACTTGTACTTGCAAATACCATACTTATGCATATACCACACACACCTTTTCCCTAAAAACAAAAAAAAAATTACCCTTCCAAAACTGGGGTGTTTCTTAAATGGGGATGCTGACTTTTCTTGACCGGAACAGAAGTATGCAGACGCTGTGTTCTGATGCTGCCAAGATGGCTGCCACTTCTCTCGGACCCCAGCAAGCAAAAAGGGTAGAGTCCTGTACTTATCTCGTAGCTGTAGCTATTGTGCTGAGCACTGTAGTTTGTGTCTGAAGGAGAAGTTGAGCTCTCTCAGGGCGGGTAATGTGCTGCATGCCACCTGCATGCAGCTTGTGTTGTGGAAGCAGCACTTTATTATTTACAGGAGCTTATATACAGAATTATTTACAGTAAAGAAGTAACAGTCTTGCTTTTGCCCTTGCAAGGGTGTAAGACATAGTGTCCTGCCACATGAAGATGTTCCTGCTACCCCACCCAGACCATGTCCTGAGAGGCCACATTTTCTGGACACTCCCTGTTTTCAGGAAAGCTTATGCTATGTTGCTCCCATGACTCTAGAAAAATAGTTCGACTTTTTTTCATGTAATCTGCCTTCCAAAACCAAGGTGTGTATCTTATTTGGGACTTGTAGTATGCAAGAAAATACAGAGGCAGAAGACATTGAGGGTGTGGGGGTTCCCATGCAAACTAGCCTCTTTTTTTTTTTTTTTGGTACTGTATTGCTATATAATAATTGACTTCACTGGAATACCATGCCAGTTTAATAAGCTTCCATTCATTTTTGTGTCATCTGCTGTAATGGAAAAGGTTAAAAGCCACAGGTAAGAAAGGAAATGTCCCCTAATTGTGGAATAGATTCATTTTTCCCCTCTGTGTCCCTCAATAGCTGTTGCCTTCTGATGAAATTTTCCATCTGGTTCTGTGACATGAACTAAGCCAAAACCAAGGCAGTAAGTAATTTTTTAGTGAACAAAATTATTAGCTATCTTGTAGAGTAATAGTGCAATTGTGCTGAGGTGCTCAGATCCATTACAATGGCTACTTCAGTCTGCTTTCAGCTTGGCAAGAGAACCAGACCTGTTGGATGCTGGCAGCAAGGGAATGCTCTTCTTCCTGACATTCCCTCCACTTTAATCTGCTGTCCCAGTTCAGCAGCAGTTCAGCCCTGCTAAAGAGCTTTTCTGAGTGAAATTTCAAATAGTCTTCCACATTTATGACTAGAAACCCAGTTCAATATTATGCCTTTCCAATTCCCAACTTTGATCCAGAACTGTTATTTGCTTTTTGTGCCTTTCAGCAGGCTTCAGGGAGAGAGGTGGAGCCAGAAGAGCCAGATGACAAAAGAAAAGTCTGTTTCTCCTGGTTCACTCCCTCAACAGGTGCTTCACTTTGGCATTTTGCTGGGTCTGTAGGTTTAGTCCTTTTGCTCGGGCCGATTTGGACAGGTCATAGTTCCTCCTCAGGGGAACTGAAATAGCTGGCTCCCACTCTCTTCTTTAATGACTTCATTTCATTGCCAGTCTTTAGCTGCAGCTACCAGAACATGAATGAAGCCATCCACAGATTATGTAATATAAATAATTCACTATCCAATTTCTACTCTTAGAAAATCAGAAACAGAGACAGAACAGGGCTCTGTCTGCTTAATGTCTGCTCCTAAAGGAGACTTCTCTTCACATTCCAGTGTTACAGATATTTCCATTTTACATGTGAATGGCAGCCCTTTTTAGCAATTTTGATCATTAATATTTGATCTGACAAATTATTGGATCCACAGTCTCTTTTGGGGGTTATTGTAGTATGAACAGTGGCTGTAAGACCACATAAATTCATATTTATCTCTTCCTAAACAGTTTGTGATCAGGTCTGTGCATGGCATGCTGAAACTTGCATACTGAATTATATGGTTTCTGGAGTACCTTGGATGTACACTAAGTACCAGTGATAGCTTAAGCTGATGACAAATACTGTCAGATGCATAGGTGCTGAGCACATGGAGGTCTGAGGGCCCTGTCCCCCCTTGGGAAGAGGGTTGTCACCTGAAATGTATTACATTTTCCACATGTCCATCATCTTAGCCCCCTCCCCTCCCTTCCTGGCAAAAATAAAAGTTGACGCCTATGGGCGGATGCAAAGTTGCATCTTAGAGAATGTTAATAACAAATTTAAATAAGCATGAAGGAAAACAATTTGTTTAAAAAGATGAAAATCAAGTTTTTATTGGAGTCTATTGGGGATGTTGGTCTTTATATAGGTATGCTTCAGTGAACCAAAATTTGCAAGAGACAAGTTCAGTACTTCCTGTCACCCATTGCACATCTAACTGTGTCGCATCAGCTGGCAGAGTTTGAGTTCTCTTTGAGTGTTCCCAGCTCACTCAATTTGTGATTTAATAGAATTGGTTTTTTAGCAGCAGTCTATCCAGGAGTGAACTAAGCCAAACAATTTTGTGGCTTGTCAGCTGTGAGTAATAAAGGCCTCATTCAGGTGCCATTTCCTCTTGACTTCTTTCCACTTGTGCTCTCCAGGGAGCAGGATATGAAATTCAAATCTGGAATATAAGATGATGCAGGACCACTTACACAGATGGTCAATTCCTCTTTCATATACCTTCCTACCTTTCCTGAGGTTGTCTAGGGCTGATGTTGCATTTGTCCTGGATGAAAGTATTTGCTCTCTAACAAAATATGATCATTCAGACATGCATGTCCATTGTTCTGGGACAAACCCGGAAAAGGTTAATGGGATAAGAAGCGTTAATGGATGATCCTGGGATTGCATCATTGGATCAGTGGAAGAAAAGTGGCAGTCCATTCAACCATTTGCTAAACCCTGATTGAAAGGGCAACATGTATACATGCCAATCCTGCCACTTTTATGTTCTGGGAAAAACACAGGCACAACAGGTTCTGAGGCAGCCTAGGACTATGCAAAAACTAGAAAAGAATGAGCAGTGTTTGATACCTTTCTGCTTGGTAAGGCTTTGGCTCTCAGATCTGTTTAATGTGGCACTGAATGTTTTTAATGTCCTGACTTCACACAGTTGTGCTATTATATTTTTAAAAAAAAACAGAAAACTCTTCCATGTAGGACTCAAGAATCAAATTAAATACTTGGATGGAGTGATTTATCCAGAATTTAAAAAGTCAATAAATAAAATGTATCCTGCTAGTGTGACATCTGTGTTTTAACAACATCTTAAATGAATAAAATATTAGAATAGCTCAGGCAAAAAGTTCATTTCTCCCTTGCATAATGTTATCTGCATACACAAAACTTCCTTTTCTGAACAAATCCATCTTTTAATGTATTCATAAGGCAACAACTATTATTCCAGTCCCACAGGGCATCACGGAGAGTGACCTTTGGTCTTCAATCTGCACCTTACAGCACAATCTGGACAATCCCCATGGGTGGTTTCATTATGCTGATTGTTTATTCAAATAGACCTTCCAATAGCTATAACCTCTGATAAGATGAGTTCAAGTTGGGAGACTCAGTACTGTATTTTAATGAAGACAAACACTTCTTCCAAATGTCCTAATACTGATTCCTGAAGTAAATTCAAGGAATATTTTTCCTCCTCTTGGGAATCAGTCCAGACTTTTGAAATACGCCCATGACTGAGTAATAGATCCATATAACTGATGCATCTTGGACAGAAATGAATTATCTAGAATAAATATGGAAATAGTTGCCCAAAGATTTGAGTTTACTGCATTTCTCAGATGCTGCAGCAAGAGAAACCACTGTTCTCACAAAGTATATCTGTAATTCAGAAAAGTAGAACTGCTTACTCCAGATTGTACAAGGCTATGTGGGTGGAAACTTCAGGAGGCAGGATATTACTGATGCATCTAGTTGGGTTTTTTTCCCAAGCTACAAGCATGCTGATATATTCATGATAATAGATTTGTGGATCTGTTCAAAGAAAGGAAATTTTTAGGTAAGTTTGATAAGATTCCTTAATTGGAGGTGATTTGTTTGGGACCTGCACCCAGTTCAAATCAGCTGGAATACATCAGTTCATAGATTCATATAAACAAAATATGTGCGCATGAGTGGTATGGTACTATATACCAGTTCTTCACTCTTGCAACTGAACTGACATTGGCAGATCAAATCCTGTGCTCTTGCAGCATTGTACTATGAAATATTTATAGAGCAGTTTCCACCTTTTATTGACATTTGCAGATAGGACTGTGTTATGTTGATATCCTCAGAATTGAATGATACTATAGATAAGATTCTAACGACACTGATAGTCACACAAAAAAATACCCCTGCTTTATTTTCAAGAAATATTTCTTGGGTGCATTTACACATTGCCGTACAGTGCTGTTGCTATGGCACTGTGCTTTAGTACTTCCTTTTGCAGGTACTAAAGCACAGCACAGTAACTACGGCACACGGTTAGATTTTGCCGGTACATCACTGTATCAGCACACTAACTAGCCTTCCTCCCTCTAAATGAACAAAGGAATCCATATAGTCTAATCCCTGTGAGAATATCTAACATTCGTTGACAGGGAACCTACATAGTTATTACTTTATGTAATTTTTGTATGTTCGTGTTGAATTTTTTTGACTAATTTAGACTTTTAATATTTATTGACAATGGAACACTATTCATCACAGAGGATAACTTATTTAGTCTCCCCAGCAATGAAGTAGACTTTCCAGAGATCCAGCAAGTGGCTTTTCATGGTGTTTCTCTTACTGCAGAAAAGTACTGTAGACAATGGTACAGCTAAAGGCACTGACATTATGATATACCTCCATGGAAGCTGACCCTGGAACCGAGCTATCACCATTCAGTCCTGCCATTTCCTAGTCAGTGTCTTTTTTCTGACATTGAGCAGACAGGCCTCCCTGGTGCCTATTCTAAGCAGCTTCAGAGTTGTAATGGAAATACTACCTATGTTGGTCCAACAGAAATGCAAAAGGAATGGGCCAACCAGCTACAATTGGGACAGTAGACAATCACTTTGGCCATGCTGGCTTTACTAGGGACTGTCATCCTATATGTCTTCTTTTCTGCAGATACAGGAAAAGTACGTAAGACTTCTAGTATCATCGCTGCCCTGGCCACTGACACTGAAAACTGAAGCCAGTGCCTAAGAGCTAGGAGGAAATCTGCTACACTCTCCACTGGAAGACAATTGGATGTGGTCCTACCAGCTTCTGCCCTGGCAGCTGATTATTTTGGAGCCTTGCATGGTTTCCTGGAATGTGGAGACTCTGAATTTTGAATAGCTGATCAGACAGGAAAGGTTACACACACTTTTTGACATCTGGCCATGTCAGTATTCACAAGATTTGCTCTCCCTATCAATTGGCAGTGGTGGTGATTCCTCACAGTCGAGGGTGATCACTCTCATGGGTCAAATAAAGGGTTGTAAATGAGTCCGTTGATGGCTAAGAAGGCCAATCCCAGCGCAGACTCTATGGTCGACTCCACAGATGGTGGTTAAAGGGAAGGTTAGACCATAGATTGCTCAGTCTTGTTTCCTTTCCTTCCATTCCGTTGCTTTTCTGCCTCCAGGGTGAGAAGGTTTTCCTCAAATAAGATGAGGAAGGCATCTTATTTTCCTTCTCTCACAAGGCATTGCCATTTAGCTCTGTCCTGAGCTAGTTTTTCACAGTGTCAATGCCACACTTCCTAATGCTCACCATGAGGGTGTCCTTGAAGCATTTCCTGTCTAGCCCCCGTGTGTCTTTTGTCCTTGGTTGAGTTGGAAGTACAGCAGCTGTTTTGGTAAATATACATCAGGCATGCACATGCAGTACCCTCCTTATCAATAAGGGCACCTTAAAATTGGTCAACATTTTGCCAAGGATCGTTGTAATTCTGTCTATTCTACAGCAAACATTTGATAGATAAAAAGAAAACCTGGTTTGGTGCCTGGTACCCACAAGCACACAGAAAGGTGTTCCATTTCCTATCCCTGCTCAACAAAGTCATGATCGTACATGCACCAGGGGAAGGCTGGAGAGGTTAGCTGGACCACTTGTAGACTCAAAGTACCTGGTCCCCAAGCTACGGGAAAATACGTAAGAGCCAGGGCTATCAGATTGATCAGTATATTATTGTCTTTATAATGCAAGCTTCACAAAAAGCGTAGCAAGTATGCACTATATAAATCAGCAAGAGGGCACTTGCTCCTTGCCCTTATGACAGGAAGCCAGTGTCTAGAACTGGTGACAGCAGGATGGGCAACACACTATGTAATACCAGTTGCCATTCCTGTCCAAGTAAACAACTTCCACCTACCAGACTTTTTGAGCTGGCATAAAGTAACCAATTATGAATATCATCACATAAACCCATCATGGCAGTCCTACCAGTAGACAGCTAAGAGTAACGTAAAATATCAAAGCTTTGGCTCCCAAGTTGGAATTCAAATAATTCTTTCTGCCATAGGACAAGGACTTCCTTTATATCAGGAAATGAGCCAGTCATGGTTTGTTGATATTGGAAAATGTAAAGAGCCTAGAACTGCACATTAATCCGTTTTTATATAAATTGTTGGTAAAGCCAACAAAACTAATCCACTGTTGGATTTCAAAAAATCATAATTCTATGCCTACTCAAAGTTAGTTTCAACTAATTGCTTTCAATTCATGTAAGTTCATGAAATACCATGAAAAGGGAGAAAGATATGTCAGTTCCACTTCTTTGTAATGCACTATAAGGTTTCTGGGTATGATAATGCTCAAGAAAATTACAATAGTAATTGCATGGGGCCACTTTTTTAATGGTTTTAGAAACTAATCTAAAGATAAAACAAAGGAATTCTTTGGAAGTCTCTGACAGATCTGACATGACAAAATGTTTCCAAGAATAGTATTAATCTATTTTAAAAAGTTGGCACCCATCAAAGAGTAGTGACATATAATGCACAAATTATTTTAAAGATATTTTATATCTTAAGAAATTTTTTGAAAGCTTTATTCTTTGACTGATGAGTTCAAAGTTATAGTATCTTGAAAAAACAATTTAAAGCATCTCAGTTTAGTTTGTGAAGTCTTACAGTTAACCTACCAAAAACATTTTCATGAATACTTCAAGTTTGTGTTACCTTGAAGGAAGAAAGCACAACATACATATCTGTATGGAATTCATAAAAAAAAGGAGCTCATAAAACATTTAGTTGTTTTCAGTTTTTTCTTCAGAACTATAGCAGTTAGTTGGATTCCAAAAAGTAAGAAATATCCAGTAGTCTAGCTGTCAAGTGAAACGAGAGGAAGATCAGGGAACGTGTGGATCCCGTGCTAAATGGGGGAGGCAAACTAGTGATAGATGATGCAGAAAAGGCTGAAGTATTCAATGCCTTTTTCATCTTGGTCTTCACAGTCACAATCAGCCCTCAGCCCACTGCACCTGGCAGCACAGTTTGTGGAGAAGGTGTGCAGCCAACAGTGGTTAAAGAACAGGTTCAAGACTATTCAGAAGAGCTGGATGTGTACAAGTTGATGCGGCCGGATGCAGTACACCCACGGGTACTGAGGGAATTGGCCAATGTGACTGCAGAGCTGCTGGCCATTATCTTTGAAAACTTGTGGTGATTGGGAGAGGTCCCAAATGATTGGAAAAGGGCAAGTATAGTGCCCATCTTTAAGAAAGGGAAGAAGGAGGATCCAGTGCACTATAGACTATCAGCCTCACCTCAGTCCCTGGAAAAATTCTGGAGCAGGTCCTCAGGGAATCCATTTCTAAGCACTTGGAGGACAATCACCATGGTGGTTAGGAGCAGTCAGCATGGATTTACCGAGGGCAAGTCATGCCTGACCAACCTGATTGCCTTCTATGATGAGATGACTGGCTCTGTGGATGCTGGAAGAGCACTGAACTTGATATACCTTGACTTGAGCAAGTCTTTTGATATAGTCTCCCACAAAATTCTAGCAAGCATGCTAAGGAAGTAGGGATTGAATGGTGGATAGAAAATTGGCTGGATCATTGGGTTCAGAGAGTAGTAATCAATAGCTTGATGTCTAATTGGTCTCAAATGGAGTGCCCCAGGGGTCAGTCCTGGGGCTGGTTTTGTTCAATATTTTCATCAGTGACTTGGAAAACAGGATGGATTGCACCCTCAACAACTTTACACATGACACCAAGCTGCAGGGAGGAGTAGATGCACTGGAGGGTAGGGATAGGATTCAAAGAGTCCTCAACAACTTGAAGAATTGGACCAAAAGAAATCTTATTAGGTTCAATAGGAAGTGTAAATTCTTGCACTTAGGACAGAACAATCCCATGCACTGGTACAGGCTGGGGGCTGACTGACCAAGTAGCAGCTGTACAGAAAAGGATCTAGGGATTAAAGCGGACAGTAAGATGAATATGAGCCGACAGTGTGCCCTTGTTGTCAGGAAGGCTAATGGCATACTGGGCTGCATTAGCAGGAACATTGCTATTGGATCGAGGGAAGTGATTATTCCCATCAGTTTGGCACTGCTGAGGCCATATCTGGAGTACTGTGTCCAGTGGAGGGCAATGGAAATGGTTAGGAGCTGAGGTACATGACTTATGAGAAAAGGCTGAAGAAACTGGGCTTATTTAGTTTGGAGACGAAAACATTGAGGGGGAATTTAATAGCAGTCTTCAACTACCTTGAAGGATGGTTTCAAAGAGGATGGAGCAAAACTGTTCTCAGTGGTAGCAGATGGCAGAACAAGAAGCAATGGTCTCAAGTTGCAGCAAGGGAAGTTTAGGTTAGATACCACGAAAAACTTACAAGGAGGATAGTAAAGCACGGGAACAGGTTCCCCAGAGAGGTTCTGAAATCTCCATCCTTGGAGGCTTTTAAGACCTGACTAGATAAAGCCTTGGCTGGCATGATATAGGTGGGGCTGGTCCTTCTTTGAGCAGAGGGTTGGACTAGATGACCTCCTGAGGTCCCTTCCAACTCTAATTTTCTGTAATTCTATGATTTGGTCTCTAGTGCCTATAATTTTGATAGATAGAAGAGCACAATTACCAGCTGGAACTTTTAGAAGTCTAGGGCCCCTGCTACACTTTCAAATTAAAGTTGGATAGAAAACAGCTATAGAGTTGTTACACAATTTCAAGCACTAACTTTATACCTGGTTGGCTCTTCTATAGCTGGGTAGTCATTTTATCATGATAATTGCTTTGCACATGTAGCTGGCCTAAATTTATTGTGCAATTAACTGTTTTATTGTGTGGTAATTA
>NW_017729024.1:96882877-96884945 GCF_001723915.1 Gavialis gangeticus
CTCTGTGTCTGGCCACTGCCACCCCCCTCCCCTCCCCACTCCAGGTCCGACCACTGCCACCAGAAGGGGTACACTCCTTTAAAAAGGTTGAAAACCCCTGGCTTAACATATTTAACATGTAGCAGGGACCTAGGTAAAAGTGATTAGTGCACAAATTGTAAGTGTTAATCCTGAATTCTCCTCTATTTTTGCAAATAAGAAATCTGAATTCTTACATCCAAAGCAATATTCCAGATATGCTGTCATATCATTGTGAAAATGTAAAGCCAATAATGAGGAATATGATTAGACATCAGGCTTGCTTCTCTTCTGGAGTCAGAACTTGCATAACTCTACTTATGCTGATGCAACTCATTTGCCTACAGTAGAATTACTTCTGATTTATACATGAATAAGTAAGAGAAGAATCAGGCCAATGATTTCCATAGGTCAGGTTTCATATTTAGATCTTGTATTTCTATAAAGAGAAATCAGAAAGCACCAAAATGTACTAATTGGCAGAAAATCAAAGGAATAAATGTGTAAGATATTTTAAGGCACAATACATTAGTAAAACCAGAAAAGCTAGCTCTGGTTTATAAAAACTATTAAAATCTAAGTGATAAAGAGCTTTCTTTTTAAGTAACCACTCCAGTGAAGAGCTGAACATCAGAAAGGTAAAGGCTGTCAGGAGGCCATCCAAGCAAAACCAAGAAAAAAATCCAAAAGCAGTGTCCACTGCAGGGGGAAAGTGATTTATTTTATGAACCGAGCTGGATTTCTGATGGGTACCATTAATTACTGTGTATCAAAATTTAGTTTAAAGTTTGTCACATGAAACACAAGAGTAATATGGGAACAACTTCAACATGTAAAAAATTCATCTGTGAAATTTAATGTAAGAACATGAAAGACAAAGTAGTAATGATAATGTGATTAAAACACAATACATATTGCAGTATGAAATAGAAACACTGTTCGCTTCAACTGCAATACTTTAGTGACTTCATTAGTAGCAGGACTGTCCTTCAGGCCCTGATTCAGCAAAGCACTTCAATTTGTGCTTAGCCTTTTAAGCATCTGTGTAAATCTAGCCCTATTCAGCTAAGAAACTATATAGAAGCATGTGTTTGTGCTTTGCTGAATAAAGCTAGTTTTAACCATATACTTAAACACATACTTCTGCTTTAATGATGCAGAACCTTAGTGAATAAATATAATAATTACCCTAAATTAATTATGCAGATATTTTTGAGCATCTTTGAGAAAATAGATTTTGCATTTCAATGGTAATGATATTGCTACTGAAAGTTTAAGCAACTCTTGCTAGGCAGTGCAGCAGAATTATTCTGCCTCCCCTCTGCCCTCCCTTCTTCTCCTCCCTCCTGCTTGGCATGTTGAAATAATTTCATTAACCAAGTATAAAACAGAAAATTCCAAAAAATTCAGAAACTGATGAGTTAGGTATCATTTTAATTGGTTCACAAATTCTTGTTTCCACAAACGCTGTGGAAGGGAACAGCAGCATTTACTTGTTCAGAAATAACCAGGTCTGCATTTCTGATAAGTTCTGTGCTGAAGAAGCTCTATATCTCTAGACTTCTTCTAAGACAGGGCTGGAAGGGAGTCCAAGGAGCCCATGTGCTGGAAGGGGGGGAACTGGAGAGTCTGCATGGCATGTTGCCCTTGGCTGCTCAAAAGTTGAACAGCCTTGTTCTAATTTAGTAGTGGTCAAGCTATGTACCACAGGCCAGATCTGGCCCACAAAGTGCCTGGATCTGGTCTGTGGTACAGGGAATCAGCAGCAAGCAACTTGGCCTGGCTTGTCCTCTTCCCTGCCCTCTACTGTGTCACTGATCCCCTCCATAGCCCTCCCTGCTCTCTCCCTTTCTCCTCGCCAGTAGCAGGTGCTGCATATTCTCTCCCCTCCACTAGGAACGCACTGCTTACCAAAAGGTAAGCTCTCATCCCTCTTCTTCCTCTCCCTTTGACATTGGCAACAAGCTACCTTACCCCTCTCTTCCTCTGTGCCCCTTCCCCTACTAGAGGGAAGTGATGGCCCACAGTGCCGCAAGGTTACTTCATAGAC
>NW_017729024.1:96889945-96891646 GCF_001723915.1 Gavialis gangeticus
TCCTCAGGGAATCCATTTCTAAGCACTTGGAGGACAATCACCATGGTGGTTAGGAGCAGTCAGCATGGATTTACCGAGGGCAAGTCATGCCTGACCAACCTGATTGCCTTCTATGATGAGATGACTGGCTCTGTGGATGCTGGAAGAGCACTGAACTTGATATACCTTGACTTGAGCAAGTCTTTTGATATAGTCTCCCACAAAATTCTAGCAAGCATGCTAAGGAAGTAGGGATTGAATGGTGGATAGAAAATTGGCTGGATCATTGGGTTCAGAGAGTAGTAATCAATAGCTTGATGTCTAATTGGTCTCAAATGGAGTGCCCCAGGGGTCAGTCCTGGGGCTGGTTTTGTTCAATATTTTCATCAGTGACTTGGAAAACAGGATGGATTGCACCCTCAACAACTTTACACATGACACCAAGCTGCAGGGAGGAGTAGATGCACTGGAGGGTAGGGATAGGATTCAAAGAGTCCTCAACAACTTGAAGAATTGGACCAAAAGAAATCTTATTAGGTTCAATAGGAAGTGTAAATTCTTGCACTTAGGACAGAACAATCCCATGCACTGGTACAGGCTGGGGGCTGACTGACCAAGTAGCAGCTGTACAGAAAAGGATCTAGGGATTAAAGCGGACAGTAAGATGAATATGAGCCGACAGTGTGCCCTTGTTGTCAGGAAGGCTAATGGCATACTGGGCTGCATTAGCAGGAACATTGCTATTGGATCGAGGGAAGTGATTATTCCCATCAGTTTGGCACTGCTGAGGCCATATCTGGAGTACTGTGTCCAGTGGAGGGCAATGGAAATGGTTAGGAGCTGAGGTACATGACTTATGAGAAAAGGCTGAAGAAACTGGGCTTATTTAGTTTGGAGACGAAAACATTGAGGGGGAATTTAATAGCAGTCTTCAACTACCTTGAAGGATGGTTTCAAAGAGGATGGAGCAAAACTGTTCTCAGTGGTAGCAGATGGCAGAACAAGAAGCAATGGTCTCAAGTTGCAGCAAGGGAAGTTTAGGTTAGATACCACGAAAAACTTACAAGGAGGATAGTAAAGCACGGGAACAGGTTCCCCAGAGAGGTTCTGAAATCTCCATCCTTGGAGGCTTTTAAGACCTGACTAGATAAAGCCTTGGCTGGCATGATATAGGTGGGGCTGGTCCTTCTTTGAGCAGAGGGTTGGACTAGATGACCTCCTGAGGTCCCTTCCAACTCTAATTTTCTGTAATTCTATGATTTGGTCTCTAGTGCCTATAATTTTGATAGATAGAAGAGCACAATTACCAGCTGGAACTTTTAGAAGTCTAGGGCCCCTGCTACACTTTCAAATTAAAGTTGGATAGAAAACAGCTATAGAGTTGTTACACAATTTCAAGCACTAACTTTATACCTGGTTGGCTCTTCTATAGCTGGGTAGTCATTTTATCATGATAATTGCTTTGCACATGTAGCTGGCCTAAATTTATTGTGCAATTAACTGTTTTATTGTGTGGTAATTACTTTGCACGTATATCTGGTCTAAATTTATAGTGCAGCTAACCAGGAAATTGCTTAATACAGGGGTTGTCAACTGGGGGTACGCAGAAAGGAGCTAGGGAGTATGCTTGGGTGGTCTGGGATGGAGTGCTACCACCCACCACCCCAGTCTGCTGCCTCCCAGAAGCAGGGCTGGGGGTAGGGGAGGCAAGGGCAGTGGCTC
>NW_017729024.1:96896646-96901349 GCF_001723915.1 Gavialis gangeticus
TTTTATGAACCGAGCTGGATTTCTGATGGGTACCATTAATTACTGTGTATCAAAATTTAGTTTAAAGTTTGTCACATGAAACACAAGAGTAATATGGGAACAACTTCAACATGTAAAAAATTCATCTGTGAAATTTAATGTAAGAACATGAAAGACAAAGTAGTAATGATAATGTGATTAAAACACAATACATATTGCAGTATGAAATAGAAACACTGTTCGCTTCAACTGCAATACTTTAGTGACTTCATTAGTAGCAGGACTGTCCTTCAGGCCCTGATTCAGCAAAGCACTTCAATTTGTGCTTAGCCTTTTAAGCATCTGTGTAAATCTAGCCCTATTCAGCTAAGAAACTATATAGAAGCATGTGTTTGTGCTTTGCTGAATAAAGCTAGTTTTAACCATATACTTAAACACATACTTCTGCTTTAATGATGCAGAACCTTAGTGAATAAATATAATAATTACCCTAAATTAATTATGCAGATATTTTTGAGCATCTTTGAGAAAATAGATTTTGCATTTCAATGGTAATGATATTGCTACTGAAAGTTTAAGCAACTCTTGCTAGGCAGTGCAGCAGAATTATTCTGCCTCCCCTCTGCCCTCCCTTCTTCTCCTCCCTCCTGCTTGGCATGTTGAAATAATTTCATTAACCAAGTATAAAACAGAAAATTCCAAAAAATTCAGAAACTGATGAGTTAGGTATCATTTTAATTGGTTCACAAATTCTTGTTTCCACAAACGCTGTGGAAGGGAACAGCAGCATTTACTTGTTCAGAAATAACCAGGTCTGCATTTCTGATAAGTTCTGTGCTGAAGAAGCTCTATATCTCTAGACTTCTTCTAAGACAGGGCTGGAAGGGAGTCCAAGGAGCCCATGTGCTGGAAGGGGGGGAACTGGAGAGTCTGCATGGCATGTTGCCCTTGGCTGCTCAAAAGTTGAACAGCCTTGTTCTAATTTAGTAGTGGTCAAGCTATGTACCACAGGCCAGATCTGGCCCACAAAGTGCCTGGATCTGGTCTGTGGTACAGGGAATCAGCAGCAAGCAACTTGGCCTGGCTTGTCCTCTTCCCTGCCCTCTACTGTGTCACTGATCCCCTCCATAGCCCTCCCTGCTCTCTCCCTTTCTCCTCGCCAGTAGCAGGTGCTGCATATTCTCTCCCCTCCACTAGGAACGCACTGCTTACCAAAAGGTAAGCTCTCATCCCTCTTCTTCCTCTCCCTTTGACATTGGCAACAAGCTACCTTACCCCTCTCTTCCTCTGTGCCCCTTCCCCTACTAGAGGGAAGTGATGGCCCACAGTGCCGCAAGGTTACTTCATAGACTTCATAGACATTTGGGTTGGAAGGGACCCCAGAGGATCATCGAGTACAGCCCCCCACCCCAGGGGCAGTCAGTCAGCAGGGATCATAGGATCCCGGCAAGATAAGCTTCCAAACGTGTCTTGAAGGCGTTCAAAGTGGGTGCTTGAACCGCATCCGGCAGCAGTCTGTTCCAAACCCTGGGGGCTCTGACAGTGAAAAAGTTCTTTCTTATGTCCAGCCTGAATCAGTCGCTGCGGAGTTTGTGACTGTTCGATCTTGTCATCCCTTGAGGCGCTCTGGTGAAAGCATCCAGCCTGCCTCTGTTTAGTGGTTGAATACCAGTGCCCTAAGGCAACATTCAAAGAAGCTTCTCTACCTGTCTGCTAGTTTTTTGAAAAATCAGCATCTTAGCTCTTCTCCTTGTGTAAGGAGAGTCTCTCAGCTCATGTGATTTGGCTCTGATTCATCATTTATTTTCAGAATTTCCTCAGTTGTTTGTGGTCTTGTCTCCTACATAAAGTGTCACTGTTTCTTCAGTAGAATTGGAAAAGTGCTTGGTATACCTGGTGACTTGAACTAGGGCCTGATCCACACCAGAAGAATTTTGCTGCTGGTGTGCTCTCTGGGAAATAAATCCTAGTGTGCTTAATCCATCTTTTTATGCTCTCAGCAAAATAAATTGTACCACTGAAAATGAAATTTTGCTAGTGACCAAGACCTATTTGCTAGTGACCAAGACCTTATAACTAAGTATTGTGCAACCAGCTGTAACTTGCCATACATTAAACCAGTTTGTCCCCTGATAAAAATGGTGAATCAGGCACAAAGTTGCTCACTGAACAGCAACTTCTTTGTGGTATGAATGTGTCCTGCCATAATTTTAACACATGGCCAGTTAGCATGTTATAATCTATTACACGATACTTGCATATAATGCGCAACAAATGTGGCATCTGCCAAGGGTCTGAGTCAATATCAAGGGCTTTTCTGACTCAGCTGTGTTGCTCAGGAGCACACCTTTTCATACTCCCAACAGAGGTCTTAATTTAATGGAAGTGCATCAACACGTGCCTTTACAGCAACTTGATAAACTCAACTGCAGTTTGTGTCAGAGGCAGCTGTGCCTGAGTGCAGCATCTTTACGTGCCCGGGATCACAGCAGTTTGCACTGGGGCAGAGCACCCCCTGGCTGGCAGAGAGGACTGGCAGTCAGCCCCAGGCTCTGGGTGGCAGTGTCAGGCAGTGGAAGGGCTGGCAGGGATGCTTTACACCAGAGAAAATTGGTCTACTGCGCAGTTAAGTGTATGTGTAGATGTATCCACAGTGTATTTTTGTGAGCAAGGACAATTCAGTATATGCGGGAATTGCACACCTAGGCCAAGATAATGCATGTTTAATAGTAGAGGTACACTGATGCATCAGTCCCATATTGGATTGGCATAGTTATAAGGAAAATTGACAGTGTCAGCAATCGGGTTTTTTGGCTGATATGGCTGTTGCTGTCACTGATAAATACCCCATGCATGCACACAGCTGCAGTGCAGTACGCAAGCAGCCAGGAACGCAGCCTGCCAGTGTGGAGAACAGCCAGGTCCAGCTGGTAAGTCTGTTGTGAGGGAAGGGGTGTGGGGAGGGAGGGAATTGAGGCCCCAGCGGTGAGGGAGGGAGTGGGGCTGGAGTTGGGGCAGGGGCAGGGGCAGGCACTGCACAGCTGGGGCAGGGCATGAAATAGAGCCATCAGCAGTTCATTTGGGGGCTGTGGAGAGTGGGTGGCAGTTCCCACCACTGCATGAACCCCTGGATCTGCACACGGGGCAAAGGTGGGCTGCCACTGTGGACTAGGGCCAGGGGTGGCACTGAGCTCCTCCCAGCAGGGGAGTTTGGGCTGGGGCTGCACTCCAGGGTGGGTGCCAGCAGTGCTGGGAAGGGGCTACAGCAAATTTTGGGGTGGCTGCATGCCCCCATAGCTCCCCTTCCAGCACTGCCGCCACCCACCCTGAGTGCAGCCCGGCCCAGCCCGCACTCCGAGAAGAGTTCAGGCCAGCAGCAGCTGCCCTCCACGCAGATCCAGGGATACATGCCCCCACGTCCTCCTGGGGTGCACATAGCAGTGGGAGCCATGCCTCCTGGTGCCTGGAGGAGCTGCTCACAGCTCCATCCACACTCCACCCCGGCTGTGCAGCGCCTGCATCTGCCCCAGCCCCACTCCTTCCCTCACTGTGGGGGCTTCAATCTGCTCCTGCCCCCCACATCCCCTCCCTCCCCCCTCTCCCCTATAACAGATTTACCAGCTGGAGTCTGCTCTCCAAGCTGCCTGGCTGCATATTGGCAATCGGACCGGTATTGGTCAGTATGGCTCATTAAAAATCAGCTTTCAGTATCAGTGCACCCCTATTTGATAGTCATTCCAGTAGTCCTCAGTGTAAGCAAGTGACCTTTTGGGTGGAAGGCAGTAGGAAACATTGTTTGCTAATACTTTAATTTGAGTTACATGACTCAGCTGAAAAAACACTATTTAAGTAGTGTAATTCAAAAACAATGTAGCTAATAGCCTATCCTTCCAGTTGGACTAACTATAGAGCACAGTATTATATGGGTTTGGTGGGGAATATAAAGCACTCTTGCAATCTCTGTCTTTCATGCCACTGTCATCCTTCTGTTCCCCGTAGAAAAAAAGTATTCTAACTATTCATTTCAGTGGAGGAACCATCAAGACCCCAATGTTGAAGTGCTTCAGATATTGGTTAATTCCTGATGACAATCACTGGAGAGCTGTACAGTGCTAAAATTCAGGATCTTACAAAACTAGAAAATCATTATACATGTCTATAACTCAGGCAAAAGATAAAGAAATGGAAGTTAAAAAAATTCTTTACCTGTTCCTTTAGACAGAAGAAATGATTCTGACATATTTAAAAACTGATTCTCCTTTAGGTAAGAAAGAAGAAAACAAGTATTTTAAATAACTTATTCTCCTTTCCCTCTTCCTTGACTTTCAACTTCAAATCCCCAAAAACTTTAGTGACCAAGGGTTTCCTGTTAGTTCAGGTACATTTTCCTAGTAACCACCCCATTTTTGCATTCCTTGTGTACCCCAGCTCTTTTGATTTCACTTTTATTTTGGTCCGTTTAGCAAAATCATACTTGAAAAATAAGAATGTATTAATCTATCTTGATGTTGACCAGACTTAGTGCTGCTAGTGTCTAATTCAGGGATCGGCAATTATTTGGGCCCGAAGACCACATAAGGAGTTGAATCAGCTGTCACGGGCCAGGTCAGCAACCCCCCTGCTCCACCCCACCTGCGCCACACACACACACACACACACACACACACACACACACACACACACACACACACACACACACACACACACACACACAACCACACACA
>NW_017729024.1:96901363-96912436 GCF_001723915.1 Gavialis gangeticus
CCCCCCCCCCCGGCCTGTGTGACCCTGGGGCCCAAATAATTGCCCACCCCTGTACTAGTGTTCAGAAATGGAGTGGGAGGGACAGGAGAGGCTGGGATCACATGCCCCACATGTACAGCTGGCCAGGTGCTGCTCTGCACCCTCTGTGTCCAGCAGCAGCTCCTCCTCTCACTTCTGCTGCACCATGCCTTGCCATTGCTGGCATTCACATGGCAGTTTGGCTCCAAATTCCTGGAACTGGAGGCAGGGGGTGCAGAGCAGTACCTGGCCAGGCTGTGGGCACCAGCATGAGCAAGGCATGGGCTGCCCTGACATGAATAAGCAGGGTCAGCCCTGTGCAGAGTGCCAGGACTCCAGCTCCAGATCTGGCAGCTGGGAGCTGAAGCCAGAGCCTTGTGCATTGGGGTGGGAACCACCTGGCTGAAACTGCTTGTGCGGCACAGTGCAGCACAGGAGGATCAAAAGCAGGAGCTGCCATTGGAGGCAAGGGGCATAGAGCAGCACCCAGCTGTAGCTGCATCAGGAACAGCTCCAGCAGAAGCTGTGCGCGGGCTGGGACCTGGGCCAGTGGGAGCCCACCGCAGGCTGCCCCAATACAAGCAGACAGTGCGTGGCCCCATGTGGAGTGCCAAAGGAGCAGCCGCGGGCTGGATCTAGTCATCTGGCAGGCTGGATCTGGCCTGCAGGCTCGATCATGGCTAGCTCATCTGACACTCCTGGCTGATGTTTCATACACAGTTGGATTGGATAAAAACATAAGTTTTGTTTTAAAGAGGTTCCTAACTTGCTTCCCAAGAGCAATGTGACTTGGTTAATGAAATGCTGACTCTTGTTTATTTGCCAAATTTAGTGACTCATTGATTTGAGTAAGATGCCTGAGTTCAAGAAATATCAAGTATGTACCTTGGAGCTCACAGAATATGGATTCTGATAAACATGTAGCACTTACTCTCTCTAATATTTCTATGTCATACATTATTAATTGAAATAGTGAAAATATTTTTTTCTACTAAGCAAATTTTTCTTGTACTACATGCATGTTATGTATTACATGTATATTGAAGCATAAAAGTGTAACCTCCCCTTCCAGAATTTTTTATTTTCTTCCTCAACTGAATGGTTACCTTTGGAATTAGATGAACATTCTCTCTCCTTTTTCTGACTTCCTAGATATTACTGTAAGCTAGAAGAAATAGTTGGTTTAAGGATGCTTTTGTGACCAGGATACTGTATAACTACAACAATATTTATCCTTTTTCTGGCTGCATCATATCCACAGTGTAAGACATTACAGTAGTATAAAACAAAATGAAAAAAAATCTTTAAGAAACTATGTTGAAAAATCTAGTTTCTTTGACATAGGCTAGGAAGCCATTTTTAATGCTGTTATTGCCATATGAAAAGAATGCAACTAACTTAGATTAAAAAAAGATTAAAAAACAAATTTGAAAAATTGTGAAACTGTAAACTGTGCTATGAAGAATAAGCTTTTATAGTTAACATTAAAATGAAACATTTACTTTTATTGCAGTTTTTCAAACTGAAATCAGTGTGTCTGCCTGATTTCTGCTTGAATATAGAAAGAGTTGTAAGCATGGATTTATTCAAACAGTGAGTTTGAACTCTCCTGGAAGTTGTGACAGTAGAAAGATTTCATGGCCTACAGAAACAGTCTTGTTACAGTACTCTTGGCTTACTAGGGTATTTTAATAAGGACAGGGACACATGTCCCTGATTGGAATACAAATGGGATTGGAATAGAACTACTTGTCTCCTAGGTTTCTTAGGTTTTAGCTTGACCAAGTTCCTGGAGCCATACCACTGCTGTCCACAGTGTTCAGATCATTCTGCTCTGTTTTTCTCATCATTCTGCTATGTTCCTTCCTGATAGGTTTTGTATGTAGTAGAGGGACATTTGCAGCAAAGAATACTGCCAAAAGAGAAATCCCTCTGGATGTCCTGTAGTTAGAAGCCATTTCTGGGCATCGTGTGTGTGTGTGTGTGTGTGTGTGTGTGTGAGAGAGAGAGAGAGAGAGAGAGAGAGAGAGAGAGAGACTTTTTTCCTCAGTATCTAAATCTTGAACGTGTATTTTACTTGTAAGGTAAGGAAGTTTCTTGAACATGTATTTTACTTGTAAGGTAAGGAAGTTGTAAGATATAGTTGTTTAAAAAAGCAAAACACCTGATCATGAGAAAAATTGAAGTAGACAAGCATGATTTTATACTAGATGAGCATGCTCAGACATTTAGATCAAAGTATATGGAGTGAAGTACAATGGATTTTGTTCTTGTAGTTCCATTTATTGTGTTGATAATCCCTTAGACTTTACCTTTACGAAAATACTTGGATTTTTACCCTGTAATAGCTAACAGATGGTAAAAATTAAGGGTGGAATTCTGTTTCCTTTTGTGTGCCTAACATGCAGTTCTCTAGCTGCCTAAATGGTATTTTTGCATTTACATTTAGGTAGTGTTCCTGTTATTTCTGCTGTGTGGACACATAAGCACGTGCATGTATACTGATTGTGCACAGTAGGCTATGGGTTAGCTGGCTAATACATGGCTGTGTATGCTCACCTATGCTTTGTGGATGTGTAAGCATGTCACGTCAAGAAAGGCAGAATAGATTTTCATCTTATTCACTAACTAACTCAGAGATGCATAAGCTTCTGTAAGCAGCAGCTTACTTTATCACATACTGTGAAGGGACTGCAGAAAGCAGAGTTTCCAAATAGAAAGCAATAATTAGAATACAAAGGGTAGGGAAGGGCGGGGGAAAAACAAATGGGTACTGCTTAAGAGGCATAGTGGGTAAGAGAGAGAAAAAAAAAGCAGTTAACCCACTGAGTTTGTCAGGCCAGGCCTCTCTTGGTCTGCTATGTGTTACAATGTAAACCAGTACAGCTTGTTCCATGGTCAAGTTGTCAGTGACTAAACTGGCGCCTCCATCTGGGCTACCCTGGGTGAGGAGGGTGTGTAGATACCCAGCAAAACTAAAAACAAGACCTGTCAAAGGGTGGATGAGCTCCCTACAAACTAACAGCCATCCATACCTGGAGAGGAGATGGGCACTAAGGCTGTGCGAAGCTTTGGTACCTGATTTGATTCAGAGGAAATTTGGCAGCCAAATCTCTGAGTCTGAATCAAATTGGGAGACCCATTAATCTCTCCAAATTGATTTGGAGAGATACGGAGACTTGGCCATAGACCGTACAGGTAGGCACTAGGCAGTGCCGGCGGGAGCAGCCAGACGAGCCCCGGCTTGAGCCGACAGCCCTGGGGTAAGCTGCGGCTCATCTGGCTGCCCCCCTGCTGGGGTGAGACAGGCAGCGCTGGCAGCCCCAAGAGAAGCTGCGGGGGGCTGGAGGGAATGATTGAGAGCTGGGGGGAATTATTGGGGAGCTGGGAAAAGATTGGGAGCTAAGGGATTAAACTGGGGAATTGAACTGAGAGCCAGGGTGAATGATTGGGAGCTGGGGGAACAAACAGGGGCTTACCCCCAGCTCCTGGTTCCATTCCCCAGTTCCCGGTTTGATCCCCCAGTTCCCAATCATTTCCCCCAGCCCCCATGGCTTCTTGGGCTGCCTGCTCAAGCCGCAGCTCATCTGGCTGCTCCACCCCGCCGAGGCGAGGCAGGCAGTGCTGGCAGCCCCGGGAGAAGCTGCAGGAGCTTGGGAGAATGATCAGGGAGCTGGGGAATGATTGGCAGCTGGGGGGAATGAACCGTGAGCTGGGGGAAATGATCAGGGGCTGGGGGAACAAACAGGGGCTTCCCCCCAGTTCCCAGTTTGCTACCTCAGCTCCCCAATCTTTCCCCCCAACTCCTGCGGCCTCTCCCAGGGCTGCCAGTCTTTCCTGCCTCGCCGTGGAGCAGGTAGATGAGCCGTGGCTTGAGCCAGCAGCCGCGGGGGCTGGGGGAAAGATTGGGGAGCTGGGGGGAATGATCGGGGGCTGAGGGAATGAACAGAGGCTTCCCCTCAACTCCTGGTTTGATCCCCCAGCTCCCCAATCATTCCCCCAACTCCCCAGTTATTCCCCTCATCCCCCATAGCTTCTCTTGGGGCTGCCAGTGATGCCTGCCTTGCCCTGGCAAAGAGGCAGCCGGGGGAGCAGCCGGACTAGCCATTAATTCTCCCGGGGCTGCCGGCTCAAGCGAGGGCTCGTCCGGCTGCTCCCCCAGCTGCTCCTGCCTGCACTGCCTGCCTTTATAGTCTATGGCCGATTAAGATTCAGCACCAAATATAGATTGAATCTGGACAATGATTTAAATCACCAAATCGAATCGCTGCCCCACCAAATAGCCAAATCTGAAGTAAATACTTTCCGCTTCGCACAGGCCTAATGGGCACTGCCACTGAAAAATCACCAATGATGCAAGGCAGCTCAACTAACCTAGGAAGGTTACAGCATCTAAGGTGCCCCAACAGTCACAGCAACCTCAGGACTGACTTGATTTGACTAACCCATTGAGGGATATAGGGGTCATAAAAGCTAATCCAGGTAATGGGATAAGAATCCATAGTCTTCTTAAACCATAGTTAATGCCATGCAGTCTGTGAGATCATGTCTTGTTCTGCAGTTCCCATTCCAGTTGTTTCTAATTTTTTGTCTAAAAACAGGTAATTTGCGGCCAGCAATAGAATGTCCAAGGAGGTTAAAGTGCTCTGCCAGAGGCTTGTCTGTCTTTCTGGTACAGATGTCAGATTAGTGTTAATTTATTCTTACATATAGGGATTGCGCCATCTGTCCATAGCAGGGGCACTGTAAGCAGGTGATGCCATATAGGATGTTGGTAGAGGAGTAGGTGAATGAACCTCCGGTGTTATAATGTATTGTTTGGTCCATTGATGATGTGGTACATGTTGATGAGGAGACACAGCTGGCATCTGGGTCCAGATTAAGGTCTTGTGCCTTGGTGAGAATAAGAGTTAGGTAGTCAGTTGCTAGAGAAGACATTATTTATAACTAGGGGGTTGTCTGCAAGCCAGAATGTCCTTCCATGGCTTTCTTGAGATGGTCATCATTTTCCAGAAGGAGTTGGAGGTCATTAATGATTTGGCTTTGGTGTTAATGCTGGGGGCTGTAGGTCACAAGGAAAAGGATTTTGTTGTTTTTATCTTAGGGTTGGTATTGTAGCAGGTTGGAGCAAGGTCTGAGTCTGTTGATTTGAGTGGCTATGGTTTTAGAATTGTATTAAACGTACAGGAGTTCCTGCTGCAGATCTTTAATGTGTGCATCCTGATCTGTAGTATCAGACATAAAGTTGTGAAATAGAGCTTGGCTGTTGACAGTGAATCTAGTGGTGTGCTTAAGGATGAGAACTGCTGGCGTAGAGCTAACTAGCAGTTTGATTGGTTTCCGATATAGTGTGATGGTGATATGGCCATTGCAGACTTTCACAGTGGGACTGAGAAAGCTTACTAGATGTTTTGGGTAGGATTCTGGACACCTGGTCTAGTTGCTTGAAACTAAAAAAATACATTAGTCCACATTAAATGTATAGAAATCTGTATGTGGGTGAAAATTTGTCTTTTCCTTCTTCCCTAGGACTTTTTCCAATCACTTTCATTTTTCTTCAGCCCTCTCTACCTACCGTGTGATTTTTTTTCATCCAAGTACTGTGACTGCTTCTTTAGCTCCCAAGGTCCTTTCCTCTATCCCAAGATATTTGGATACCAAGGAAGCATTTACAGAATCTGATGAATCTTGAGTGGTTTTGTTAAAACTTATACATAGTAACAAAATAGCCGGTTTGTAAAGATCATTTTTATAACTAAATGCTCTGTATATGATGTGTCTACCAATACAGAAAATAGGGTGAAAGTTACTATTCTATTTGTTTTGAACTAGGGCCATGCACAGTTAGTTCGAGATGTTGATGTAGAGAAGGTGTCAACATTTGAGAATCCCTACGTAGATGCAATAAAGAGTTTATGGAATGACCCTGGAATCCAAGAGTGTTATGATAGACGACGGGAGTATCAGCTATCAGACTCAACTAAATAGTAAGTATATGGTGGGCATGGGTATCTCTGCACTTGCCTTCCTTTCCTTTCCTTCTAACTTAAATTCATTTAGTTTAGAATGACTTAGATACAGTATAAATGTGTATGAATATATGCAAGTCTAACACTGTAGGACTGGGATGTCTGACTTGGTTCCAGTAGTGTAACAAAGTGTTTTCACAACTCACTTCTGTTATAATTAAAAATACTGTGATGAGACTATTCCATTGAAATCTTTGGAAGTTGTATTATTTTTATTTAGTGTATTCATCCCCTTAAACACTTGTGAAAAGTCAGCATGTAACATACAGTTCTCAAACCTTAGTAAAAAAAGAGGACCTGCTTTAGATGTCCCTGTTAGGCCAAAAGTGCATGCAGAGGTGCAGTGGAAGCCAAGGTTTGAAATTTAGGACTTGAATTTTAATAGAGTTGATAAGAAGAGTCTTCCTTCACTTTGATTTCCATCTTCCTGGCTGTTCTGTTGCCTTCCTCAGCATAACAGATTTTTTTTCCCCCAAAGACATGACGAGGAAAGAGGGATATAAACTAGTACAGTGCATTTGGATATATAATATTTGTTACACTAACAAAAGGGAGACCAATTACTAAAAAGTGTTTGATGGCTAGTAGTGGGGTTAGCGTGTTGTAGTCATATTAGTTCAGGAAATGTCTAAGAGACATGGATTTTTTGTGGTATCTTTTATTGGGCCAGCTGTATAGAACCTTTTCCATTGGTGAGTCCTTTGTCATGCCAGAACACATGGTATTCTATCCCATTTGCCAGTGAACTGAAAAAATTATATATTGTTTAAACTAGGAAAACCCTAAATAAAATTTT
Organism: Gavialis gangeticus; assembly: GCF_001723915.1. Classification (NCBI taxonomy): domain Eukaryota; kingdom Metazoa; phylum Chordata; order Crocodylia; family Gavialidae; genus Gavialis; species Gavialis gangeticus. The sequence goes on from NW_017729024.1 coordinate 96,908,207, forward strand.
GTGCGTTGTTCTCAAGATATAATTGCTGGGGAAAGTGCGCTTTTGGACTTCCACTATTGAGTATACTTGTATGTGCTGTTGCAGTACTGAGGTGCAGAGCCAGGTGAGGTAGACAAATTACACCCTTAACTTTGAACTTCTTTGACTTGTGGTTCTAAGTTAAACTCCATAACTACCTTTAACACTTTTAAAAGATGAATTGCTTTCCTTTTTTCAATGATAGCATAAAAAATAGAAATGGGAAATCTCATCATTATAAAGGGGAAGGAGGATCTGATATTACTTCAGATAAAGCTGGACTGACCCTCTTAACAAGCTTCTCTGTCGGCATCTACATGAGATGCTGACTGCACAGTAACCTGAGACTACTGCGCAATAGCGTCATGTGTCAGGAAGCATGATGTAACGCTACTGCGCCATAGTCTCTGTGCATTTGGCATCACAAGAAAACTTTGTTGGCGCTACTGCACAGTAACACGAGTTATTACTGTGCAGTCATTTAATACTTGTTTATACAACTACTAAAAGGCTGTGCAGTAACAACTGTGCAGTCAGCGTCTCATGTAGATGCAGCTTCTGTTTCTAAAAAAATAACTTGCCATGACAGCTCCTTAGAGTATTATTAACATAAAAAGTATGGAGTTTGTTATGAAGCCATAGCAGCAGCTTTCTGGTATGTTTCCTTAGAAAAGGCAATTACTTTGAATGCAAAATAGCTGATATTTAAAGTGTAAACATGTTGGCCTTTTTACAACATAAGTGTTTTTGTAAATTGGCTATTTATTTTTTAGAAGATGTTAGCACATATTATGGACTTTTCATGCTTCCAGGACTGTGTAGGCACTTTGCATTAGACGCTTGTTAGTTAAAATGCAAGAAATAAATTTTGACAACATAACCTAAAAACAAGGTTTCTCCCCTTCCTAGTGAGCACCCTCATCATAGGGCTACAGTCAGGCTGTTTACTTTCTGGTGTTGCTCTCTTGGCTGCCCAGAGCCCAGCTTCTTCAACAGGAGTAGAGATGCTCGTATACCATGCTAGTAAGGGCACTCTCCTGAGCAACTGGCTATGCTGGTTTAGGTGGGCCTGGCATCCAGATTTCCCACTATATTAAACAGGAGCAGGCAATTATTTTGGCCGGAGGGCCAGTTTTGGTGAGCTGTAGAGTTAGTCCTGGCCCTTGACAGTTGCCCCGCCCCCTGGTTGTCATATTGGGACTGAAAGTACCTCCCCCTCACCCCAGGCCTTTGCCGTCGGACGCCCCTCCCCTTGCCCCCTGGAAATACTCCTTTTGGGAGGGGAGGCTTGCCATCTTGGAACCAGAAAAAAAAACAAATCGTACATTAAAAGTCAAACACCTACTATAGCATATTTTAATTTTACTACAAAAAATATTTGTCATGATTTGTGTTTGCATATATATATAGAGGGGATTGCATAATAATTCAGAAATAAAGTCTTACTCTTGTATATTATGTGTGGGAAGTGTGAGATGTGGTTAGGGTGGTAGTATGTGTATGGTGAGGTGTGTATGGTGGGGTATGGGGAGGGGTGTGTATGGTGGGGGATGTGTATGATGAGGTGTGAGGACGTGTGTGTGTGGTAGGGTTTCGGGAGTATGAGTGGATGGTGGGATGTGGTGGTGTGTTTGTATGGGGGGTTATGAGGAGGTGTGTGTGGGGGAAGCATAGGGTATGTTGTGGGGTGTATATATGTTGGGGGTTGTGGGAGCTGGTTGTGGGGTGTGAGGTTTGTGGGGTGTGTGGAAGGGTGGGGGGTGTGTGGGGACCCCCAACCCACTCCCCCATATGGCACATAGCCCCTGCTGCCCCCGGGCAGGTGCTGGAGCCCTGTAGCATGTAGCTCTAGTCAGTATTGAACACTGTGCATGGGGTTGAGCAACACAGCCTGCCCAGCCCTCCTCTATTGCAGGGGCTCCACGTGGCGTGTGTGCAGCTCCCACAAGCTCCCACACTTGCATGGCACTGGGGGAAGTGCCGTGCTGGAGCCAACTGCCTTCCCTGCCACACAGGTCCCGGGACTCCGTGGAAAAGGGGGGAGCCGGGCTCCCTCCACTGCCAGCAGAGTCCCAAGACCTGCGCAGCAGGGACGGTGAAGGCAGCCAGCTCCAGCATGGGGCTGGATAAAGGTGGGCTGAGCAGGCTGCACTCCTCACCCCCACACACAGAATTGGTTGGCCCCGGCCCTCCACTTCCCTACCTGAAGCCCAGAGCAAGCGGAATGCTAGCAAAGTCCCCCAGAGGTGGCTGCAGTAGCAGCAGCCTCACACAGAAGCTGCTGCTGCCTGGTCTGGGTCCTTAGGCCCATGAGGGTGGGAGCGAAGCATTATATGTTATGTTGGGGGATGTATATGTGGATATCTCGCTCCCACCCTCATGGGCAGAAGGGCTGGGCAGGGTACAATTTGTTGGTGGGTGTCTGCGGGCCAGATGAAAGTGCCTGGTGGGCTGGATCTGGCCCAGAGGCTGTATTTTGCCCTCCCCGATATAGAAGATACTACTCAATGCTATCAGTAGTAGGCATCTGTATCACAAAACAATAGAATTACATCAGATGACACATCAGCTTGCTGAATGTAATTCTTGCATAGGCATGTCAATAGGTCTGGGCCATGCTCAGTGGTCTCCTAATGGACTGGAGACCTAGGTAGACTGTTTAGGTGCTTTCCAGTTCTGGTCTGATTTTTTAACAGAACTGAGGTGGGAGCAAGGTAGTAGCTTGAACATGTGCAAAATCCTAAATCTAGGAGCCCCCATGGCTCACCAAAAGCATCCGGGAATGTCTTCTAGCTAAAAGGGAGGCGTACACCCAATGGAAGGGAAGGGCCATCACCAGGGAGGACTATACTGCGGTTGCTCGGGGATGCAGGGGCGCAATCAGGAAGGCAAGTCGGAGATGGAACTGGGACAAGCTACCCGGATCAAGGACAACAAGACATCCTTTTTTAAATACATAGGGGGCAAAATGAAGGTACCAGGTAACATGGGGCCCCTGCAAGACACGCTTGGAAATTTGGTCGTCACACCAGACAGCAAAGCTAACATATTTAACGACTTCTTTGCCTCCATTTTCCTGAGCTGGGACTGGATCAGCCCCCGTACTGGGCACCCTTCAGGCCCCAGGGGAGGAGCACCTAGGCCAAGGGTCAGTGAGGATCTAGTCAGGGAACTTCTGGAGGGACTGGGTGTATTTAAATCAGCTGGTCAGGACAATCTCCACCCCAGAGTGTTGAGGGAATTGGCTGAGGTCATTGCAGGACCCCTGGAATGGCTTTACGAGCACTTGTAGTGCTCTGGTGTGGTGCCAGAGGACTGGAAGAGGGCCAACGTGGTTCCCATCTTCAAAAAAGGGAGGAAGGAGGACCCAGGAAACTATAGGCCAGTTAGTCTTACCACGATCCTGGGTAAGCTTTTTGAGAGAATTTTTCTGGCACATGTCCACGAGGGGCCAGCAGGGGAGATTATGCTTAGGGGCAACCAACACGGGTTCATTAGAGGCAGGTCCTGTCAGACCAACCCGGTGGCCTACTACGACCAGGTCACCAAATCCTTAGATGTAGGGGTAGCAGTGGATTTAGTCTTTCTGGACTTTTGGAAGGCCTTCGACACCGTATCTCAACCCGTTCTCAGTCAAATGGGTTGCCAACTGGCCGGAGGGCAGCACCAAGAGAGTGGTAGTGGATGGGTCATTTTCGACCTGGAGGGATGTGGGCAGTGGGATTCCGCAGGACTCAGTCCTCAGGCCCGCACTGTTCAACATCTTCATCAGTGACTTGGGAGAGGGGGTAAAAAGCACCCTGTTCAAATTTGCTAATGACACTAAGATGTGGGGGGATGTGGGCATGCTAGAAGGAAAGAGTAGGCTGCAGTCAGACCTAGACAGGTTACAGGGGTGGGCAGATGAGAATAGGATGGGATTCAACACTGACAAGTGCAAGGTGATACACCTGGGGAGGAACAACCGGCACCATACTTACAGGCTGGGGAACTCCCTTCTCGTCAGTGCAGAGGCAGAAAAGGATCTTGGAGTCATCATTGATGCCAAGATGAACATGGGCCGGCAGCGTGGGGATGCAGTCAGGAAGGCCAACCACACCTTGTCATGCATCCACAGATGCATCTCAAGCAGGTCCAAGGATGTGATCCTCCCCCTCTATGTGGCACTGATCAGGCCACAGCTGGAGTACTGCATCCAGTTCTGGGCGCCGC
>NW_017729024.1:96912580-96913304 GCF_001723915.1 Gavialis gangeticus
GAGGGGCCAGCAGGGGAGATTATGCTTAGGGGCAACCAACACGGGTTCATTAGAGGCAGGTCCTGTCAGACCAACCCGGTGGCCTACTACGACCAGGTCACCAAATCCTTAGATGTAGGGGTAGCAGTGGATTTAGTCTTTCTGGACTTTTGGAAGGCCTTCGACACCGTATCTCAACCCGTTCTCAGTCAAATGGGTTGCCAACTGGCCGGAGGGCAGCACCAAGAGAGTGGTAGTGGATGGGTCATTTTCGACCTGGAGGGATGTGGGCAGTGGGATTCCGCAGGACTCAGTCCTCAGGCCCGCACTGTTCAACATCTTCATCAGTGACTTGGGAGAGGGGGTAAAAAGCACCCTGTTCAAATTTGCTAATGACACTAAGATGTGGGGGGATGTGGGCATGCTAGAAGGAAAGAGTAGGCTGCAGTCAGACCTAGACAGGTTACAGGGGTGGGCAGATGAGAATAGGATGGGATTCAACACTGACAAGTGCAAGGTGATACACCTGGGGAGGAACAACCGGCACCATACTTACAGGCTGGGGAACTCCCTTCTCGTCAGTGCAGAGGCAGAAAAGGATCTTGGAGTCATCATTGATGCCAAGATGAACATGGGCCGGCAGCGTGGGGATGCAGTCAGGAAGGCCAACCACACCTTGTCATGCATCCACAGATGCATCTCAAGCAGGTCCAAGGATGTGATCCTCCCCCTCTATGTGGCACTG
>NW_017729024.1:96913341-96917621 GCF_001723915.1 Gavialis gangeticus
TGCATCCACAGATGCATCTCAAGCAGGTCCAAGGATGTGATCCTCCCCCTCTATGTGGCACTGATCAGGCCACAGCTGGAGTACTGCATCCAGTTCTGGGCGCCGCGCTTCAGGAGGGATGTGGACAACATGGAGAGGGTCCAGAGGAGGGCCACCCGCATGATCAGAGGGCAGCAGGGCAGGCCCTATGAAGAGAAGCTACGGGACTTGAACCTATTCAGCCTGCATAAGAGAAGGCTGAGGGGGGATCTAGTGGCCTGTTACAGACTAGTCAGAGGGGACCAGCAGGCATTGGGTGAATACCTGTTCCCCTGAACACTACCAGGAGTGACTAGAAATAACGGTCACAAGCTGGCAGAGGGTAAATTCAAATTAGACATCAGGAGGCGTTACTTCACTGTCAGGGCGGCTAGGATCTCGAACCAACTTCCAAGCAAAGTGGTGCTGGCTCCTACCCTGGGGGTCTTTAAGACAGGGCTTGACAGTCACCTTGCTGGGGTTGTTTGACCCCAGTACTCTTTCCTGCCATGGCAGGGGGTCGGACTTGATAATCTGTTCAGGTCCCTTCCGACTCTACTAACTATGAAACTGTGGATTGTTTTCAGAGTGAAATGGGGCATCTAATCATTTTGTGAGTACTGCTGCTTTATTTGCTTATAAAGTTGAACTGAATTGCTTTCTGTAACCTAAGGTAAGAATTCTCTGACACTAAATTGCATTTACCCAGCCACATAACTGCGATTTTGGGCACTTGCACAAAGTTAGTGATTCTGTTGTTAAGGACTTACCAAATCACGATTTTGTGGATTTTGTGGAATCTGGCATTGCCTGTGAAATTGAGCAGTGCCCATGAAATCCTTGGGTGGGGGGAACTTAGTAAGGGAGGCATGGGAGACTTTCAGGGTGGGGGTTTAGGGTGGTCCAACCACTCGATGAGCTGCCAGCAAGAAGGGCGCCACCCCTGCCCCTTGCAGCTTATTGGCAAGGGCTGCCTGTCATGCAGCCCCTCCCCCACCTCTCCACCAATCAGTGGCAAGCGGCGGGTCCACGTGATAGGCAGCCCTCACAGTCAACAGTGAAGGGTGGGGCCACCTGCGCCCCTCGGCCAATCAGAGGCATGGGGTGGCCCGCCACACTATGCCCATAAAATGACTGCTGGGCCCCTCGTTATGCCTACAAAGTCAGAGGACAGCTGCCCCAAATTCAGTCCCTACCTGTTGTACTTGCATTGTGGACACATTTCTTTTGTAAGACCCATCACTTCACTATCTAAACCCATTCTACTTTCCATCTTTCTTTAAATAGTCTTTGCTTACATAGGAAAAATACTTGTTAATTCAATAAATTATTAAAGTACTGTTAAAAGTAGATGAGTGAGAGAGAGGTTGAGATCCAGCTTTTTTCCTCTGACTTAATATTAGGTTTTAGTTTGTATGTTCTTTGAGGTAAAAGTCTGACATTTTATTTGCATGTAAAGCTAAATGCAAATTGTACTCTTGTATAAATAATAAATAAATATAAATCTGTAAATCATCTTCTCACACATAGTTGCACACGCTTCCTAATTATGACATAAAACTCTACAAACCTATCCCTATAAAAAGGGAAAAGAGATAATTTAAACTATATAAATTGTTTAAGTTTATCCCACAAGGATACCAGTACATCTTTACTGATGAGATTTTAGTTCTCTCATCACAAACAAGTAACTTGAAAGTAACATTCACTTACATGGAGAGCAGTAACATTTTGTAGTCTGCCCAGCTAGTGATGGGTGGTGACAGCATAGAAATTACATTCCTGGCTTCTTCTTCAGAAAGTATTGTTTGAACTATTTGTATCTTGTCTGAGGTCCTGTCCATTTTGGAGAGCTCATGGGATGAGACCATATTGACATGGGATGCCCTGAGAATTTTTGTACCATATATTTTTGTACCAAGAGAGCATACACACATCTTCAGAAGGAATGGGAAAGAATGGAAACTAAGCTACAAGAAATTACTTTAAAAATAACTTTTGAGTTTCATACTATCTTCTTATTCCTGCCTTAAATTAAATCTTTAGAGACCCAAGAATATAAACCTTCCCAGGTTCGTACAAGCTGTGAAGATGTAGATAGTGCATGTTTACATTATAGCTTTATTCACAGCTTGTCCTAAAATGCTGAAAATTGATTCAATTTACTTCACTGCATATGTAAAAGAGAATTAGTGTGATGTTGCTTAGAGGTTACTTATCAGAGATTCCTGGCATCAAACTTCAAGGCGTGGAAGATCCCACTAGATCAACTTTCAAACTATGATTCTCCAAAAACTATTTTTGATCTTGTGTGGTTTTAGGCATGTAAAATGTATGTACATTCATAATTATGGAGAAACAGTTTTCCTTGAAAACATAAATTTGTATCAGTGGTAGTTACAAGATTGTTTACTGAAAAAAAAAAAAAGCAAAGCTAAATATTTGAGCAAAATTGGCAAATGGGCAAAATTGGGAACGGCATTAGTTTGGAACAGTCTCATCAGCCAGAATTTGGTTTTGCATAAACGGAACCGTCTGGCAGTTCCATTCTCACTTCCATTTTAACCAGATCCCTAAAGAACAGCATGGAGCAGTTGCTTAAGGCTAAATACAGACAGTCAAAAAGCCTGAGGCTGAATTGATTCAGTCTTTGCAGGTTGATCTAAACTGCACAGATTAAACTGAGAAACAACTGGACAGACATTCACTATTGATTCGGGAAATGGAGCCACATGTCTGCAGTGGCTCAGGTCAGAAGCCAGGGGGCACTAGAGCATGGCTCTCTGGAATGTAGCCCATGGGCTGTGTGTTCGTTTCCTTTTGTTGCTGGCCCTGAGGTCTCTGGGATTAGCCATCCAGAATTAGGGCAGCAGGACTCTGCAGAGTTACTCATAACTTCCTCTTCCTGCTTCCAGGTGCCACTGGGATTTGTAGTCCACAATTGCAGCCAGCAGTAAGTTTCTAGCAGGGCAAGGCAGCTCTGTATTTGGGGGAAGGGAAGTTTAACTCCCATTCTTGGCCCCAGACCTCATCCAGGGTTTGACCCCATCCCTGCCTTGCCCCCCGAACCTTCTTTGCTGGAGCAGACAGCACAAGCCAGCCCAAGGCTGGGGAACTGTGATTTAACTTGAACCAGGAAGGGTTCTGAGGCACAAGTTTCATAAATTGGTTTGACCCAAATCAGTTAAGGCTGATTTGGACTACATGCAATCAGTTTTATCTTAAACCAGTTTCTGATGACTTATACCAGTTTATGTGTAACTTCTGTCCCTAGCCAAAATAATTTGCCCAAGCAGCTGTTGTAAGCTCCATTTAGAGAAGGGGATTTATTGTATATAGGACACGTATCTATGTGTATCTGAGATCATTTTTAAAGGCTGTTCTGGAAGACAGAGCCAGATCCAAATCAGCCAGCAAGGTGGCTAATTAGAATTTGGTGCATACCTCTCAGAAAGTAACTCAGATCATCCTACTCTAGTGGATGCATCTAGTGAATTTAGACATGTAAATTCACTAGATGCCTCACATTTTGGTCTGGACATAGCTCTAGGCACCAAAGTTTGGCTTTTGAGCATTCTTAGAATCTAGCGCCATCAAGCAGCTATGTACTTAGCTCCTGCCCAAGTTCCATTGTGATTAAGGTCAGAACTGGAGAGTCCAATCTGTTAGACAATCCTACAGTCCTCCAAACAGCAGAGGATAGTACCTGACATATTATCAATGATTAATCTTCAAAGTAACAAATTAATCTGCTGAGATATTCACCATCAGCAGAAAGGGCACAAATGGATTCTGTCTCTGCAGATGCCTAATTTGCAGGATGGAAAGTTTCTTTTGTGCTCAACTAACTTGCATCCAACAGTAGTGAGGTGAGTATACAATGTAGTACCCACAGTCACTCGGACTTAAGAACCTAGTCTTGAACACCAGGCTATAGAATAGGTTGAGTGGTAGCATTCTCCATCTCTCTTGTTTGAACCTAGACCAGAGGGAAGAAAGGAATGCAAAAGTCCTAGGGCCAGAAGGTCATCATGCAAGAGGAAGTTTGACTTGAGCCCAGTAAGAACATTGCTGTAGGAGGGAGAGAAACATGGGTGGATCACCCTGTGGAGTTACCTTGCTCTCCTTCTTGCAGTACCTGTAGATTCTAGGCATCTAGCCCTGTTGATGTGGGTTCATCCTATAAGAACACAAGAACTGCTGTTTACTGGGTCAGACCAGACCTCGACCTGGAGGGATGTGGGCAGTGGGGTCCCCCAGGG
>NW_017729024.1:96918032-96923152 GCF_001723915.1 Gavialis gangeticus
CTCAGGTCCCTTCCGACCCTAGAAACAATGAAACTATGAAGTCCAGTGGACTCAGACTGGTGGGGCAGTGGAGCATCCCATGGGGTGGGGGGGTTGCAGCCAGGCAGGATTGGGGGTTTTGCAGCCTCCCCGCTAATGGCCAGTGTACCTGGATGGCTGCAAACCTTACCCCCCACTCCTGGACAGCTGCAAAACCCACCCCTCCCCCCACCCCACCACTGCAATGGGGATGCTCGACCACCCCACCAGTCTGAGTTCACCAGCCACACCTGGGTCAGACCACAGAGCCATCTTGCCCAGTATCCTGTGTCACACAGTGGCAGAGAATAGATGCTGAAAGGGAGAGTTAACAGTATGTGACCAGGGTTTTTCCACTGTTGCTCTTCCACTTACAGCGTCCAAAATTTATGATCTAGGAGGTTCTGATTCAAAGACTGTACCTTTAACTCCCATGCCCATTTCCTAGAACAAGGTGCCTATTTTCTGTAGGTGGGTACCTGCAAGAAATACTGAATCTGACCTTTAGTGCAGAGACACATACCTGTGAATTGCTTTGCTTTTTTGGACATTTTATTCACATTTCATTTGTAGAACTTTAGTATGGTAATGAGAGATAAAATAGTCACTATTACAACTCCCATGTGGCTTGCACCATTGTGAGTGGAAAAGTCAGACCCAGTAACTTTACCTTTGGACTTACCTGACCACGCTCAAGTCTATGACAGTGTATACACGGTATAATTTATCTTGTTGTCTCCTGGACAGTCTTAACATTCCTTCTCCATTATATGAACAATGCCCCCTTATCTCCTCTGTTATAGCAAGTAATGGAAATTTTCCATCCTGCCAATTAGGCATCTGCAGAGATAGAATCCATTTTTGCCCTTTCTGCTGATGGTGAATATCTCAGCAGATTAATTTGTTACTTTGGAGAATAATCATTGATGATATGTCAGGTACTATCCTCCACTGTTTCCTGGCATAGTTGGAAGATATTCAGAAAATGGTAATGAACAATTCTGTCTGATCAGCAGTGTGTGCTATATGCAGCATTATTTGAGAATTTGGATCTCTAGCAAGATCATTTCTACACATAGGGCGGATTATTATGCTGATGAAACTTAGTTTCTTGCTCCAGTAGCTTTGCTGGTTGGTGGTTCGTAAGAAAGTGTTACAGTTGAATGACTTCATGCTCCTTCTTCCTTCATGGGTCCTACCTTCTTGCTGTATTTTCTTGGCATAGTGCAGTACTAAACCTGTATGCCAATTTTAGTTTGGAATGACAGAAATTAAACGTTCAGAGTCGAAGTGGCAAATGTATTGCGGGGGGAAGGGAGGGTTAAGTAACACTGACTTTGTTCCCGGTTTCTGCAAGTTGAAGGTAGCAAGAAGTTTTGTCATCAACACTAGATTCAAATTAGTTTTGATTTGATCTGTTTTCATACATTTTTATGACACTGGATTTTCTTTTGATTATGAATGCTAAAGATAGGGGGTAACATAGAGTTACACTGCGCACAAGTCGGAAGGGTGAAATTTGTTTGGCAGTGGCAGATATGATCCACGTAACACATCTAGAACTATGAATGGGCACAATGAAGCATACAGCTTAGACTAAAGGAAACAAATGTCTGTGTTTTTGCTCTGCCATAGATCATTCTGGCCACTTGCATTCTCCATTTCACATCTCCTGCAATCTCTTTGATTCTCTCCTGCATATATTTCTCTGTTAACTTGTCCCTTTCTTCTCAAGAGGCTCACCCCTTGTCTGCTCTTTTCTTCTCTCTTTAGAAGCTTTCCTGTCACTGGCCTTTTCTCTGTCATGTTGATGAGTAATCTCTACTGCCCTCTGGATGTACTTCCTAGCTGGCTTGCTTTTCCTCTCTCAATATTTTCAGTACCCTTACTAGTTCCTGAAGTTTGCATGTCTCATTTCCCTCTCTTCCCTCTTCCCCTCTCCCCTTAGTTCTCATCCTGTATAGCAGCACCCCTCCTGTAGGCAAGCAGGCTGGTTCATCCTTGTTTTTATCAGCTTTCTGGTAGTGCTGGGCTTTTTTAAATGAAGCCAGAAAACCTCAAGAAGCAGCTGGGAACAAGACAGGAAGTTCTGCCAATTTCCAAAAGGTTGCTAACCAGTGCTCGACATGCCTGTTTTATGAACCGCAATTTGGAAACTGTTTTTCATATGTAATATCTTAATAATCTATAGCTTTCCTGTGGTCTGCTTATCATCCAGGCAAGCTTGTAAGTTCCTTTGTTTTCTTCTATTAACTCCATCAACTTTTTTAAATGGAAAAGAATATTGGATACTGTTAGTTCTGCATAGTGTATGGTAGATATCTTAGAGAGAAATTAAATTTCAGCCAACTGGGTGGAGACCTTGGGTTACAAGGTTATGGTTTTGTGTTCACATGGCATGGACTCGTGGTAAGAGGTTGGTCAGAACTATTTTGTGTCTTGGTTACTGAGTTTGACTGTCTTTAACTGTGATTTTAAGACTGAAAATGGTGTCAAGATATGCAGTTAGCAAGCTTTGCCCCACTCTTTCCTCCTGTTTTCAACAGTAGGATGTAATAGTTCACACACTCCCCTTTCAGGGACAATGCTGCCTACATTTCCTGCTTTACCCAAGCCAGCCCTTCTCCACAGGTGTCCCTGCTTTTCTTGCCCACCACATATATATTTTACTCAGTATGCAGGTAGCTGGAGAGAAGGAGTGTCTAGTTGACAGGGTTTGTGGCTTTGCTGGTCCCCCTTGTATGCTGCATTCTTAGCTTAAATTGTATGGTAAGTCCTCTGGGCTCGTCTTTCCCAGGCCAATTTCTTCCTTTTGAAACTTCTAACCCTTTCTGAACAGAATCAGCAGCCAGCTGCTTTCTTTGTGACCTGTCAGGTCTCTCAGTTATTTTCTCCAGGCTTACCCTGGTCAGTTCTCCTTGGCCTCCTCTCTTCCAGAGCTCTTGCCTTCTCCACAGCAGAGTCTTCTGCCCTACTTTTGCTGGGGTCCCTCCCATTATACTGCCCTCAGGAAGCCATCTCCAGCCTGTCTGGTTTCTCCTTAAAGAGTTTTGTCCCTTCTTCCTTGTAATGTGGATTGCCGTTACATAGGGAAATAGTTCCTTTACAAGTCCTATATAATTCAAAGGCAGCAATAAAACTATAAGAGTTAATTGCTGTAAAATTGGGACCTATGTGGTGTTAAACATCTCTTACCAGGAGTAGTTATTTTAAAATGAAGTACACACCCTATTTTAACACTAGCTTGCATATAAGAATTGCTTTATTCCCTGTCAATACATAGATAACAAATACTCCAACACTATAGCAGTAGTCTTTTCTTGACGTCAGACAAGACCTACTCAGCAGCTTGCTACATGCACATTACCGTGGTAATGCACCTTGTGTCTGTCACTATAGCAACACCACTGAAACGTACCTCGGCAGCCATTCAAATTCATTTTTATAAAACTAATTACAACTATAATTATATTGCAGACCAAGTTTAAAAAGAAATTTACTAAGATCTATGTCTTAGTAATTTTATGCAACCAATTGCAATGTAAAGCAATTTTATGGTATGTGTGAGAGACCATCTTGACAGTATATTTTATTTAAATAAAGCAAGTTTCAGCAAATGGTAAAAATAAGCTCACAGTGCCATGTAGTTCTGACCTACATTTTGTACATAGTCAGTGCTGCTGGTAGCTATGCAATGCTCTTCTCTGAAATGGCTATTCTTTTATTGCACTTGGCCATAGGAAAGTTGCTAGGAAATTCCTAATATAGATGTCATTATTACTTTTTAAACTGTGTAAATAATAAGTTAAGAGAATATCAGCTTTTAGAGCACAGTTATCAGCAACTTTTTAACTGAAGGGTTGAATATTTGAAAACAGCTTCATACATTGCATTTACAAATTAAATAAAGGTTGAATTCTGTTTCTCTTTGCAGTTTTTTAGCTGTACAAATGCCAAAAGTTGCAGATAGCAATTCTGTTTCCCTAAAATTGTAGACATGTAAGTGTGCATACACGGACTGAGCTTGTGCACTAGGCCATCTACTGGCCAGGTACACATGTGACTATGTATGGGTCCCCATGGTGGATATGTAACTCTGTCTAAGGCCAGGGTCAGCAATATGGCCTATGGACTTGTTCTGTCCTGAGGGGCCACTGGATCATCCCATAGAGCTGGAGGGCTGGGGCCAGACACTGAGGAACTTCTAGCTGCACCCATGCCACTGCCCCTTTTCCCTGCCTTTCCCTTCTCCCTGGCTTCACCATGGGCACAGCTTCCAGCCAATGGGGAGCTGGAGCCAGGAGGCAGGGTTTGGGGTCAGGAACGGGGAGAAGCTGCAGCAAAACAGACACGGTTTGCAGCTGCGTGGCCCTGATACAGGTGTAAAGAAAGCTTCTTGCCCCTGAAACACCACTGATGCCACCTGGCCCGCATTGGACCAAAGGCAAGTTGTTTTAGCCACAGCTTGTTAAGGTTGTCAGATGCTGATCTAAGGCATGACATTATAGGTGGCTGGATATCTGTGATGTATTAGACTCTGGAGGAGGCCATTTACTCTCTGTGCAGTTTGGGCACTTATCTAGAAGGCTGAAGACCTGGGTTATAGGCAACACCCCCGACCTCTGGCACACCACCAAAGCCCCCCACCACCATAATGCTGAAGCCTATCCAGATCTCTAGGCCAAATACAACCCACAAGCCATAGGTTGCCAACCCTTGGGCTATGGTATTCAGCTTCTCAGTAGTCTCAGGAGTAGATATGTGGGGAGCCAGATGAAAAGCCAAAGGAAAAGCGAGGGCAACACTGGACCCCTGCTAAACCAGATGGGACAACTGACAACCAACACGCAGGAAAAAGCCAACCTATTAAGTGGGTACTTTGCCTCGGTCTTTCATCAGTCCCACGGGACACCCCTGCCCACTACAGGACAGGGGGGCTTGGGTGAGGGAGGCCTGGGTGAGGGAGATCCCCTGCCCTCCATCAATGCTGACCTCATGAAGGAACACCTTGAGAGGCTGGACACCTTCAAGTCAGCTGGCCCTGACAGTCTACACCCCAAGGTACTCAAGGAGCTGGCGAGCATCATAGCCCAGACCCTGGC
>NW_017729024.1:96928152-96931149 GCF_001723915.1 Gavialis gangeticus
ACAGAACTCTTTAGCTTGGAAAAGCATAGGCTCAGAGGCAATCTGATGGCCACCTATAAGTTTATCAAGGGTGTTCGCTAGGATCTAGGGGAACAGTTGTTCAGAGCGCCCCAAGGGATGACAAGGTCAAACAGTTATAAACTCCTGCAAGACCATTTCAGGCTAAATATAAGGAAGAATTTCTTCACTGTCCAAGCCCCCAAGGTCTGGAGCAGTCTGCCATCGGAGGTGGTTCATGCACCTACATTGAACACCTTCAAGAGAAATTTGGATGCTTATCTTGCTGGGATCCTATGACAGCAGCTGACTTCCTGCCCCTGGGGCAGGGGGGCTGGACTCGATGATCTTCCGAGGTTCCTTCCAGCCCTAATGTCTATGAAATCTATGAAATATATTTAGATATATGCTTAAATACCTGGCTGCTGAATCTGGTCCTTCCTAAAACCTGTGTTTTAACTAATGAAAAGTAGTTTGTTTTCATGTGCCTTTGATAGGGTTCTGGGACTCTGAATTCCCTTTGATCTTTCATGCAAAATAGCCTACATTTGCAGTTTCAGGGCATCATGAAGGGCTTTTGAGGAGATGTTGGGGTGGCTGAAATCTTGGTTAATTTGTTGCAAATGTTGTTCCTTAAAGTCCCAGTTTTCATGTAACGCTCCTCACAGTTGGAATGGAAAGTTTGAAAATGAGATGCAGATGTACCCCAAAAAGCAGACAGCAAATACAGCAGTTTCAAGAAGTAGAGACCATATACAAAGAGCCCCTCAAATTACTGTTTCTTGAATCTCATCATTTCCAGGCCATTCTCATGCTTTAGGGTCTTCTTACTTTTGAATGTGTGGAATAGCCAATATTTTTGTAAAGGAACCAACCATCCTTAATTTGCCAGACAGTCCCATGTTTTGAAGCAATCCTGACTATCAGTCTGTTGAACCTCTGGTCACTATAACTGATTTACAAGTGGTGGGCCATGGAAATGTCATGAGTAGTTTACCAGTCCTGATACAGTGGAGAGGTTGGCCAGGCCCTTCAGCTATTCTTGTATTGCCTGACAGTGCAGGGTTGTCGTGAGATGCTACACTGTGCTATATTTATTTCCAGCTCGGAAAGTCTTGAAGTAGGCCTCAAGTCTGTGGAGTGTCTTGAATTTTGGTTCCTAAAAGCTATTCATCTTAGGTATAAGTGCTTCTTGTTTCTATATATCAGAAAAGTATAGCTGAAATAAACGTGTAAGAAAAATAAGGAAATACACTCTAGATCAGTGGTGCCCAACAGATGTGGCCCCATGGGCAAAATGGGTGGTGCAGAGTTGGTTCACAGGCCTCATCTGGGGCCAATCTGTGAACCCAATCCAACATCTGGGGCCATTTTGTGGACCATATCTAGTGTGTGGAGTTGCATCTTCTGGCCTGGATAGCCCCTCACTAGTCTGATTTGGCAGTTGAATAAGCAACAACAGCATTGATCTGGGATACCAAGCTGGGTAGAGTAGCAGACCCTTGGAAAAGTAAGATTAGGACTCAAAATGATTTTGATAAATTGGTGAAACTGTCTGAAACAAACTGGATGAAATTCAGTAAGAACAAATCCAAACTGCTGTGCTTAAGATGGATCAAATGCACCAATTCAAATGGGGCAACAAGTGGGAAGGCTACAGTAGTACAGACCAACTGTTTGGACCAGGTGTGAGCTGTAGTTGACCACAAGCTGAATATGTGTCAAATGTGTGCTGTTGTTCCCAAAAAAAGCTTAATATTACAAAGTATTAACAAGAATGTCATTTGGAAGTTACAAGAAGTGATTCTTCCACTCCATTTAACACTGGTGAAGTCTCATGTGGAGTTCAATTTTTGGACACCACGCCTCAAGAAAGATGTGGACAAATTGTTAAGGGACCAAAGAAGAGCAACAAGATTGATAGGTGTCTAGAAAGCATGATGTACAAAGAAAGGTTTGAAGATCGGGGGCTATTTAGTGTGGAGAAGAGAGCCCCAAGGAGGCATTTAATAACAATCTTTTGTTACAAAAGGGGACATTATTTATAAAGAGGATGATGGTAGAGTATTCTCTGTCTACAGGGGACAGGACAAGAAATAATGATCTGAAATTTGTCAGGAGGGAAATTTAAGTTGGAAATTAGAAATACCTTTGTAGTTGTAAACATAGTTAAGTCCTGGAATAGATTCCCAAAAGGCTGTAGACTCTTCATCCCTGGAAATTTTTTAATGCAGGTTAGGCAAACACCTGACTGAGCCATCTTAGGGAAGTTTCTCCCTGGGGCAGAGGATTGGACTAGATGACCGTGTGATTCAAGTGTTATTCTATATGTTTACATCAACAGTCTTAATAATTGCAAGTCATAAATGATATCAATATCAAATCATAAATAAAACAGCCTTACAAAAATGTCAGAGATGGTGATTTTGAGGCGATAATAAATAAAATGTATAGTAGGGAAAGCAGATCTCTGTCAATTAAAAGTACAGCTACTCAGTGAAAGTTTAAAGCAATTGCATACTTTTTACTGTATTTTAAAGAAGGATAATGGATGTAATACATGTATTTTGAGGTGAGATTTCAGTAAGGAGATGACTTCACAGAGCAAGCTGAAGAAGTTTCTTTATATTGCTGCTCCAGGCAAATCCTTCTTAGAGGGTAAGATAAACATACAGGTGAGCTCCCCTAAGTCAGTGGAGATGAGTGATTTTAGATTATTGTATTTAGCAGGAAGTATAGATGACCTTCAACAAAGAGACAACTGATTACATGTAAAATGCAATCAAGTGCAGAAAGCAAACAATATTTTTCCCTCTCTTTTGTCATTGAAAGCAATATTTAGGGGTTTTTTTAGTAACGAAGAGGTAAAAAAAACCATAAAGCCAAATGTAAATATCAACATACCTGCTCCCTTAATAGAATGCTCCAATAATTTTCTTTAAACTTACAGATGGAAGAGGATATTTTCTCTTTTAAAATAATATTGTTCCTTGTCCTGCA
>NW_017729024.1:96936149-96939470 GCF_001723915.1 Gavialis gangeticus
ATTTAGGGTTTTTTTTAGTAACGAAGAGGTAAAAAAAACCATAAAGCCAAATGTAAATATCAACATACCTGCTCCCTTAATAGAATGCTCCAATAATTTTCTTTAAACTTACAGATGGAAGAGGATATTTTCTCTTTTAAAATAATATTGTTCCTTGTCCTGCATTTGCTTGAAAATCAAGATAATATCATCAAAACTGAATAACAAAGCAACAGTTGTGTAATTTCCACTCCCACCCCTGCCTCATTGCCCAGGACACTAAAATTCCCAGTTACACCTCTGGTTGTGATTTGTGAATAATACCATTATTTAAAATGCACTTTCAGCATGCAATCTCTTAACAGTCTGGCAGTGTTACGTACAGCAGAAACAAGCTGTAGCATAGTGGTGAATTTCCCTGTGTTTTTAAAATGTATCTCTGATAAGAAAATATTAAATGCCTTCAAGTTAATTATACAAGCACTACTGCTATTGTGGTTTATTTCCTATGTGTACAAACAAGCCCATTAAGCCATAGCAGAAGTTACATATTTACCCTAGGAGAGATCCTTCTGGCTCTAAATAGCTATCCGGTGTTGACCACAGGAATTGGTGAATAACTATTTGATCTGGAGTATATTATCTTTTTGTTTTGGCTGTAGCCTGTTAATATTTCTCTGAGAGTGCAATTTATCTTTCTAAAGTTTCAAAGCCAGAGGTTAAACTGTTCTGAGTTAGTTCATTCTTGTCTGATTTTGGGGAGGGTTATTATCTATTCAGGTATGTGTCTGTGTGCACACATACATAGACACAGTAGAGAGATAAACGAACACCTGGTCAAGTATCTCTGTGTATCAATTAGTATGTATGGTTTTCAATAGAATTTTACTATTTTATAAATTGTTGTTATCTTCAAAATCTGACCAGTGTTGAGTAATAGGTGAAGTTTTAAGAATTGGGCAATATTTTCTGGAAAATCCAGGTATGATTTGATAAAGAAGCAGAAGACTAGAGATGTGTTTTTGGCTGAGTTTATTTGTTACCATTCCAAACTCCTGATGATACTGTTTTAAGAACAGGGTTCTTCAGACAGAAAAAATAGTATGAAATCTCTTGTCTCCCACCCCATCTTTTACCTATAAAACTCTTCTTTTTTTTTTTCTTTATACCTCACTTCCCCATCCTGACTACTACCTTCTCCCTCCCTGTATGCGATTATGGTATCACTGTCTTGCATTCCTGTTGTTTCTCCTTGTCTATAGCTATCTTAACGACTTGGACCGTATAGCAGATGCTGGCTATCTGCCTACCCAACAAGATGTGCTTAGAGTGCGAGTTCCAACAACAGGGATCATTGAATATCCATTCGACTTACAAAGTGTCATTTTCAGGTAGAAAAATGTTTATGAAACCCATTTAAAACTTTTTTCTAAGTAATATGTTAATAATATAACTTATGATATGAACTTATAATATGAACTAAAAAGTATACACCAAGTGATTTTGTACTACTTTAAATATGTCCAGTTTGTTTCTACTTTCTTGTCACATATTATTGCTGATTTAAGTTAGAGATAGAAAAAGAGAAAGCAAACCTCCATTTTAAGACATTTTAAGACATGATAGTGCAACTTGGAAGTGTTTTTAATGCCAAGGTTTAATTACAGATTAAATTCTATGAAATCTATCCATTCTCTAATACCATTTAATGGCTGTAACAGATAAACTTAGTGAGCTTGATTTTAAAGGGCCCATTTTGCAAGTTTGTATTCAGCTAATCTCTGAAAGTGCCTATTGCTTAGAAAAAATATCTGTTTTCTTGAACTTCAAAATTAGACATCAAAGAAAGGTCATTTGGACTTAATAATTAATTGTGGGCACACAGTTCCCCGAAAAAAGAAGGCTGAGGCTGTTTCTAAATTCAAGAAAAGAATCAACTTAGACTTGAAAAACACTTGTTAAGTTTCCAAATGTTTTAATTGATATTCATTCTTTTTAATAGCAGCATTTAATAACCCATATGTATTTCACTGCTGCTACTCCATATCCACATCACTAAGTGCTAAAATTTTGCAATGAATGCAGAATAATATGGAGTTGAATTACAAAATTAAAACTGTAACAAGAGCATTACTGTGATCATACTAAATTTCAGTCTTTCACTATATGCTTTCAGTTGCATTTTTCAAGTGTAATAGAAGAATTTTTTTTTATTCTTTTAAAGCTGGAATTGTCTATTTAAGCACTTGAAAGCAAAGGAGTTGTTAAGCCCATACTGAAATGTATGTGCATTAACTTCTGCTTTACAATACATCATCTTAGACACTCTTGATAAAATAAACATTTTTCAGTCTTTAACTTGTTTCTAAGTTTATTTATGCTTTGTATACTCGTTTCTTTTTGCCACAGATACACTTTATATCTGTTCCACAAGAGATATTTATTTTATTATATCTCCAGGTGATTATCTTGTTCCACAAAATACATGCTGTAACTACAGGAAAAATGCTGAAACAATTTCAATTGCAGTAGTTTTTATTTTACTACATAGCATTTCTCTGTGCACACCTGTTTCTGATTAATACATGAGGCTTAATATGCTAAATACACAATGAATAATTCTCAAAATTCCTTTAGTAAGAATTCTGCTTGCTGGGCATTTGAGAAAATGGAGGCTCCTAATTGTTAAAATCTAGAAGTTTCATAGTTTCATAGTTAATAGGGTCGGAAGGGACCTGAGTAGATCATCAAGTCCGACTCCCTGCCATGGCAGGAAAGAGTACTGGGGTCAAACGACCCCAGCAAGGTGTACATCTAGCCTTCTCTTAAAGACCCCCAGGGTAGGAGCCAGCACCACTTCTCTTGGAAGTTGGTTCCAGATCCTAGCCACCCTGACAGTGAAGTAGTGCCTCCTCATGTCTAGTCTGAATTTACCCTCTGCCAGCCTGTGACCGTTATTTCTAGTCACTCCTGGTAGTGCTCGGGGGGAACAGGGACTCCCCCAGTGCGTGCTGATCCCCCCTGACTAGTTTGTAACAGGCCACTAGATCCCCCCTCAGCCTTCTCTTTTGGAGGCTGAACAGGTTCAGGTCCCATAGCCTCTCCTCGTAGGGCCTGCCCTGCTGCCCCCTGATCATGCGAGTGGCCCTCCTCTGGACCCTCTCCATGTTGTCCACATCCCTCTTGAAGTGCGGTGCCCAGAACTGGATGCGGTACTCCAGCTGCGGCCTGACCAGTGCCGCATAGAGGGGGAGGATCACCTCCTTGGACCTGCTTGAGATGCATCTGTATATGCATGACAAGGTGCGGTAGCCTTCCTGACTGCATCCCCACACTGTCAGC
>NW_017729024.1:96944470-96956471 GCF_001723915.1 Gavialis gangeticus
ATACTGGTCTTAAAAAAGAAATACAACCTATCTGTCCCACAAAACACATACTGTTACTTTTAAATACTAATGGAAAGACTTAAAAAAACCTTTTCTGTTTCCAATGAAATTAATTACATAAATGGATACATATTGATTTTTTAAAGCTTTTTTCCTGGAATTAATGTGGATTTTTTAACCTTGCAGAATGGTGGATGTAGGAGGGCAACGATCAGAGAGAAGAAAATGGATACATTGTTTTGAAAATGTCACATCTATCATGTTTCTAGTAGCCCTTAGTGAATATGATCAAGTACTTGTGGAGTCAGACAATGAGGTAAGTACTGACTTGAGCCTTGCAGTTGATTAAAACTTAAGCTCATGATTTTGTGAACTACAGTAGAGAGCTGTGACGTTCACATGTTTAGTTGGCAGTTAAGTCGGCGATCAGGTAAAGAACTACAATGTCAAATAATACTTGGTGCTTATCATTTAACCTCCAAGAAGCTATCTGTTCATAAATCAATGCCAGGATTAGGGATAGAAAGATAGGTCAGTCCCAAATATTTTCCATGCAGTAGCACACAACTTCAGGTTATAGAGGCAGCTATAATGTAGAGATCAAACAGTTAATCTTCAAATAAGGTTGTATAAAATGATCCCCTGTCGAGATGATCTGTGGAGCCAAGCAGTTTTGTGCTGCAATAAAGCATAGTTGAGTACAAAGATATGACTTATTGTAGTTATTTGTTCAGGAGATGTTGGCCTAGAGAGCCCTGAAGATAGTATTAGTAAGGTGAGTGGTTACAATGATCTTACATGTTAGATTAGGCAAATGAAATGCAAAAAAAGGACCTAGATGGTCTCTTCTTTGCTATTACAAATCCTGAAATACTGGGGGAGGTTAACAATGTATTGGTTTCAGTGAATGTTATAGACTGGCTTATTTTCAGCTGTTCGCATGGAAAATAATTAAAGACGGGAAAAAGTACCTAATGATAGATAGATCAGCAGGCAAAACACACCAAGAACTAGTTTAACAGTCTTCACATGCATTTGCTACATTTTGTGACAATTTTACAGGGTAATGAGATAATTTACTGTTTGGAAATATTTCCTTTTTTAAAATGGAAACTTTCAATTACCCGTCAAAATCTAGTAGTGTGTGCCAGAACAGTTCTAGCCAGTCTTTAGTCATTAAAAGAAATAATTTGAAAAAGCAAATTAGTTTAATACCTTTTATCACTATAAATGGTAGTAAATGGCATACATAGCAAAATAAGATTCATGATCATAGCTTTTCTATGATCATCTTAGTTTTTTAGAGTCCAGTCTCAAGAGTCACACAAGGCCTTGGAAAATTCATTTATAATTTTTAAAAAGGTTCCTGTTCCATTTTTAATGCATCAACCACCTTAAAAATACATTCTGAAAGTTATTTCAGTTGAATAGGTTTGATGGGTATTCAGATATCTAATTTATTATAGGCTCTTATAAATACAAGACATGAATAGACAGTTCTTATAAATACAAGACCTAAATGCATCTTTTCATTTTACTTATATTCAGTGTTTCTGTTCCTTTCATTTGGCTTCCTATCAGCAAATTCTTGTTTTTCTTTACAAAACAAATACTTTTTATATTTATTTTTATTAATGCAGTTCTCTTAATTTAATTACTGTACCAGTGATATTTTGATTTACCAAAGCTTAAGTCTGGGACATAGACTCAAAATAAAGGATACAAGAATAATGACAGTTCAGAAACATAAAACATTGTGCTGCTTCAGGGGCTACAGGCAGCATCCTCTCTACCCTGAAAAACGGATGTACGTTCTTCATATGTACCTTAAATAGTGCTGATGTGCCTGTGTCCACCCCAGCATTGTGGTGAATATAAGTCAAAGTGTGTTTGGCTAATCTCTTTATGATAGAGAACTTTTTAAAACCTCACCTTTGTGATTTTGCATCTGCGATATAATTAAGGGAACACCAGGTTTTACGTGGGATGATGGTAGATACGGATGTAAGCTAAGGGACGTTCCTCACAGAGAGGACTTATTAATATTACATGATATAGCTTCTGTCTTAAGAGAACAAAGCATGATTGAATTTAATTTGGGTGGTAGTGGGAGGCTACATGAAAAGTCTGTTGTGTGAATTTTAGCAGAGGACTGCAGAGAAGTCTTTTGGATGATTGTTTTTTTCCGATCTAGTTATGTGCAGTAATATGGGAGACCTTTCTGTTATATTGAACATGGTATTCAAACGTACATACTAAGAAATAAGCTGGTGCTTTTTTTTTATATCTTGAAATAAGCTGGTGCTTTTTTCATTTTGTCTGACCTTACATGAGTTTGGTCCTATAATTTAGAAAGCTAGACAGGTACAAAAAAACCCAAATATAAACTGAACTTGGCCTTTATTCAGACCAAACCGCAACCATTTTTGAGTTATGCAAACATTCACCTTTTTGTTTCTGTTTCTTCTTGGCATTATCTTTTTGCAGCCAGAGACTAGAAACTGAAGTATCGAGTGCATGCTAATTATGTGCAGTAATAGCACTTTCATGACATAGCTGAAACTAGAAAACACTGAAAGTCACGTAACAGGGAGGAAGTTATCAGAGGTATAAACCTGATTTCAGAGCACAGAGGGTTTGAGTACATTTCATGTCTGTGAAAACTGAACTTCCACACTTGCTGAATTTTGCTGCTCCTCAGTATACTTTTATCCATTTCAAAGCAATTGGGAAATTGAAGTTGCTTAAAGTATAGCTGGTCTGACTTTAGGTAGCTTAGTGCTAAAATTATGGACAGATGATCAGATTAAAGAACATTAACATGGGATGGAACTCACTGGAGAACTGATAGACTAAGGACAGAAATTATACATAAACTGGTTTAAGTGATCAGAAACTGGTTTAAACCTGTAACAGAACGTAAGTTTAGTGCGCATAAACAAGTTTCAAAATGGCCAAAACTAAGATAAGCCTGGTTGAATGTAGTATAAGATGTAACTGATTTAGGTCAAACCAGTTTATGGAACTTCTGTCCCATACTCCTTCCTGGTTCAAGTTAAATCACAGTCCCCCAGCATGCTTTGCAGGCCTGGACTGGGCTGTGCTGTCTGCTGGAGCAGAGCAGGGTTGGCCTCTCCCCTCTGCTCTCTAGCTGGAGCAGTGATGGCTGGCTGAAAACGGGGTGGGTGTGCTGGGGACACAACCCGATCTGCCTGGGGGAGGGGGTGGGGTGCAGAGCAGCCCCTGCCAGACTTTTCCCCACTGGAATGGAGGGGGTGTGGGACAGCAGGTTAAGGCAGAGGAAGATTAAACCCCCTTGCCTCCCCTTTCCCACTGGCAGGCACCCCAGCTGGGGTCTTCCTGCAGAGGCTGATTAAGATTCATTAGGGCCTACCCCCTCCCCCCCATCAATGGGCCAGTCCTCACCCTGACCCACGCCTTGCCCTGCAGCTGTGGGCTCCATCCCTGGCTGGCACACCAGGAGCAGCATCAAGAGTGGGACGTGCTGCCCCGCAGGCCACGGCCACCCCTGCCCACAGGTCCACCCTGGAGCTGGAGCCCAGGCTTGGTCGTGCAGGACCCCACACAATATTGCCCCACAGCCAGGTGGTGCCGAGCTGCAGAGCTGCTGCCTGCCAGGTGCATGCAGCATTGACCAAACTGCAGGGATGGCCCCTCACCCTGCATCAGCTGAGTCCAGCTGCAGAGGCATCTGGCAAATATGCAGGATTGTGGCTGGCCCCAGGCTGGGAACTGGCTGTGCTGAGGCAGCCCCACTGCCGGCAGGTCCCAGCCATGCAGTGTGCCCAGCTCCGCTCCTTGCTGCCAGCAGCTCTGGCCACTCCCAGGGCGCCAGCACAGTTGCAACCCACACTCCACCCAGCACCTGGCAGCCATGGCCCGCTGTGTCCTACCAAGCTACCCTGCTTCTCGCCCCTGCCTACCCTTCAGGCATCCTAGGGCACCTGGGCCTGGGCCCAGCTGGCCCATGAGTTAATCTGCCTGTGTCTGCTCAGCTGTTGCCCCTTGCTTGTGGCTCAGCAGAGCCTGGGCCCCCGGAGCCTCCCTCCCAGTCAGAGGGTGATTGTGCTGCTCCTTCCCAGCTGTCAGGATCAGGGTTTTGCTTGGGGCAATCCAGGAGCAAAGGCCAGATTGGGGGGAGGGAGGGAAGCAAAATGGCCCCAAGCCCAAGTTGGGGTCACACACAGAGGGATCACGGTGGTGGTGGCTCTATCCTGGATGTGAGCCCTACCAAGCAGAGGGACCCAGGCTGGGGTGGGGCAGGAGAAGCAGCTCAAGTGTGTCTGCGCTAGCCCAAGCCAGAGCCATGCTGAGCATGCAGCTCCTGCCTGGCAGCCCCTTCTACCTGCTGGAGAGCAGCACCCAAGCTGACCCCTCCTGTGCATAGCACAAGCTCTCCCCTTCAGCCCCGAGCACTATTACCTGCATCCCCTGGGCTGCCAGGCACAGAGCTGGGCACACCCTGCTCACTGTTCCTGTACCTGGCGGCAGCAGCACAACATGGCCTCGTGTACCAAGTGTGGGGTGCTACCCCTACAGCTCCCCCATTGCCATCTGCCTGCCCAGTGGCTAACCGCAATTTCGTGGCACGGGCAGCACCTACCAGTATGGCCAGGGTGGGTCCCCCTGACAGCAGCAGCAGCAGGGAAGCCATGGAGGTAGCGCCCTTTGTCCGGCAGTATAAGGGGCTGTGCTGTTCTACTGCCACCGGGTAGGAGAGCAGTGAACAGAGTGCACCCAGCTTGGCACCTGGCAGAAGAGAATGGGAAAGGAAGGAAGAGACTGTGCAAGTAAGCACAGAGGTAAAGGGAGGAGAAGGGAAAATTCTTACCTGCTTGAGGGACTTCAAAAAAGTCTCTCACTGCTGTTCCTGCAGCATGATCTGCCCACCCTGGTATAGCGGGGGAGACCAGGAGCTGGTGTACAGGCATCCCTGCAGCGCAGGTTACTGATTCCATACCTCCTTTTCTGAAATCCTGGGTAAACTCATGTTCTTCACCTTTCTTGAGAGGTTTTGGAAGGAAAGGATCTTTTAGGGCACAACTGCATCTTCGGAAGCAGGTTTGTCAAAGATTTGATTAGTAGTGGGATTAGCATGGTCTTGGCTGCTTATAAATATGTTGCTTCTGTAAATGCCATTCCCATTACTGACGAGCATATTTCTATTCTGGACCCCCCCAGTGATTGTAGCCAAATACCTCTTGTGTGACATGGAGTATTTGCTTTTCCATGTCATGCCTTTTGTCCATTGTATTCAAGTCAGAGAGATGCTGTTGTGTACAATCTTTTAGAAGTACATCTTTAAAACCTGTGCAATGTGACTGAAAAATGTTCCTCATTTGTAATGAGAACAGTTACTGGAACCAAAATCCTTTGTTAATTCCTACAATTCTTATCCTGAACATACTTCAGCTCCTAATTTTTCCGGAAAAATTCAATATAAAGTTGTTTTAATTATTTAAGGTTTCTCTTTAAAAACTTTGGAGGTAAAAGCTGCAAAATTCCTTGGTGTTTTGAAGCTTGTTTTTTCCCAAGAATTTACTAGGCACATTAATGCCAATGAAAATAAACTTCTGATTTGTTGTAGTTTTTGTTTTGAAATATGTTCATAACTTTAATTCAAACCAGTCTTTCTGTTTTCAACTTATGTATATGGGACTTGTTCCAGTAGGCTTAGGCCTATATTCCTGTAGACCTGGGATGAAGCCAGCATGGCTCAGACTTTAGCACCAGATTGAGAAGTTTAGATTCTCCTTCAATGGGCTTCACTTTCCCTCACCTATAAGAAATGTTCAAATTAAAGTGAGGAATGTAATTAAATCCTAGGGTATCAGTTTCAAGAAAGGATGCCCACTTTATGTCATCCTTTCAATGCTTCTGAAGCTGCAGAGCTCTCCAGAAACAGCTGAAGTAAAGTTCGGTTTGTGAGGGGAACAGGAATGGAGCAGCCATAACAATTAGGTAGATGTTCCCTGTGGGCTACTGAATCCAGGTCAATGCAAAGGGATATCTGCGATTACACTGGTGTCTGTTGACCATGGAACTGGGGTAGGAGCAAGACATGGCTGTTATCACAAGAGGTATTTCAGCTTCAGTTGCAGCAGCTCTTTTCATTGCTACAGGACAAATTGTGTGTGGTTGCTTGTCATTATTGGTTTGTCCTGCTGTGGAGGGATAGAGCATGCTGCACCCCATCTCCTGAAAGGATAAATTTCTGGGAGTTTAGAGAAACATTTGTTTTTGTGAGACACTGTGCCTCCCACAGCTCCTGGTAGGACAGCATGCAAGTGAATAGTGGGGTCAGATAGTCCAACTTTAATTACTTCACCCCTGATCCTGTACGGCATGGAATGCCCCCAATTCCCTTTTGACTTCAGTTCAGATTGAACGTATTCAGTACCTTAAACCAGGGGTCATGAACTTATGGCCATGGACCAGATATATCCTTGGAAGATATCTGGACAGAAGGGGTTGGTCTCACAGGGTGCCTATACATGTGCAGCAAGGCTTCTCCAGTGCACTGTAATTACAGCACATCGGGGAGACTTGATTAAACAAGATTTCTGGAGCATGGTAATTACTGCACTCCAGCGCTACATGTATCAGCTCCCCCATGATGAAAAATGGCAGCTGGGCCACTTTAACTAAAGCTCATTCAATAAGCTTTGGTTAAAGCACCCCGCCTGCCATTTTTCAGCACAAGGACACTGATACAGGTGACACTCCAGATGCTTTAATTCGAGCGGCTCTAAAACACCCCCCACCCATCTCCCACAGAGTACAAACACCCACAGAATTGTGCAATGCCACCTCTCTGCTACTCAGCGCTCCCCTCTGCTGCAGAGCCTGCCACAGTGCATCAGTGCATACCATCAGTGCATACCTTGGCTGCTGAGGGGCAGGGATCTCACTTCCAGCTGATTGGAGCCCAGGGGAAGGGCAGAGACTTCCAGCATGCAGTGACAGCCTGGGTGTAAGCTCTGGCCCATACAGGCAAAAGGCTGCCCTATACAGTCAAGTATTTTGTTAGGAAATAGTCTGGAACACACTAGTTCTAAGCAATTTAGCCACGGATACCAAGTTTTCCTTTATACACTAAATATATTGGTCAACTTGGATAATTTGGTAGTTATGCCTTATATATAATCAGCAAGTTTTCCTTGACATCTGCAATATTCCCTACACTCCCCTATTTTTAGGATACAGAATACTGCAAATACAAACATATTTCTTCATGGTTACCAAAAACATTATCTGAGGCAGTAATGCCTAACTCATCCAGCCCTGCAGCCCATGCGAATGTCGAAGGGCCAGTTTATGGGCCTGGTCTGAAAGACAGAGCTTGGTCCGTGGAGTTCCTCACAGGTCCAGAAATTTTGGTGACAGATGAGCTGTGGCAGCATTAATTGCCTTGGCTCCAGGAACTGCAGCATTTAACACAGCTACTATTCCCCCACTACCAAATTTTCAGATGTGTGAGGTGCCCCACAAGCTGGATGACTTGGCTCCATGGGCTGTATCTTCGTGACCCCTAATCTAAGGTCCTAATATTATCTAAGTATATTATATTTTTACATTGTCCAGTTCATTTGTGACTATTTGTTGTTACTGATGATAATAACACATTTGAGCTGTTAAAGAAAAAAATGATCATATAAATCGGATATTGTAAATTAGAACTTGGTTTAGGTGCTTTAACACAAGTC
The DNA here is from genome assembly GCF_001723915.1 of Gavialis gangeticus. NCBI lineage: Eukaryota > Metazoa > Chordata > Crocodylia > Gavialidae > Gavialis > Gavialis gangeticus. Next base: position 96,952,198 of record NW_017729024.1, read on the forward strand.
TGAATAAATATTATGTTGAATTTTTAAAGTTAATCACTGTTCTTGTGTAAAATATTCAAGCTTCCTAGGAGCTTTTCTGGGATCAGGCCAGTAATGATCGCTATCTACATTGAATGATTAGTAATGCAAGGCTTCCTCTAGCTGTATTTAAACCTATTTGACTTTACCATATATAGTAATACCGTGCTCTACAATACTGCTGTGTTTTTTTTCTGATGTCAGGGTACTTTAGTTATGGACACTTCACAAACACATAAGCAGAAGTTTCTGTTACATACATGTTCTTACAAATAATAATTAATAGCATAATTAATAGCAAAATTAAGGAAATGCCCCTCATGCATCAGTAAATTTGCAGATCTAGGTGTACACAAGTCAAGACATTTAAAAACTAAGTTACTTCTATCTTGGGTACAGGTGCTATAATCCAAAGATTACTCAGTAACTATTTAATATATTCCAGTTTTCTTGGGGAAATTTAACTCTGAACCTTGGCTGATAAACATGTAACAGATCAGGGGTAAAGGAACTCAAAGTTAGGTGAATTAAGGTACATTTCTTTCATTCTAGGTAGTCTGTGTGCCAAACCAATGACCACAGTCATTTAGAGTAATCTCAAAGTGATCTAACGTGCATCACCTTCCCCCAAAAAAGGGCAGTAGAAAATACACAGGCCTAATGAATCCATAACCCAGCAATTCCCAAAGGGTGTGCTGCAGCACACTAGGGTGCTGTGAGATCTCCCTGTGTGAGGAGGTAAATGCTTTCCTTCCCCAGCCAGCACCCTATGCCTGCCCCAGCTACTCTGGCTGCATTTGTGACTGCTCTTCTGTGGGGAATGCTGCTGCTGCTGCTATTCCCACCATTTCCCACCCCCATACATCCCCTGTGCAGACCCCCTCATGCTTCCAGCAATGTGTTCTGCTGCAAGTGGATTGGCAGATGCACAGACAAAGCCATACTTTGCAACCCAGCTCATCCCCTCCACTCTCCCACACTCCTGGTGTCAGAAGGAGGAGCTGCGGGGATGGTTGCTAGTACACAAAACCTTGCAGGAGGCCTGACCAAGAGGCAGAGGAAAGAACAGGGCATAGCTGCATGAAGTCCTGTCTCTACTGCTCTTAAGTGACACCAGCTAAATCAATTATTTTTATCTTTTTTAGCCTCAAGACCCTCCCCCCACCACACACACACACACACACACACACACACACACACACACACACACACACACACACACACTCACTCACTCACTCACACACACACTCACTCACTCACTCACTCACTCACTCACTCACTCACTCACTCACTCATCTGAATTTAGAGCTATTTCAGTCATTTTCAACCAGGGTGTCTCCGTTAAAAATATGGAGTCATTTTGTTAACGTATCTCAGCACTGGTATGATTTTCTCTGGGAGGGGAATGGAATATGTTATGGGTTTGAAGAAAAAAATATGTGTATACCTTTTTGGGTGTAAGACTGAAGTGTGTTGCCATTTTTAATCCAGAAAAAAAAGTGTTTTCCAGATATCAAAAGTTTGGGAAACACTGCCATAACTGCATCCCTTATACTGGGAATCAGTGAAAGACTTAAGTGGAAAGTGAGAAGTCCCTCTAGTGACGCTGAAAACCACAGAATCTACTTTTTAATCATATCAAGCTTTTGAACAAAGTTTTAGCCAAGTTGCTATTTCTTGTTGGAGGTTGCATATACACATATACTTCCAGATATGAAGCAGAACTATTCATTGAATTAATCAAGTGCAAAACATTCCAGATTTCTTTTAATTTTTAACATATGCAACCTGTTTCTTTCATGCTTGGATAATTCTGTGACTAGTTGCCAAAAAATAAAATATTCTTTGAGCCATAAACATGATAAATTTCAGTGCAGAATGAAATTGTTTGTGTGTGCGTGTATGTGTGCGCACGCACATGTGTGAAATGTCCAGCTCTCCTTTAAAGAGAGCATCACTAATGTGATACTATGATATAGTCTAATCCTCCTTTGATCTGTTTTCCTCTTAATCCAATTAAAAGATCTGACTCACCACCCTACCAGTGCTCTTGTGTTGCTTTGTTGCACTGTTTTAATGACCTGATTAAACAGTGTGATGTGATTTTGCAGGATGGCCTACTTTCTTTTTCTAATTAGTCCACTGAATTATGTTGCCTCAGGATGTTTTACATTTTATTTACAATATACTTTCACAAAGCAAGCAATGTTTTCTCATGGTTCTCTGTGTTTTTCAGTTATGAATACTGTTTCCTTAATCACCATTTCATATACAGTAAAATATAGGATTTAAATAATTCACAGCATCGTATATGTATGTATACCAACCATATCTCATTATGAAACTCTTTAGAGCTTTTCATTCTTAGAGTTACGTTATAATACAATGCATAATATAATGTAGACTTTCTGATGTAAAACTCTCTGTTTTGTTGTTTATCTTATACATAACAATCGGCATGTTGGAATTCTTAATCAGATGAGGAAACTGACTTGTGAATGTGTCCCTGTATCAGTCCTATGGGGTTTGACTGCTGGAGATAGTCAAGGGTTTTGTCTTCAAGAGCAAGCAAAAGCTTTTGCAGCTACTGGGCAGGGGGAATGTGACACAGAGAATAAAAAGAGGCTTCACTGCTGCTTATATTCAGAAGCTTGTAGACTCTCTCTAATGGCCGTAGCCACTTAGAGGATAAATTCTTAAAATTCTATCCCATTCACTAGGCCATATTACTAATAGTTTGGCTATTTTGCATTCAAAGAAAAACATTAACAGATGCAACACAGTGGCATAAATGTGACTCTTTGTAAGCCCAATGTCACCCCAAAGCCACTGTCATCTCTCCCATTCTATTGAGCGTTGTTTCTTGACAACCTTGATCAGATGGTCAAGTACCTAATCTTTTCATAAAAATATAGAGATTTAAAAAATGTGCAAAGGAAAGTACATGCAAATAGAATTTTTTCTGTTCCAAACAAGTGATATAATCTAGCAACAGTGTTTGGATTTGAAATGGCATTGATTTCATACAGAAGAAAAGACTGGAGGGCTGTTTAAAAGTTAGTGCAGTAATTACACTCCTTAGTTCAACAGTGATTTTCTTCAGAGTTACTAATATAAATGAAGGCAAGGTTTGACCCAGACAATATAATACACTAAAAAATATCATTATGTTAAAGGGGGGAGTGGAGGCGGGGGATGGATACAGACACATGTGGAGGTTTACATTTGTGGACATTTATGATAAACTAATTTATCATTCAAGTTTAACTCCTTTGCTTCCTCTCTCCATTAATTCATTTTTCCCCTGGTGTTAGTCTAACATTCCAAAACTCTGACTTTAAAGAGCTGCAGTTTATACAAAATGAAGGAAAAAACCTTCCAGAAAAAAAAATGTTTTCTTTCCTCCCCTACATGTGAAATGTTCCCTGAAAAATGTATACTGGTCAAGGACTAGTTTCTGACATCAGTGACTTACAGCTTCCTTATGTAAAGAGATCTCATTGCTTTTAGGTTTGATACCTTATACCACAATAGAGCTGGAAATGTAAGTTTTTAATAGCAGTGGGTAAGATTCCCAACTTCCAAATAAAAACCAGCAATCACTCATAGCCATTAAAGTGTATGAGATAACAGGTTTTAAAATTGAAACTATTTTACGTAAAGAAAAGATACTTGGGTCAATTTTATTACCATTGCCTCTTCTTAGTGTCATTCCTGGTAATTTAGGCATGTCTTTAGAAGTGGAGAGAGACCAAAAAAATCTCTGTAAACTATTTAAAAATATTTTTTAAATAATTTGTGGCAAAATATTTAGCATACATAGAATATGTATTTGTGTGGTGCAAAGGTTTTGTGGGCATTTGTTAGGAGTGATATATCTCTAGGTTTTGTCACTTGTGAGGAATGTCGCAATTTCACATTTTCAAGATTTATATTTATACGGGAGAATCCTGCACGTACTTAATATGTAGCTCAGGGGTGGGCAAAATGCGACCCACGCGCTGGATGCAGCCTGCCAGGCAGTTCTATCTGGCCCGCGGGGCCACCCCAGAAATTTAGAAAATTAATATCTGCCCCTGGCTGCCTATCATGCAGCCGTTGATGGCTTGCCAAAACTCAGTAAGCAGCCCTCTGCCTGAAATAATTGCCCGCCCCTGATGTAGCTATATAGCCTCAGCTATGCAGCTCAGCTTTTGGTGGTTGTGCTGACCACTTTGCCATTATGAGGTTGGACTGCATGATTGAAAGCTTGAGAA
>NW_017729024.1:96961471-96962295 GCF_001723915.1 Gavialis gangeticus
GATGTAGCTATATAGCCTCAGCTATGCAGCTCAGCTTTTGGTGGTTGTGCTGACCACTTTGCCATTATGAGGTTGGACTGCATGATTGAAAGCTTGAGAAGCACTGTTATAGAGAGGGTCTAGATAGATAAGATGGTGAACAGTAGTAATATCCTGAGGTTCTTGTTGGAGAAGATGGATTAAAATATCATTATTAATTTAGTGTTGGATGTTTCTATGTAAGTGTTGTTTGAATTCGTGTGGACTTCTCTAATATCTGTGAATATTCTTTCAGTAATCTTAAATAAGTTAATATGTTTGGACACTTCACTTATTCAGGCCCAGTCTGAATAATGGAATTTTGTGTAATATTCCTGCATTTAAGTGGGTCAACAGTTTTGATAGGTAGAAGGAGATCTTTTTAAATATCTAAAGTATTTTAAAAAAGAGACATTCAATTTTTACCAGAGACTAGCTTGATATCATCAGAGAATAAAAAGTTATAGATACATTGTTCTACTCAATCTCTCTGGTGATAAAAGACCATATTTGGAAATAGAGCAGATGACATCATCTAAACATCTAGTCAACAAACTACATTCGCTTGATCAGAATTCATCTGCTTCATAAAAGAAATAGAGAGTATATCTTTAGATAGATATGAATTTAAAATGTAAGTATGATGATTGGAAAGAAGGTTTAATTTTTTTTGCTGGTAGTAACATGTCTGTCCATCATCTTAGATTCATAAATAGATTCATGTCTAAGGCGGACATAGAGCTAGGACTAGCGTCCAAGATAAAGGATAATAAAAAGTCCTTTCTCAAATATATAGGGAGGATGAA
>NW_017729024.1:96962306-96968302 GCF_001723915.1 Gavialis gangeticus
AGGTCCCTTCCGACCCTACTTCTATGATTCTATGAAATTCATAGAGTGTAAGGGGCTAGAGTGGACGTCGCAAGATCATTAGGTCCAGCCCCCCTACATTAGGCAGGAAAAACAACTGGGTTCAGATGACCATCCAGTCTCCTCTTAAAGATTTCCAGGGTAGATGATTGCACCATCTCTGGAGGGAGCTTATTGCATAGTCTCGACACCCTAACTGTGAAGAAGTTTTTCCTAGTGTTAAGCCTGAAACGGTCTTCCCTGGGTTTGTGGCTGTTATGCCGGGTTTTCCCCAAGGTGCCCTGGTGAACAGTTGTTTGCCAAGCCCTTGATGTATTCCCGTGATGTATTGGTAAGCTGGTACCAAGTCTCCTCTCAGCCTTCTCTCTTTTAGGCTGAAGAGACCCAAGTTCCTCAGCCTTTCCTCATATGGCTTACCTTGCGAGTCTCTGATCATATGGGTGGCTCTTCTCTGGACTCAAGCTTTTCCATGTCTTCGTTGAAGTGTGACACTCAGAACTGGATGTAGTACTCCAGCTGCAGTCTCACCACTGCTGAGTTAAAGCAGAAGAATCTCTTCCTTGGTTTTGCTTGAGATTTCATAGATTTCATAGACAATAGGGCTGGAAGGGACCTCAGAAGATCATCAAGTCCAGCCCCCCACCTGAAGGGCAGGAAGTGAGCTGGGGTCATAGGATCCCAGCCAGATAAGCATCCAACTTACTCTTGAATGATTGAGATGCATCTGTTTATGCATGCCAGAGCATTGTTTACCCTGCTGGCCAGTGGCAACATGTAGGGGGTGCACAGGGGTACATGTGCACCCCCTGAGAGTGCTGGTGCACCCCCTGACAAGCCACGCTTGCCGCTTAGGTGATAGGCGGGGGAGCAGGCAGGAGCACTGGTGGACCCTGCAAACACCAGCCAATTGCTGCAGCCGCTTCCAGAACGGCTGCAGCCACTCCCGGAAGTGGCTACAGTGATTGGCCGCAGCAAGCAGCTGTTGCAGGGTCTCCCTGCAGAGCGAGATCTGCCGGACCCCCTCGCCTCCACAGTCAGCGCCCCTGGCTGCAGGGGCTCACGTGCCTCCCCTGCCGAAGGCAGCACCAGTAGCCCATGCTGCTGGCTACAGCATCACGCTGACAGCTCATGTTCATACTGTGGTCTATTATTACCCCTAGGTCCCTTTCAGTCGTGGTGTAAGTCAGTTTGGTACCACCAAACCTTTAAGTATTTTGAGAATTGTTCATCCCCAGATGGAGCACTTTACACTTTTCAGTGTTGAACTTCATCTGGTTCCAGTCCTCCCCATTTGCCAGCCTGTCTAGGTCCGCCTGTATCTGCAGCCTATTTTCAAGCGTGACCACGCTCCCCCATAACTTGGTGTCATCTGCAAGCATGGGCCACTGAGGGACACCACTGGTCACTTCTCACCAGGATGACACAGATCCATTCATTAGAACTCTCTGGGTCCTACCTGGCAGCCAGCTTCATACCCACCTAACTGCTGAGCAGTTAAGTTCACAGTCTTCCAATTTTCCCATGAGAACATAGTGGGATACCAGATCAAAGGCCTTTTGAAAGTCTAGGTATACAGTGTCAACCTCCTCTTTCTTGTCCAGTTGGTGTTACTTGGTCCTAAAAGGAAATGAGGTTGGTGAGACAAGACCAGCCCACGACGAAGCCATGCTGGCTGTCATTCAGAATCCTACCTTCTACAAGCATATCGCACATAGACTCCTTGATAAATTTTTCCAGAATTTTCCCTGGCATAGAAGTTAGGCTAATTGGCCTATAGTTGCCCAGGTTCTCTCTCCTCCCCTTCTTGAAGATGGGTACAACTTTGGTCCTCTTCCAGTCTTCAGGGACCTCCCCCGAGTGCCATGAGTTTTGGAAGAGTTTTGCCAGAGGTCCCACAGTGATTTTGGCCAGCTCCTTCAGCACTCTCTAATGAAGTTCATCCGGTCCTGCTGACTTAGAAAGTTAGACATTTATAACTAATCACTCACTAGCTCAATGTCAACAGAAGGAAGGCAGTCATTCCCACCGTGCCCATTCTGAACCTTATGATTTTCCCGTAAGTCCAGTAAAATACCAAAGCAAAGTAGTCATTCAGGAATTTGGTTTTCTCCTGAGTGTCAGTAACCAGCTGTCCTTAGTTGTTAAGCAATGGCCCCATGCTTCCATTTGTTTTCCTCCTGTTCCCTACATACCTAAGGAAGGACTTTTTATTGTCCTTGATTTCTGTTGCTAGTTTAAATTCAGTCGCCTCCTTAGCCTTTCTAGTCTTCTCCCTACAAGTGCATGCCATTGTTGTATAGTTCTCCTGGAGGACTGTCCCGAGCTTCCATTGTTTGTATGCCTCTTTCTTCTTTTTCAAGAGGACCATGATATCCCTATTAAGCCAAAAGGGCTTACCAGCCTTTCTGCTACCTTTGCTCTGCATGGGAATGGACTTCTTTTGTGCTTCGAGGATCATGTCCTTGAAGAACAACCATTCTTCATGCACTCCTTTCACCTTCAGTCCCTGGTCCTGCAGTGCTCCCCATACTATTGCCGTGAGCCTGTTGAAAGTCACTTTTTTGAAGCCCAAAACTTCAGCCCTGCTAACTGATTTGCCTGCCTTGTGACGGACAGTGAACATGATAGTTTTGTGGTCGCTGTCGCCCAGGCTACCCTCTATATTCAAGTTGTTCGCCAGATCATCTCCTTCGGCCAAGTCTAGGTAGAGTCAGGTAGAGCTCTTCAGTACAGGTCAGGAAGCAACCCAACTGATCCAACTTAGACGAGTGTTCCTCTCAAAAGATGTCTGGGTAATTGAAGTCACCCGTGACAACCAGGTCCCGTGTGCACATGGCCTCTGCCAGTTCTCGAGAGAACTCCAGATCGAGCTCCTCCCTGTGGTTTGGTGGTCTGTAGTGTACACCAACAGTTAGTGGCTCAAAACCCTCTCTCACCGCGTACCCCCCCATAGTTTGACCCAAAGGGTTTCAAGCCACTCTTCTTTGGAGTTGATGTCAGCCTCAAAGGAGGTATACTGCTCCCTCACATAGCTACACCTTCACCTTTCTTCCCTACTCGGTCCTTTCTGTGCAGGGTGTAGCCCTCTGGCTACGTTCCAGTCATATGAGGAGTTCCACCAGGTCTCTGTAATCCCTACTAGATCATAATGTCCACTGGAGAGTAGGAGGGCTAGCTGCTCCTACTTATTCCCTAAGCTTCTGGCATTAGTGTACAGGCACCTGAGTCCTTCAGTCAAGACCCTTGATTTCCTGTCACACTGAGGGAGAACCATTCCCTTAGCTCTTGCAAGAGTGGGTGTCCTAGTGTCCACAACTTTGGAGCTTTCTTGTGTGCCAGTCCCCAGGCATGCTCCAGTCAGTGTTTCCCCATCCCCAACAATCTGAATTTAAAGCTCTGTCTAGAAGATTGACCATCCTGGCCGAGAACAGGGACTTACCCCTCCACATGAGGTGGATGCTGTCCCTTCCCAGGAGTCCTCTCTCCCTGAAGTGTGCGCTGCGGTTGAAGAAACTGAAGCCCTCTCGGTAGCACCAGGGCCAGAGTCGTCAGTTCACTTCTTCAACTCATCCTTCCCTCCTAGGTCTGTGGCCTGCAACCAGGAGCACAGAAGAAAACACTGCCTGCGCCCTGACCCCTCCAGAGCCCTATGGTCACTCATGACCCAATCCAGATTACTCCTGGCCATGTCATTCATGCCATCTTCACCATCTCAGCTTCTGATAAGTAATTCCACTAATGCTAAGGTGAAGTATAGAATTATTTATCATAGCCCAGCAGGAAGGCAGCTGAGTGGAGCTGAGGAGGGTCACCGCCCCCCCCCCAGCTCCTACTTCTCCCAGCCCCCCAGGGAGCCATGCAACCAGAGCCTCGCGAACAGGACCTGCAAACAAATGCGCTTCTGGGCCTGGCGCATGAGTTTAGCGTGGGAGTTTGCACAGGATGGTGAGCGGGAGGGCCTGAGGCCCTGCCAGTGCACCCTAGGAAAGGTAGTCCCATCAGTAGCCAGGCTACGAGCAGCACGATGCGGATGGGCACACGCTACACCCCAAGAGTCCCCTCGGAGTCTGCGGCATTCCCCTCTGGCACCTCAGAGGTCTCCACCCAGCAGAACCCATGTTTCTGGGCTCCACACAGACAGAGCTCCTGGCTCTTGGCTTCAGGGGCTGCCTGGCACTTTTCCAGGCTCATGGGACTGGGAGCATAGCCACCTCCCCTTGTGAGGTTTGCTCCACTTTGGAGTCTCTCTGGGGAGCCAGATGGAGGAGCTCCAGGCTGCAGTCCAGAGACTGTGTGCCATCAAGGATGGTGAGCAAGAGATAGACTCCTACTGCCAGGCCGTTCACCTCCTGGAGGCAGAGGGTAGACCAAAGTCACCTCCCAGGACAAGGGAGGACTCAGGGATCTCCCATACTGTCCAGCCAGGGGGTTAGACCAAAGTGGTCAAGGGCACCAAGTTGACCAAGGGCCCCAAGGCCCGCCACAGCGAGGTCCCCTCCCCTCTGGAGCTTTGCAACAGGTACGAACCTCTGGCAGCCCCAGTAGAGCCTGCAGAGCTGCCAGCTCCTGCAGACTTGGGACGATCACCCACCCCTACTCTCCCTAAGACAAAACACAGAGTGGTCATCATGAGAGACTCCCTCCTGAGGGGGACTGAAGGGGCAATCTGCTGCCCCAACCCCCTAGCCTGTGAGGTCTGCTGCTTCCTGGGGGCCTGCATCTGGGACATAGCAGAGAGGATCCCAAAGATTATATGACCCTCTGACCACTGCCCTGTGCTCCTTATCCATGTGGGCACAAATGACACAGCTCAGAGCAATCCCAGCCGAGTCATGAGATACTCCAGGTCTCTGGGAGCAGGGCTTAGGGGTTGGGGGTGCAGGTGGTCTTTTCCTCACTCCTCTCAGTTGTGGGTCATGGGCTGAGGGAGAGATGGGTTTAGACAACCAAAGACTGTGGTGCTGCTGTCATCGTGAAGGCTTCGGCTTCCACAATCACGGTCTGCTTTTTGGTGAGAGAGGCAGTGGTCTGCTGGGAAGAGACGGCCTCCAACTCACTCCACTGGGGAGGAGGCTCTTCTCAGCCAGACTGGCTGACCTGCTCGACCAGGCTTTAAACTAAGCCCGCCAGGGGTTGGGGGGATTATTAACACTGCAAGCCCAGTGGACAACCCTTGTAAATCCAGCAGGCTAAGGCACTTAAGGGAACCCACCCCTACCCTAGCCTCAGAACAATCTGTAGGGAAGGCAGAAGGCCCCAATGGGACACTTACCTGCCTGTACAACAATGCCAGGAGCTTGGGGAATAAACAGGAGGAACTGGTGCTTCTGCTAAGCAAGAATGACTATGACCTCATAGGTATAACAGAGACCTGGTGGGACTCCACCTATGACTGGGCCACAGTTATAGGTGGCTATACCCTGTACAGGCGAGATTGTGCAGATGAAAGGGGTGGAAGTGTAGCTCTCTATGTCAAGGACAGCTACATGTCCCTCCAAATTGACATTGCCACCTAGGAAGGATGACTGAAGTCTCTCTGGGTTAAAATATGTGGGGAACATGGCACAGGGGACATCATAGTAGGAGTCTACTACAAACCTCCTAACCAGAAACAAAAGCTGGACCAGGAATTCACTAGGGAACTGGCTGAGGCTGCACACTCTCGGTGCATGGTTGTCATGGGAGACTTTAACTACCTGGATATCTCATGGGAAGAGCACTCGGCCCAATCTGATCAGTCGCAAAGCTTCCTCACGTGCGTGGATGAGTTCTAACTGACTGAAGAAGTCTATGGACTGACAAGAGGTAAAGCGTTGCTGGACCTGGTACTGGCCAAAGGGAATGACATAGGCAGTGACAAAAAGAATTGTTGGAAAGCTGGGTGATAGTGACCATGAGCTGATCACCTTTACTATCCACCGCAACGCTGGCAAATTAGTCAGCAATACAGAAGTCCTTGACTTCAGGAAAGCGGACTT
>NW_017729024.1:96973302-96988247 GCF_001723915.1 Gavialis gangeticus
ATCTGTGTCTAAGCATACTGAGGGATAGGAGAGGTATGGAGCAAGAAAAGCAAACAGAAAGGTCTAAGTTAACACAGGCCACCTCCCACTTTAACCAACACCCTCCTATTTTCTTCTCTTGTAGCACCTCTTAACATATATTTACAACAGCTTAGCTTCCCTTGGCTCAGCAGAGAACTTGAGGAACTCTTACACCTCAAAAGAGATATAAAAGATGGAAGGCTGGAATTACCACCAAAGAAGAGTACTCAGCACTGGTCCATGCCTGCAGGGAGCGGATCAGGAAAGCCAAGGCTGCAACCGAGCTCCATCTGGCTTCACATATCAAGGATAACAAAAAGTATTTTTTCAGATATGCAGGGAGTCAGAAAAAGGGCAAAGGTAACATTGGACCCCTGCTGAACCAAACAGGACAGCTGATAACTGACAGCCAGGAAAAGGCCAACCTGCTTAATGGGTACTTTGCGTCCATCTTTCATCAGTTCAATGGGACTGCCCTACCTAGCTGGATGTGGGACGGCCAGGATGAAGGCGAATTTATACCCAGCATCGGTATAGACCTTGTAAAAGAACACCTTGAGAAGCTGGACACCTTCAAATCAGCTGATCCTGACAGATTACACCCTAGGGTACTCAAGGAGCTGGCAGGTGTCATAGCTCAACCACTGGCAAAAATATTCAAAAATTCATGGCACTCAGGTGAAGTACCTGAAGACTGGAAGAAGGCCAATGTGATACCCATCTTCAAGAAAGGGCGGAAAGTAGATCCCAGGAATTACAGGCCAACCAGCTGGACCTCAATCTCTGGTAAGATTCTTGAGAAAATTGTCATGGAGACCCTTGTGGATAAGCTGGCTGAGGGCAGCATCCTGAAGGATAGCCCACACAGGTTTGTTGTGGGTAGGTCTTGCCTGACCAATCTCATCTCCTTCTATGACCAGGTGACATCCAAGTCACCTGGACAAGGGAGAAGAGATTGACCTCATATATCTGGACTTTAAAACAGCCTTTGATCTGGTGTCCCATGACCTTCTCGTGGATAAATTCACCAACTGCGGCCTTGGCTACACCACAGTCCGGTGACTGGGAAATTGGCTCCAAGGTCGGACCCAGAGAGTAGTGATCAATGGCAGCAAATCGTTATGGTGCTCCATGACCAGTGGCGTCCCCCCAAGGCTCTGTCCTTGGACCTGTTCTCTTTAAAATCTTTATCAACAACGTGGACATTGGTGTCAGAAGCGCACTGGCTAAGTTTGCCGATGACACTAAACTTTGGGTATAGCGTCCGCGTCTGAGGACAGGCTAATGATCCAGGCTGACTTGGATAAACTGGGTGGAAACAAACCTGATGATGTTCAGTACTGATAATTATAAGGTACTCCACCTTGCAGGGGAAAAAAAACCTGCAGCATATTTATAGGCTTGGCAGTGCTACACTTGCTAGCACCACTGCTGAAAGAGACTTGGGGGTCATGATTGACCACAAGATGAACATGAGCCACCAATGCGATGTCACAGCTGGTAAAGCAAACAAAACCCTGCCTTGCATCTATAGATGCTTCTCAAGTAAATCTCAGGATGTCACTAAAAAACCCCCTAAAAATGGTTCAGCTGGAGTACTGCATCCAATTCTGGGCTCCACAATTCAAGAAGGATGTCGAGAAGCTTTAGAGCAGGGGTGTCCAACCTTTTTGAATGTGGGGCCGGATCATGAACTTTTTATCACCCAGTGGGCCGGTAGGAGCAGGTGCTCGCACGGCCTGTCCAGTTCGGCCACTGCCTGGGGGCGCAGGGGTCAAGGGGCGCCGCCTGACCCCACCGTGTCCTCCCTGCCACCTGGGCAGCCTTGAGGATGCTCCCACACCTGTACGCCTGGGCTCAGCAGCCAGGGGGACATGCTGGGACCCTACACAGGGTTGCAGGATGTGCAGGGACACCCCCCTACTCCCTGTCCCCCGAGGCAGCCTGAGCCCGACCAGCAGGGCTCCCTCCCTCCCTTGAGCCCGTGACTCACCGCTCCCAGCGCGATGTCTGCAGGGGCGCAGGGAGGCAGGAGCAGCGCTGGCTTCCTGCAGCGGCAGTGGCGGCAGCAGCATCTCCCACGGGCCTGGCCACAGCATCCCTCCGAGCTGGCATCTACGCCTGCCCGCCCACTGCACCCCAACCTGCTCCAGCCCGCGGGGCCAGCAGGGACCAGCGCAGGGCAGGGTTGGCATGCAAATGAGGGGGGGAGGGGCGGGGCTAGGAAAGGACACCATGAAATGAGGGCAGGGGAAGCGCAGGAGCCGCACTGCGTCAGCAACATCAAGCTGACACAGTGCATGTGGGAACTTTGTCCCTTCCCCAGCCCTTCAGCAGCCGTTAGGAAGCTACTGAGGAGGTGGGGGAGGGACAAGGGGTGGGAACAAAAGTAAACAGTGTTTACTTTCGTTTCCCGTTGCAGCACCTCGGGCCTTAGAAAACCTGTATGTTGGACAAGCCTGCTTTAGAGAGTCCAGAGGAGGGCCATGCACATGATTAAAGGGCAAGAGAATAGGCCTTATGATGAGAGGCTGAGAGCCATGGGACTCTTCAGTCTAGAAAAGCACAGGCTCAGGGAGGACGTGGCAGCTGCTTATAAGTACAGAAGGGGTATGCATCAGGATCTGGGAGAATGTCGTTCACCAGAATGTCCCAAGGAGAAACAAGGACCAATGGTCATGAACTCCTACAAGACTGTTTTAGGCTGAACATAAGAAAAAATTTCTTTACAGTCTGAGCCCCCAAGACCTGGGACAGACTCCCTTCAGAAGTGGTGCAGGCACCTACTCTGGACTCATTCAAGAAATGCTTGGATGTTTATCTTGCTGGGATCCTTTGACCCTAGCTGACTTCCTGCCCCTGGGGCAGGGGGCTGGACTCGATGATCTTTGAGGTCCCTTCGAGCCCTAACATCTATGAAATCATGAAGACCTCCCCTTTATCTATAAAGGGATACTAAAGATATAAGAATCATTAAAATGTCATTTATTAGACCAACTCAAAAGGTTGGCATAATTCTTCTTAGCAAGCTTTCAGGTTTAAATACCATTTGTCAGGCTGAGGAAGTTGATGCGTGCTCTTCCTGGATGCACCAACTGCAGCTGCTTCCTCAGGCTGACAAAGGGTATTTAAACCCGAAAGCTTGCTAAGAAGTTTTCCAGCTATTTGAGTTGGTCTAATAAAAGATATCAGATTTACCCAAAGAACCTTGTCTGCTTATGTCCTTAGAGCAACACGGCTACAAGCTACACCCCTACCCCTGTAAAATGTCATTGCCTTTTTATTACTAAAGATGTTATTAGGACTGTAAGAAATTTTTTACGTGTTTTTATCAACTTACCTAAAACAGTGAAACAAATCAGACTGGTTAGTGTCTTTGTCTGGCTCTTACTCATGTCTTTTCAACACAGTGAGGTGATTTTCAGCCTCCTGTAGAGAGTTGCTTGTCTAGATTTTTTTAAAATGAACTATCTTTAAATTTCTATTCAAATTAAATTCTGTATCTACCTTATCTTATTATCTTATTTTTAGTCCCTAAACTGACAGTGTCCCAATAATAATAATTAGTAGTAGTAGTATTTCCGCTTACAGCTATAATTATGTTGTATTTTAAAAATTGTGCTAAATACAATTTATATTAGGAAATAAATATTTTCATATATTTCTTGCCTATTTTTATCTCGTTAGAACTATCAGCCGACTTGCATTATAGTCCCTAGGAAATGGATTAGTGTTTTAGTTCATAATCCGCTCAGGTTCAAATTCAGATTCCAAGTTTTGTGTAAAACTATTATAATTAACCTAGAGAATGCAGAATTATTTGAGCTTTGTGAGTTTTTAAGATGACAGCAAAATTTGTTCTTTGGTTGGTTCAATAAACTCTAGAATTACACAAGTAGAGTATGTCTCTAATCTTGCATGACTTCCTGCATGACATCTCTGAAATCTCTTTCCTGTACATTTAAAGCTCTTATTGAGGCTTTTAGCCTCTTGCCTACTGTAAACTGCTTTTTCCCTTGCCTTGACTAATGCCATATCTCCCTTCATGTAACAGTTGAAAAGGTGACTACAAAGATTATTTTTCTTATTTCTTGCATTAGCGCACAGCTTGCCTCTGCATGCTTCTGCTGGCTTCCCATCAACCTTTTTCAACTAAACTGCTTGTCTTCACTTTCATGGTCCTTCGTGACCAAGATCCCATTTCCATGTCATTTCTTCTGTGTAACTCTTGGCTTTGTTCTGACTGTGAAGCCAGTCTTGATTGCTAATGTGTCACATTTTCTAACAAGCACTTTTGCACTTCTCCCAGTGCCTACCAATTATGTATTGAAGGAGTTCTCAGAAACGTCCACAAAGCTGAGCTCTTGTCCTGCTTCAGATCCTTACTTTTAAGTGCCCTTTTGCTATGCCTACAAAATTCTATACTATGGTTAAGCAGCTAGTGTACTGTGACTATTGTTTCTCCTACTGTTCATAATTGTCTAAATTATTACTCTTATGCTTCATTCTTCTGTCTGTTGTATCCAGTTGTTTTCTCTTCTTATGTATAGATTGTAAACTTTTCAAAGCAGCAGCTGTCATTTTGTAATGTGTTTGCACTATGTCTCGCACAATGGGTCTCTGATCTCTGACTGCGTGCCTTAGTTGCTCTGCAATTCAGAATAATAATTTCTTTAGTGGGAGTTGAATATTTGCATGACACTACTGCTAGGGATTTTTATCATTTTGTTGTTTATAGTTCACAATGGAAGATTAATGGAACAATAGGCCATATGTTTCAAATGGAGTATGTTATATGTCCAAAAGACAAATGTCATTGGTTTGGAAGAGCTTTGCAATGACTTGTCTTTCCATGTCCATTCAGTGGACCCCCATTAATACTTACTGGGATTGAGTCTCCTAGATAACCAGGGTTTACAGATGACTGTTACAGATAGGTGAAATGCAGGCAGTTGAAGTTTTAGGATTGTCATGCTGGGTCATGGGTGGCCAGGTCTGGGGCCACTTGGGGTTAAGGTGCTGACCAAGGTGAGCAGAATTCGGGTACAGGCTGGGTAAGGAATCCAGGAGGTCACTCTGAGAGCAAACAAAAGCCAAAGAGAACAGCAAGACAGCCTGAGATTAGGCTGAGCCCTGTTGCCTAGGCCCTTCTTGTTCTGGGTCAGGAGTTTATATGGGGAGAACTGGAGGGTCAGCTGACTCCAGGTGGCCACTCCAGTGCCAATAGGGCTAGGCCCTGATGGAAGCTTCAGGACAGCTTTGACCAGCGTAAGTATTGCAGCAAGTCAGGAAGAGTGACTGTGTTGGTCAGGTTCGAGTCTGTGATATGACAGGTATATAACCTTCAAGTCATTTGTTGTGGCTGCTCAGGTAGACAGTTGTGTCCACCAAAACTTTGAAATCTCTCAGATCTTCCTGGTAATGGATGGCCTTATATAATGAGGCTACTTCCCCTTAGTCACTGACTCAGCTTTGCATCCTGCGAATAACCCACTGGCTATTTTCCAAATATAATGGCATCCATGGAAATAGAATAAGGTCTAAAGAAGAATATCTGAATTTCAGCCAAACCTTTTGATTAAGTGTCTGAAGGAGTTTTGACAAGGTGTTTTCTGTGAAATATTAGCGTTCTACAAATAATGAATAAGGGAACTGTGCTAAGACATGGGTTTTATTCAGTTTTTCATGAGAAGGTGGTACAGAACCTTATCCTTTTAGGTTGTCAGTTGAGGATGGGTTGACCTTGTTTGGGTTATTTAGCATAATTGATTTAGCTCAGTAACCATATAATAGTCTGGAAAGTAGTCTAAGATGTGTGTGCGTGTATTTACAAATCTGAAGATTAAATTTTTAAAATGGGATTGGTTCTCAGTACTAGTAGGCTTAGTTATATGATTTTCTACTATATCCTGTTACTGATGAGAAATTAATATATTTTCATTTTGATAGGTGCCAAAAGTATGAAATGACTCGAGGTCATTGTACTTTTAGGTCCAGATGCTTACACTGTAGACAGAAGCTATGATCCAAAGCACTAATGTTGACCTCTGGATTAACTTGATGCTTATTCACAACACAGTTTTTACCTGTCTCCTGACATTTTGTGCTCCTCATTAAGAGTGTAGTCTTGCCTAGTCCTCATAATTTATTAATGGTATTTTTCTGGGGAGATTATCTCCCACAAAACTAAAATGTTTATTTGAAAAGGAGAAAAACCACCCAGAAAATACTCATTTTTCAAGCCACCAGCAAATGCTTTACCTATTCATGTATTTTAATACATAGATATCCTCGTTTCTAGTTATGTGCACACAACATTTTGAGAGTGAAATGCCAGGGAGAAGAGCCAGGCCCATTAATCCTTGAGAGTAAAATTGGAAGGTGATGCACATGTACGGAAGCCCCATACTGTTCCCCATTCTTGACATGGAGGGACTGGTGAAAAAAAAAAAAGCATGTTGTTTAGCCACTGATTGCTGGCACTTCAGCAGATACTGCCAAAAATATTGACAGGTAGTGCTAATGTCAGCGGAGATTCTGCGATGCTGACAGTTTAGTGGTCTCTTTCCTTTTTCCTGTGGAAACATGTTTCATAAAAACAGTTACTTAGTTGGGCTCTGCAGTTGGTCTCCTTCTGTGAAAAAAAATCGAGAAAGATATTTTGCCAAAAGCTTGTGGTTATTTTTCAAAAAATATTTTTGATTAAAATGGAGGGTTTTTTCTGGGAAAAAAATCCATTTATTTGAGTAGCCATTTACATCAAAATATTTTTACAGAAACAATTTGTCCATCCATAATATTTATGTGATATACCTTAGACTACTGAATTTTAGAGTACAGTGAATTTGAACTGTGTTAGCCTGTTTGCCTTACCCGCTAAGGACTTGATTTTAGAGTGCACTGCATATTAAATTGGAGCAACTTCATGTTCCTAAGTTTACTTTCTTTTTGGATATGATTTTAAAATACATTTATTAATTGGAGGGAGCACCCTTTCAATTTTCTCTCACTGTCCTATTGCCAGATGCTGTTTCTTAAGTGGATGCTTTGTAGAAAGACACCATGTAAGCAAACAAAATAAAGGGATCTTTCCTGAGCTTTATGTGTGCTTGAGGTACATTATCTTTCTGGGTTTGAGCTGCTCATCACAATACTCATAATAGCATCAAATGCAAGAACCCTGCCTTCTGCCTTTGTTGCTTAGTTACAGCAATGAACTTCTGAGTTTATCTTTCACAGTACAGACAAAATTTAACAGCTGCAAGTTGTTTGATTATTGTTCTGTGAAGCTGATCAGTGCAACCTCTTAAATAACAGGGAAATCCCTTTTAAGAAAGTGAGCTGCTAAGAATTAACTTTGGATTTCCATCCATCAGGACTCTTGACTCAGTTGCCCCTTCTGTGTCATACAATATATATTCCTAAATACGAAATACATTCCAACCCACATACCTTTTCGTAATAACGAAGTCCGGTTTTCCTTTCAGAACTCTCTTAATCAAGGTAATCAGCCAAACAGCAAAGATTGTTAGTTTGTATACAAGACTACTGTGGTATGAGGCCACACTCTATTGTCTTAAAGGCCTTAGGAAAGCCACAAACAGACATGGATTTGTAGTGTGGCAAATGCTGCAGCACTTTGTAGCACTACAAAACTACAGTACTGAGGGTCATGTATACTGCGAGTCCCCTGGCTGAAGCACTACAAAATCGCTGAAAAGGCACATTGTCCAGCTAGGGCTCGATAGGGGATTGCTCCTCTGCTTACGACCCTCCTCCCTTCCTACCAGAGTGAGCCCATCCCTCTGACAGCCTGCCCTCTCCCCAGCCTGGGAAGGGACATGGCCAAGTAGGCTGTCACTGATGGGCAGGACCAGTGCCTGCCACATGGGAACAGCAGTAGTCCTTGTTGCTGCAGTGGCTGAAGCAACCCCTGCTGCAGCTGCCATCAGGGCAACAACAGTGGTCCTCAACACCCAGAAGTAGCAGCCTCTTTTTGTACTACAAATGTAGTATCTCTCCATGGCCCAAGCTTACTAGTTCTGATCTGTAGGAATACAGTTAACAAATTCATCTGTTATGCTTTATTTGTCCCTTAATGTAAGTAAGATCTTAATTCTGTTTCTTTCTTTCTTTGTTGTGTTAAAATTCGATGCGGGAAGCTCCTGCAGTATCTATAGTTCCAGTTTACTGGTGGCCAGCCTCCATGATTGTGTGTGCTGTCTTGCTGTGTTAACTCTCTTTAGACATGCACAATTCAGATTCTCCATAAATCTTTGATGAACCATTTTTAGGGGGTTTTTTTAGTGAAATCATACCTCAGGTAAAAGATTTCCCTAGCCCCAAACAGTGTTTCATGTTTGTAGCAGAGCACCAAGGTGCCTGCTACTTGGAGAGCCGGGATAACCACCCAGGTGCAGGTTGCCAGGGCAACCAAAGGGAGCTAAGGACCCACTCCTGCCTGGTCAGCTGGCCGGAAGGGGCAAGGCCTGGCTCCTATATAAATCACAGTCTGGGGGCTAGGAGGCAGTTCCCTGCTGGCAGCCAAAGGAGTAGGAACTCTGCCAGAGCAAGAGAAGAGGCCAGAATGCACAAGCACTTGGTACGGATGAAGGATGAGCACCCTTGGGTGTGGCTCGAGTGATGTAGCCGATTGGCAGGAATTTATGTTATAGCCTAGAGGCTTGAGTTTTATGTTTACTGTTTACAGGCCAGAGGTTTGGGTGAGGCTATTAGGGGTTGGAGGAGGCCTCATAAGGAGACCCACGGCAGAGAGGGAACCCCAGCCCCAGACAAGGGGGCAGCGAGACGGGGGCTGCAGAGAGCCCGAGCGCCCTGAGAGGCGCAGTGTGAGACGGGGGCTGCGGAGAGCCCGAGCGCCCCGAGAGGCACAGTGCAAGATGGGGGCTGCGGAGAGCCTGAGGGCCAAAGAGAGTATAAGATCGAACAATGTCCGGTACATCAGCGAGGCTTGGGGCGTGGTACAGGAGTGGTTGGAGCCATGCATAGCCCATAAGGCTGAGGTGCACAGGAACACCCATAAGTGAAACAGGGCTAATGTACAGGAGGAAAACCGTGTCCAGGGAGACAAAGAGGCAGCCTCCCTGTCATACACATTTGACATCAAAGAAGTGGCAGCCGAAAATGAAGGGTGCTTTGTAGATAAACTGGACACGGTAAAGGGCACTAGGGGAGAGCATGGTGACCCTAGGGCACCCTCCTGTTACAATGTTAACTATTGAAATCAACCACGCTTCAGCTTTTTTTTAATTACTGTTCTGTTATGGTGATCTTGTTGCCATGATGGTCCAGGAATTATGTGAGATAAGAATTTATTCGGGTGATAGCTTTTATTGGACTGACTGTGTAGTTTAATTTTATTCCAACTGTCTTTTGAATGTAAAGCTTTTTTCTTGTAGGTTTGTGTAACTTAAAATTGACTTTTCCTGTGTAACATAATTTGTCCACTAGATGCCACTCGAGACAGTCACAGGGACATTTAGTATAACTGTTAAATGAGCCTTCTCTCTCTACCAAGTCTGTGTTGCTGTGAATAAATATTGTGCTGATTTAATTGACTAAAAAAGCCAAATTCTTCCCTGTTGGAAATAATAGTTTCCTAATTGGGAAACAGTGTTATTTTTGTCCTCCTTTGCTTACAAGTTTTCAGACCTGCGGCTTTAAATTGGTTTTAATCTTTCTACTGGCTTGTAAGGTGAATTATGACATGGTTCATAACAGCTAAATAATAATTAATCATTTAAACCTAATTACTTAAAATTACACCATTAATAAGATTTATTTCTGGAATTCTTGACTTAATATATTTAATATCTGTAATAAATGACAAAAAGTAAAAATATCTAACCATACACTTAATTTTTACATAGAAATTAGTTTTTTC
Source organism: Gavialis gangeticus (assembly GCF_001723915.1). Lineage (NCBI taxonomy): Eukaryota > Metazoa > Chordata > Crocodylia > Gavialidae > Gavialis > Gavialis gangeticus. The sequence goes on from NW_017729024.1 coordinate 96,983,228, forward strand.
ACATTAAAAATCCTACATTTTATTTTTACAAATATGTTAAGAAGCAAGTATACTCTTATTATCTATAGAAATTAGGGCTTTTAAAAAAATAAGGCTAAGTCAGATTGAAAGTTTAGATTTGACCAAAACTGAGAAAAAAAGCATTCTCTGTGTGTTGGTATTTAACAGTTATATATAGAAAATAACCTAGTTGACTCATAGCATAATAGTTTCTTTGCAATAAAAAGAGGCATGTAATAGCAAAGTAAAAAGACTTCATTTCAGTGGAAAAGTTTTAAGTACAAATAATCTATAAAAGATAATCTGTTATTTAAATGTAATTAAGTATAAAAACAGCATAAAATATAAACAGCATAAAAAAGTAATGCTTAATATGTAGTTGCAGTAAAGTTGTCCAATAATATACAATCTAGTACAGCCATCATAATTGTTGTTTTAAAAAGTTGTTTTAAAAAGTATACCACAATCTTGGTAAAACTTATACCCTTGGGCGACTGGTGCCTCTTGAGTCGTGGGGGGCACGTGCTGCCCCTGACACCAGTCAGTGACAGGGGGCAAGGGGTGTCTCCCCATGGCCGATCTCACTGATGGGGGCGGGATGTGTCCCCCACAGCCGATCTCACTCACCAAAAAGCGGCTTTTGCTGGCAGCCCTGCTCCCCGGCTGGCGCTCACAGGAGGGACACTGGTGCTCCTGCCTGCCCCCCTGCCCATCGCCTAAACAGGGAATGCGGCCCGACGGGCGTGCATCAGTGCTCTCAGGAAGTGCACATGCATCCCCGTGCACCCCCTACGCATTGCCACTGCTTATACCAGTTAAAAATCTGCATGGTATGGTAGCACTAAAGCAAACGAAAATGCATACTCAGCTCATTTGTGTCTCAGTACCAAGACTGTTTTTTCTGGGTCCCTGCTTTAAAAGATCTTTAGGACAAGTATCTCTAAGTGGCAAAGCGTTAAAATCTGGCTTTGCCATCACCCTTAAATTTCCTTCTGTTTATCTTTTTAAATGAATAGATAAGTGGGAGGGGCAAGAGAATTGCTCTATTTAGAATGAGAGAGGGCAAAAAACAGGAAAATGCTTAGAGTTGTGGGCAGTTCACTGCAAAGATCTTGTCATCCTTTCCATCTAAGGACACAGTTGTTTTGAGCATTACATCTGATCTCAGCTATCAGAAAGGAGCGGTTTCAAGTCATCAAGACCCCAAAGCATAAGATGAACTAACAGTAAGAGTAACTGCTCTCATTTAATAGCCACGCTTTTACCTTCCACTAATTAACAAAAGTCAGTCTTATTCAAAACTGATTTCTGTATAAAACTACCGGTTAGTGGTTCCCAATCCTTTATGAGCCACCGCCCTATCTTCATACTTACAACCTGACTTCCAGCCTGGGCCCATCCATGATGATTGCATTTCTGTGGGATGTGATCTTAAATTGGCCCCCCCAGGTGGGAACCACTGCCATAATGTATAATGGGTCCAGATCCTTTTGTTTAATAAAAATGTCTGGCTTCAGAGGTAAAACATAAAATATAATTACTGTTTTTACAGTGGGTAGATCTCAGTGAGTACATTGTTATCTCGTTCTCAAAACACTAGGGCCTCAGAGACGCAGGAGAATATTACTGTATGGAAGCTGTAAATGGTAAAGCACGCATGATGATTTTTTTTCACTTTGTTGTTAATAGGATAGTTAATAGGATAGAATTATTTAGGCCCTCATTCAGCAAGGCACTTAAGCATGCCTCTAACATTTAGCAGAGCAGTAGTCGCATGTGCTTAAAGTAAGTAGTATGCTAAATTTTTTTAATAAATCAGGATCCTGTATGTGCTAATAACTACTGGAAAGAAATTAATTCTTTCCCTAATTTTTGTTTTAGGAACTTTAGTTGGATATTTTACTGTCCACGCCTTTAAAAAAATCAAAAAGCTCTTGCTCTTCATTATAAGTATGTTAAATTGTTTTGTGATAGCCAGTTACAACAGTAAGAATGCACATGACACTTAAGAATGTGCCCTGTATTTCTCTAGAAAGTCCATCAGTTTATGTTGATATGTATGTTGTAACATCTCATCCACATAATTTCTTCAAGATTTCTCGGCTCTCCACTTCACTTTCTGCCTCTCTCCTGGCAAACAGATACCATAGGAGGTGAACGATTATATGCAAATATATTGGTATTTTACTTTAATAAAAGCCAAAGGAATCTTATTGTTGTACTGATGGATTGCAGTTCTTGGTTATGTGGTGGTTTTAGAAGGTACTTGTAAACTTTGGGGAGTTTAAAAAAATAAATTAAGGAAGATTGTTTTTCTTTCTCATAAAGAAAGGAGAGGACAAAGCTGGTGGTCTCTTGCCTTAGTGCATGAAGTTAGTGTCAGCCAACTTTACTTGCTTCATAAAATTAGGTTCAGTATTCTAAAGAGGCAAAGGTAGTGAAAGATATGTGGTGATTCTTTTAAATTCTTCTGTTCTTTTTGTTGTTGCCTGTTTGCAGGTTTTAACATAATTTTATTATTGTTAGTATTGGACAATCCCAGAAGACCTTCGTTATAAGAAAAATGTTAAAAATAAGAAGGTGCAAGTATGTAGCTCCTCAAGGGGCTGCATATGAAAGCATTCATCAATCAAACTACCATCATAACCAAAGAATGAAACCATATCCCCTCTCTCCATGTGCCATCACACAGTCACACTTGACCGATATACTGTACAGCATAGCCCAAATCCAGCTCTACCTTTAGATGAGTAACTAGCCCTTACATGACTAAATTTGCCATGTAAGTGTCATTTTGGACCGCTTATGCAGATTTGACAGCCTACTTGTCCCCGTTAGGTGGGTAAACTCTGTAAGTCCCAGAAATATTGTAGAAAAACAAAGACTAGCAGCTGTTTGGCAGAGGAAAAAAGAGGACACTCTTCCCACCTTTTAGCTCAAGAGGGCACTTTGCGAGGGAGTGTAGGCACCAGAATCTAGGCCCTTCTCGTGCAGAATGGGTTACAATGTACATCTCCAATTTCCCAAAGCAGTGCCTTCACCATCAAGCAGTAGGTTGAACTTTCCTGAAAGTCTCCTCTGTCCTCCCCTATTGAAGGTGCACTGGGCAGCTAGGTCAACAAGGAGAACAAGTCAAAGGAGAGGTGGCTCAGTGACATGGACACTGCCCTAGAAGAAAGGGGTCTTTGGTCCTGGCCCCTACCCTTGGTCCTACCCCATCTCCCTAGGGACAGTAGCTATTCCACTGATGTCTATTCATTTTATCCAATAATTATGATATGCAAAATGCTTTGGTCTTGTCAGTTTTCAAAGATGGGGATTTCTGACTATGAATATGTCTGTAACATAACAGAACAAAAGAGGTTGAGAATTCTGGTCCAAAAGAAGTGCCAACCAAGGCCTCTTGACTGAAACACTTTTCCTATAGGCAGCAGGGTTACTCTACTATTTTCCACCAATACATGTGAGTTCCAGGAGTCCTTGGGAAGTTCAGAGAAGACCCAATTTTCCCTATCCTAATAAGTGCAATAATGGCCAAGCAGTTTTGAGACAAAAGGGTGAGTTCAGTTTGCTTGCTGCACTTCTTTACAAATTATTTTCTTAGAGGAAAGGATGGCTATTTACATCCAGTCTCAGCCTGGCTCCACCTGAGAGTCTAGATAGTGATGAGATGATTCCTCTGGAGAACAGACTTGTCATCTGAAGCCTCTGACAAAGCTAACATACACAGTGAAGTGGAAAAGATTATCTGGCTGGACAAGCCAACAGTAGTAGTTGCCATTGTTGATCTCATTTTCTTTTGCCTTCTTGACTCTCTAATCTCAAAATTGTTGAGGTTCTCAATCAGTCCCATTAGAATGAATCCCTTGCTAGCACAGTGCTTCTCAGTATTCAGTTATACCTTACTGTAAACATTTCCGAAGGGCCTCCATCATATTTTTCCTTAGTTAGGGAATTCAGTGTGGTTGTGACTAGTGTAATGTAAATAGTGACAAAACCATGACAACCTGCTTCCTCTCTTGTAACAACGAAGGCCACATTCTTGGTCAGAAAAATCTGCAGAATTAAAGCTGTTATGATGGGTCTCCATATACCATCTTGCACAAGCATAAAGTCACTATAAAGTCTCATCTCCACTTCTTGCCTAAGAAAGTGGCATAAATTTAAACAATTTTGCACGTGACTTCAGCCATTCTACAACCTCATGGCTTCTCTTGTAAGGCCAAGTTAAGTTGACTCCACTGAAGGGAAGTAGTGTAATCAGAAATAATTACAGTGTCTCTCACACTCACACACACACACACACACACACACACACACACACTTACTTCTCTTGGGACAGGCATGGAAACAAGAGTAACAGTCCAGTGCATCATATTCTTCTGGAATCCACCTTGTCTCTCTCTGTTCAGTGTAAAGCCAACAACATTACCTTGACTCTTCTGTTTTCTCTTATCAGTTTTTCCACACATTGCTTTCTATAGAGAAGTTTAAGGAACTCCTGTCTTCCCCATTTCCACCCAGTCCTTCTGTTGCCCTGAGGGGTCAGGCCAACGCCCAGGATCTCAATATTGCCCTGTTAGACAGGAGGGTGTGGTGTACAATTGCACATGCACACATACAAATCAATTAAGCACACATACATTCACTAGGTGCATGTACCCCTACTAGGCATACACACTCACACTACGAGCTCAGGCACATACACATCCAAACCAGCCTAGGCACATGCATACCTATTACCAATTTAAGCCCATACACGCTACACACACCAAGTGTATACAGAATCAGTTATCAGTTACCAACACCTGCACAACCAATACACATATGTGGATTACTAATTTATATACCACACACACACACAATGATATCTATATATGTGTATATATATGTATTCATTAATTTACACACATACCACCCACCTACACATACACACAGGTGAGTTCCTAAGTTGGCTGTTGTGATGTGTATGTATGTATGTGCTTGGTGTACTTGGGATACCTGGGGAAAGGTTAAGGTA
>NW_017729024.1:96993247-96999997 GCF_001723915.1 Gavialis gangeticus
TGGAATTTAAGATAAGGAAGGAACTGGGATTTAGTAAAACATGGTCCAGCTCAGGGTTGCAAATGGCAGTGGTTTTATTTAACAGGGGAGATGGTGACACAATGTCTTATTGGTTCCCTTGCACCCACACATGCGCGCGTGCACATACACACACAGTGGCAGCAGGGGTTAGACAGGCTTGGTGCAGGGGCTGAAGTCCACTGAAGTCCAGGAGGAGAGAGAGAGACAGAGAGAGAGATTCCAAATTGTAGGAAGAGATGTGCAGGTAATACCTACCTATCCAGGCTGGAAAGGGGTCCTTGTCAAGTAGATGTTGTCCAGAGGGGAGTCGCTGGCAGGGCCTCTGGGTGAATAGGTGGTGTGGCATGGTCACTGCCCCTTTTGATAGGGGCAGACCTTGTGTGACCCTAGTGACAGGAGGCATGCCCAGGCAAGGGTCAGCCCCTGGCATACTGAGCATATGTGCTCCATGTAGGGAGGTGCAGTTTCAGGTGTCTGTAATGGTGAGAGTTGCTGGTTCTGCAGGGTCTTTTGTCTTTCAAATGCTGGTTTTGTCTCTGTTCCTGGGTGAGGTCTGTGGTTCCTGGATGAATCAATGCAAGGTGATGGTCCAGTCGTTACAGGCCATTCGGTAGAGGCCTACTACCATTGTATTTCAGTCATTTCCAATCACACTCATTCATCAGGGAACCAATTTACATGGGAGGGATACGTAACTCATACAGTTGCGACACACAGGGGATGCCCGGGCAGAGGACACAAGATGGAGACATGACATATAAAATGGAAACTTAACATGACTTTGGTTCACTTACAAACACAGGCCTAAACCATACAATATCCATATGAAACAATAAAAATCAATACAAAAATGATAATAATACAATATAAAATAGTGGATACAAAACCAAAAACTTGCTACCAAAATAAAAATGTTTAAAGCTTATCCTACATCTTAGCTTACTTATACTTATCTATGGGGAACAGAGAGGGAGAGAAAAAGTCAGAAATGGTTGGGGAAGGGGATGCAATAAAGATTAAAAAAAAAAAGGAAAAACTGGGGGTTTTGCTACACTTTATTTCCACCTCAGTAGATGTCCATTGCCTTTCTGGGGTTACTTGATTCATAGATACTAAATTTCCAGTTCTCTCCCCAAACCTCACTCTAAGCCAGAAAAAATAAATATTGTTCACTCTAGACATGTTAAAAATATTATCCATTTATTTGGACATAACAAAATTTTCTTAACATTTCCTAAACTGTTTGCTGGATTTGTGGAAAGAGATAAAGGACAATCTACCTCCAGTCAGTAGGTTTCAGATTTCATCATAACGTGCTGTCAGATGGGAAAGAAAAATGTAGTAGTCCATACACACCTTCAGCAGCGTCAGGCTAATTGACTAACATGGCAACCTCTGAAATATATTGAATAGATATCTGGCATTTAGCCATCTACAAAAGCTGTTTCAGTGATGTGTAAGACTGTAACAGCAAAACAAATGTGTATGGTACCTTTCATGCCCCAGCAATATTTAATTGCTATAAATTATGTTATACGTCAGGGTGTGTATTTTATATCTTTTATATTTGGGTACTTTAGTGTATATTTCTTCTAGTAATTTTACCATTTATAGTAATATAGTTTTGTACATGTAGAAATAATAAACAGGAGATTTAGTACAAGACTTGTTTTAGGCATTACTGTTGGTGTTGACTTAGTCGGTGTGCCTTTTGTATTTCATCTGGCTTGGCATCTCTTTCAAAAAGAAAATGAAAACATGTTCACTGTCTAATAACCATATTTGCAGAGCATAATTTCCTGGAGTTTTCTTGGAACAAGGATCAGAAGGTTATGCAAACAGGCATATTTTGTCTATGTAACACTGTCTTGTGAATATCAGAGAGAAGCTTCTGCATTATTGTCAGACAGATGGCTGAAAACACTGTAACTCCCTTTAAGAGTCCTACCAAGAGCAGATAACTCAACCCCACATGAGTAATTGAAACACCATGTTTTCTGTAGACTTTGCTCATTAGGGAGTTTTTAATAACTTTTAAATGTATTGTGGAAGTAGAACATACTGTTAGCCTACAACCCAGGCTCTGTATCTTTAAACACCAAATTGAGTTATGAATTTTAAGAGTGGGCTTAAATTTTAAATGATGAAAAGTCGTAATTCAGAGATGAAGTAGTAGTTTGTTGATGTCAGATTTAAGTGATCATTCAGTTCCATCTTTATGAAGGCCAAACTGTGAAAAGGATATCAATTTAGTTACTCTTGTGAGTTATAAATTGGGATGGGCAAGATTTGTGACAAAGTCAAAATGCTGAGAAGCACTATAGTCTAAGTTATTAAAGTACAGACAGTCAAAAGATTTTGGTTCTATCCCCCACTCTGCCAAGGGCTTGATTAGTGGCCTTGAGTGAGTCATTTAAACTTTCTAGATTAAATCCCGTCTCCAGTTAAATTGATGGAAATCAGTGTCTTTTACTCCAGTGAAGCTGAGATTTCCCTGCCTCTTTTCCCTGTCTAAAAGCAGAAAGTATTTATGCTTACCTAATTCACAGCTGTAACGTTTAATCAAGTATTACAGTGGCTGGAAAATTCCATGTAAATAGTACGAAAAGGGTCAGCTATCAATTTCAGCAGAATGTAATCTTTTGTAAAAAAAAAAAGTCCCTAGTTTTCATGCATATGAAAACAATGCTTCATAGCTTCAAAACAGTGCAATATTCTCTGAGTTTCCAGATAGGCAGTTCAGTGCCTACACTGATTCTCTGCATAACTGAGCAATCATAAAATCAGTAGGATTTATCCTTTGTGTTGCTGCTCTTGAAAACCTTGTTCTGTGAGAAACTGTTGAGAATAGTGTCATTTTTCTGGTGCTGCTCTTGTCTGAATCTCTGAGCAGAAAATGAAGTAGATGTTTAATCCTCGTTAACCAAGTTGATGTGGAACACAATATCTATTGACCTGTACTGACCTCAAACCCTTAAAAACTTTTATTACCATTTTATGAAAACTACAATACAAAGGGTGGTTAAGCAGTTGAAGTTGAAATGCTAGATAAATGAAAGGCAGAAAAATGAAAGCAAAAGATAATTTCCTTAATTCAGCACTTGGAACTTGTTCTGGTATATTTGGTTTCTCTCTTTCTTCTCACTATCAAGAGCTTGCAATGCTAAAGTCATACATGTGTATGGTATGACTTTGTCACATCCTATTATAGTTTTTATATTTACACCCCATGTTTTTAAATTAATGTGTATTGTATATACGTTTGTTTTTGTAAAATGGGTGATTTGTTTAAACAGAAATTGCGAGTAAAGCAATAAACCCTACCCCACAACAATTAAATTCATGAGACAGAATAATTCAATTTAGAAAATGAGCACAACTAACATGTTTTATGACTACATAACTTTCTCTTTGTGTTTTATTCCAGAACCGAATGGAGGAAAGCAAAGCACTCTTTAGGACAATTATCACATATCCATGGTTCCAGAACTCTTCAGTCATTTTGTTCTTAAATAAAAAAGATCTCCTAGAGGAGAAAATTATGTACTCCCATCTAGTTGACTACTTTCCAGAGTATGATGGTAAGTAATTGGATCATCACACTCCAGACCCTGTTTTAATAGCATTTGACAAAGCAAGCTGTTGCCTATGAAAACTTATGCCTTTGTGAACCATTTATTCTCTAAAGGTACCACCCTGCCTGTTCTTCTGTCTAACTTCAGACTAATACAGCTAGCTACCTCTCTGTACTCCAGATACTGAACATACTCCAGAATATGTTTACTCTGCCTTGCTGACATATGGGTAAATAGCATTATCTGAAAGGCAGACACAATCTCCAGTACATATTGGTTAGAAATGCATTCAGTCCATATTATACCTATTAGCATGTAAAGCAGTGATTTATCTACCAGTGTTTACAGTCGTATTACAAATATGTACTGATGATGTCAAACAGTTAACTGGTAGGTGGGTAGCTAAGGCTGTAATGATTTAACAGAGAAAAAGAGAAAAAATACACATGAACACAGCAGTTTTGAACATCTCTAATTTTCAAATATAGCATTTAAACTTTATTTTAAAGTGGCTGTTAGATAAGTGTAAACAGCTGCACAGAGTTGAATTACAAATCATGAATTGTGATGTTTCTATAAAATGTGCATGAGTTAAGGCTGTGGATGAAATCCTGATTCCATTAAGGACAGCCAGCGTTTTGCTACTAATTTCACTGAAACTAGGATTTTGTCCTACTCCATCACTTGAGGTAGAAAAGGTACCTAGGTGTTTTGTGACATACAGTTTTACATTTGACATTCGTGAATTTTTGCCATTGGAATCCTTTGATGTTGGGGAAATATTTTTGTGTTATCACTGCACTTCCAGCCTGGCCTGAAAATTGGGTGCTTTTAAAAGCAGGTCTTTTTCTAGGAATTAAGGATTATTTGCTGCTGAACTTTTCAACAGAGGTATAAAATATACCGCTCTTCTCTCCAAAATATATACATTTCCCTACGTATTTTGTAGAATACATTTTACTTGACTTTTCAGAGCAAATGAACTTTTCTTTAAAGCTGGATTCTGAAAAGAATTTATCATAAATTCTTTTGGGGCTGAAGAAGACTGCTTCTTAGCCAGCCCCCAGGTACCACGTGGTCTAAAGCAACATCCAGAGTAACAAGCTACTAACATTGTTGCCTCCACCTTCTCCAGGTAGCTGAACATGGAAAAGGGGAAGCACTGGGAGGATAATAAGGCAAACTGGAAAGGAAAGCCCCAGACCGCTGTGGTTTTAAATGCGACCGTAGGCCAACTTGGGCTGGGCAGTTCTCAAGGGTGAGGGACAAAGATATAGAGAAGTGGGGGTGCGTTATGGTTTACTTCCGTTTTTTGTTTTGATTTGATAATGTGTTTTCCTTGTAGGGAAGGGGATAACAAATGGGTTTTGGAGACAGGCACAGCTACCTTTTGAGAGGAGGGATAGTAAGTGAGGCAGGGGAGGCAGGGGAGTAGGAGTGGTTTGGGATGGGACTGAGTACATATGAGGGGAATAGCTGTTTCCTTGAATGTGGGTTGGGAAGCAAAGCTAGGGAGGGTGGGGGGGGACAATGCCTTCTTTGGTCAGATGCAAGGGAGCAGGTATGGTGGAGTAGATTGCTTTTGAATTTGCTTTCTCTCTCTAGGAGTGGGGGGGGTGTTTGTTCTTTTTCAATATTTTATTCTGTTTCTATTCTTTTTCTCTTCTATTGTTAAACTGCCCTGAGCATTTTTGGAAAGCATATAAATCTAATAAAGAAATAAATAGGAGCTTTTAAGTAGTTCAGAAAGCTTTGATATGAATCCTCCCACCTTTTCACAACTTCATTTTCATAAAGAAAGCTCCTTCATTCTAATTTTAGGTCACTTCTGTGAGATTTAATGTGCCTATGCCAGAAAAGATAATGCTGGTCACATACTAGTTGCTAAGGCAACTGTTTGTTCTGCAAGTTTTCCTAAAGCGAAAGTGGTGTTATTTAAGGTTAGCTGAATGGAGATTTTGGTAGGAGTGCAAGAAGTCTTAGGTTCATCTGGTGAGCAGACTGAAGGGCTGAATACTTAATGTAAAGGCTCCATTGTTCCAACTGGAATTTAAGCAGCAGGTTAGACTGCAGGAAAAAATGGTAATATTACAAAGAATAATAATATTTCCCCTTTTCAGAACAGACATCAGTGTTAGGCAGAACCAGGTTCATGATTTTAGGATCTTGAAAGGTAATTTTAGTCTAGTAAGTCGTCTTATTCGTTCAAATTTAGTTTAGTATTCCATTGGTGTTGGCTTCTAATCCTGTCTATTCATAAGGTTGCCCAACACATTCTGTTTTTTTATTTGCATCTTGCTTATAACTTTAGCAAATTTTAACCATTCAAGCTATATTTTCCCCGCTGCGGTTTGCCTTAGGCTTTCTTTTTTAATTCTTATTTCAAAATGGCTCAGCTGTTCCAAGAATGAAACTAGCAAAAAACAAGCTAAATTTTCTTATACATCCTTTTAGAGCATGATCTTTTTCTCCATGTAGATCAGAAAATACCTTCTCTTTTTCAAGTTCCTATTCAGATCCTATTCAGTTTTCTTTTAGGCCATAATTACCAATGAAAAGTAAATTAGATTGTGACCTGGGGTGGGGTGTGGGACAGAGCCACAGGCAGCTCACCCCGGGGGTGGGGAGGAGAATGGGGGCAGCTCCCCGCTGCTGCATGCACTCTTGGGGGAGGCCATGAGCCACCTGGGCTCCATAGGGGCCATGTGCCACCTGGATTTGTGTGTGGGGCAAGGGCAGGCTGTTCGCTGTGGGCTCAGAGCCAGGGGCTGTGCCAGCCTCTTCTCAGCGGGAGGGCTGGGTCGGGGCTGTGTTTGGGGTGGGCTGGTGGGGGTAGTTCATAGCTTCATAGTTTCTAGGGTCGGAAGGGACCTGAGCAGATCATCGAGTCTGACCCCCTGCCATGGCAGGAAAGAATGCTGGGGTCAAACGACCCCAGCAAGGTGTACATCTAGCCTCCTCTTAAAGACCCCCAGGGTAAGAGCCAGCACCACTTCTCTTGGAAGTTGGTTCCAGATCCTAGCCGCCCTGACCGTGAAGTAGCGCTTCCTGATATCTAGGCTAAATCTACCCTCTGCCAGCCTGTGACCCTTATTTCTGGTCACTCCTAGTAGTGAATGGGGGAACAGGGACTTTCTCAGTGCCTGCTGGTCCC